>NC_135500.1:12524040-13124040 GCF_052857255.1 Amblyomma americanum
GAGACATGAATGTGAACATGATTGTACCTACTCCTTACCAGAAAGACTTGAGCCTTACCCTTTCTACTTATGGCCTATCTAATGTAATCACCAACCCAACGCGTATCACAGAACAAAGTTCTACATTACTAGACGTATTTATTACCAACGTTAACACAGACACTACATTTGCTGGCACTCTTTGTACAGGTATAAGTGATCATCTGGGAACCTTTTTATTCGTAGACAAGCAATTTCCCATCAAGTGGAATGAACCAAAGCCCACATATCGTCAAGTTATTACATCTTCGCGTCTTGAATCATTCCGCCAGGATGTTGAAAAACAAACATGGGATGCAGTATATGAATGCCGTGAGAGCAACACAGCGTACCTTATCTTTATAAGTATACTTAAGAAAATATACCACCAGCATTTTCCAGTAACACTAGTAAAAAAGCCAAAGAGAGCGCGAAAACCTTGGTTAACGAGAGAACACCTGAGAATGGTCAAGCATAAAAATGCGTTGTATGCCAAATTTGTAAAAACTAAAGATCTAAATATACTTGCAGAATTTAAGAGCTACCGGAATAAACTTACGTCTACGCTGAGGAAAGCTAAGGATTCATACCTAATAGATATGTTCGATGCTGAAACTACACTGCGGCCAGATGCAGCCTGGCGCAAGTTGAACTCTTTGGTGCGTCCCGGTACTCCTACGCTTACACTTGGCACCTTTAGGCATGGGGAAAAAGATCTTTCCGGTGTTCCATTGGCAGATGCTTTCAATCGCTTTTTTATTCAGCAAACGAAAGATAATGAACTCGATGGGAGTTCCATTAGAAACTACGCTCAGTACGTGCGAGGAAACGATAGGATAACTTCGCTGTTCTTGGCCCCGACTGAAACAGCTGAGGTTTTCTCTTCCATCAATAACTTGAAGAATAGTAAAACGCTGGACGTAAATGGCTTCCAGATATTGCCCGTAAAATATGTACTTGACATGCTGTGCCCGATTATTACCTATATTTATAATTTGATTCTCTCTACTGGGGCTTTCCCTACAGGAATGCAAATTGCTCGAGTGATACCCATTTTTAAAAAAGGTGATAAGAACCTATTCACAAACTACCGACCGATTTCTATACTGCCTGTGTTTTCCAAAGGCATCGAGAAAATAATACATCACAGAGTGACTTCTTATTTTGACGAAAATCACTTATTTCTAGATTTTCAACATGGATTCAGGAAGAAAAGATCTACAGAGACAGCACTTCTAACTCAAAAAGAAATTATAATTAAGGCATTCAGTGAAAACAAGCTCACCATGGGTATTTACATCGATTTTACTAAGGCCTTTGACCTCATAAATCATGATATTCTTCTTTTTAAATTGGAAAGGTATGGTGTGCGGGGCCTAGCGCTAACCCTATTACAATCTTACTTATCTCACAGAACCCAATATGTAGATATAAACACAGCATCCTCTCCTACCCTCCATATAACATGCGGAGTGCCCCAAGGAAGCATTCTTGGGCCTTTGCTATTTTTAGTTTATATAAATGACATCGTCTACAGCGCTAGTAATGTTCAGGTTGTGTCATTTGCAGATGACACAACTTTTTTTGTCACAGGTATTTCCGAGGCCGAGGTTGAAAGCAAAACAAGCGAAGCCCTTAATAAACTGCACTCATGGGCAGATGCTAACTCCTTGCGCATAAATCCGTCAAAAACACAAATTCTGTTATACCTCCCTAAGGGAAAGAAAATATCTAGGCCTCTCAAAATAGCCTTAAACAGCCAACCAATAGAGCTTGTGACTTCTGTAAAAACACTGGGCGTTATCTTTTCTCACAACCTAACTTGGAATGTGCACATAGAACACATTTGTTCGAAAGTTTCCTCAGCTCTAGGTATACTTGGTCGCTTTAGACATATTTTTCCAGTAAGGGTAAAGATGTTGCTCTACAACGCGTTAGTACTAAGTCATATCCAATACTGCAGCTTGGTTTGGGGAACAACAGGGGTAACAAATCTTCATAGATGGCATTTGCTGCAGAAAAAAGCCGTCCGGTCCATAGCAAATGTGCCATTCCTTTTCCCCACAAGAAATATCTTTATAAAGTATGATATCCTTCCAATCTTCGCGTTGTACTTTTACAGGCTTCTATTATGCTATAAATAATCTTCACAACAACGTGACAATCCCTTTATTGTACTTGGACAACTGAGAGAAAATAACAGCTGCCGTAACACTAGATACAAAGAAACTTGGATCACTCCAACACCAAGAACTTACTCTATGAACCAGTCCTTAAGTTACAACCTTCCCCTCTTGCTAAACAAACTAATCCATGACAATTTTGATATTACCAGAAATTCAAAACACAATATCCGTGACTACTGCCGAGACAATTTCAATCTGTGAAAGAAGCAGACATGATATATTTTAGTATATTTTAGTGATGTAAAACATTTGCTTTGAGTACATGTGTGTATTGCGACTTTCGTTTTGCATGTGTGTTCGCGCTTCGAGTAAATGTGGATTTGCATCGGATACCCATGACATTACTATGTAAATGATGTGACCCTCGCCTTCCTTCTGTACTGCCACTGTCTCAAGGAGTCGGGACCACCAGTCAAGCTGTTACCACAGCTTTTAGTCCCGGCTCCTCCTTTGTAAGAAAGGAAAATAAACTTGAACTTGATCCACACCCCAAGATACTTGTACTCATCGACTACTTCCAGCGTGAACTCCTGTATTCTATGTTCGCCGCCCTCATCATTAAATATCATGACAGCAGATTTTGCCTTACTAAACTTGAAACCTAATCTATCTCCCTCTGTACCACATATGTCTATCAACGACTGCAAATCTTCCTTGTTGTCAGCCATTAGCACTATATCATCCGCGTATATTAGTCCCGGTAATGACTATTTGATCCATTCCCCTTGCATGAAAAAAGAAAGGTTGAAGCCTAGTCCGCTCCTCTATAGCTTGGTTCCGCAACCCTTGCAGCTACAACATGAACAACAAAGGAGACAGAGGACATCCCTGCCTAAGCCCCCGCTGTATCTCTACAGGCCCCGATACATTTTTTTCCTATGTTATAGCGGGCGTCGGAGCGTCGCAGTGCGGAGAAAGATAGACTTCCGCACGAGCGCAATTGAGCACCTTGATGGTGAGATACGAAGTCCGACCATAAAATAACGTCGTGAGAGCAGGCACGCGGAAAAATTAAAATTGATGACGTAGAGAAGGCCCTGGATGTGACTCAGATCGTACAGGTACTGAGCGGCTTGATTCACTCTACTGTTGCGGTGTGCAGTGAAACGCCAGAAAGCGACATGACAACTTTCCGAAGCAAACGACAGAGTGTCGCGTCTATGATGGACACAGCAGCTCCAGCAGCCCAACGGTAGCGACGTATTCATTGCAAAGTTTGATCAAATTTCTAGCGGACAATGCAGGACTTTGAGAGGTCGACGACAGCGCACTTGTTGCGTGCGCAGCTGTTTCTAGAGATCTTCCGGCGGTGGAGAGGTAGGTCAGCGTCGCAACGGCGAGCAACGACGCGGAGAGGGAGAGCGGTGCTCAGGCGAGAACTGAAAATGCGACGAGTGCTGAGGCGGGAGCGGACGGTGGCTGAGCACAGGCGACGCACGGGGGCGGCACAGATGGGTAGCATGGCCAGCGAGGCCGCATGCAAAGCAAATGGGGTTGCAGAGGTGCGCCAAGGGTTCTCACAAAGTGGCTGAGAGGGTAGGAGGGGCGAGTCGCAGGAAGAAAGTAGCGGTGGGGCGGGTGACAGACCATAAGATATAGGCGCAGAAATCGAGACAGCTTCGACAAGCGGAGCCGTGAGCGGGCCGTCGTAGAGAAATGGACGGCGCGCGGGTGGAAGCGCTTCGGCAAATTGTTCCCGAATAACGTGGCGACACCCAGGTGACAGTTGCAAGGTAGACAAACTGCGTGATGGGCACAAGTAAACACTGACGAGCAACCTCTTCCCGCACGAAGTCTTTGATGTTTTGGAGGAATGCAGAGCCTTCAATAGCATCGGACAAGGCTGCGACCATCTCATCAGGTTGCCGAGTGACGACGCGTTCCTGTCCAAGCTCGTCGTGAATCTGGCACAGAGTGATGACATCCAGAGCGGGGCGGGGCTCTTTGACCAGCAACATCTGGTAAGCGCCTAAATGGATGCCTTTCAAGATGTGCCGAAGCTTGTCGCTTTGGGGCGTCGGGTAGTTGACGCGACGACACAAGTCTGATGGAGGACTATGGTAGCTGTGCAGTTTCTGTATATATTGTTGCGGGAAAGAATATATTTACAGTTATTTACATAAGCGAAGGAACAGATGCGAGCGGCACTGACAACAAAGCCACAACTTCCAGTATTTTCATATAAGGCTCATCTACACCCTGATTCCGCAATGCATGTATGAATGCTAAGGTTTCCACTGAGTCAAATGCTTTCTCGTAATCAATGAAGGCAATATATATATATTGGTTATATTCTGCGCATTTCTCTGCCACCTGATTGATAGTGTGAAGATGATCTAATGTGGAATATCCTTTACGAAAGCCTGCCTGATCATTCGGGTGATTAAAGTCTAACGTTGCCCTGACTCTATTAGTGATTAGGTTAGCAAATGCCTTGTAGGCAACGGACAGTAAGCTGATCAGTCTGTAATTTTCCAAGTCCTTGGCGTCTTCTTTCTTATGAATTAAGATTATGTTTGTGTTCTTCCAAGCTTTTGGTACGGTCGAGGTCATAAGGCATTGCATATACAGGGTAGCTAGTTTTTCTAGCATAATCTCCACTCCGACCTTCAATAGATCTTGAGTGGATGAAGCGCACAAAAGACACGGCACATAGGCAAAGACGGACACCATTAGATTGTACGAGGTGCTAAAAAACAAAAAGTTGTACTGCTCTCTACATAACAGGAGCATCTCTCGGTTTATTTCTGTCGCAGGTGAGACGTATGACCACGTAATCGCGCGCATGATTTAATTAACCAAATTTCTTGCAGGCATGGTAGGAAATTGACATTCGATCAGCGTTTGGGTAATGCGTAGAAGTGCAGGAGAAAAAATCACGGGCGGTTTAGCTTGGGGTTGACCACGAATTATCGTGCGCTAGCAGCATTCGCCCTGGTTTTTGCATAGTTTATCGTGACTTTCTATGCTTCTCCTTGACCTTCTCACAGCGCAACAAGAACAGGTCACGAGACTAAAGACTAAAACAAAAGAAGTATGGAAAGCTGAGCAAGTTGGTTACTGTTATCCATGGTAAAACAGCGCAGAAAAAAACACAAGGACGGAACAAACACGACGACACGAGCGCTGACTTTCAACTGGTGATTTATTACGCACATGTGTACATGTACTATTCCTGCCAAACACTGCACAGAACAAAAAATATTCAAGAAACACTGCGTCATCACTGAACACATTAAATCTACCTTGCTGCCAATGCATGCTCCAAACAGGTGATTTCGTGGTTAGCCAATGATAATGAGGGCTTGCTAATGCATGCTGCACCCCCCTTGTCAATATATGCCTCTACTAGTTCCCTTACTATCTGATCTTTATGTTTGAAGATGACCGATGTCTGATGAAGCAATGGGGCGCACGTGTGCTTAGGTTGCCTGCAGTGCAGCGCCAAATTCGAACCGGCTGCCCTGTCCAAAGAATTGTGATGCTCCCTCAGCCGTTCGTTAAGACATCGCCCAGTCTGGCCAACATACCACCCACCGCATGAAATAGGAATCTTGTATACTACACCTTCGACGCACTCAACCCTCCTCTCTGCGTGTGCTGTGGTCCAACCACCACCAATCGTCCTTCCTAGTAGGGACTCTCGCTTCCGCTGCACAGATCGGCAAATGTTGCTTAATTTTCTGCGAGACGAAAATACATCAACTAGAAATTTTCGCCCCACTTTCTCCAGACGGTGTGATAATGCATGGACGTAAGAGATGACAGCAATCTTCCGGCGATTCGTGACCTCATCTTCCTGAGGAGCACGCTTATGCTTCGATCTGATTTTGGCCATCAGCCTTTCGCATAACCTTCCGATAGTTGCCTCAGGAAAACCAGCGTCCTTAAGCCTAGAAATCTGGCCTTGCACACCTTCCTCAATGATATGGACACACGACTTGTTGAGGGCGGCGCGAACACAAGACAGGGCGATGCCATCCTTTACCAGCTTAGAGTGCCCAGACTGAAAGCTGAGTAGGGGCTTGACGGAACGAGGCGAATACAGCCAGCAAACATGTCAGGTCTCAAGTCTCAGCTCCACATCCAAGAATTGTATCCTACCTTGGTTAACGGTCTCCGTGGTGAAAGCAAGCCCTTGACCATTTCTGACAAATGTGTTCACGACATCTTGCGTGCATCCTTCGTTTTCAACAAAAACGAGGTAATCGTCCACGTATCTGTGTACTTTCAGTACACCGCCCGGTAACTCTCCTGCAATTGCTTTGTCAATTCTGCTAAGGAACAACTCACTTAGCAGCGGAGCCACGCGAGACCCAATGCATATCCCGGAACGCTCTATAAACACACTGTCATCCCATGCAACAATGGTGGACCGGAAGTACATACACAGCACTTCAAGGAAAGCATCAACAGATACACCGCAAACATTTCCGAAGCGCCCTTCGTCATTGTCCTCACTTATACATTCCCTTACAAAGCGCAGCAAACACTCATGAGGAGGAATTGAATAGTATAAATCCTCGACGTCCACGCTGAACACATGAAAATCACCAGGATTATTGTTTTGAAGGTACTCCAAGACGACGTCGGAGTTTCGCTTTCGGAAAGGGTCTTCAAAAGCAAGGGAAGCAAGCGCCTTCTGTAAGTAGCTGGAAACAACAAGCTGTCAAGTTCCGTTCTCCGCAATTATGGACCGAAACGGATAGCCTAGTTTGTGGGTTTTAACCGTAAAAAATATTTAAAGCGTGCTGCGTTCCGATTTCTTTACGGACTCTCGCAAACGGTCCAGATTGGCCTTTTTAAGAAGGGCGACGGCACGTCTCAACTTTTGCGGCATTCTCTTGCACTTGTCGAAAATTCTTGGAGATGGCAGCAATCGCTTTGTCCGAGAACACACTCTCCTTCATAACAACAAAGCACCCCTCCTTGTCTGCTATCAGCGGTCTCAAGTCGTTCGCGGCCAGGTGGTTCACTAATGCGCCAAACCCTTTTTGAGCCTTACGCTTGCCAAGGGAACCTTGAAAAGCTGAGAAGCACTAGGAGACGCACTGCTGGCGCTGCACTTCAGGTACCTGCCTAGCGATTGTCCTTGACAGGCCCAACTCTTCAGCTGGTAATAGCCGTGGCTCAAAACAGTATTTTGGTCCCAGCTCCAGTGTCTTGCGATGGCGTTCTTCCACAACAGCGTCATCCCAAAGAACTACACTACCGCGAGCACCGGCAGACATGCGTTCCTTGCTCGCAGACATCTCATCTTCGCTCATCTTCAAACATCGCTCATCTTCAACATCGCTCATCTTCAAACATAAAGATCAGATAGTAAAGGCATATCATATTGACAAGGGGGGTGCAGCATGCATTAGCAAGCCCTCATTATCATTGGATAACCACGAAATCACCTGTTTGGAGCATGCATTTGAAGCAAGGTAGATTTAATGTGTTCAGTGATGACGCAGTGTTTCTTTAACATTTATTTTGTTCTATGTAGTGTTTGGCGGGAATAGTATATGTACACACGTGCGTAACAAATCACCAGTTGAAAGTCAGCGCTCGTGTCGTCGTGTTTGTTCCGTCCTTGTGTTTTTTCTGCGCTGTTTTACCATGGATAACAGTAACCAACTTGCTCAGCTTTCCGTACTTCTAAATGTTATTTCAAGTTCCCTGGGCTCCGTCTTTTCTTCGTGTGTCAACCATAATAGTCCCGCCATGTTAGTCATTGGTCGCATGCAAACAGCTATGAATCTCATGGCACATTTATTTGTAGCCTATTAAGCGAGGAAGCCTTGCGCAAATAAAAACAGCATTTCAAAATAGTCTTGTCTGTAAAGTAAAACGCACAACGAGTTTTCAGATTACTACAGTATGCGGATGTGGGTGACTCGTAGGGCGTCTGCATGTCTATGGTTTTCTTTCACTGCACACAAACGCAATGGCTTGGCATCTGCATTTTGATAAATGCAGTTGCAAAAGCATTCGTGTAGTGAGATTTTAGTGCAGTTAAATATTCTGAGGTAAAGTTAACCTTGGACTTCCCCTACAATGTGCCTTGTAGCAGTTGCCTTCACTGCAACACAATAAAAATAAATATGTAATAATTATGTATACCCATTAGTCTGGCTGTAGTCAAGCTGTTTTCACAGTTTTGTTTTACTTCCTCCATCATTTTGATAGAGATGACCAATAAAATATAACTGTTACAAAAGCAGTTTATTTGAGTAGTAGTTACGGTCATACATGAAACTTTCGTTTAATAATTACAGCCCTGTGATGTCTCGTATTTGAAAGTCTTTTCTCTTGTGTGTATGAAACTTGCATTGCACTCAAGCTCACGCACTAAAGACAGTGTTGATTGCCTTCCAGGTGACATGTGTATAATGTGCCTCTTCGATGCATCACTGCTATCCTAGGAAGTCATGTGCTGAGGAATGCTGCTGCAAGGTTCAACATCGTTCACCTCTCAGCTAGAGTGCTTCTCAAGCAAAGAATCATTCTTTGGAAGGGTTGCATTGGATGTCTTCACAGGTGTCAAGTGCTGTACATATGGAACAGGATTCTTTTCAAAGGCGATCACAACTTGCACTGTGCGACACATTGCATGCATCCGCACTTAGCTGCAGGACTCACTGCCATAGTTTTCACCTGTAGTCATGCTATGATCAGTCTATGTAAACATTTTTTGTGCTTCAAGTTTCATTGGACACAGCAAGAAAGCTGTTCAAGTCTGTGATTTTTGTGTTGCTCTTTAAACAGGTCCAAATTTTGCTTTCAGTTTGTCACTACAGTGTGTAATGACAGGTGTGTTTGATGTGTAGACTAGGCTTTTCTCTAATGCTGCAGTTCTTCACGTGACAGGAAGCGCAGAAGAAACTTTAATCCTACCATCTGCAAATTGGCCGGATGTGTGCTTAAACACATGCTTTAACGCTACTGAACAGTTGCTAATTCTAAATGTGCTGCAATGCTGTGTGCTCTCTTTATGCAGAATGTGCATGTTGGTGCTTTAGTGCAGTGAAACAGAGGAAGTCACCAAAATGTTTTTCTCCTGCCAGCAGAGCTTTGAACCAGTACTTCTCTTTGATTCCTGTTAAAAGTTTGTGCTCCATGACGTGATTACTGCTTCACTGAAATTTCTTGACATGCACAAAACATAGGGATGTGTATGCAGTCATTTATCACATCTTGCTCAGGGCGCAGTCTGATTTTGTAGGCAACTGTTCGTCCGATAGAAGGTCCCTAATGTGTCATCTGTGTGCTCACAAAGCAAAGCAAGCTTTGTCTCCTTACATTTCTTTGCCTCTGTGCCTGTTTTCTACTGTTGCTTTTAAATGTTATGTGTAGTGATACAGCAATCCACTAGTTTTCCTCTGAGCAAAAAGTGAGGCAACTCTTTCATGTTTGCCATCTGCCAAGCTTGTATGAATGAAAGACAAGGCAACTGTCTGCTAGTTCGACCAGTTTCGCTGTGTAACGCCCCGCTTTTACCAACCTTGTTGCTGGCACTTTGCTTCTTAGCTGCTGCTAATGCTGTTAGGCGAATTTGACAAAAATTCCATACAATCTGTTCAACCTATGTTTCTTTGGTAAAACTGGGGCATCAATGGACACATTGCTATTTTTTGATTCAACACAGGAATCTACTGGATTTGGCACTTCGTGAAATGGGCATTATCAATGTGCACATATACCGCAATCAAACTTCTTTCACACATTGCAACTTGTCTTGTTACCGGAGAAATCTGCCTCTGTGGCCCTGATGTGTGCGGGATTTTACCACTTTTGCTGTGTGGCAGCAGCAATCGGCTCATTACTGTCATTGCCATCACATGTCCTGCAGCAGTCATGAAATTTTCTTTTGTATCAAAAACAAATGTGTTTGTTGTGATACTTTGCAGAAAGGAAGTTTTTTCTACAGCTGACTTGCTCCGAAATTTTGCTTGAGCTTCAAAAGAAAATTGGAAGGAAAGCAATTGATTTTTTTAAAACAAGCTAATATTTCAGGGGGCTCAAATTTTGCGCAATATATCTTCCAGTGCACTCAATTCCCACTAACATATTGCAGTTTTCTCTGCCTTTGTATCACAGCTGATTTGTTTAGTCAATAAAATGCACCAGTTTCACTTACATCTATCCTGATCACCAGTTTATTGTCTACTTTACCCAGTACTCAGGCCTTCCCTTCCGATTAACTGTGTCAGTGCCACCAATGTCTAATCCCACCTCTATGTAAAATTATCTATGCATGCGTGGCTGTGCTGATGTTCGGCAAAAAAAAGATGCAAATGACTAAATGCATGAGAAAATTGCATTCAACCCTTTAGGGCACTTTGTACACAACTGCGTACATTGCGAAATAATTTTTCTCATGGTTTGCTTTAGTTGTCACTGATTTATTCATTTCAATCCCATTTAGCATCCATCGTCCTCTAAATAGGGTGATTTTTATGGTTGCAACACATATTTTTCTGGCAGAATACAACAGCATAGCAACTGCTCCAGTATGTATGTTTGTAAACAATGCCTAGATCAAAAATTGGAATGCTTGTTCTGCTTTGTATTTGGCATTTCTGTTTTGGTTTTTAATGGTGCGCCAGCTGTCTTCAATTGTAATGAATTGCAGGGTTGTAGTCAAGTCTTCAGGCCACATGGTCTGCTTTTGATCCCCGAAGTGCAAAACTCAGTATTCTTGAAGCTTAAAGGGCCTTGAAAGGCTAAAACAAGGGTTTTCCTCACCTTGCAGAAGTTTATAGCATGATGGGTGCCTTGAATACTCCACTACACAGCTAAAAAGTGAACCCTGTGGCGTGAAGTCTTCACGTAGGGGTCTACATGCACTGTATCGGTGCAATTCCTACTGCTGACTTCTCCTTTTAGCTGTGTATTGTATGGTGCTGTGAGGATAATTTATTTCGTGTTGAACAATCTCCTGTGGTTTATTAATTATCTTGAATACATCCTATGCGGTGCACACATTAAAAAACCTACCGAAAGCCAGTGGCTACCGTCGCTGGCTAGATTGCTTTTTGTGCATCCTGGAGACTTTAATCTTAATAGTACCCTAACCAGAACACTACCGCTGTCTGTATTGGTGCCTCCCATATGTTGTCCTGAGGGCGACATCAACATTGAATGTCTTGCCTATTTTCTGTCTAATCTTACGCTTTTGTTTTTCCTGCAATGTTCCTGCCTCTATTGCTGCAATATTTGGCTGTATTAAATTCAAAAAAGCGGTTACCAATTTTATGTGTTCCCCCACTCTTCTTTGTATACTTCCGGGCCTTCAGAGTATGGAAATAAATTAATTTCCTCCTTGTCTGTAGTGCTCCTAAGTTTACTGTCATATTTTTGTTCTCCTTCAGCTCTTCGGCTCATGGTGCCGCTTAGTTGTCTCTTTAAATACTGCGTGCAAGACCAACTGGAATGCTTGGCCCCAAAACACATGTTCGGGCTTTGTGTGACGTGTACTAGGCAATGAGTGTGCATATACATGAACATTAAATTAAATGTCTTGCATCACACAAATAAACCTGCCGCGGTGGCTCAGTGGTTATGGTGGTTGGCTGCTGACCCGAAAGACGCAGGTTCAATCCCGGCCGCAGCAGTAGAGGCCCGTGTACTGTGCGATGCCAGTTCACGGCAAAGAACCAGAGGGGGTCAAAATTATCGAGAGCTCTCTACTACAGCATCTCTCATAGCTTGAGTCGCTTTGGGATCATAAACCCCATAAAACAAAGCAAATAAAGCAAGTATCGTGCACATTGCATGTGTCTTACTGTAATATGGTGTCGTCACCGATATTTACTCTCTACCTTTTCTGGCATATATCTTTCTCTCTTACTTGGAAGCTTGCTGTACTGTACTTGATCAGGCATCTAAAGGAGCTGCTTGATTTTATGGTAGGTGCATAACTGTTATTCTACAACGCAGAAACTTCAAGACGCTGCCTGACTCGTGTTGCTTGTATGGACAGCAAGGGAGGTGAGGCGGCCTGTAAGTGCTCAAGAAAATAATTTTGCCCCACCTCACAGAATGTTGTGCTTACTTGCATCGCACATATAGTGTAGCTGCTTCTGTGTGGTGGTCGTGAGTGTTACGCATTCACTTGAACAAGTAGAAAAAATTTATGCCTTTCTAGGAAGGGAAAAACAAGCAGAATTGCTGATAGCATTTGTAATTTTTATGATGTAATATATGTACCACTTACATCACAAAAGTGCATGCGTGCAGGCTTGCGAAGCAAAATATGAGTACATCACTGAATTTTGTGAGGATACGCTCTATTCAAATTATGTTGTGTGTGTGTGTAGGGGGGGGGGGGAGTTTTCGCTTTGTTTTATGTTGTTTGTTATTAATGCCAGAAAAGAATCTTTTTTTCCCCGGCTTTGCACATTTAAGTTGATAATGAGGGATGCGCACTCGGTGTGTTCTCCTTTACGAGATTTACTCCGATATTCCGCGCTTTGCAGTTTCGTTTCGTGCGCGGGTGCATGCAAACATGACTAACAACAGAGTCTGGTGCAACGCGTTGCCTAAAATGTGCACATCGGCTTGCCTTGCCAAGCATGCATTTCAGCACTAAACACGTCTTGGAGGCCTTCCAAGCGCACACAGATACAACTCCGCTGCACCCCGCTCTCTGTTAAAGCCGATACGTAGCGATTAAAAGCTTTAGCACCTTTGCTGACCTGACGGTAGCTGACGCGGCGCCTAGGAAACAGTGGGTTTCTGCAGAGTTTACAACGCTAAGTATGCGAGCGTTGTCCTCAGACAGGGACTGCTGGCCTGCGCGTATTTAGGCGCCGTTTCAGCAGTGGCGGCACCACTCTAAAAATATAGCTCCCGTTGCTTCCTTTCCTGGCCCGGACGAGATGACTTTTCCCCCAGAAAACTGCCTTAGTCTCAGTTCTTGCCTTCAACTGTGGCTGGTAAGCAAATGTGCGAAGCTGTCGTCGATCGTTATAAGGAGCAATGCCACAAAGGCATCATGCCGGCCAAAGCTTTCACTTTCCGCTCCCATTCGGCACGTACGCCATTACGAATACCCTGGCCCCGTTCCTGATGTTCGCCAGCTTCTCTGGGCAACAGTACGCACGCGTGTGGCGCCGCTCGTGACTCGCGGGTACGCCATCAGTTCACCTCGACTGAAAAGTCGTCTAGGCTGCGCCCTCGCTCACACCGCCGCATCAAACTCGATGAATCCTTTGACAACCGACGTGCGAGTCTTTTGCACTGAGTAGCCTAAGTCGGTCTGCCCTTAGCTGCTGCCGGACATCCGACATGATACTCAAGAGGCCGCAACATATTTCACTCCTTCGCACTGCCCCTCGACGCGTATGCACCGAAGATTGCAACGCAGAGGCTCAGCGCAAGCTCCCGGAGCGGCGTTCTGTACTTGGCTGTTCCGTACTTGGCACCAATAGTAGCAGACGACGGTATTTATTTCTAGATCAGTTTTTACTTTTTTTTCTCTCTTCACGTAATCAGATTCTGTGGGTACGTAACCTGGCACCGCCTTGATGGTTACGTCACGCCTACGTCACAATTTGAACAAAATGGCGAAATGTCGAGAATAGGCCCCCAGGTGTTCAAGCAAGACTAGAAATTAAACGACATGGCGTAGGGAGGCTAGCTTTGGGAGCACATGGCAATACACAAAACCAGGGGATACAGGGTGATATGGGATGGGCGTCGTTCGAGAGCAAAGAAGCTAGCAGTAAGATAGCATTTGAGGACGATTGATAAAAATAGAGAAAAAGCAATGGGCTAGGAAAGTTTTCGGATACCTGTACATAAGGAATGTTGATACGAAATGAAGAAAGCGAACTAGAAAATTGACAAGCAAATATCTGGACCGAAGTAGGGGGGCAAATCAGCAATTATCGGTTAAGAAAAAGATTTAAGAAACAGAGAGAGCTCTGTGGAAAACAGGGATGCTGACGAAATCAGCACTGGGAACATACAGGATTTTTAAGCAGGAAATTGCCAAAGAAAATATCTATGATAATTGTAGGGGAAGCTCTTTGTTGTTTGAGGCCAGGATGGGAGTTTTGCGGACTAAGACATATAGAATCAGGAACCACGAGATAGACACTTTGTGCATTGCGTGCGGAGAGGAGGAGGAAACGGCTGAACACTTGATACTTTTCTGTAAAGGGCTTCACCCCGCAGTGGAAAGCAGCGGGGCTGATTTATCCAAGGCATTGGGATTTAAGGACAGTGAAGGGAAAGCAGATTTTAAGCGTGTATAAATAACCAATTAAGCGAAGGTTATCTGATTGGTGGCTAAAATCAAGAGAAGAGTAAAATTTCATGTCATGGCTAGGTGGCTTGAGCCACCGCCCGATTTAAAGGGTTCAGCCGTATCCATCCATCCATCGGTAGCGGACCCAACGAAATCTCGAAACGTCATGAGTAAGCGCTCACGCTTTTAAAAGACAAGGGGCGAGGAAGAAATGAAACCAATAAGACAGAGCGCGGTTTCTTCTTCGTCCCTCGTCTTTTTTGCGTGGTTTCAAGATACATTAATACTGTAGCCGCCAATTAGCCCGCTTTTCTCTGTTATATCCAATCCTGGCGCAGAGGTGGAGCGGCCTAGCTACGCGCCACTGCCCTGCGATAGCAGGTGCTGGTGGGGCTTGTATGTGTTCCTGAGTAATCTCTCGCGAGTCATCATTAATTGAACTGCCACAGTGGGAAGTTCACTCACAATCCGGTGAACAGCTTGCGATGACGACACAACGTGAAGTGACCAAGGTGGCCCACGTGCTAGAAGCAGGCTTCGAACAGAGAGACGACCGCTTTTCAGCGGAGCGGAAGCGCTAGGGCACTAAAATGGCAACCAGAAGAAGCTTCGCTCCAGACTCGGGTAGTTAGTTATTGCCATTATTCATACCAAATGATGCGTTCTAGCGATCGGTTTGATTTTCAAGTGGCATGAATAATGTTTTATTTCAAGCGACACCATAAGAGCATCACTGCAGCGGAAAGCCAGCATCGCACTGGGGGAAGACACTAATGAAATAGAAAAAAATACCTGTCCTACTTTGGTTTCAACGTGGCCGACCAGCTCCATCGTTGTGCGTCAGGAAAGCACCGGCTAGGCGAGGAGGGAAGTCTCCCTCATGGGGGAAGCGGATGGATGGATGGATGGATCGGTGGGCGGGTGGGTGGATGGACGGACGGATGGATGGATATGGCTGAACCCTTTAAATCGGGCGGTGGCTCAAGCCCCCTAGCCATGAATTATGAAATTTTACTCTTGATTTTAGCGACCAATCAGATAACCTTCGCTTGGTTATTTCTACCCACTCAAAATCTACTTTCCCTTCACTGTCCTTAAACCTCAATACCTTGGATAAATCAGCCCTGCTGCTTTACACTGTAGGGTGAAGCCCTTTACAGAAAAGTATCAAGTGTTGAGCCGTTTCCTCCTCCTCTCCGCACTCAACGCACAACGTGTCTATCTCGTGGTACCCGACTCTATATGTCTTAGTCTGCAAAACTCCCGTCCTGGCCTCTAATAACAAAGAGATTCCCCTACAATTATCATAGATATTTTCATTGGAAATTTTCTGCTTAAAGATCCTGTACGTTCCCATTGCCCATTTCGCCAGCATCTATTTTCCACGGAGCTCTTTCTGTTTCTTTAACCTTTTTCTTAACCGATAATTGGTGATTTTCCCCCTTACTGCTGTCCAGATATTTGCTTGTCAATTTTCTAGTTCGCTTTCTCTTTTCGCATCAACATTCCTTAAATACAGGTATCTGAAAACTTTCCTAGCCCACTGCTTTTCCCGCATTTTTCTCAATCGCTCCTCAAATGCTATCTTACTGCTAGCTTCTCTGCTCTCGAACGATGCCCATCTCATATCACCCTGTACCCCCTGATTTGGTGTATTGCCATGTGAAAGCTAGCCTCCCTTCGCCACGTTGTTTAATTTCTAACCTTGCATGAACATCCGGTCTCATGCACAGGACCGCATTACCGAAAGTCAGGTTAGGAACCATCACCCTTTTCCAGATCCCTCTTACCAGTTCATATCTATTGTAATTCCACATTGCCCTATTTTTCATGACAGCTGCATTCCTACTAGCTTTATTCATTACATATTTTTCCTGCTCTGTCAGATACTCAGCACAGTTATTTATCCACACCCCAAGATACTTGTACTCATCGACTACTTCTAGCGTGAACTCCTGTATTCTACGCTCGCCGACCTCATCAATAAATATCATGACTGCAGATTTTTCCTTAATAAACTTTAAACCTAATCTATCTCCCTCTGTACCACATATGTCTATCAACTTCTGTAAATCTTCCTTGTCATCAGCCATTATCACTATATCATCGCCGTATATTAGTCCCGGTAATGACTGTTTAATCCATTCTCCTTGCTTGAAAAAAGAAAGGTTGAAGCCTAGTCCGCTCCCCTCTAGCTTGGCCTCCAACCCTTGCAGGTAGAACATGAACAACAAAGCAGACAGAGGACATCCTTGCCTAAGCCCCCGCTGTATCTCTAGAGGCTCTGATACATTTTTTTCCCATTTTATGAGCACTCTGTTACCTTTATATATATCTTTTAAAAGATTAATTACTCCATCTTCCACATCCAATGTGCCCAGTATGTCCCACAGATACTCTTGAACAACGTTGTCGTAGGCTCCCTTAATATACAGAAATGCTAGCCATAGGGGCCTGTGTTCCTTTTCAGCAATCTCTATACACTGTGTCAATGAAAACAGATTGTCCTCCAACCTCCTTTGTTTCCGGAACCCATATTGTAGCTCCCCTAGCACCCCCTCGTTCTCCACCCAAGCCTGAAATCTGTCCTTTATAATCTGCATCACCACCCTGTACACCACAGATGTCACTGTTATGGAACGGTAGTTACTTACGTCAGCTTTGTCCCCCTTTCCCTTATATATCATGTTCATTCTACTTAATCACCATTCATCGGGGACTTTCCCATCCACTATCAGTTTATTCACCCCCTGTATTAATGTTTGCTTGGATCTTGGTCCTAGCTTCTTTATTAACATAATCGGAATATCATCTGGTCCTGTTGACTTGCCACTAGGAACCTTCTTCCCTGCCGTTTCCCACTCGCTTTGCTCAAGTGAAGCTATTGCAGTAACCGGCCTATCATCATTCGATAAATTTTGTGCAACATTTCTTTCTTTAAATTTTTTCTGTCATCCTTGTTCCTATGTGTTTTATCGCTTCATCCCCTTCTAGTCGAATACCCTGATCTGTAACAACAGCGGAAGCAGCGACGGGGGCGCCACCTGGAAGGTTACGCGGAACTCCGCGGAGCCGGTGAGAGTCTCTTCGGGATCCAGCCGCACGCTATCGTCACCTTCCGCGGCAGGCTCACGGAGATCCGTAGTGCCTTGCCGCTGGACTTCTGGTTCCAAGCTGCAGAGTGAGCGCAGCAAACGCACGCTCACGGCGCCTTCCCCAGCAAACGTGCTCGGTGATGGCTTAGCCCTAAGAATGCGGCGTGGACGGGAAGACCCGGCCGCCATTGTCAGAGCATACAAACGTTTAGCGCCGATACCTCCGAAGTCACCCTCTGCCCCAACTGGTAAGTCGGAAGCTCTTTTTACGTAGCCTTCTACTTCCGAGAAATGAATGCCTCGTTAAAGTCCTGTAGTTATATGGCCCGCTCTGCGCATTATTTGCAAGTGTAATAAATCGCATATGAGTGTTCATGCTTTGTACTCCCTCCCTTTGCTCCATCGAGCACGAACCTCTCTGCGGCTGGCGAGCGGTAACGCACCATGCGCAGAGTGGGAGTGCAGGGCATAAGGCTGTCCCCCATATTTCCATATTGGCAGCCCAACGTGTGGCAAGCTCTAGGGAGGAGGGACGACAGTCAGTTCGGTTCGTGGAATGCCCACCCGGATTTCGAACAGCGTTAGGCCTGACCGGAATTAGGTGTTGCTAGCAAGGCTAAGATGCTTTCTAGATAGCGAGATGAGCAGAATAGCAGCATGAGAGAATTGCCGTGGATGGTACACTCTTCATTAGCACTTCATCGATGCACCTTTGGAAGGTGACTTTACGAGGTCCACCGCACATGGAGAGCGAGACCGAGTCGTCCACGGGGAACAGCAATCCAGAAGCCAGTGAATGCGGAAGCCTGAAGGGTGGCCCGATTTTTTTTCTTGTACATAATTGTAAATATTTTCTTTTCTGTCTCTGGCTCTGGGAGCTGGGTGCCGTAATCTGCTGACTTGTATTGCAGCCATGATTGGAGGAAAAGCACCGGGGCGCTCCGACACAGCGGGAAGCGGTGGGCACCGTTCGCTCAGAAGTTGCTGGTATAGCAGCGAGCGAGTAGGGTCACCTTGGCACGAACATATCTCCTCGTGCCGTTGTGTTCTAACTACTGTCCTTGGCCCTTTGTTGGAACCGGGAAGTGCCTGAGCGAGTAGGCCTAAGGCTCTTAAGATTTGGGAGTACACGGTCGTACCGTGGCACAGGCATGCACAAAATTGTTTGGTTGTTTTGTATTATCCTCGCTAGAGCCGAGAACTCTCGCGCACCTACAGAAAGTGGACGCGGCAACACAGCCGTGGCTATGCCACCCAACGTTCCGCTCTTTGTGCATGTCTTGAACGCGTGTATCGGCTTCGCCTTGTGGGGACCTGCCCTGCGGCCCCCTGAGGTTGCTTTCCCGCGAGGCACCGTGCAGCGGCGGTCTCACCTCGAGGCTGAGCGCATTCCCTTGTGAGTTACATTAACTGGCAAGAGAGGGCGCCAGCATCGCTGCGCGGAGACTGCCAAAGCCCGCGCGCGGGAGAGGGGGCAGAGGGACTTCGGCTGGGATCGTCGGCGCAGGCAGACTTGTCGCTCGCGGCTCCGCTCTTCGCTGGCGGGGCGAGGAAGCGACGGGGAGACAGGCTCCCGTACTCGTCCCGTCCGGCCTTCGGAGTGCATATCCCTTGCCCTAGCGCGGGCGAACATTCGCTCGGAACCTTGCTGGTGAGTCGGACGTCCTCGATTCATTAGAGTACCTTGTTGCTAGCTGGCGTTATTGTTTCTGTAGCAATAAATGCCTGTTTGCGTCAGCCAATGTGTCGTTCCTCTGTTCCCCCAGAGCAAGGCCCGCCGTGGTCGGCGAGCGCTCGGTAGCGTACGCGATCACGCACGGGGTAGGGTTCGGGCGGCTTTGAACCGTGTCAGCCGCGATTGAGTGGGGAGAACGTACTTATCTCCCCATTCAACCCCACAGCCTTGAGCAGGATTACAGCAGTCTCGCAGGATGGATGCCGGGAGCTTTTCTGCGGCGTTAACCCAACGCTACATTTCGACCGATAGAGCAACTGCACCAGATTGTTCAGGAAAAGCCGCAGGGTAATGCCACCGAAACCGCACGTGGACATTACCTTTTGCGCATCTTCTTTGAGCACGATGACTACGGGACCCGCCCCCATCCAGGACCAGCTGCTGCCTATAAATTGGTGCTCACCGAGAGACAGTTCAGTGGAAGCGGCAATACAGCCGTGACAATATCAACCAACGTTCCCCTGCTTGTACAGGTTAGTCATTCATATACGGTTTCCGTAGTGATGACCTCTGTCTTGTAGTGTTGCTGTGTCCAGTTACTTCGTTATGTTGTTTTTGCAAATGTTTATCATTAGCGGCGTGTTGCTAAAGTTGTCGGGCGATGTGGAGGAGAATCTCGGTCCAGTGACGGAAGAAATGTTTCCAGAATTCATCCAGAACCAAAAAGAGATCCTGTCAAAACTCACCAAGGTCCAGACAAATCAGGCTTCTGAAACGAGAATGCTAAGTTGCAGTGCAAAATAGATTTATTGCAATTGAACACAAGCTAGAAAACCTGGACGATACCCAGAACAGGCTAGCAAAAATACTGAAGCACTTACCAATATGTTGAATGATGACATGTCGAGCGTTGCTAGCCAGGTCGATGAACGAGACAATCGCTCACGAAGGAATAATTAAATAATCAGAGGCATGAAAGAACACGCCCATAAAACTGAGATGATATTGATGAAGAAACTGACTGAAGATAGTTGTACTGACATCCTCAAGATAGAAGTAAGCTCAACCGAAAAAAAACAGCAAAACAAAAACGCAAGACCAGGAGAAGACACACACAGACTGTCGCCAGTTTTGTGTGTTTTCTCCTGGTCCTGCGTCTTTTTTCTGCTGTTTTTTTTGCTTGAACATGCACCAACTCGCACAGCAATTCACGCTTCTTAACTAGAAGTAAGCGCCATTAAAAGAATTCACAGACCTGGTAAGAAAGCGCCTGGAAGAAACCCATTATTTTCAGGGTAGAAGGCTTCATAGGGACAAAACAAAAATTTTGAGCAATTGTACTAAGCTTAAAGACTCTGAAATCAGCATTAGTGAGGATTACTCTACGCGAGTAGTGGGGATATTAGGAAGAGACTTTGGAACTCGTGTACAGTGGAAAGGCAAGAAAGCCGTGAGGCCAGACTTGTCTTTGACCCAACTAAAAATGAATAATATGATGTATGGCTGGGACAAAGGCAAAAATGAGAGGTACCAAATTGCCAGTGCCGCTGAAAGCGGCAACCGACGCAAGCACAAAAAACTGGAAGGTTTTGAGATAATGAATATAAATGCTCGGAGTTTAATAAACAAAAACCAATGCTCTGGAAGTCGTGGTCATGGAGCATGAACCTGACGTTATTGTCATAACAGAGACATGGTTGCATGAGAACATAACAGACACCGAGTATGTGCCAACCGATTATAACGCATTCAGAAGGGATCGAGCAGGAAGAGGAAGTGGTGTAGCCATACTAGTTAAGCAAAGCATTTCGTGCACTACCCTTGAGCAGTCGCACACTTTAGAAGCAGTATGGATTAAAATAAAACTCACGGATCGGACTGTTAACATTGGAGGGGTGTACAGGGCCCAAACACTTTACCTGCAGTAGTTGCCAGCCTAGGGAAATTCATAGAAAACAATGTTCGAGAGGCAGACAATATAATTATCTTGGGCAACTTCAATTTACCAACAATTAATTGGAGCTCATGTTCACCCGGGAGGAAGGATATGGCGAGCTGTGAACATCTTTTAAACTTAGATGTCGTAAACCACAGCATAGAGCAATTTATGCCTTAGTAGAATAAGAAGTACGGGAAGAGAAATCCATGGATTAACAGAGAAATTATTCATGCACAAAATTAGAAGAAACCGGAATGCATGTTCCCAAAACAGCTATACAGCTGATACAATCAGTGTTCGCTATATGAGACAAGATTTGAAGTGCCTCATTAGGGAGTCAAAAGACCGACTATGCAAAGTAACGTTAAAAAATTTCCTTTCCGAAGCAGCAGCTAAGTTTTGGTGATATGTGAATTCGCCGACTAAGCAGTGCTTTTCTAATGATGACATTAACATTGAAGAGAAAGCTGAACAATATAATACCTTCTTCTCGTCCGTCTTTACTAAAGATGATGACAAAGTTCGAATCCTCACCAAAAACTCTGCTCAGGCTCCTATTTCGGACATAATTAGAATAACCGAGGAAGTTGACCTGAACGCTTTGCTTAATATAAACACAAAAAGAACCCCGACCAGATCATGTTCCTAACGAATTTTTAGTCAGGTATGCTGAATGGGTGTCCAAGTTCCTTACGAAAATATTCGTTCATCAGTTGTGAACAGTTCCTCACCGCATGGAAAATAGCCAGAATAGTTCCGGTTCATAAAACAGGCAGCAGTTCAGACGTTAGCAATTACCGGCCAATTTCTCTTACTAGTACTTGCTCTAAAATACTAGAACACATTATATTCAAACACCTCTCCAACTGCCTTAAAATGTATAGCTTCCTAAAATTTCATCAAGAAAGAAGGAACATTGCCAGAGGGCGGGCGTCACCGCAGCAGAGCTGAACCATGGACCTTATTGGTGGACATAGTGTACAGCATGGTTTCCGTAAAGGTCTATCTATGATGACACAGTTAGTTGAATTGGTTCATGACGCTTCAGAAACGATAAATTTGCGAGGACAGATGGACCTTATTTATCTAGACTTTTCTAAAACCTTTGATAAGGTTTCACACCCCGAACTTTTGCTAAAAATCAATACGGTGTTCAAGAATCCCAACCTCACTAAATGGCTCACCTAGTACCTACGGAACCGCCAGCAATATGTAGAAATCGACATGTACAGGTCCAGCTTACAACCGGTGTTATCGAGAGTATCCCAGGGAAGTGTCCTTGGGCCTATATTATTTCTTTTTTTTTTATTAATGACCTGCCTAACCTCGCTTCTGTTCCATTAAGATAATTTGCTGATGGGCTGGACTGCTCTGTGTATTAATTGCAAGTGTAATAAATAGCATATGACTGTTCACGCTTTGTCGTCCCCTCCTTTTGCTTTCCCGAGCACGAGACCCTCCACGGTCAGCGATCGGAAACGCTGCATCCGTGGAGTGGGAGTGCGGGGGTGGAACGTTGTCCCCCATATTTCCACAAATTTCATAGCTGAGAGAGCGGGATCCGAACCCGCGGCGGCGATAAAAAATCAGTTCCACTGGCCGCTCCTTCAGACCACTATGCTAATGCCACAGCTTTTTTTTAAGCATGGCATTTATTGCATTGAAAATATATGTTATTTATATTAACTAAATTATTTACAAAGCTTTTTGGAAATGCCTCAAAACACATCGCAAAAATACAGAGCACTAGACGTGACGTAAGGCTGAGCACATCACCAAGAGGGGATCCCACTCCGGTTCAAAGCCGGTCGGTTCACACACTTCCCTCAGATGAACAATATATTAGGAGAAATTTTAACGCCCTGCCTGTACGAACTGTCCAGCTCTCGAGCTGTGCTTGCAATGTCGTCGTATATGTCATGCACCCGCGTTCACGTGTGTTAAACTGCCAGCCTCTCACGCTGTAGTTTGAAAGCGTGGTATTCATCAGTGCGCGTGGAAGCGTCGTCAGACGAGCATGCAGGAAACCGCACGAAATGGCGGGAGATTAGGAACAGCCAAATTCAAAAGACCCAGTGCTATCGCAATGTCATCGGTTTGGTTTGGTTTATGGCGGTTCAATGTCCCAAAGTGAATGAGGCTATGAAGGACGCCGTAGTGAAAGGCTCCGGAAATTTCGACCAACTGGGGATCTTTAACGTGCACTGAAATCGCACAGTACACGGGCCTCTAGAATTTCGTCTCCACCGAAATTCGACCGCCGCGGCCAGGATTGAATCCGCGTCTTTCGGGTCAGCAGCCGAGCGCCTTAACCACTGAGCCACCCCGGCAGCCCAATGTCATCGGGTGATGGTAATTAAGGAACCTACGAACTTTCCTTTTTCTCAGTCCATTCTGTGCTTAGCACATATTGTGACTGTCGAGGTGGACGCTACTGCATTGTTTTCTAAATATCCTTGGCGTACATGAGCTTTTTTTACACAGACACAACAACGCGCTGGCTCCTTTTTGCGGTGCATATAAATAACAATGAATTGTGGGGGGCGCATGTATGCATGCAGTGCGTGCCAGAACTAAAGGCAGAATGATATTTTGGGGCTCAACTCGTAACTGTCTCGGTTCTGTCTCATGTATTAGCTCAAACAACACAAACACACACTACATGCATGCACACACAACAATATAAACATCTAGTCTCTCGTTCAATAGTGCCTTGAGGGCTTGTCTTGTATGTTTATTACTCAGAATATCGCCAGATGTTGCCGACTAAAAAAAAAAAAACTCGAGTTTTAAAACGACTGCTAGTGAGGGTGAGGGAGGGCCAGCAAATTTTTTGAAGGGTGAGGGAGGGCATCCTGCGGTGCCAGAAATGTAAAACAAGTTGACTGCTGCGAAGGAGTGGTATATAATGGTTTCGCCCAGTGATTCACACGTAGGCCAAACTTAATTAGAGGCTGAGACAGCACGAACGCAACTGCAGCCAGATAACAGACCTCGAAATCTGCAGCGCATTACGCCAGATGCAAGTAATGCACACCTCACTTTCATCAAAGTGCAGTTTTGCTGAAATTGAGATAAGAACTGTGGGAAACTTGATGCACTGAACGAGGAAAACAAGGTGCATGTGCTTGTCACCTTTCAGTTGGGTTTTCCTGGCATGAGAAAGAATTTTTGGCAAAGAAAAGGAAAAGCACTTATGCAATTGAAAATTTTAGGAATCATATTGCATTTTTCAACATGATAAGAAAGATGCTGACTTGACTGTGTCTTTGCAGAATTTCATTTTCACCCATGCACTCTGGAATAAGCTTTCTTTTCAGCTACAATAATCCCACCGGCCCTATTCCAAACGCCATTAATCTTCTAAATTTGCATGTTGTGGTCTATTAATTCATGCTTATTTCTTTTAGTTATCACCTGTCATATTGTGGCTCATATCGTTAAACTATTCTGTAATTATTAGGGCCCATTGACACTTTTTTGCTTGGGAACACCCTCATGTTGCATTGCGACTACATTCCAGTTCTTGTACTGCATAATTTCGATAAGACAACATTTGGAGCAAATTTCAGGATGATCAAATTCACAAAAATTCACCGGCTAGAATGCTTTCCATAGTGTGCAGAAATTCTGATGTTCCAAACACTCGCCCATGCCCCTGCGGATGATGCGAACGTGCGTGTCACGACCGCAGACTTGAGCACTGTACTCCACGAGAACTTTTCGGCAATGGAGCAGAAGTAAGCTACAGAGTCAAAACATACCCTGTCTTTCAATCCAGCGCAATCTATTGTCTGGCTGTTTTCTCCTAAAACACAGTATGCTGTCATTACCTGGTACCCACATCTAATGAAACTACCAACTATAAATGCTATAAAGCCAAAGAAATTCAGTTTCCTTAATTACAACAAACCGGCTAGACACGTTTTCTGACAAGAAGCTTCCATAGATGGCGCTACCTATGCCAGCAAGAGTGGATTTACCGCGCAGAGAGCAACGTGCTGAACTACGTGTTGGAATCACACAGTTAGAGATGCTCCGCCTCTGCACCCTCCCTTCCCTGTTAACACAAGCTGTCGGCGAGTATACGTGCTGCCTGTACACCGCCAGCCGTGAATGAGTTCTGTTAGCCGTTTGCATTGCCGATTGCATTTGTCATTCTTTTTCATGAGTGTTTTGCTTATTTTGGACATTGCGGATAATACAAATACTTCTCCCAACCCCATAAGGTTCACATCAGGTTTCTGCAGTACATGATTTCCGAAATACATCTTGAGCCTACGTAGCATCTTGCTCTAATTGGTAACATACCTCGCTGAATTTTCAAGCTGTCATGCACACGGCCACCTATACTGCGCAGGAAACAAAGTGGCCGACACAGCTGTCTTGTAATGGGCTCAGGTCGCTGCCCTCGCAGTTCAATAAAAAAATCAGTCAGCGCCTTCACTGTCTAGAACAGACTGCTCGACAGTGTGCACAAGGAGAGACTAACTTGTGATCATTCCTCCTCATGTGAAAAAGAACATTGCGTGACTTGGGGAAGCACCTACATGCCTCTACCTTTGTTTCACCAGCCGCCAAGCTCAGCTGACTAAAGAAACCTTGCGAACTAATGCCGGGAATGAAATGTGCACAGAGATCACGCACACACAAAACGTACACTCCATGTATTTTTGGCTTGGACTGAAGTGACGTTTCCAATAATTTAGCGTCTGCCATTTTTCATTATATGATCTTGACAGGAAAATGAGCTGCTATATCTTGTCTAGCGTAAATCCTTGCTCTGAGCTATTCGTCTTTCAGCTTCATTTTTTGTAGCCGTGCCTTGGTATTTGATTTCACAGCACCTACCTGAGGCAACGTCTGCGTCGACACCTCCGAGCACAGCCAGAAAGTAGCCAAGCGCAGTGGCCACTTGCGAAGACTCACTGGACCTCAGGCTTAGCTGCATGACTGAAGATGTAAAACAGAGCGCCGCGTCGCAGTGAAGGCTAGACAACATGGCAGGCCATTTAGACACAGCCCTTTGATTCAAGCACTTAATTTCATTTGAGCCCAAACAACTTTTTAGTTATGAAGACTGCAGCGCCCGGGAGCACGGACAACACGAGGGATACAACATAGGCGCTAACTTCCAACTGAATGTTTATTCAATGCATGCACTTATTTTTATACAGAGTTCATGCATCAGAAGATAACCCGCAAGCCTATCATACTGCAATTGCGCCACACACTCTAACCTTTGTTTGCGCCATCAAGAAAAAATGACACCCTCTTTGATAGCAACATAGATGGCTTGCTCACACAAGTACCTTCTAGTCTTTTTATCACTCTTGCCTCCATGATCTTTCTTGTTAGTTGTTTTCCATTTCTGTTAATGACGTGACATCCTTTAAAGTCTGGAGTACTCATACATGGCTACCACTCCACACAATGTTCAGACAGATTAGCTTTATGGTTTTGTGGGTTTCTGTTGTGATCCCGTAGCTTGCCATTTAGACATCTTCCGGTTTAACTTACATAAACTATACCACATGACAGCGGCAGGAAATAAACAACCCCTTCTGTGCAGCCAACAAATTTCTTTCTGTGCTTCGTTCTGCAGGTTTTGCTTCCTTACATGGAAAGGATTTGTCATCTTGCATAGTTTTGCAAGCTTATTAGGGGCTGGAAGCACAATTTGAGCACCTGCTCGCCGTTTTCTACAGATTATGTGATATCCTGGGCATATAGGAAATTAGTTCTACTTTCTTACATTTTTCTGGCCCGCCTTAGCGCTTCTTGCAAATCATCCCTCCAGCTACCGATGCCAAGACATCTCGGGGACACCCCTTTTTCTTGTAGCCATTTTTATTGCTTCTAGAAACTAGCTTCCATCAGGTGCACACATGACTTTTCCAGCGTCTTCTTGGAAGACGTGGTGACAATGCCTCTTTTTATCAACTTCGAGTGTGCAGACTGATATGAAAACTGGGATTTCTAAGTATGAGGTGCATAGCTCCAGCATGTGTGGTCTTGTTCACACACTAACTTGAGATGTAGGAAACAAATTTTTTTCTTTTCTGGAAATTCACAGGTTATCTGAAGTGGCTGCAAGACTTCCTTAAATCCCGCTATTACATTCGACGATATGTTTTCCAGGTCTCCCAAGGTACAATCAAGAACTACAAGAAAATCATCAACATATCTAAACACTGTTTGCACACTCGAGCTAAGCAGACGATCATTCAGGATTCTGTCAACACTTGCGAAGTACAAGTTGCTCAACACTGGAGCAAGGCAACACCCAATGCAAACCCCGTCTTTCTGCAGGTAGGGCTTGCCTTGCCAGCCGATAAATGTGGACTGGAGGCAGAAAGATAGAAGCTTTAAGAGATGCCGCACAGACACTCCTGTAGCGTATTGAAAATCTACCACTCCTATATTGTCAATGCTATCTTCGACGCACTTAAAGGGACTATGCAAAGAATTCAAAGTCGCTTGTAAATGTCTTCTATGTTTAGAAATGATGCTAATGAGCATTCACACCAAGTATAAGTCTTCGGAACTGAGCCGGCAATTTATTATAAATGTAAAAAAACGTGTTTTTTAAAATTCGTGGGCCGATTGGTGTGCTCGTAGTGACTGATTTTGGGACTAAAATCGTGGAAGAAAGACGTCACTGTACCGTGACGTCGCCAGGCCACCACACGCTGTCATTCGCTGGAGCCACGGCAGCCACGATGTCACGGGCACACTTCCGGTAGCCGTGAAAATCGTCTGCTCGTGCTGCCGCGCGACCCTCTCGGGCAAGTGCGGGCCAGGGCATTGCCTTCGCGCATATGGTTTCAATTTTAATCTGCCGCCTCCTTCTGTCGGGAGTTCCGGAGCCGCTCGCACGGCTCTTCGGGGGCACGCATAGGGCTCGATGCCCATCACGGCCGTAAGAGTGAGCAGTCGCACCTTGAGGTCCGGGTTTATTACTGCTAACTACAACAGACGACAAGCAAAGAAACCCAACGCGCGCCGCAATCCAGGAAGGCGAAGAGAGACCACAGAGAAGCCGCCACACCGCCGACGCTGCTGCAGGGGGGCTAGGAGCGACCACCGAAAGTTGCAAAGCGAACGTCAACTGATGACGTATTCAAAGGCGGGGCCCAGTGCCAGACCTGTTTTCTTTAATTTAGTCTGGTGCCCCTCGTGTACGAGTTGAGGGGGGAGAGGAGGAGCATTATTTTTAATCGTCTATATCTTCGTTGTTATTGATGCTAGCTTAAAAATCCTTGCATTGGGGTGACGAGTGATGAAATGCCTATCTCTCGTCTGCTTTACGTAATCTCAATTAATTTATTGCATAGTCCCTTTAAGCAAATCTGCGTGCGGTAGTGAATAGCTTTAATGTCGATCGAGAAGTCCTGAAAGGCCTTGTGGGGTTGAATAGGACAACTTGTCGGACATTGCTGTGCGATAGGCTTGAGGGTTATCTTCTGACACACCCACTCTGTATAAAAAAAGGTCGCCACTGTCTGGAAGATGTTGAAGTTATGAACGTTATCTTCTTGGTTTACTAAAACTGATATGAATATGATTTAAGGGAGGTTTCTGCCGCCCGGCGTTATTGGAAGTATTCGAGTACGTCTGATCTCTTGGACTTATTTCTCAGATCTTCTTCGGCCACAGCGTGAGCAGGCGATAGTTTGGGATCATTTAAGTCCTTCTTCAAACGCACTGTGGTAGTGAATGTATCGGCGAAACGAGCGCATCTCAGAGGAGCTTAGAAAGACAGCTCATTACGGATGGATGAATGGAACATGTGCTCTTTGAAACGGGGTGGATTGCCATCATGCTGGATGGGAGGGCACATGGGAGGGATGGGAGTGCACAACCATTTTTATGGCCGCCATCTTGGATTCGAGAAACCGAAACTATGCTACTATTTCGCCCCCT
Source organism: Amblyomma americanum (assembly GCF_052857255.1). Taxonomy (NCBI): domain Eukaryota; kingdom Metazoa; phylum Arthropoda; class Arachnida; order Ixodida; family Ixodidae; genus Amblyomma; species Amblyomma americanum. The sequence goes on from NC_135500.1 coordinate 12,553,121, forward strand.
TACGTCATACGGGGGGCGTAAGGAATAGAGGGCACACCCAATTTTAATGACCGCCATCTTGGATTCGAGAAACCGAAACTATGCCGCCATTTCGTCCCCTGACGTGATACTAACATAGTTCCACCTCTAAGCCGCCGCGGTGGCTGAGTGGTTATGGCGCTCGGCTGCTGGCCCGAAAGACGCGGGTTCGATCCCGGCCGCGGCGGTAGAATTTCGATGGAGGCGAAATTCTAGAGGCATGTGCACTGTGCGATGTCAGTGCACGTTAAAGAACCCCACAGAAAAGCATGATATCAGTGCGTCACAGGGTGATCAAAAACCAGGTCTTTTTATCCAAAAGTGCCACAGATGGCTCACTAACACACATTAAAGAGTCAACTAGCCCAAACTCAAATTTAAGTCACTTACGTGTCAAGCCTGAGTTTGCGCATATGTGCAGTTTTTAAAATCTGCCTTTCTAGTCTAGTTTTTCTCATTGCGACAATGGTGGCCTTATTCAGTATGGGGTGGCAACTATCGCATTCTCGGCAGTGTTTTGGAAGATTGGCGCCATTCTCAGATTTCGGAGACCGGTAGTGCTGTCGCAGCCTATAATTTATACATTGGCCCGAAAAATTCAGGGGCGGTGACTTCGAACACCACTCCCAGTCTTCCGCGAAGTTCCAAGCAAGTCGGTAAGAAAGCATAAACAGTACCGATCCCCAAGACGTTGTCTTCCTCAGCTCCAAGAAGGCCAGGCTGTTATATTACGAGGAGACTGTTGGTCACCAAACTCCTCAACCGAGGTCATACCAGGTTGCCACCGAAGGTGGTCGTATTTTGCGACACAACCGACAACACTTCAGGGCTACAGCTGAGCCTTTCAGCATTACACCTAGTGACGACGACATGTCGAATGACGGCTGCGAGAACGAGGTACCCTGCCAGGTCCAACCATGTGCTCAAAGCGCAACCACTACTACAGCCTCGACACCTGTGCCGCGAAGATCCCAGCACGAAAGAGAACCCCCGCAGCGTTTAGGATATGGCGACAAATTTGAGCAGGTTCCATCATGAACTCTAACTGTGTGAACAAACATTTCTTTTCACGGCTGAACAGTGTTGTGAAATGAGTGGTTTCTGGTTTGCCATTTCCAAGAGAGGGAGATGTATCACGTATGTCAGGCGAGTGCAACGTGGCCCGGCGTTCTACGTAAGCCGAGTCCGACGCGGTGCGGTGTTTTAGGTAAGCCGAGTGCGACGCGTGCTCGCAGTCTGTGTCTGCGGCGCGCATGCTCGCAACTTTTGTGCCCTTCCCCTTGCGGGTGTAAAACGAGTACGAATAAACACCACATCGGCATTCTTGTGCGGAACTGGTCCCGACTGTCACTCTGCCGACACAACTAACGGTACAGTGACCAAGAGGATTAGTCGGGCTAGCTGGTTCATACTGAATGAAAAGCCCAAAGTTAACTTTTCTTCTGAATTTCATCCTCTACGATGTTTCGTTCCGGATGTTATCTTATGCGCCGCAACTTATCAGCGCGTCGGAGAGCGCTTAAATACGACTTGCGTTTCTTTCCAAAATAAAGTTCACAATGTGCGTTAGTAACTGTTGTGTGTGTTCCTTTCTCTTGTATTAACATTTTCGTGCAGTTTACCTTTTCATTGAGGTAGTGACCGCTGATCCGGATCATGACAGGGAAATAACTAGAAGAATAAGAATGGGGTGGAGCACATATGGAAGTTTCTCTCAGATCATCAATGGCAGTCTACCAATATCCCTCAAGAGAAATGTATACAACAGCTGTATTTTACCGGTACTGACCTACGGGGCAGAAACGTGGAGGCTTACGAAAAGAGTTCAGCTTAAGTTAAGGTCAACGCGGCATGCAATGAAAAGAAAAATGATAGGTGTAACGTTAAGAGACCGGAAACGGGCAGAGTGAGTGAAGGAACAAACGCGGGCTAATTACATCCCGGTCGAAATCGGGAGGAAGAAATGGGCTTGGGCAGGGCATGTAATGCAAAGGCAAGATAAGCGCCATTCCTTAAGGGTAACGGAGTGGATTCCAAGAGGAGGAAAATGTAGCCGGGGGCGGCAGAGGGTGAGGTGGGCGGATGAGATTAGGAAGTTTGCGGCGATACAGTGGGCGCAGTTGGCAAAGGATATGGTTAATTGGAGAAACATGGGAGAGGCCTTTGGCCTGCAGTGGTCGTAGGCAGGCTGATGATGATGATATCGAATGTGAGGGTCTGTTGATCTGTTCTTGTAACGTTATTAGTAGTAGTATAAGCCATGCGCGAGACGATGGCTGCGCCGTCTGATGGCAAGCCGCGAAGCATGAGCGGGCCGCGTCTGCCACTTTCCCCATTGGTTTCAGCGCGCTTTCGCGATGCGCCTGAGTTTTGATATATTACATGGCACGACTAATTAGTCGCGAAAACATTTTCATGTAAGTCTTGAGTGACGTAAAGGAACGTAGTTCTGCGTAGCTGGCTACATGAAAACTTTTAAAACTATCCAGAAACGCACTCCTGCGTCTTCTTTGCACCGTCGCTCGACAGCTGTAGATCGTGGCTGTTCGATGAGAAAAATAAAAGTTTGCGTCGTATTCAATTTGCGAGTTAGTGTTTATTGCCTTGCATGTATTTCTATCTCCCCCCACATTCAGTGATCGTTTTCAGGCGTAGTTGTCTCGTTATGGCTCGCGAGGTGCAAAGTAGGCACTGTATGTAAATGCCTTTCGAAGTAAGTACCCTTTTAAAGAAAAAATGTCCATGCGAAAGGCGGGGAGGCGGAGCCAAGTGGCTCACTGCTTCTAATGATGAGCTGGCTATATCGGGAAGCAGGCTGAAAGAATGCACCGTGCTACCCACGCCTATCGTGGCACTGACAGTCTCTCAACATTTAAGTTGCACGCAAGTGCAGTCTATCACTTAAATATATCGATGGACGCTCTCCCCTATGCACATGTTGATAACCTGACAAGTTGATCGAGCGTTATTGCACATGCATTTGTGAGCACTGTACTCTTGCGATGTTACATCGCTTGCGAGCGCTTTGTAGTATGACTTCATGACGGTCCAAAACCCTCAACTTCTAAGCTATGGTACCGATAGGCGTCGTACATTGTCATGCTGCCCCACAAGTGTTTTATGCGCCACGCTTAGTTTCACGAAATTTATACAGCTTCGTTTGCTTTGTTTCTGCTTGGTGATGTTGCTGGACTCTATTCATTGTGTTTGATCATGAGATGGAATTGATCGGACCGGACTGCACGAGCCTTTCTAAGCTGTACGTTAGGTATTGCTCCTAGAAAGCCACTGTAATCCATGCGTGAAACGAATGTCCCCAGTCTTTAAATGCAAACATTAAAAAAAGAAATGGTTCGCTTTGGTCAGTTGGGCACCGTTTCAGCGATATACATTTCTGCTATAACCTCAAGCGCTTTCCCCGAGAAGAGCATGCATTCGCTCCGCGCTTACAACGAGAGAGCATTTGGAATATGAAAACGGCGTACCAGTGGAAGAGAATTCTTTTGTCAGAGGGTCCATTCCTGTGCCTTGTTATCTGGCTAATCGTACTATTCACCAGCGACAGTTAAATTACTCTGTTGTAAATAGTACGAATATACAGGTTTTCCACATTAATTGTAGTATAGCAAGCTACATAGCTAGAAAATGTAATCTTTCCTTCAGGCGATGAATAGAGTGCCGTACATGAAAGCGAGGCTTATTTAATTTTAGTTCAGCAGCAAACACGCAGTTATCATGTAATAAAATCGACAGCTAACTTCGCTTGCAAATAATTAAGAGCATTTCTTTTTCCCAGCTTTATTATCGCCACCTTTTCACAACGCCGCACCTGTGTAAAGCAAAAGTCCGATGCCACAGATTCAACACGCAAGAAATGTATGCTTTCTGAGTAAATAGCTAAAACAGTTCGCATGATCAACAAGTGAAAAAGATTTCTCACTGTGTCGGCAGAGGCGGCATACTATGGTCAGCTTTTCGTCTAGCAAGGCTCGGCAACGCTCACCTGCGGCAAACACTGTCGTCCCAGTGAGATGCAGCATTAACTACATGTCCATTCTCGTGCAGTGCGCATGTTTGTGCTCCAAAATTAACTTCACGCGACACCAACGGGAAGCAAATGACGTGCCGAGCGCCCCACTTACGGTTCCAACGGCTGCCGCTAGGAGACTCAGTGGCGCCCCTATAGGCGCCGAGCATGGCGTATATGAATACTGAATATTTTTAATGTGAACTCAATGCGAATATGTAGACAAAGCACATTCGAATATCATACTGAATATCGGATTAACATGAAAAAATTTAAAAACCCTGAGGCGATCCTTGGCATTTCCTTTAAATACGTTTGCTTATATCCAACGTTGACACAGTAAAGTTTGTTAAATTCAATATGGTACAATTAGGTGCCTTATATCCAAGGTCACACTGAGTTCGCTAGATTCGATATCCAGAAAAGAAAGCTCTCTATATCGGAGGTGGTATAGTAAGGTTCGTTATATCCAAACTAGTATACTAAGTTCATATATGTAGCACACTAAGTTGGGCAGGATGCCAGCTGCCACAGGTAACTGACAGGCGGAGATCGCTATTTCAAGGGAACACAGAGAGGCAAAGAAAGCGTGGTCCTCTCAAAGGGAAATAGATCAAAAACTAGAGTCTTATGGACAAAAGAAACGATCTACAGGAAATGCGACTTATTACAACGTTCAGTTGGCCATTCGCCAAATCGAACATGAATAACCTATTGAAGTTGAATTCAAAGATTGGCTTATTTAGAAATGGCAATCCGCTTATATTCCACCTGATCGACTTTCACATTCAGCTTTGCCTCTCATTTATATGCTGTGTTCCGCCAAAACAACCCCACATGCAGGCAATCAGCAGTGCATCTTGGCTCATTTCTAGGAAAATTTTAGGAGCATTCATTCTAACTCAGCTGCGTGTGGTGCAATTTTTCTGTTCCCAATTATTCATGCGGCTTACATTAGAGATCTTCTAAAATGACACTCGGCAGCTATTCCAGTTCTTACCGTAAAAGCCTCTAGAAAGCATTGCATCTCAGTTGAGTACTTTTCTGCGGAACTTGGGTGCCTTTCAATAAGTCACCCAGCTGGCACTGAAGAGGGTGTTGCCCCACTCATGCAACACCCACACGCTGCAAATGTAAGCTCCGTATGCCTAGTCTGGAAGAGTGCCCTGGACGGACCTTTCTGGAAAAGCTGCAGCTCCCCGTTGGCCAGTAACAGCCCCGTCAGAGACACGCAGCCTTGGACACACAACAACACAGCGTCCAGCAGCCGCCAGAGGTATTGCGTGCCTGCATAGGATTTAGAGATAACAATGGCCATGTGAATAAATCTGCGGCGGAAGTTAGCAGAAAGCGACTGGAAGATTGGTGGCTGAAAAGCAGAGAGGTGACGTATGGTTAGAAGTGTGTGAAAACGTATTTAAAGAATATGGCGAATTTGAAGAACAATTTCTAACACAGTTCAAAAAAATTAAAAAAAGCCGGGGATGGTGGCAACTGCCACCACTGCGATGCAAAAGGAACCTTTCTGTTCCATCAATCCATCCACAACACCAATCCATCCAACACATTAAATTCAGCTGCAAGTTAGCGCTTTGCCCTGTCTTTCTCTTGCTTGTCCTTGTCTTCTTGTGCACTTATATTTTCATGAAAGTCGTGAACAACCAACTAGCCCAAGAAACATCCTTGTTAAGACTTCCTTGATAGAGAGCCAAAACTCAGAAACCGGAGAGGTCTTTTCGACCTATCGTGCCAGAACAAAGTACGCGACAAAAACAGTTGTATCGTTTCTCGCAAAGTAAACTCAGTCTGCTTGAAAAGGAGACCCGCTATTCTGTAAAAAGTAGTTCTCTAGCTATGTTTGTTTGGTAGCAAAAGACGCATGACAAAAATGTAAAGAAGAAGACGCACAATCATGACAAAGACAAAGATGGCCCTGCGCTTCAGCCGTATTGCTATCGCCACGAACACCTGTGCTCGACCTGGCTGCCCTCGGACTGTTTTCGCTGCTGCTCCTATCCTCCCTGTTCCTTTCAATAAATCCCCACATTGTAAAAGAAAAATCGACTTAAAAAAGCACATACTTTTCTTGCCAGCCGAATCTCAAGATCGAGAAAAGTCCGTGATCCCCAAAATCACTGAGGCTTACTTCATGAGGAAGGCTGGTCAAGCGCATGGCCCATGTGTCTGTACTGACTGTGTGCCATGAGAATCTCTGAGTCGTGAAATTGAGCGCATGTGTAATGTTGATCTCTAAGCACAAGTGGACACTTGAAAGGGAAAAAGACACCTGCCTGGAGCCTCAGCTTGTTGGTGCCAGTGTTGAGAAAATGCCTCCAGGCACAGGTCCACCAGGCATCCACGCAGGTCGCACTCCCCCTGCTCACCAGAGGGACTCTGAAGTGAGGCAATCAGAGGGCACTGAAGCGAAATTAACCACAAGCAGCATTCACTATGAGAGGCCCTTTCTCGCGATCCCAGGGAATCGCAAAGCGTGTATCCAAGATCCCCGAGTTCAGTCACTTGCGCAGTATGAATATTTACAGAAATCATCGAAATTTTACCTTGAAAAATAGTTGTCTGAAATAGCTCCTCAGCAGAATATCAAAACTGCAACCGCCTCCGATCAAGTAGTTTGCTCGTAACTGGTTTGACTGTCTTGGCAGGTCACTTTGAACGTATTAATGATGAAGGATCCAGTTGGCAGTCATGCACCGTGCTACGTCTTCCCGTCTGTTATTCTTCCATTTACGTCAAGGATGCATCTATATCTGTACCAACACGAATCAGTCATCACTCCGAAAGCCTTTTAGACTTACTTGTGACAAATAACATTCATGACTGTGCAATGTCGGGGAGAATTGTGACAAGCTTAAGCGATCATTTCCCTATCTACATGTTCTGCAAAGCAGGCGACTTTCTTAAAAGGAGTAAACTCTGTTCGGAGACATATACTCTGCGAGAAATAAATCCAGAGACTCTAGAAATATTCCGAAACGAAATTTCACTCATATGTTGGGACCCAGTGTTTGAATGCACATGTGCTGAAAGAGCCTATAAAGCATTTATGACCCTTTTCAAAACATGTTACTATTCCTGTCTTAAATTTAAAGTGGTAAAGAAGTGTAAAAAACTGCATAAGCAGTGGATGACAGATGAATGTTTTGTAATGATAAAAAGGAAGGAAAAATCGTACGAGAAGTTCACAAAAACAAAGAACCTGGATGACTTTGCAGCTTTCAAAAAATACAGGAATTATGTAACAAACTTTTTACGTAAAATTAAAAACACTTTGTAAATCTTTTTTCCTGTACAAAAAGTGATGTCTTACGGCGCGAACTCGGCAAACTCTTGAACTCTGGCACACGCCACAATGGTGAATTTCATTTAACACTAAATGATGAAATACTTGAGGGCGAAGAACTTGCAGAAAAGTTTTGTTGAACACTTTGCAACTCTCTCCTCATGTTCGCACGCGGCTGACAGGAATGTCGCTAAAACATTCTTAAGCTCACAAAATTCTAAAACTGCATTCTTTGAGCCATGCACTAATGAAGAAATATATTCTGTTTTCATGTCTCTGAAGAACAGCAAGGCCAGAGACATTGATGACTTAGAAATCAAACCTGTAAAATATGTCCTCGACCTTCTAGTACCCCAACTTTGTTTTATCTTTAATGCTTGCTTACAAGAAGTACTTTCCCAGAAAGCATGCAGTGTTCCAGAGTAAGTGTTATACATAAATCGGGTGACAAAAACAATTTATCAAACTATCGGCCAATCTCTGTGCTACCCATTTTTTCCAAAGGATTAGGAAAGGTTACATGCAAGAGAATAATGTCTTTCTGTGACAAGCATATGATTCTCTTAGAGCAGCAATTTGGATTTCGTAAAGGTCGATCTACAGAGTTGGCCCTCTTAACGCAGAAAGAATTATTGCTTAAAGGTTTTGAGGAAAATATACTTACTTTGGGTGTTTTTATCGATTTCTCAAAAGCGTTTGATAGAATCGACCATACAATCCAGTCTACCAAATTAGACCATTATGGTTTCCGCGGTATTCCTGGTACACTTCTTAAATCATATCTTAATCATCGCAAGCAGTGTGTTGTAATTAATGAATGGCGTTCTAGTGTACTAATTATTACTGCAGGGGTACCACAGGGCAGCGTATTGGGACCGATACTATTTAACATCTATATAAATGATATAATAAATATTAGCAGACATGCATATTTCATTATATATGCAGATGACACTAGCCTTTTCTTCCAGTCGAATGACTTAAATGATTTAAAGGTTTCCGCAAATACAACACTAATGAAATTGCTTCAGTGGACTAAAGCAAACGGTTTAGAAATCAATACTAGCAAAACAAAAGCTCTGTTATTTGCGCCTGTGCAAAAAAATATTACTAGGGATCTCAACATGCAGCTTGGATCAGAGGAAATAAAACTAGCAAGTGAAGTTAAAAGCTTAAGGGTAACCTTTAATCAAAACTTAAGTTGGAATACGCACGTGGACCATGTGGCAGGAAAGCTAACGAAAGCTACGGGTTTGCTTTCTCGGTTCCGGCACATGCTTCCAGTGAAAATTAAACTTATGCTTTATAATTCCTTGTTTCTCCCCCATGACAATTATTGTAGCATTATCTGGGCTGACACAAGCCAACACAACATAAACAAATTGCGTCTGCTGCAGAAGAAAGCCATTCGTCACGTAGCAAATGCTTCCTATGATGCCCATACACAAGTACTATTTTCCTCCTTTAATGTGCTTCCTTTACAGCATGTCCACCAATTTAACCTCATTATGAAATACAAAGAAGCCATAAAAGATGACAGCGTCACTTTTATAAAGCTTTGTAATCTCAGGAAAAATCCAGAAACACCCTATCCCATTAGAAAAAGAGAATTCTGGTCAATTCCCTTTTCACGCACAAATTATGGCCTACACAGTCTACAGTACCACATACCAAAGTACCTTAATCTATTGGAAGCAAATAATATTGACATATGTAACATCTCAAAGAAAAAATGAAAAGAATACCTCATATCACAAAGCATGTAACTCTGCTATTTTTTTTTATGATTCCGGAGTGGCAAAGACTGTATTTGACACAAATGTGCATTTGAATGTTCTATCCTTTTTATGTTTTCTGTCTTATTGTTGTTGTTAATCTGACCTGTAAATGACTCATGCGATGTTGTGTTTGAGCGCGCGTATGATTATGGCGTTATTTAAGTTTTGTGCATAAGTGCCTGTTGTCTGCTACCCATGCCAAGACAGGGGCAGGAACCCCGTCAAGCTACTAGGATAGTAGCTTTTTGTTCCTGTCCGTGTTTTTTCCTGGCTTAATATGGAAAAAAATGCTGAATAAAAGGATTTGATTTGATTAAGTTGGCTTCCTAATACAATGACAGCCTCAGTTGGCACTGAGCCCGAGTTGTCTAGTCTAGGTCGAGAACTCTGCATTCAGAGTGCGACTCTGAGTGAACAAAAGTGGCACGCAGATAACATATCTGCTAGCATACAAGACTGCACAAGAAATGCCTGTGCGTTATTTATTTATTACAACACCCTCAGGGCTCGCAGAGCGTGATAGAGGGGGTGGGTAAAATACATCCCACACAAGCTACATAGCAATTTAATCGTATCCATATCCACAAATACAAGCGATTTTATTTGCACCTTAACCGTTCTGATGCTAATGAAAGAACTGCGAGATACCCATCGTCTTCGGCATGCACAAATGTTAGGACTGAGAGCTGAAACTTAGAAATACATGAGTGCAACGTGATTAGAGTGGGATGAAACACGATGTGATGAAGACAGCCGTGCTTCAAAAGAATAAAAAGTTGGTCTAGTTGCATGGCAGTGTTGATTTTGAATGGTATCAGCACAGAAGAAAAAAGGGACAAGAGGAGAGAACAAAGGAACATTACGAGCGCTGCTTGAACATCAACACGAGTGGCGACACCCTAAACAAGCGTAACTAAGCTCAAATGTACACAACGATGTATCCTCCCATATATGTGCATACCGGAGTAGGGTTCTAGGCCGCTTAACGATACACGATCAGAAACATGACATTCTATACTTCCCCATGGCACTAGATTATTAAAGGGAAGCCTCAACGAGCTTCCGCTAATCACTGTCAACACTACAGACTGTAGTGGGCTCCCGCAACGCACAGCACAGCACCAGTCCTGTTGTTTGTGTCTTCCCCTTCTGTCCCTGTTTTTTGCGCTGCACTACTCTTACTTAAGATGAACCATCGACTATAGCCGACACCAAGGTTTTGATGTGCTGAATGTGTTGGCTTCGTGACTTTGTGAATGCGTGATTGCACGGATGTTACGGCGTGTTGGCTTACAAAAAGGCAGGTTTTACGTGAAATAAAATTCAGTTGTAAGTTGGCGGTGGTCCTGTTGTGTTTGCTTCTCTTTTGTACCCATTTTCGCACCGTTTTGAAGCGATAGCTACACTATGCCATCCACTTCGCGAGGTCAGCGTGGCTGCGCGCTGAGCCGTGGCACCACCGCGCCACCAGCTGTGCGCATGCGCGGAGTGACATCATAGCCTGCAGCTGGTCTGCGTGCCACGCGCCTCACCGCTGCGCCGACGGCGGAGCAGACGCTGCCTGCCTCGTCAGTTGTGCGCATGCGTGGAGTGACGTCAGAACACGCAGCTGGTGTGCGCAGCGCGGCTACATTAGGCTACCATTTCGAACCTTCAGCGTGGTTGCACCGTGGCCACCGTGGCAGCTGCCAACGGCGCGGCGTGCCGACAAAACCCAGTAGGGGAGTGGAGAGGGGGAGATAGTGAATCAACGTCCAGGGAGGAAGATGAAGGAACGCCCAGCGAAATGCAGCGGCGAGAGACTGACTTTGCAATTCGACTGAGCGAGTTCCACTCGGCCAGCTGTAGCTATCGCGTCACTCAAGGTTTAACCAGAGCTAAACCACCGCCATTTTTTTCTTTGTGGAAAAAGAGATTGGCTGCTGAGTAGGAGTTGATGTTTTTTCGGCCCCCAAAAAATTGCATCAGTTGTGTAGAAAAATTGATTCTGACATAACTAGAGAGCCAGACTACGTGACGAAGCATGGTCCGCGTCTTGTAAACTGTGAAAAAAAAGTTTTTTCAGCCGCCCTGTCAGGTGGTAATATTGCCACACTGCTGACATTCTGCCGGCGCCACCTGGTGGCTGAACCTGTCTCCCAGCGCGTGGCCAAACGTCTTCTTCTGTCTCAAATGAGCGCGGCGGTTCGGCAAGCCTCGCCCTAGTAAACGGCTGTGTTTCCCGCTTCTTGCTACGTTTGTCGGTGACATTTGGTGGAGCCGTGCTGGGTACCATCCCATGTACCCTGACCCTGTCAAAATCCTTGACGCTTCTCCCCGACGTGCGGACGCAACACCTGTCCACAAAGCCAGCCGTCGCCTACGAGGCCTGCAACCCGAGTTCGAGCCGCTGACAAGGCCTGTGCGAGCTATGACTTCCACCACTGGTAGCCAGACAGGTCAGTACTCTGGCAGTGCCCCGCCGTTCGTCTTTCTTGCACCTCGGTCGCCACCATCCTTCCACGGCGACCGGTTCGAGGATGTAGAAGATTGGTTGGCCAGTTTTGACCAGGTTGCTGCATTCAACCAATAGGACGACGAGCGGAAGTTGATGAATGTTTATTTCGCACTGCAAGACTCGGCGAAAACTTGGTTCGATAACCACGAGGCATCCCTTTCCAACTGGGCAGCTTGAGCTGCTCGCTACATTCAGCTCGAACAAGCGAAAGGAAAATGCTGAAATTGCCCTTCGCTCCAGGTCACAGCAGTCCAACGAGAGCGTGGCCATGTTTGAGGACATGACCCGCCTCTTCAATCGGGCCGACCCGGCCATGCCCGAAGCTACAAAGGTGCGGCACCTAATGCGTGGGGTAAAGGAGCAGCTGTTTGCTGGCCTCATGCGCGACCCTCCGAGAACCGTCGCCGCCTTTGCTAAGGAAGCTACGAGCATGGGACGTTCATTGCAGGAACGGAGTGCCCAATACGGCCGTCAGGCAAATGTAGCGGCCGCTCACTACTGCACGTCTTTACCAGGTCCCGGGGATGAGGCGCTGCGAGAGCTTGTGCGGAGCATTGTTCGCGTAGAACTGCCACAGCTCCACTTGGATGCTCCGTCGGCAAGCACACGTTCTACAGGCAACCGGTCTCGAGAGGGGCGCGCGCGCGCTCTTTCTTACGGCCTTCGCATTCGCCGCGGAAGCAATGTGAGTTTTTCTCCGGGAGTTACGCCGCCCGTCGCCGCTAGAGGCGCGACGACCCTACCGCTTGCTCTACGCCTGCATCTGCGGCGGTGGGTGGCTTTTGCCTGGTTTCGCAGTGTAGCGCGCTGGTTTATGGCGAGCGCTGCACCGAAATCAAAGAAACAAAATGCAGATGCTTAAGCTGCGTATCTTCAACACAGTCCACATGTGAACAGACTCTTCATCACAAACTGTACTTGATGAAAACTTTTTAAAATGAGGGATAACTCTCCCATTCCTCAAAACTATGTCGAGCATTTGTGGTTTTAAATGCAGAATGAAATACCTTGATAATTTCCTCTCGTATCTCTCATGGTCTGTGATTAAATGACAAGTTAATGCTAAGGGGAAGAAAATGAAAACTCTGGCACCGAAAGTTTTGCGCTCGTCCCATAAAAAATGTACTATACGAAAAAATTCTCTACGACGCGAACTGTCAAATAAATTGATTCTTGTGAGATATATACAGTACTTAATTACGCCGATATCGCTTTTCGCACGTCCTGAATGTACTTTTTTTCACCCTCATATACGTCACAACTTCCTTAAACGAGAGGCCTGTATCAATAGCTCCAAAGAATATTAACTACTAATGTGCGAGCAAGCGTCAAGAAGCATTGTAATAGATTGCTCTCTCCTAGAAGCCATGGGGACGCGGTTCTTTCCGCTTTCGTTTGTCAAACAAAAGGCCATCAGATTTCTCTGGCATGTGTGCAGCCGCGCGCAAGTCTCTATGTTCAAAATTGTCGTAAGCGCATTAGTCTGCTCCAAGTTCCTTGTCACCATTAAATTTTTCAAGGCCTACAGCAACCGTCCTTCTGACATTAGTTGACCGAGTACATGTTTTATCGCTGCGCCGCCGAACTGCTTTCTGTTTAAGGACACGAGTTCGCCTAATAAACAGTTTTCGAGTTGGACGCAAGCTTTCTTGTCGCCATTCTGGCCTGACTAACCAGAACGTAACAGAAGCAACTAGTACAAGCTGTGTATGCATGCTAACTGCTACAAATATTCACGCGTACTGAGTATGGCATTTCAGAAATTATGTATGCCCAATGAGTGACTACTTGCAACTACCACAAAGAGCGCCATTTTTTTTTGTTGCCCACGTATATTCAACCTTCGGCGTGTCCTTAAACTGTCTAAAAATATTTCCTTTAAATACCTTCGTAAAATATCTCAGATTGTGCCGTCGAATATCTAATGCCCTCTATTCTCTTGAATTCAGGAACTTTTGTTAACACGTAATCATCGCAAATAAAAAATTTTAGTTCCTTCCATTGTAAGCTATATATAGGCCAGCTGGTATATATCGCGCATTGCTATGAGGTTTAGTGGAGCTCCGTTACGTTGCGGAAAATGTCTTTTTTGGGATGATACTTCGTTTCCTAAATGACGTTAGGAAAGTTCATGCTCTCGGGAGGTTTATCGAAAGCAATGACGAGGCTGCAGAAATGCAGGAGAATAATGCAAAGCTGGTAGTCATCGCCTCTCAGATAAGACTGTCCCCTCGTGAAGGCCTATTTTATTGAGACAGAGCGCAGTACCGAACTAATTTTGCATTGCTGGCAGTTACTTAGTGCTTGAAGTTACTTTCAACAACTCGCTTAATTTTTGCGTTCTCATCGGGTAGGACAGGCGGTGGTGAGACGCCGCCAAACTTCAAAATGTCTTTACAAAAAAAGATCTTGGACATCGGGTGCGTGCAACATGCTCTGCTCCTGCGGCCAGGGTTTGGTTCCGTCTATACCCGTTCCTTTCACGAAGGATAATAATAATAATAACAGTTGGTTTTTGGGGAAAGGAAATGGCGCAGTATCTGTCTCATATATCTTGGACACCTGAACCGCATAAGGGAAGGGATAAAGGAGAGAGTGAAAGAAGAAAGGAAGAAAGAGATGCCGTAGTGGAGGGCTCCGGAATAATTTTGACTACCTGGGGATCTTTAACCTGCACTGACATCGCACGTAAAAGATTCCCAGGTGGTCGAAATTATTCCGGATGTCATGATACGTTTTCCCGGGGAGCACCATGAATTCTTGCTAATTATTAGCCGCTGTTGTGCAAAACTAAAGCAGCTGCTCTTGAAATTTCAGGAGCTATATTTACGCTGCAGAATCCTTTACTCTTAAAACTTGCCATCCAAGCGTTACACGTCGCATATCATTCTACACACTCATTCAGTCCTGACGGAAGACGAACCACAGTGGCTGATATATCCTTGATTTTTAGCCAAATATAAGGGTAGAACGTGTGGGCGTCTGTGCTCGAAGCGTGCATTCGACCATTCACAGTCGGGCTAAAGGAGAGAGAGCGCAAACGTGAATTCCTTGTTTCAGATTTCTCCCATGGCAAAGGGGCTGACTACACGGCTTTTGCGTAAAGTGTAAGAGGTAAAATATAAAGGCTTGGCGGTTACCACTGACGCAGGCCGACCTATGAGCAAGCGCGCGTACTCCTTCCGCGCGAACGGCGGTCGCAGCGGAGGAGCGGTGGGGCAGTGGCGACCTCACCTAGGTGCGGCGGGAGGCGGAAACAGGCCCCACTGCGAAGGCCGTAAGAAAAGTGCGCGCTCCTCTCGAAACCGGCCGTGGTCCTCCGTGATGAAATTCGGCGGGCGGTGCAGCCACCATTAGCACCACTATCGGAGCCGCACGTGACGCCCTACAGCGATGCCCTGCGCCGACCTGCCCCGCGCCGCAATTAAGCGTTTCGCCCCGTTGTCGAACCGCGGCCACCCCATCGTTACCTGCGTCCCGTCGAGCAGCAGCAGAACCTGTGCCCTCCTTTCAGCAAAGCGCACGTATGGCGAACGTCCAACAATCGCCCGCTCTGCTACCATTGCGGGGAGCCCGGCCATATTGTGCGGAATTGCCCGTACCAGCGGCTGGGTTTGAGAGGATTTTTACCAGACGCACCTCGACCGCGCTATGGTGAAAGAATGCAGTACATAGAGGAGTACCTGGCCACTCAGGTGCTGCCCCCGACCTCGCAGCGGCGCCAATCGCGATCGCCGTCCCCAAGGCGCTTTGCTTCGCCCAGTCGGCCCTCATCCTCTGGTCAGTTCAGAGGCACGTCCCCTCGCCGGGAAAACTGAAGACGGCGTCCTCCGGGGGTAGGGCCGCCGCCACTGCACAGAGTCAACAGCCTCCACCCAACGATTTGACGCGACGGCCCGAGCGGCGGCGACCCGATCCGACGTGTGCGAACGATTAGTTGCTGCTGAAATTTGTGTAACCGCCGATAGTCATGAAGTGACCGCACTCGTTGATACCGGCGCTGATTTTTCTGTGATGAGCAGGCAGCTCGCCACAACCCTCCGTAAGGTTCTGACGCCTTGGTGTGGACCCGTGATCCGCACCGCTGGTGGCCATGTAGTGGCGCCGATCGGCGTCTGCACATGTCGCATCCAGATCCGCGGTCTTACTTTCACTGGTTCCTTTGCCGTAAGTGACTGTTCGAAAGACCTCATTCTGGGCATGGATTTCCTTCAAGAGTATGGCGCGGTCATCGACCTTCGGGAGCTCATGGTATCTTTTTCCGCACAGCGAGCCGTTGACACCAACACCGTGCCCAGCAGATTAACGTTGCACCGTGTATGTGACGACCACATAACGATCCCTCCGCGAGCCAGCAAGTTCACCGCAGTCGAGTGTAATGAAAGCACTGGCATTCTTGGCATCGCTGAAGCGAACGTGTCGCTGCTACTCGCTCAGCGAGTTTGTGTCGCTTGAGGCCTAGTAGAACTTGACAATGGTCGCACCGACATCTTAATCACCAATTTTGCCCGTGAACCACAGCATTTAACGAAGACAGCGGTCATCGCTTATTTTGACGAGCTTGGAGAGTGTACCAGGCAGTGTTCTTTGTCCACCGCGTCAGACCTCGACGAGACGACGGCTACAGCCATTCCGACCAACGTAAACACGCAGCTCTCGGCCAGTCAGAAACGCTGCGTGGAAAACCTCATGTCTTCCTTCCGTGACTGTTTTGCATCGACTTCCAAGGTACGACAGACGCCGCTTACCAAGCACCGAATTATCGTTGCTGAGGACCAAAGACCACTATGCCAGGGCCCTTACCG
This sequence comes from Amblyomma americanum, assembly GCF_052857255.1. Lineage (NCBI taxonomy): Eukaryota > Metazoa > Arthropoda > Arachnida > Ixodida > Ixodidae > Amblyomma > Amblyomma americanum. The sequence goes on from NC_135500.1 coordinate 12,569,547, forward strand.
CGTGTCTTCAAAAGAACGCGACGCCATCCGCCGTCAGGTTACTCAAATGCTTCAAGACGACGTCATACAACCATCCACGAGCCCTTGGGCATCGCCTGTTGTCCTCGTCATGAAGAAAGATGGCACCCTCAGGTTCTGTGTGGATTACAGACGCCTCAATAACGTCACGAAAAAGGATGTGTATCCTCTGCCACGCATTGATGACTCCCTAGACCGCCTGCGCCATGCCACCTACTTCTCATCGCTTGACCTCCGCATGGGTATTGGCAAATAGAGGTCGACGAACGCGACCGAGAGAAGACCGCCTTTATTACTCCCGATGGTTTGTACGAGTTTAAGGTGCTCCCTCTTACTTGTGCTCTGCCCCTGCCACATTCCAGCGAATGATGGACACTGTGCTGTCTGGCCTGAAATGGCAGTCATGCCTCGTATATCTCGACAATGTTGTGATCTTCTCTGATACATTCGATGAGCATCTGAAACATTTGCGTGCTGTTTTCAAGGCCATATGTTCCGCTGGTCTCTCTCTCAAGCCAGAAAAATGTCACTGGGCGTTTCACGAGTTAAAGTTTCTTGGTCACATTGTGAGCGCTCGAGGTGTTAGTCCGGACCCCGAAAAGACGGCCGCCGTAGCTGCTTTCCCCAAGCCAACAGACAAACGGAGCCTGCGTCGTTTCTTGGGCCTCTGCGTGTACTATCGCCGGTTTGTTTACAATTTCTCCAAGCTAGCAGAGCCTCTGACCCACCTGACGAAATACGCTGAACCCTTCTTCTGGGGCGAGGACCAGGATAGAGCCTTCACGGAACTCAAGTCCCGTCTCCAATGTGCGCCTGTGCTTGGACACTTCGACGAAGAGGCCGACACGGAACTGCACACTGATGCCAGTAACGTTGGTCTCGGTGCGGTCCTTGTTCAGCAACAGGATGGTCTAGAACGCGTGATTGCTTGCAATCGCACTTTATCCCGTTCCGAAGTCAATTATTCCACCACGGAAAAGGAATGTCTGGCTGCGCTGTGGGCAGTTCCGAAATTTTGACCGTACTTGTATGGCCGCGTGAGCGTTCATCATTCACTGTGTTGGCTGGCGAACCTGAAAGATCCCTCGGGGTGGCTTCCTCGATGGAGCCTTCGGTTACAAGAATTTGATTTCACCATCGTGCACAAGTCCGGCCAGAAACACAGTGATACTGACTGTCTCTCCCGCGTTCCTATTCCCTGCCCACGGACGAGTCCGACGAAGATTCCACTTTTCTCGGTGATGTCACCACATCCACCCTTGCACGCCAACAGAGGGACGACTCCAAACTGCTGCCCCTTATCGAGTATCTCGAAGGAATCGCTCCATCTCCACCTCAACTCTTAAAGCGCGGATTGTCATCGTTTTGCTTGCGCGATGGTGCCCTCTACAAAAAGAACTACGGCCCAATGGACACTGTCTATCTGCTTGCAGTGCCAACAACGCTTCGTGACAAAGTTCTGCGTGCGTGCCACGATGACCTTCCTTCGAACAGGCCACCTCAAGTTTTCCTGCACGTTGGTGCACATAACCCACAAGTACTACTGGCCAGGCTTGCTGCGGTTGTCCACCGCTACGTGCGAACCTGTCGTGAGTGTCAGCGCGGGAAGACGCCGCCGACTAAACCAGCCGGGGTCCTGCAGCCTATATATCCCCTGCGCCTCCCATTTTAACAGGTCGGCATGGACTTACTTGGCCCGTTTCCGGCGTCATCCATGGGTAATCTGTATATTGCTGTTGCCACTGATTATCTTAGCAGCTACTGTGAGACCAATTAACGCCCTTCCCCATGGTACCACCACCGAGGTTGCACATTTTTTCATTCACAACATCGTGCTTCGCCACGGAGCCTCAACCGTCGTATTAACTGACAGGGGAACCGCCTTTACATCGGCACTTACAAGCGAGGTACTTCGACTCAGTGGCATCAGCCGTCGCAAGACTACAGCTTACCATCCGCAAACAAACCGACTGAGTGAGCGGCTTAACAAGACAACTGCCGATATGACTTCTATGTATGTCGACGATGACCATGTGAACTGGGACTGGATACTGCCTTACATCACGTTCGCGTACAACACTGCACTCCACGAAACGACCCGCTTCACTCCGTTCCATTTGGTGCACGGTCGCGAAGCCTTGGCCATGCTGGATGCCATCCTTTTTCCGGATCCTACTCCCTCTTCTGTCGTGGACGCTGACAAATTTGTTCGTGACACCGAAGCCGCTCGCCAAGTTGCTTGCCAGCGAATCCGGTGCCAATAACAATGCGGCGTCGAGCGCTACAACGTCCGCCGCAGGGAGGTGATTTACACACCCGGTAACTAAGTCTGGGTATGGAGTCCGATCCGTTTGCGAGGGCGCTCTGAGAAGCTTCTTCGCCGTTACTTTGGTCCATACCAGGTGTTACGCCGCCTCAGCGCGGTGACCTACGAGGTGCTCCCTCAAGGAACTGTCCGGTCGTCTCGACAACCGGCGTCCGAAGGAGCGCACGTGGCACGAATGAAGCCATATTACTCCCGTTAGCTCCTTTCCGCGAAGGCACTTGTGCTGCTAGCTACCTTCCGCCTTACGTTTTTTCCCCCTCGCGTGCGGCATCGAGTCGATGCCTCTTGAAATGGAGGGGGGCAATGCCACACTGCTGACATTCTGCCGGCACCACATGGTGGCCGAACGTGTCTCCCAGAGCGTGGCCGAACGTCTTCTTCTGTCTCAAATGAGCGCGGCGGTTCGGCAAGCCTCGCGCTAGTAAACGGCTGTGTTTCCCGCTTCTTGCTACGTTTGTCGGTGACAATATATATATCGGCAAGACGGGGAGATGCCTGAATAAATGGCTAAAAGTGCATCGCAGAAATGTAAAATATGCTAACTCGGGTGAGCTGAGCAAGCACTACTGCAAATGTAAAAACTGCACACCTGCCTTCGAAAGAACGGCCGTTCTGCGCAAGTGCCGCGACACCACCAGAAGGGTGATAGTAGAAGCTCAGGCAATATCAATATTCTCTGATAAATGTGTCAGCAAGCCGTCTATACACCTGAGAAAAAAAGAGCTGATCTTTCTAAGCGCCCATGAGCATGCCAATGACTGGAGGGAAGGTTACGGGTCAACGAGATAATTGTGCCACGGGAACATGAGTTGTTGCTTTCCTGTGTTGTCACGGGACTGGGCCTATATAAGCCAGTTCAAGGCAATAAACGATGTTGTCAGTCAGCGCCTGACTGGGTTCGAACCCGACCGCGGCGGCTGCGTTTTTAAGGCGGCAAATTGCTAAGGCGCCCATGTGCTGTGAGATGTCAGTGCACGTTAAAGATCCCCAGGTGGTCAAAATTATTCCGGAGCCCTCCACTACGGCACCTCTTCTTCCTTTGTTCTTTCACTCCTTCCTTTATCCCTTCCCTTAAGGTGCGGTTCAGGTGTCCAACGATATATGAGACAGATACTGTGCCGTTTTCTTTCCCAAAAAAACGATTATTATTATTATTATCAGTCAGCGCCTGTGTTTGTGCCAATCTTTCTTGTCCATATTGCGACCGCGCTCCTCACACATCACGCTTTTCTTTCATGTCAACTTGTTTTTGCTGCATATCACCGACTACGCTGGGTTTGAGCAAAGAGAACTTTGCACGTGGTTGACGCTTTAGAAACAACTGCACAGGTGTTTGTCCGGTCACTATGCTTGGTGTATTTCTGCAGGCGACAAGAAAATTATCAATGCACTCCTGAAGCGAACGCAGGCGAGTGTCATCGCATTGCAGAACCTGCTTTAACAGCTATAGTTTCATCGCCTGCACAGTGCGTTCAGCAGAACCACTGGAGGCGGGGTGACAAGGCGGGGTAAGGACATGCTTTACACAATTGTTCTCCAAGAAGTCCGAGAACTCTGCAGACGTGAACTGCGGCCCGTTTTCGCTGGCTAATGTTTCAGGCAGTCCGTGGGCTGCAAACAGATTTCTTAGTTTCTCGGTTTTCTACATAGTAGACGTTGATGACATCGGCCAAACTTCCAACCATTTAGAGAAAGAATCAACTAAAACAAAGAACACATTTGTAAGCGAAATCAACGTGAACTCGCTCCCAACACCAGGATGGGTAGCTCCACGGAGCGGCATGGGTTGGCCAGACAGTTGAACTGCTTGACAGATTTCGCACTTTCTGACGTACATCTCGACAGCTTCATCCATAAACACGGCCACCATAAAAAGCTTCTAGCAAGCATTTTCATGCGGATGCTGCCTGGATGTTCGTCATGAAGCCAATCCAACATCCGTTCCTTCAACTGATCCGATATTACCACTTGAGTACCCCATGTTAGGTATCCTTACGCAAGTGACAGCTCATAACGGCGCACGTGATACGCCTCCATTTCCTCAGGGTATTGGTTTAGCCAACGATTCAGTGTGTATTCATATACGCGAGTCAAAGTCACGTTTCTCCTTCTAGCCTTAGCAATATCCGCAGCATATAACGGCAGTCTTTCGAACACTGCTAGGCAATTTTATGCTATATTTTATGCTTTCTCAGTATGCAGTAATCTGGAGAGCGCGTCCGCTACTTCCAGGTTCTTGCCTTTGCGATACTTAAACCGTAAGCCGCAAGCAGCATGGCCCAACGCTGCATGCACTCTGCGGCCAAAGTAGGCGTCGGTTTGTACTGGTCAAGGATGCCCAGCAATGGCTGATGGTCAGTCATCATCATCATTATCAGCCTGACCCACTGCAGGGAAAAGGCCTCTCCCATGTCCATGTAATAACCCTCTCCTTTGCCAGCTGCGCCCAAGCTATAACTGCAAGCTTCTTAGTCTCATCCGCCCACCTAACCTTCTGCCGCCCACTGCTACGCTTCCTTCCCCTGGAATCCACTCCGTTACCCTTAAGCACCAGCAGTTATCTTTCCTTCGCAGTACATGCCCTGCCAAAGGCCATTTCTTCCTCTTGATTTCAACTAGGATGTCATTAACCCGCGTTTGTTCCCTCAACCACTCTGCCCGCTTTCGGTCTCTTAAAGTTACGTCTATCATTTTTCTTTCCATAGCTCTCTGCATTGTCCTTATCTTAAGCTGAACCCTTATCGTTAGCCTCCACGTTTCTGCCGCGTACGTGACTGCCGGTAAGATACAGCTGTCGTAGACTTTTCTCTTGAGGGATAATGGTAAACTGCCAGTCATGATCTCAGAGAACCTGCCATATGCACTCCACCCGATTCTTATCCTTCTAGTTATTTCCCTCTCATGATCCGGATCAGCTGTCACCACCTGCCCTAATTAAACATATTCCATTAACACTTCCATCACCCCGCTTCCAATTGTGAACTGCTGTTCCTTTGCTAGACTGTCGAACATTACTTTGGTTCTCTGCATGTCAATTTTAAGACCCACCGTACTGCTCTGTCTGTCTAACTCATTGATCATGGTTTGCAGTTCATCTTCTGAGTGACTCAGCAAGGCGCTGCCATCAGCGAATCGCAGATTATTTGGGTATTCTCCATTAATTCTTATCCCCAACTGTTCCCAATTCATGCTTCGATATCTCTTGTAAACAGGCGGTGAATAGCATTCGTGAGATCGTGTCTCCTTGCCTGACGCCCTTCCTAATTGGAATCTTAATGCTGACTTTATGGGGGACTATGGTAGCTGTGTAGTTCCTATATATATCTTCCAGTATTTTGACATAAGGCTCATTTACACCCAGACTCCGCAATGCATGTATGACTGCTGAGGTTTCCACTGAGTCAAATGCTTTCTCGTAATGAATCAAGGCTATATATATGGGTTGGTTCTGCACATTTCTCTATCACCTGATTGATAGTAATTATATGATCTATTGTGGAATATCCTTTACGAAAACATGCCTGATCATTTTTTTTATTAAAGTCTAAGGTTACCCTGACTCTATTAGCGATTACCTTAGTAAATACTTTGTAGGCAACGGATAGTAAGCTGATCGGCTTGTAATCTTTCAAGTCCTTGGCATCTCCCTTCTTATGAATTAAGATAATGTTGGCATTCTTCCAAGCTTCTGGTATGGTCGAGGTCATAAGGCATTGCATATACAGGGCGGCTAGTTTTTCCAGCACAATCTGTCCTCCGTTCTTAATAAGATCCGCTGTTACCTGATCCTCCCCAGCTGCTTTTCCCCTTTCCAATTGTTCCTAGTGCTTTCCTTACTTCCTCTTACGTTCCTGGTGGGATGACGCATTGCTGTGCGCTACTGTCTCTATCATTAACGTTCTCCTTACACTGACTACTGCATAGATTTCTGTAGAACTCTTGAGCAACATAAACTATCTTATCCTTATTGCTAATGACATTGCCTTCCTTGTCTCTGAGCGCATGCATCTGGTTTTTACATATGCCTAGTTTCCTTCTCACCGCTTTTAGGTTACCTCCATTCTTTAGAACACGCTCGATTCTCTCCATATTAAACTTCCTTATGTCGGCTGCCTTGCGCTAAATTAATAACTACAACAGCTCTGCTAGTTCTATTCTGCCTGTTGGGTTAGACGCCCTCATGCTGCTTTGACCTTTCTTAATCAGATCTTTTGTCTCCTGAGATAGCTTGCCGCTATCCTGTCAAGCCGTCCTACCGCTTACTTCTACTGCGCACTCCGTAATGATAGATGTCAGGTTACCGTTCATTGTATGAACAGTAAGATCGTCTTCCTCAGTTAAAGCTAAATATCTGTTCTGCAGCGATATCCTGAATTCCTCTATTTTCCCTCTTACCGCTAGCTCGTTAATAGACTTCCTCTTCATTAGCTTCTTCTGTTCCCTCTTCAAGTCATAGCTAATTCAAGATATTACCATGCTGTGGTCGCTACAACACACCTTTCCGATAATCTCCACAGCCTGAACGAAGACAGGTTGAGTGCATAGTAATCAATCAATCAATCATTTTTTATTCAGACATGAACTTGTATGCACAGTACATGCCCACGAGATGAGACAAAAGGAAGAAGCTGCTGGCATTCTTCTTGACGAGGCCTCACCCCGGGTCACACATCAAAGGCAGAAGGGTGGTTACATTCATTAAAACTCAACAAGCTCTTTAGTTCAATTTCCACAGTAGTTGAAAGTTAATGAAGGCACATAGGATAACAAAGAGAAAAGAAAAAGACCAGTAACACTACAGTTCGCAACACAATAGAAAATATGACAGGAGTGAGGCTATCACTGTAGACACTACATAGCACAAGTATTTGATGGGTCAGTCGTACGCATAAAAAGCATCTTCATTTTCTTTTTGAAATGACAAGTGGTTTTACAAGTTACAGCTTCGTCAATTATGGAAGGATACACATTGCAAACTGCAGAAATTTGGTTATCAATGTGTTCGGTGCCGTAGTTTGTCCGGGCACGACTGGAAATAAAAGAAGTGACTCGCAGACTATAGCGTATGTTTCTGTTCACGTACTTGTTTCTGAAAGATGTGATGTCCTGCTTTATTTTATGATAAATATGAACAGCAACTGAAAGCTTATAGCACAGTGGGAATGGAAGAACATTGAAGGACTGTAATAAGCAGTCACCTGAGGAAGGATTAGGAGAACATGCGCGCAGAGCTCTTTTTTGTAATGATAATAATCTGGCTGTGTCAGTTTTGTTGCAAGTGCCCCAAATTAAATTGCAATACACCAGTTGTGAATGGATGAGGGCAAAATACAACTGCTTTTTAGCCTGTATGGGCAACAAGTACCTGATGCGATTTATCACACCAATAGATCGAGCTACACGCAAACGGACGTGATTTACATGGTCACCCCAGCCTAGGTCACTACGAAAGAATACGCCCAAGAATTTACAAGAATTTACGGATTCAATCAATGTATTGTTGAACTGGAGTTGGATGGGATAGTCTATAGGCTTATTTTTGGGACGGAAAATGATAAACTTTGTTTTCTTAACATTCAATTCCAATCTGTTCACTGCAAGCCACAACATAAGTTCATGTAGCCAGGAATTTGAACGACGGTCGAGTTCACGAAGATCTGAACCGGAAAAGAAAACGTTAGAGTCATCTGCGTACAGAGCAATGCTAGAATAAGATAAAATGTTTACAATATCATTGATGTATAGTGTAAAAAGAAGGGGCCCCAGTATGGATCCTTGAGGAACGCCAAATTTGATTAATTCTGCGTCGGATATGGCATCATTTAGTCGCGTGAACTGAGTGCGATTTGACAAATAGCTTTGTAGTAACCTGTGAGGTGTTCCGCGGATACCACACGTGTATAACTTATGAAGTAGTATGTCGTGCTTGATGGAATCGAAGGCTTTGGAGAAGTCAAGGAAGACACCGACAGTGTAGAGCTTATGTTCGATATTATGGATCAGACTGTTTTTTATCTCAAGCAGAGCTGCCTGCGTGGATTTTCCGGGCTGAAATCCGTATTGCTCCTTGCAGATGATATTGTTGGAATGCAGGAATTTGTATACCCTCGTGAAGATCACTCGCTCAGCAACTTTGGAGAACAAAGGCAGTATAGATATCGGACGGTAGTTATTGGGATCATTTTTGTTGCCTCCTTTGAAAATTACTGTAACACGGGCAGACTTCATTTTATCCGGGAACTCTCCTGTAAGAAGCATTTGATTACAAATATGCGCAAGAGGAAGGGCAATAATCTTAGCAGCAGCTTTTATTGCGAGTGCAGTAATGCCGTCTGGGCCAGGAGAGCATGTATTACGAAATCAGTTTATAATGGAAAGAATTTCATATTCAGAAGTAGGGGATAAAAATATTGAATGTTCACAAGCTGGGACCAAAAAGGAATCGACTGATTTTACAGCTAAGGGAAGATTATACGAAGTACAATTTCCTACATTTAAAAAATGGGCATTCAGCTTATTGGCGAGAGAGACACCGCTATACTTTACTCCATTGATTTGCATTTCCGAAGGAAGAGCGTGCTGCTTCTTTCCAATGAGTTTATTAATGCTTTGCCACAGTGATCTAGTGTTTTGCATTGATGAAAACTTTAGGCGATAAAAAAGCGACTTTGCCTTTTTTAAGTCAAGGTTTAGTTTATTTCGAAACTTTTTTAAATTCCTTAAAATCATCTTGATTGCGAGTGTCAAGAAATCGTGCAAATAAGGCATTTTTTTGTTTAATACGCTTCAGAAGGTCACCAGAGATCCACTCTTTTCTTGCTTTCCTACATTTCCTGACTTCTACAACTGGAAAGGCTTTGTCGAACGCATCCAGTGTATTCTCAAGGAAGATGTTATACGCGGCAGATGGGTTTTCTGTTTTTAATACTTCATCCATGCCAGTTTCAGACAGAAGTAAACAAAACGAAGAGAAAACACCAGAATTGGTATTGCAGGGTGAAAAGTCTGTGAAACATTCATCGAGTAAGGTCGATTTCATTTTTAGTCTCACCATTGGGGCTCTTCCAGGTCCACTTCCTGTTCTCTCGTTTACGGAAAAAGGTATTCATGATCCGTCAATTATTTCTATCTGCGAACTCTACTATTCCTCTGCTATTCTTAGAACATATCCCATAGCCGCTACCACCTGATCACCAGCCTGCTTCTTGCCCACCCTCGCATTGAAATCGCCTATCGGTACAGTACAGTGTACTGATGGGGGATTTTAGTTTGTTCATTGTAGCTGCCGCAGTGGCTGAGTGTTTATGGCGCTCGGCTGCTGGCCCGAAAGACGCGGGTTCGATCCAAGCCGCGGTGGTCAAATTTCGATGGAGACGAAATTCTAGAGGCCCGTGTGCTGTGCGATGTCAGTGCACGTTAAAGAACCCCAGGTGGTCGAAATTTCCGGAGCCCTTCATTATGGCGTCTCTCATAGCCCGAGTCGCTTTGGGACGTTAAACCCCCATAAACCAAACCAAACCAGTTTGTTCATTGCCGATTCCATGTCTCCATAGCTTTCAACAGTCTGGTCATCCTGACTGGATGTAGGCGCCTAGGCCTGCACCACCTTCAGCTTGTACCTCTTATTAGGCCTAATTACGATAGCGCCACCCTTTCGTTAATACTATGAAACTCCTCTACGTTGCCACATATATCATGATTAATGAGGAATCCCGCACCTAGTTCTTGTCTATCCGCAAACCCGCGATAGCACAGTATGTGCCCGTCCTTTATTACTGTAAACGCCTCACCTGTCCTCCTAACTTCACTAAGCCCTATGACATCTCATTTGGTGCCCGCTAGTTCCTCGAACAGCACTGCTAGGCTAGCCTCACTAGATAAGATTCTAGCATTAAACGTTGCCAGGTTCAGATTTCAATGGCGGCCTGTCTGAAGCCAGAAATTCTTAGCACCTTCCGCTGCGTCACAGGCCTGAGCGCCGCCTTGGTCAGTTGCTCTGCAGCCGCTGGGGACTGAGGGCCGAGGGTTAATTGGTTTGTTAATAAAAGGTTGTGGCCAAATACTACACCAGGGTGGCCATGTCCTGTTCTGGTGAGGGAGTGCGTTATCGGTTCTGGTGACCGAGATCCGGCCGCACCCGAGGCCTGCTTATGCAATTCCATCGACACGCGGAGTTCTTTTTTTTCAAATCCGGTAGAGAATTGTGTGGCACCCAGGATTCGAACCTCGGCCCTCTTGCACATGAGGCGGACGCTCTACCTCTACGCCATCGCTGCTCTTTTTAATGCCAGGAATTTCAGTGTAAAGTGTGCATTCCCTGCCGCATGAGTACCGATGTAATTTGTTCAACCCAAAGCCAAGGCATCGCACCCACATTGCGCGCAATTCTTTTCTGCAGCTGTCAGTGTTCAAGAGGCAAAAGCTATGGGACGTTCGCTGCCGTCTGCTGTCTCATGAAAAATAACAGCTCCCAGGCCTTAAGATGAGGCATCGCAAAGAATGCCGATCGGCTTATTGACGTCGTAGAATGCCAACACTTTGCTGCTTGTGAGCAGTCTTTCGGTGGAGCGGAAAGAGTCACTGCATTCGTTAGACCATGACCACTTTTGATCCTTCTTTAGGAGCTGGTAAAGTGGCTGTGCTGCTGTGGCCACGTTATCCAAAATTTTTCAAAAGAAATTCAACATCCCCAGATACGCCTTCAGTTCGGAAACTGAACTTAGCTCCGGCGCTACCAGAATTGCCTTCACTTCGGCGTCAGTAGGGTAAGTTCCCTCCGCCGTTACTTTGGGAAGCAAATACGTCACCGAACTTTGGAAAAAAACGGAGCCTGTCTACTTTCAATGCAATATTGTAGGCACACAATCGCTACAAGGCACGTTCAAGTGTCTTTTGGCAGTCGTCCATGTCCGAGCCTGCCACAATGACGTCATCAATGTAGCATCGAACTCTCGGAATGCCCTTCAACACTTCGTCTATCAAGGCTTGGAAAACGGCTGGAGCTCTAGCCACCCCGTACGGAAGGCGTTGAAATTCGAAAAGCCCCAAACTATAGTGTCAATAGTCGAAAGTGGTCTGGCTTTTGGAGCGAGTGGCACTTGCTGGTAGGTAACAGACAGGTCGAGCACGCAAAAAATCTTTCCACCTGATAGTGTTGAATACAATTCCCCAGGTCTTGGTAGCGGATAGTGCTCCGTCTCCAACACTGGATTTACCGTAGCTTCACAATCACCGCATAGCCGCTGTCTACCCTCTTGCTCCCGGACCACTACAACTGGCGTTGCCCCAGTCAGTGTAAAACTTGCCAAAGCACGGCCGCCTCTACAATTTGGTCGAGTTATTTTCCTACTCTTTCACGTAGCATGAAGGGAACTGACCTTGCACGACTGAAAACCGGAGCAGAATTCTGTTCCAGCACCATCTTCGCGGCTTCCACGTGAAATGCGGCCGATCTGCTGCCAATCCAACTCCAGGCGTTCAAGCCAGTTACGACCTAACAGTGCTGGCTGCCGCCTCCTGTTATCGCGCGTTACAAAAACGGGCAGATTGATGCGCTGATTGCCGTACACGACTGATACGTCTCGCTGGCCTTTCAAAGACAACTGTTCCCCCGTGTATACAGGTGCGCAGTCACATGCTAGTCGGCACACACTCCACGTGAGGGAAGACAGAATTGTACACACACTCTGGAACAATTGAAACAGCCGCGCCGGTGTCGATCTGTATTTTCAATGGCTTCTCTTTTCATTAGATTTGATTTGTTTAATTTTTCTAGAGAGAAAATGGAGCAGGAGCCAAAGGTGCATGGCCTGACAGAGGCTTCTGCCCCAGATAGCAAATTTCGGCATTCACTGGTACCAGAAATAATGGGTACAGTGCTTACATACATACACATAGATTTGTGGTCAAGCCAAGAATCAGTATGATTGTACAAATGGATTCAAGAAATGCAAAAATACTATTTACAATGAACATTCTGAGTCTACATACACAATACAGGCATACCTAAACATACATACAGAGTATAAAGGATAACATACGGTATTTACAATTTGGCTTGCCAGAAACGGTTACAGACAGAGGGTATTATGACAATGAAATGGGTTTGCTCAAACACGGGATGTTGAAATTGAACATCACCCTCTACGATATTTAGTAAGTAAGGAACTTGGAAGTTGAGGCTCTGTCTTCCATAGTTCGTTCAGAAACATTCAATGACAATTTTTGTAAACCTTGTTACCAGTTGTAACTATCTTGCAGCCGCATATAGCGTTAGCAGGAATGAAAAGAGCTTGTTTCTTACACCGAATTGTGAAAAAGAAATCAATGTCGCATTTAGTTCTTTCAGTAACAGCTCAATGTGTAATATAGATAACGTACAGAGAAGACCTGTTAAGCATATTTTTGATTTGCTGCATCTTTCATTTGCAAGCTTTCCCTGTTGAGAGGCTTATTTCCGAGCTTGTTCTGCTATCGAGAAGAGTTTTTGAAGGAGAACTGTCAGTTGCTGACATATACATAGACTTCTCAAAAGCATTTGACAGGTTAAATCATTGAACATCTGTTAAAAAACTGAATTAAATAGCATAAGAGGAACAGTAGCAGCCTGACTGCCGAGCAACCATATGAAGCATTGTAATAAAGTTAAAAACTTCATATCTGGAGACCCGCTATAGAAGAAAATTTGTGAACCTTTAAACTGATACATGCACATGTTCTGCAAGAGATCATTTTGGCACTTCTCCTTTTCGATTTCAACATTAATAACACAATAAAAGCAGCCCCCTTTCAGATACGTAGCATATGTAGAAGACTCTACGCCCCTCAGTTCAAGGTGCCAAGATACAGCTAATGATTTGGTTTATGGGGGTTTAACATCCCAAAGCGACTCAGGCTATGAGGGACGCCGTAGTGAAGGGTTCCGGAAAATTTCGGCTACCTGGGGTTCTTTAACGTGCACTGACATCGCACAGTACACGGGCCTCTACAATTCCGCCTCCATGCAAATTCTACCGCCGCGGCCGGGATCGAACCTGCGTCTTTCGGGTCAGCAGCCGAGCGCCAATACCACCGAGCCACCGCGGTGGTTGATACAGCTAATGATATTGACCAGACTCTGCTTCACATTGATACTGCAAGTGTTACAAATTCATTAGAAATTAATGGTATATCAAGGCAAAAGAATTTGTTTTATAATAAAACACTTGGTGGATATTTTCAAAGAAATATGGTCTCAAATGGACATGTAAATTATATAACACCCTGTCTGCCGAACACTCTTGGCATATTGGCTAAGTTTAAGATTTTTTTCCTCTTGCAGTCAAGTGGCATTTATACAACGATTAATTTCTTTCCTCCTCAAATTGTTGTTTTTCTGCATGGGGCAACACCAAGATAGTGAACAAGGGAGCCGTAGTGCTCCCGAAACGTCTTTTCATCTTTTGACTTTGGCCAGTGACCAGCAATCTGCATCACCACGAAAACTAACTGCAGAAAATGCTGTTCAACACATGGCTGGTGTATCAGTCCCAGACAGGCTGATAAGAGACTGACAATCGACTAAGAATCCGGGAGCGGCAATGCTACCGCTGGGTTTATTGTGAGCGCTTATATAGGTCGTTCTCGGTTGACGCGCAACACGGTGCGCATCACGTGCCGTATGCCGGCATGACCGAGCACGATACATCTTCCCATCTTTTTTTTTTTTTTTGAACAGAACAGCACAGAAAGAGCAATGCGACAAGCAATAAAATATTGAAACAACAAACGGTACAGAGATAAAGGCCACTAAGAGATCTGTTCAAAGTTGGAACCGTATGCTAAACGTCGTGGTTCAGCCGTAGTCCTTGACGATCTTCTAGTTGCCGGCGTAGTCGCACGAGGTGAAGACCGATGCTGAGGCTCTTCTGCATCAGCGTCTCCCACGTCACAGTCACTGTCGTCGCTGTAGCTGGAGTGCCTGAATGCCTCCGAGGTGGCCAGCAGATGCTGACGGTTACGTCGCAGCGTTCTGCCCTCTTCTGTTGCAATGTTGTAGGATCTAGGTGCTACTTTTTCTACTACTTTCGCTTTTTGTGTCCAGGCCTGGCCTCTCACGCGAACAATCTGTCCTGGTTGCAGCTGGTGCAGCGGCCTCCCCGACGACTGCTGCTGGCGCTTCTTTACGGGTGGTTTGGGCTCCTGGCTGAAGTCTGGTAGTCTGGTGCGTAGGCGCCTGCCCTGCAGAAGTTCCGCCGGTGACCGACCATCCTGCAATGCAGCAGAGCGGTACGCGAGTAAACCTAACCAAAAATCTTCATGTGCGTTCCCGGTCTTCTTAAGAAGCCGCTTGATAATCTGAACACCCTTTTCCGCAAGCCCGTTGGAACGTGGAAACTCGGGGCTCGAAGTGATGTGTTTGAAATCGTACCGTCTCGCAAAGGCGGTGAATTGGTAGCTTGAAAACAGGGGGCCGTTGTCCGTGCAGACTTCCACCGGGATTCCGTATCTTGCAAAGATGGCTGCCAACTTGTCGATGACCGCAGTTGCTGACGTGTCTCCGAGTTTTTCGACCTCTGGAAAATTTGAATATGCGTCAAAAACTGCAAGATACATGGATCCAGCATAGTAGAGGAGATCTACGCCGACTCGGTACCAGGGGTGATCAGGAGGGGGTCGTAACATGAGAGGCTCGTTCGGCTGTTTGTATGCATAGGTTTTACAAACCGCACATTTGCGTACAACGTCTGCAATGTCGGAGTTCAAACCGGGCCAGAAGACTAAACGCCTTGCCTTCGCTTTGCTCTTATTTAGACCAAGATGGCCCTCGTGAATGCGCCTGAGCATTTCTGGACGCATCTTATTTGGGATAACTACTTTGCTGCCCTTCAGCAGAATTCCGTCAATCACTGAAAAAAGCTCCGACGCAACTGGTTTGAGTGTTCCTTCGACGGCTTTGTTTGAAGACAGGTTGTCTGCTGCTGCACGCAGCTCCGGGTCGTTATAGGTCTCCTGTGCCAAAAGCCGTTTTGTTCTTTCGCTTACCAAGGACGACAGAACACCAACTGCGTGAACTTGAATGTCGCCGAAATCGCTAGTGTCTCCACATTCTGCCGGTGTGGCCCTTGACAGCATGTCAGCAAGTGTCAAGTCTTTTCCTGGCACAAAGTGTAGAGAATACTCGTATATTAACAGACGAAGAAAAAAACGTTGAAGCCTGGGGAGCATGCTGCCAATGTCTTTGCACGCAATGGCAATCAATGGTTTGTGGTCGGTATCTATTACAATTTTCCTGCCGTACACAAACTGGTGGAACTTGTGACAGGCGTATGCAATTCCCATGGCCTCTTTCTCGATCTGGGAATAGCGTTTTTCAACTTCGGTCATCGCTCGCGACGCGTAGGCGACAGGACGCCAGCCACTGGTGTGTCGCTGAAGCAGAGCAGCGCGTAGGCCATCTTTAGAAGCATCTGACGTTATCTTTCGTTTCTTTCGCGGGGTCGAATATAGCCAGCAGCGGGGCAGTGCGTCGCAGATTGTTTCCCATTCTTGTGCGTGCTTTTCTGTCCAATTAAACACGGTGTCCTTCCGTATGAGGCTTCTAAGAAGCTTTGTTTTCTCAGCTAGTGTTGGCAGATATTTGCCGAAATAGTTGATTACGCCGAGCATGCGCTGAATGGCAAGTTTATCGTTTGGCACGGGCAGTTTGCTTGCACCGTCTACCAATGCTGGGTTTGGACGAATTCCCGCTTGACTAAGCACATCGCCCAAGAAAGCTATTTCCTGTACTCCGAAGTTGCACTTGGCCAAGTTAAATGTTAGCCCTGCTTGTTGTGCTGCAGATAGAGCGGCTTTCAGGCGATCGTCATGCTCCTGCTTAGATCCCCACACCAAAATGTCATCTATGGCCAAGTTAAATGTTAGCCCTGCTTGTTGTGCTGCAGATAGAGCGGCTTTCAGGCGATCGTCATGCTCCTGCTTAGAAGATCCCCACACCAAAATGTCATCTATGTACGGACACCCTTACTCCTGGTAAAGGGTCAAAAATCTCGCTAAGCGTTTTCTGGAAGACTTCGGGTGCGGATGCGATTCCAAATGGGAGTCTAAGGAAGCGGTAGCGACCAAACGGCGTGGCGAACGTGCATATCTTTGAAGTGGCCTCGTCGAGTGGAATTTGGTGGAACCCCGCGTTAGCGTCGAGGCGACTGAAAAATTTTGCGCCGGATAGCTCCGCCTCAATATCTTCGCGTTGTGGCATCTGATAGTGCTCCCGTTTCAAGCATGCGTTTACATTTCTTGGATCCATGCACACCCTGAGGCTACCATCTTTTTTCCTCACAATAACAAGAGGACTTACCCAATCAGTGGGCTCGTCCACTTTGCAGATGATGTTCGCCTTTTCCATGCGCAAGAGTTCTTTCCGCAGGGGTTCCCGTAACGCCAAGGGGACGCGACGCGCTGCGTGGATCACCGGAACTGCATCGTCACGAAGCACCATCCGATATTCTCGCTTCGCGCAACCAGTGCCTTCGAAAAGGTGGCGAAATTGCTGTACTGCTGGGGCAACCTTGTCTGCGGTCACGGAATCTACAGCACGGGTCAGTAGTGTAAGGGATTCAGCCAGTCCCAGACCTAAGATGGGCTGGCCGCGCTTCACAACGAAGAAGTCTGCTAGGCACCGACGATCGTTGATCGTGACTACTTGAGTTGTCACTCCGCAGTGCATGATTGCATTCCCACTATAGGACCGCAAGACGGAATTACTTGGCCTCAGGCGTGGCTTCGTTCGGAATCTGTTGTACACAGACAGTGGTAGCAGATTGGCTTGGGAGCCAGTGTCCACTTTGAATGCAACCTGCTGTCCTCCAACTTGGGCATTAACAATCCAGTCCATTTTCTGGATTCCGCATACGGTGACGTCCAGTATTTCGAAATCCTCATTTTCGTGTTGCACTCCGGCAACCTCACGCTTTCTGCAGCAAACCGTGAAATGGTTTCTGCCTGCACAAGCGCGGCAGATTTTTCCAAAGGCGGGGCATTTCCTTGGCTCGTGACTTCTGTTACACTTGAAGCACTGGAACGCATTTTTCAGCCCTTGGCTGCGACGTGGATAGCCTTTTTCGGTAGCGTCCACTTTTGCCTCGTTACTTTTGCCATGCTTCGTTTTGTTTGCTCGCCACTTCTGCGGCCTTGCATATTTGTTCTGCCTTTGGAGCGTCAAGTTCTTCTCTCTCAGCATTTTTTCCCTTAGTTTACTTCTGCAGGTACCAAACACGATTTGGTCGCGAATCATCGAATCGGAAAGCAGTCCGAAGTTACAGTACCTTGCTTGCTTGCGCAGGTCTCGTATGAAGTGCTCCACTGGTTCACCTTCATCTTGCGTCCTTGTTCTGAAGACGTATCTTTCGTAGACTTCGTTTTGCTGTTCTCCGCAGTACTCTTCAAATTTTTTTACCACAGTCTTGTAGTCTTGCTTGTTTTCATCTTCGGCGAACGTAAAGTTGTTGAAGACTTCCAGTGCGTCGTCCCCGGCAGCAGTCAGGAGCCTGGCGGTTTTAGCAGCTTCTGTCAGTGGCTTTGCTGACTGTGTTGCTTGTATGTACAGTTCGAACTTTTGCTTGAAAAGCTCCCAGTTCTTCTGAACATTTCCCGTGAGACGAAGATGGTCTGGTGGCTTCAGTAGTTCCATGCTTGCCGGGACGAACGAAGCGTCGTAGCTGCTTCCACCATGTGTCCCACTTCTGACACCATGTATCAGTCCCAGACAGGCTGATAAGAGACTGACAATCGACTAAGAATCCGGGAGCGGCAATGCTACCGCTGGATTTATTGTGAGCGCTTATATAGGTCGTTCTCGGTTGACGCGCAACACGGTGCGCATCACGTGCCGTATGCCGGCATGACCGAGCACGATACAGCTGGTAAGGAACCCAATGCGCACACATTACCTTTTCCAAAATTAGATTTAATTTCTGTCCATGACCTTTACTGATTTCTTTTAGCTTAAAAAGATAAATTAATAAGATAACAGTAATCTTGAGTACCCAATGAAGTCAATAGCAAATCTCTCGCTGAAGACGCAAACTTACGGCACGCGCTCATCTCAAGTTTGAAATGTGCCGTCTCGCGTTCTTCATATGGCCCCCGAATGCTGCACCGCTGCCTTCCCACACTGCTTAATCACCTAAATGATAGTGATATCATTATTCCGAATGTGAGCAATAAGGTGTTGAAAGACCTTTATTATTGTGCAACAGTGATTTACATGCTAATATTGTATGATGGCAACTTTTTGAATAATACACATATTTTCAACTTCGACATACTCACTGTCTCTGATATAAAAGCTGGCTTGAGCCCATCCAAGTAGATGCATTTCTACTTCTTTCCGCTTTCAGGAAAATAAACTCAATTTTATTCTATACAACCAGTACTAATGGCCTATGTCTCAAGAAAAATAAAAGTGTAGCAGGTTATGTACTCCTTATTAAGCAGTTAGGCACGACATGTTGGTATAAGAAATCAAATTTCACAAGTGCGGCTCATTAACCTACAGTCAGACCACACACTTCGCCGCCCCACCCAATCGGAGCAAGACCGCATTTAAAAACACACCTTGTGAAACAGCTCTCTGAGAAACGCAAGTGTCCTCTGGGCAAGGTCTTCATCCGGAGAAGTCAGCAGCCTCTGCAAAGAGGGCCTCACACTTCTGTGCAAAGCTGAGCGTTTTGCAGGGTGGGCGAGTTCCATTGAGAAGAAATAGCGCAAATTTAAGCTGGGACAACGGAAGAGGATGAGGGCTTCCTTTCATCCCTTCCTTTGCTCATCCTGCTGTGTCTTGTTTTGGCCCAATCTAAATTCGCGCGATTTCTACTCATTGCTCTTCTCAGCCATCAACTCAGCTCCAATGTCAACGTTCAGTGCACTAAGCTCAAAAGCGAGCGGCACTTCACTAAAGATTTTCAGGCAAATAGTAATAAATGGGGCATTGTGACGGTGTGTCGGAGCTTTCTGACCAAAGAACAGCCAACCATGATGGTTGCCAAAATGACAAAAAAGGCTAAAACTTTGTCCCGCCCGCTACCGCAGTTGTGGGCTGCTAGTAATTTCGTTTGGGCAAGTTGGCTCATAGTTTGAAAACTACGTTCTGGCGCAATAAGGCAAAATGCGAAACACACATAGGTTAGATAACACTTCTGTTGGGCCTAGTTGCTGCATGACAACACTACTAGGTATATAGATGATCGTTGTGCACAAAACATTACACAATCCACATATACAAGAGAAACACTAGGACAGGCGCAGCACCAACAACTGGTTTATGCTTCTTAAACAAAAACATATATATACCTTTGGCCACACCTGCGCAAGTGAACAAAAAAACTTAAGTCGTCTGAGATTGGTGGCAATGATGCGAGCGCGGAACCTTAAACTCTGCTGAGCACAGAAATATGGAAGTATCGCTGATGCATCCTTCAGCTTTTTTCTTGATATGACATGCTTCGAGAGCCAGCCGCACGTGTTCATTTCCGCTTCTGCCCAGAATCGCCGTCTCTTTGAATCGTGGTGCACAATAGCTGCAGTCGTTAATGTGCGACACAAGATGTCCACCTTTGTCAATTTTATTCCTCACATTTAGTGCATGCTCCCTGAGTCGCTCATTTATACAGCGCCCTGTTTGCCCGGTGTATGTGTGGAAGGAGGTCCACATTTATTGGAGGTCCCGGTGGCCGCAGCTGGTGAGCCGGCGGAGCGGGCTGTTGACGTTGCTGGCCAGGCCGGTTGCCGAAAGCGTACTGTTCAGCGTGAGCCAGGTCACGCTCCCAACTTCATCTTCTTCATCAGCGCCGCTACATATGTCTTACCGCACGAAAGTGGGAATGCATACTCAACTCCGGTGGTGTAAGGGACGGTAGTTGTCCGATGCCTAATTTGACAGCCATGCCTTAATATTCTATCGCCACACGTGCAGGAGCACAGCTTGGAAAGCTTGTTTGGCGCAGAAAACGCCAGAGGGACTCCATGCCTGCTTGCCACTCTCTTGAGGTGGTATGAGACCTTAAGTAGGTAAGGCATCACCACTGGCCTGTACGTTTCTTATTCTGCCGCCACCGTCTTTCTTGGCGCTCTGGTTTTCTTGCTTCCGGATCAGGGCTCAGCCACTGCTGCCAAAAGCCGGCACACCTGATGGTCAAAACTTGCTTGCAATTCATGCACACACGATTTTCTTAGGGCAGATTCCATGCATGAAGATGCTATGCCCTTTTCACTATCTTTGAGTGTGCAGACTTAAAAGGCAGGAGTTCCTTCTTTGCTCGTGCTTGGTGTTCCCAGCATACATGGCATTCAACATCTCAAGCTGAAGGTCCAAAAACTGAAAAACCTTCCTGTACACATCATATAGGTTCATCTGTTGCACCTGCGCTCTCGGACATCCACGTTCCTGCCATGGATAACTGGATCAAGACCTACCTGGAAGGCATGAATGTACTCAAAATCACGAGGTATGTTGACGACTACCTAGTCATAACTGAAGCCCCATCAGATTGCGACTTTCATAATTTGGTTTCTAGCATAGTACGTTTGTTTACTACTGAGTCCAAAGGTCTGCATGAGGTTTACCTGGGCAATGCCTCAGGGCAACTCCATAGAGTTCCCTGACCTGCTCATCACGTTTTGTAGCTCAGGATGCAATCCGTGCTATGAATACAATCCCCAATCGAAATATTTTAGACTAATAAAACGTGGAATAGCTAGCGGTCTTCTTCAGGCAGCGCTTGCAACAAACTGCCCGCACCATATGAACAGCAGCTTTGACAACCAGGTCAAGCGTCTTGAGCAATCAGGCTATCCCACCAATGTTATCAGAGGTCTCATGGGGAGTCTTCTGCAAGGAGTTAAAAGAAAGGAAAAAGAAGGCTTCGAGATTGGCAGCTCCAAGATCGCGTGTAAAAGTGATCCCTTGCCTTTACAAAATCCCCAAAAACTCAAGTGTTGTTTTTAGCATCTAGTAAGCTGTCTAGCATTGTACTGTTCTGTATAAGAACTGTATAAGAAACGAGACACATGCGAAAAGAGGCATGAAAAGCACTACTGCAATGAAGAAGGCGACAGTGCGCCAACACCAACGACGATTAAGAGGGCGGCCTTAGCGACCGGCAGCCGCGCACGTTTAGAGCTCGAGCTCGCTCTTGATGTCCGGACTGGTGCCGCCGCTACTAGATCAGCTTGTGCCATGGTTACGCCGCCAGCCCTTTCAGAGTTCCAATAAACCGCTCTTCACTTGGTGGAGGTGCAGGGTAATGGTCCTTGGTTTTGTGTTGATTCGTGATTAAACTGCACGAAAAAACGAGGACAGAGGCAAGAAACACGTACACACAGAGCGCCTCGTCTCTGTCCCCGTTCTTTCGCACAGTTTCATCATGAACGAGAAGCACCAGCTAGCCCGCCAGAAAACCCTTCTTGTGTTTATTATCGTCGCCTTTACAAAATTACGCGCAAGGACGTCTACCCACTACCCCGCATTCACGACGCATTCACGATGGCTAAGAGCCGAGTTCTCCTCCCTGGATCTCCGTTCCGGCTATTGGCAAGTCCCCATGTCTGAGTTTGACCGCCCGAAAACAGCTTCCGCTACGTTTGAGTGCATGATGAACAACATCTTGCATGGACTCAAGTGGCACGTTTGCCTATGCCATTTAGCCAATGTCGTTTTTTCACCTGATTTTCAGACACATATCGCACGCTTGCACAAGATCCTGAGCTGTCGCACAGATGCTGGTCACCGAATCAGCCTCAAGAAATGTCGACTAGGCGCCCGCAAACTGACCATACTCGGCCATGTCGTCGACAAAGATGGCGTCCTGCCCGATCCGGAGAAGCTCCGTGCTGTCAGAAACTTTTCCAAACTGACTTCTGTTAAGGAGCTCCGAAGCTTCGTGGTCCTGTGCACATATTTTCGCCGCTTTGTGCGCAAAATCGCCTCTATCGTCGCACTGCTTACGAAGCTCCTGAATTGGCCTGTCGACCCGTCTGCTTGGAACTCAGCCTGCGACGATGCTTTTAGCATGCTGTCGTCTTCTGACTTCACCATCGATCCTGCGCCATTACGACCCCAGTGCACCAACTGAGTTGCACACTGACGGTAGCGCCGTAGGCCTTGGAGCCGTCCTTGGCCTGCGTAAAGCCGGGTTTTCCGAATGCGTTGTTGCTTGCACCAGTTGTACACTCACAAAAACAGAATTTAATTACACCGTTACAGAAAAGGAGTGCCTCGCCATAGTGTGGGCATTAACAAAACTTCGTCCTGACCTGTATGGCCGCCCCCTCGACGTTGTTACATACCAGCATTCACTCTGCCGGTTGGCGACCCTCAAAGACACTTCTGGATGCCTCAGCCGCTGGGCCCTTCATCTTCAGGAATACGACATTAACGTCATATATATGAGTCGGGCCGAAAACATTCCGATGCTGACACCTCGTCGTGCTCACCTCAGCCATATCCTACGCCCTATTCGTCTTTGTCCGCCTCGACGCTGGCCGTGCTCACTGCCATGGATCTCCCAATGGAACAACGTCGAGATCCAGGGATTTCTTCGCTCCTCGATGCGCAGTCTAGGGCTTTGGTCCCTCGAGCCCTTTGTCGTCAAGCTTCTCATTTCACGATTTGTGACTCTCTACTATATCGCCACAACGATCACCCGGATGGCCGCAAATGGCTGTTGGTTATTCCTCGCCAGCTTCGCCCTGAAGTTTGTGCGCATCACCATTCGGGCCCACAAAGCGCTCATGCAGGATTGTTGAAACCTACAAACGTGTGCGCCAGCGATGCTGCTGGCGTGGAATGGACAATTTTGTTCGCCGTTATATACGCTCATGCACTGCCTGTCAGCAGTGCAAGTCTAATCCTCGGCCCTCCTCCCCCCCCCCCCACCCCCCCGCCAGCCTGTTACAGCCATTTCCTTACCCAGCTCGCAACTTCGATCGCGTGGGCATCGGTCTGTATGGTCCCCTGCCGTCCATGCCTGCTGGGACTCGTTGAATCATCGGCTAGTGCTCGCGACCATCGCATCCTTCCTCCTCCATCATTTCATCCTGCGTCACGGAGCCCCTCGAGAACTCCTCAGCGACCGCGACCGTGTGTTTTATCTGAATTCGTTCACAGGCTACTGGATGCGTGCCACACAGTTCATCGCAAGACCACTACCTGCCATCCTCAAACCAACGGCCTCACTGAGCGATTGAACCGGACTCTTGGTGACATGCTCACCATGTACATTTCCTCCGACGCCTCCAACTGGGATCAAGTACTTCCATTTGTCACTTATGCTTACAATACTGCCTCTCAAGCCACAACCGGTATTTCTCCGTTTTTTTTTATATGGCCGTGAAACTTGTTGTCTCCTGGATACTGTCCTTTCCTACCACCCCGACACCTTAGAATGCACTTTCCTCTCTGACGTTGCCCGTCTTGCTGAGGAGTGCCGCAAGCTGGCTTGCTCGTTGACGTGTACCACGCAAGGCCGCCGCACATATGCGAGTGACTGCGGCCAGTTTGCCCATGACTTTCCCACTGACTCGCTCGTCTGGCTGTCTCTGCCGGCAGCATCCGAATTTGCGGTTATGTACCTCAGCCCTTATTGTGTCTTGTAGCGCACGTCGCCTATGAACTACACCGTCGAGCCAGTGACTCCCTCATCAGATCACCACTGTCGGGGCCGCGAAATGGTTCATGTTCACCGGCTAAAGCCATACTACGACCCCCTCGTCATCTCCTTGCCTTGAGCCGCCAGGATGGCTACCAGGGATAATGTCGCCGGGGCAGTTGCAATAACGAAGACAACAGTGCGCCAACACCAACGATCAAGAAGAGGTTTGGGCGGCCTCGGCGACCGGCTGCCGCGCGCGTTTGAGAGCTCGAGCTTGCTCTTGAAGTCCACACTGGTGCCACCGCTACTGGTTCAGTTTGTGCCACGGTTAAGCCGCCAGCCATTTCAGCATTCTAATAAATCTACGTATAATGCAGCACCAATGTTGTGTATAGCCTTCCTCTCACTGTGGAAGCATATGCATTGGGCAAGTTTATTATTGAAAGACTCCGTGAACACAAGATGACAATAAATAAAAACAATGAAAGACGCCGCCTTCGGGAGCACACTATGAATCACAGTTGCAAACTTTTGTTCAGAGGGACCACGATTCTGGAACGTGTGAAAACAAAGCTTCAGAGGGAAATAACAGAGGCCTTTTATATTTCTAAATCTGCTGACAAACGTATTACTGCTACATCAGTTTTATTTCTTGACAAAGAACTAACCTTCTTGTCAACCCGCTGTGCCAGTCAACCCGCTGTGCAACGTGGTTTTCACTGACTTTGTTTTCACTCGTTTTTACGGTTAACGTAGTCATATGGTCCTTAATTTGAGCGTGCTGGCACTTGTGAGACTGTTGACTGGCTGCCTCAGATTCTTATTTTGTTCTTTTGCATTGGGATTTCATCACTCACACTGCTGTTAATACGACACGTTCTCATGATCCATCGTGACCTACCAGGCCCTATTGGCATAGATTTTTTGTTTTTGTTACCTGTTTCCAGTTTGTTCTTGACACTGATTTTGCTACGATCAGTTTTGTCATGTTTCATCGTCACCTTGGGCAGGCAATTTTGTGTTATCGGTTTCTTTGTTTTGGGTAAATCTTGAGCCCACTTTTGTCACGAGGAGTTTACTGCAAGTCAGCCTTCACCTACCTCCATTGATGTCTTTTCACAGATGTTTTGAGTTTGCTTCGGGGGGGGGGGGGGGGGGGTTATCAGATGTAGATTGGTGATACCAGGCTGCTGTTCCCCTCAGCAGAAGATTGCTGTTTCGATGCGCGCACGTGATTGTTTGCTGACCATCTAATATCGATCTGGATGGTAATAATGCAGTCACTTTTAAAGAAAATAAACACTTGCAAGTTGTGCTCTGCACATGCCGCATGTGTTTCGTCCTTTGTCTTATTGCGCAAGAACTTACTTTTCAAAATTGTGGGCAAATGATCGGCAAGTTCATAAGACACAAGTAAATTCGGCATTCTCCATGCTGTAGGACCACGTGCCACGCGTTTCCCCAGCTAGTAGTTGGAAACACGTGGCTTATCAGCAAAAGAGCAAGCCAACGATCAGGCTGTGCATTATGCCAGTAACTGAACTACGTCCATGATTGTGGTTGCACAGGCCGATCAAAAGCATGGTTGAGGAGGCACTCACTAAACACAGCAAAATCCAGATGTGAAATTACAGCTCAGGGTGAGGATGTGACCAGACAAGTGAAGAAAGAACACACCTGCCATTACGTGTGGGTACTTTGAAGGAGGCCAAGATGCGCAAAGAGAAACGCTGTTAGACAGAGCCCCACCTGCTGCTAAAATGCAAGCATTCAATGCACTGGTTTACTTTGTTTAACTTGGCTGCGCTGAAGCCTCCCTTGATAAAAAGAACACTCACCACCAGAGGCCTCAGCGCTGGTGGCGCAATGTTCGGTGGTTCAGGCTGCTCCATCCACTGGCACCACTGCAACACGGTTATGCAGTCACACAAGCAGCAATAAACACAGGCTTTTCACCGGCACATGTAATGCTGCACAGCTGAGAGAAAATATGTCCGCAGCTTGGAGAATCATTCAGACCTCACCTGGATGAGGTGAGTAACCACGCCTTGAGATGCATTCCTACAACTCTTTGAGTACAATCTGCCCAAAAGTGCAATTATTGGAAAACCCCTCTGCAGTACCCGCGAAAGCAAACAAGGCACTGTGAGAAGCTCAGTGTAGAAAAAGAGTTCAGGGCACACCTGCTCTAGCCTGCCCCACCAGCAAAGGCAGCAAGAGCATGCTTAGGCTCAGCTGACTGTCTCATGCTTTCCCACAGAGCCCAGAGTTCCTGCTAGCTGCAACCCTTCATATACCCAACAGAAAGCTACAGAGTCCACCCTCATCATGGCTCCTCTTCATCCACTCTCATCATGACAGCACAGTCAAGCAGCAGACCAAGGCATAAATTTCAGGCCCATCTACTGAGTTCTCGCATTAGGCCGACACTCTCCGATCATGTCGGCTGCAAAAATGGACACTCACAGCATACTCTCCCAACAGCTTCTGGTGGCGGTCGGTGGAAACACACCAGTACAGGACGTCCTGTTCGGAAGGCAGGATATCCAGCCAGTGCCCCCTCTGGCAGAGCTGATCAAGCAGCCAGTAGCTGGCTGGAATTATTGGAACAGAAAATCCAACCAGTCCACTGATAAAATATGAATGAATGGAATTGAACTGAAAGTACGGCACTATTAACGACACTATTCCCATAGTCCACTGATAAAATGTGAATGAAATGAAATAAACTGAAAATACGACTATTCCCATACGTTCAATGTGCTTTTTATATTGTAGTGTGATGTGCTCGATATCATGAGGAAATTCCGACATATTCATATGCGCTGTTTGCGCAGACTGTATGCACCACATGGATCTCATATAAGCCCTACACAAATATGAAGCTATGGTAATTACCTTGACCCTATTCTTAAGACTTAAACTTAAGACGAACATTTAAACTTAAGACCAACCGAAGCTTCTGCAGCCATGTTGAAAAAGGCAAAGACAGCAGCATTCACTCCCCAAGGCACCAATTCTTTTTCATAATTTAAAATTTCCAGGACCGTATTTTTTTTGCTTCCTATAATACGACAAACTTTTTTTGCAGCACAACATGGCTTCCCACATTCATGCTTGAATGAACACAAATACCTTTAGTAGTAAAAATTCAGTAGAACTTGGTGCTGGGCTAGTTGGTCACTCATTCTTAGAAAATTGAAAACTTATCCAATTAAAATCTTGGAGGAATTCCCGAATTGTCTCAAGTTGACAAATGTTTTTTTCTCTTGTTTCCTTCATTTATTGCTTCTCTGAAGAGAACAAAAACCCACGGGGACTTCTTCACTGTGTAATAGGGGATCCACCGACAGCTTCCACTCTTTTAAGTTAACATAAGTGCTCCTCTCTAGTCCGCCGTTCCAGGTGTAAGGCGCTATGGCCGCTACGCCTCTCCTAGTGCGGCGTTTTTGGCAGTACCCACCGCAGACCCCTAAGTGATTCCCGTGGAGATCATCCCCCGGTTAGGAACTACTTCTGTTACTACTAGAACAATGCGAAATGGGCCTTTAACAGCTGTGAAACATGTAGCATTTCAGTGACCTACCTGCTTCCACTTGCTCTCGAACCCCATCGTTACACCAACGGACAAGAGACTGCAAGAGAAGGAGGAACAGGAGCAAATTCCACCCTCCTCTAAGTCGCTGTGCACAAGTCTACTAAATACCAAATTATTCAACAGAATTGCCTATCTGGTTGGGTTTGATAACTTATCATCATCATCATCAGCCTGATTACGCCCACTGCAGGGCAAAGGCCTCTCCCATGTCCCTCCAATTAACTCTGTCCATTGCCAGCTGTGCCCACCGTATGCCCGCAAACTAACACTAACTATAACCAACTAACTTATAACAAACTCAAACAGGTCACCTACCAAAACATTCTTAATTGGCACCCAACATTTCAAAACAGGCTTGCAGTGAAACTGCAAAAGCCACGCTCCTGCTGAGCATAGCCGGCGAAGAAGCGCTGGACATGTTCAAGACGTTCAAAGGATGCAGAAAGCAAGAAAGACGACGCAGTCCTTGTTAGGAGGTTCTGGTCTTACGGCGCCGAGGTGAGCAATGAAGTTTATGAGCACTACGTATTTCCCTCTGCGAAGCAGGCAGACGGACAGCCTTTCGAAAAGTTGGCCTGGGACCTGAAAGCCGCGCAGTGCAATTTCGGAGACCAGCGTGATTCATTGATCAGAGAACCGATCGCCTTTGGCACAAATGGATGCGCGAGAAAGTGCTGCACTAAGAGTCTGTAGCGTATAGCGTTGTGCCCGGCTCCCGAAGAAGACGATATATCTCAGCACGTCGGGCGGGCGCGCGCTAATCGGAATTCGACAGCTATGCTATCGGATCTCAGCGCTGCCCCTTCTCGGCTTTCTGGCGGCTCCGCTCCGTCCTGGTTGAATGAGTCCTCTTAATAAATTTGTGGACACCAGAGAGCTTCGGTTTGTGTCTGGGATGCTTCTTCCACAAGGCAAGGTGAGTGGCAAGGGGTAGAAAAGCCACAGCGGCGAGAAAGGGCATCTGAAAGGGTGCTGTAGACAGGTGTGCGACAATAGCGTGGTGAAAGCAGCCTGTAGTGAGGTGGCCGCGGAATGTGATGGGTGTCCGGAAGACAGCAAGCAGGAATTTGTGGCCCAAACGGGGAGACTGTAAGGCATGCTTTCGATAATGTCGGACAGGCTAGGCGGGGACCAGTAATGGCAACTGCAAGCAGCGTGCGCATTGCAGCAAGCACAGAGGATGCTGCTGAAGCCACGCCGTCTTCGCAGGCCGGGACATTCGGGACCTATGGAAGGGAGCCGATGGTTCAAGGCGGCCGAGAAGACAGTATTGTCGCCGCCACTGAGTCGGGATGCGAGGACGGCTCAAGGGCTGTGTGAAAGCACTCAACGGGTGTTGAGCGAGGCTGAATGGGCGCAGTTGGTTCGGTTCGGCACAGGAGCTTGAAGCAGAAGTAGGCGGGTAACGCAGCTCCTCAACAGTGGGAGCGACGGAATGCGAACGAGGCACAGCCGGTGGCAAGCCGAAGGATGGTGAGAGGGCAGCAGGCAGGAGTGACTGAACGGGTGCCGCGGTGTGGGCACAGGGGGTGGAGTCGTCACCTGCGGCTGACAGCAGGAATGGAAACGCAGAGAAGTCGGACGAGTGGAGCCGGAGCGCGCCAGATGCCTTCTCGTGCTCAGTTATAATGCGCCACGACACTCCGACCCCAGGCAGGTTCAGCCATTTGTTTTTACCTCAGGTCCGCCGCTCCCGTTCGCCGCAACTTCAACGCCCGTCCACTCCACCCTTATCTGGCTCTCATTTGGAAAACTAACCAATGCAGGTCCCGGAGGTGATGCTGCATTGACGAGCCGGTCCGAAAATTCTCTCCTGACCCTCACTGCTCTGCAACCTTCGCGATATCTGTGTGGCTGGTGCACCAGTTACCACTCTGATTGGCAATGGTGCCCAAATTTCTGTATTTAGCTCCTCCTTTCACTGTCGTCTGAAGAAAATTGTGACACCCGCCATTTCCTGAGCCATTCGTGTCACCGATAAAAGTGCTGCTGCCGCCGTTGGAACGAGCACTGCGCGTTTGCACTGCCAGTCGTACTACACCTGTCGTGTTCACTGTCCTCGACCACTGCCCCCCCTCGATGCGATCTTGGGCATCGACTTTTTAACACCCCACACGGCGCTAATTGATTGCTCCACGGACGTTCCTCGTTTGGACCTGCCACTCTGCTCTGAAAGCGCCGATACCAAGCCGCCCCGCTTACGTGCCGCTGAATTTACTCGCCAGTCGTGCGATGCTGCAGTCTACGTTCCATTGTCCCCGGTTCCCCCCATTCCTGATGGCGCCTACATTGCTTGCCCAACCCGGGACGTTGTCCTTCAGCTTAACGTCATCCTTCCACACCGTCCTGACCGTCGCGGGCAACCGCATCTAACTTCCGACTTCTGCCTCTGTGCTCAAGTTTTACCCTGTGGCATCACAGCTGAGCCTCAGTCTGGTCTCTTCCCCGCTCGGCTGCTTCACATCCGGACTGTAATTCTGCAATGGTCACGGCGGATTTTTCACCCGACCACGCCAGCGCCTTCTACGCCCTGTTAGTTCCCTACAGTGACGTCTTCGATTTAGGGAATCGTCCTCTTGGCCAAACTACTGTCGCGCGACCCATTGCATAAATACGAGCGATGCAGGCTCCATACATAAAATTTTGTATTAATACAAAACATGCGAAACCTTTGTGAAATGTGCCACGGGCGTGCTGTACGAGATCCCACTCAAGTATGGACGCGCGTATCTTGGCCAGACAGGCCGCTGTGTGAATGAACGCGCAGCGGAGCATGCAGGTCAATTAGGAATAGAGAAGGAGTGAACTTGCCCGCTCATTGCACTGCGTGTACAGGTTGTGAGGCACGGTTAAAGAGCATTAAGATTCTGGGCAGGAGCAAAGACAAAGCAGCGCGTGAGCTTTTAGAACCATACCACATCAAGAGAAAAGGCGATAACTGTATCAGTGATATTTCTGTAATGATGCACAATGCGGAAAAGAACTTCCTGGGCAGCTTTGGTCGATCTTTGCACAGGCTTAATCTAACATCCCTCGCTCATGTTTCCCTTTCTTTAGGCACGTGTGCGCACTGCCTATATAGTGCTGTTAAATAAAGTCAGTTGATAGTTTGCGCTCTTTCCATCTTTTTATTTCCTTCCTGTGTCTGTCTTTTCGTGTGTGCAACTTGCCTTCAGAATAATGGCAAGACGTTTAGGTGGGACAAAGAAAAAGAAGAAGTCGTTGAAATTGTGAAAAATAAATAACTCAAAAATGGGAAAAAGGGCGCGAAAATTTTGATTTGGCTACAGTAACAGTGAATTGCAGAAGCGTAGTTAATAAAATTGATGACCTTGCTGCTCTTATCGACTCTGTGAAGGCCGGTATAATCTTTGGGACTGCAACATGGCTAGACCCTTCCATTAGCGGTAGTGATGTGTTTCCCGATTCTTAACTGCTTATCGGAAAGACAGATCCCGTGTGGGTAACGGCGTCTTTCTTCTAGTTGGCCACTCTTTAACCTTATGAGAACTATATATAGGTCATGCCGCTGTGGAATCAGTATGGTGCAAAATTGCCAGACAGTTAAGTTGCAGCCGGTGCCTTTTATCGGCCACCAAACTCGACCGTCGACACGCTTAAGATTTTACATGATATCGTTTCCGAGGCCTCTTTTATTACTTTTTTACTGGCAGTTGACTTCAATTTGCCTGACCTAAACTGGCGCGACGACATTTGTGAGCACACAGCTTGTGGAAGCTTAAACTTGGAGATGAAAAGTATTACTGATTCTTTTGGACTAACGCAGTATGTCGTTGATCCAACTCGTGAAACTAACATATTAGATTTGATTTTTTGTAACTCGCCAAATTTGTGAATTTTGTACGTGTCATTCCGGGAATAAGCGGCTGTCATGCTGTCGTCGCAAGCATTAAAGCAAGAAGTAGCAGGACAAGGAAAAAAGTAACCAGAAAGGTGTACCTATGTGAGTGAGGGGATTATGCCAGCATATCAACGAAACTTTTTGACCATCTGTCAGTTTTTGAATGCCTTTCCCGTGATTGTGACGCTGAAGAATTGCGGAATAACTTTAAAGAAAAACTCAAGGAGCTTACTGATGCCTACATTCTTAACATCGAGCACAGCAAACTTAAAAAGTGTAACAAACCATGGATGACAGCGCTTATCTTAAGAATAGTTCGGAAAAAGAGGCATGTATATTTAAAATACCAGAGAACTAAGAGTAATTGTCACTTTGATAATATGCGTGCTATAACCTGCGAATAGAAGCAAAATATAAAGGAAGCTAAAGGATGCTATTGTGAAAAACTGGGTAGTAAAATAAAAATGAATGCTAAGGCGTTCTGGCAACTTATGAAAGGCTGCGGAGCAGAGCCAGCTGGCATCACCGAAATTGTCTTTAATAATGAGTCATTATTAGACGACACTGAGAAGGCTACTTGTATAAATAACTACTTTCGTTCAGTATATTTACCAAGACAAGGCTATAGTCCATTATCATATGTAAATTCAGTCCCGACTATGAATTCGGCAGAGGAAAATGTGAATGGAATCAGAGCATTACTAAACAAAAGTCGTGATGGTAAGGCAGTTGGACCTGATCCATAACAGCGCGACAGACGGGACAAAGAAGAGGAGACACAACACACAGCGCTGACGAAATTTCTCCTAGAATTCTAAAGAGATATGCTGAGCCGATTTCCCTTTATCTCTATGTAGTCTACACCAGGTCTCTCTCTTCCGGTATCCTTCGAGACAACTGGAAATGTGCACGTATTGTTCTCATTCATAAAGGTGAGTCAAAAAGGATGTAGTTAACTATAGACCAAGTTCGCTTACGTCCATACCGTGTAAAATTTTGGAACACATTCTATATAAAGAGATGACACACTTAGTAAAAAACAACTTGCGGGCTTCAAAACAACGTGGTTTCCGTAAGGGTTTATTTTGCACAACACAACTGATTGAATTTTATCATGACCTCGCATCTGATATGCACAACGGCGGACAAAAAGATTGCCTTTTGCTGGTCTTACACAAAGAGTAAGATACTGTTTCCCACTCTTATCTTTTAAGTAAACTTGTCGCACTAAATATTGACCGTACAGTTCTTGCCTGGATCTAAAACTATCTATCGTCTCGCTGACACCACGTGTTATTGAATGGTAAGCAATCCAGTTTTGTAGACGTTACATCGGGTGTCCGAAAGGGCTCAGTTCTGGGGCCAGTTTTGTTTTTAATTTACGTAAATGACCTCTGTTCAGTGATCGGTTCTAATATATGGCTGTTTGCCGATGATTGTGTTTTATACAGAAGAATTAGAAATGAATGTGATGTTGCCCAGTTACAAAGTGATTTATCATGTGAAATCCAGGGTTCGACGGAAACCCGTCTGGTCGGGTATGTTCATGGCGGAAAATCTTCAAGCGCCGACCAATCGTTAAAAAGGATGACGTTTCAGCCCCGGCTTACGAGGGCCTTGTTCACAATGAAAGAAAGACAGGAGTGAAGGTAGGTTATATAGGTTTCATGGTATGACGCAAGCAGGGAGTATATCGGGGGCAGATTGCCTTCGTTGCGATTAAGCATGTTTGCCGTCGTCTGAATATAAAAAGATTCTAGGTAAAGCCTTGTCGTCTTGCTCTTTTCTTTTCTCGATGTCATGGCCCTCGGAGATAGCATGATCAGCCAATGCGTTTGTTGCCACGCGCTTGTTCTTGCCATCATTTTGGTGCTGCTGCAATCTTTTCCGAAAATCACCTGTTTCACCGATATAGACAAGCTCACAATCAGCGCAGGCAACCCTATACACGATGCCCGGGAACTTCTCCTTCTTTATCTTGTCTTTCACTGTAACCAACGTGTGTCGCAGCTTCTGCGTGGGTACATGTATGGACGGTTCCATGCTCCTTTCCTTTTGCACCTGAATAGCATGGAACCGTCCATACAGTTTACCACGGAAGAGGAAGTAGATGGCCGTCTGCCTTTTTTGGACGTTCTGGTGAAACGCGACGGCCCTGGAATATCATTCAGTGTATTCCGGAAGAACACGCACACTGGCATGTACCTCAACTTCAGTTCCGTACACCCGACCTGTCAAAAGAAGTCCGTTGTTGCCTCGCTTGTCCGCCGATCGGAGAACCTCTGCTCTACGCTGGAAAAGTAAAAGACAGATCTGGACACCGTTCGCCGCGACCTGATGGCTTCGGGCTATCCCAGTTCTTTCATTAAAAAAAAAAAATCCGAGAATCGCCTAGCTCACCCGCCGCCACAGCAACCCCAGCGAGAGAAGAAAAGGATTCCGATACCCTACGTCCCCGGAGTAAGTGAAAGTTTATCCCGCATATATTCCAGTCGTACGAAGTCGACGTCGCACATGTACCCACGCAGAAGCTGCGACACGCGTTGGTTACAGTGAAAGACAAGATAAAGAAGAAGAAGTTCCCGGGCATCGTGTATAGGGTTCCCTGCGCTGATTGTGAGCATGTTTATATCGGTGAAACAGGTGATTTTCGGAAAAGATTGCAGCAGCACCAAATTGATGTCAAGAACAAGCGCGTGGCAACAAACGCACTGGCTGATCATGCTATCTCCGAGGGCCATGACATCGAGAAAAGAAAAGAGCAAGACGACAAGGCTTTACCTAGAATCTTTTTATATTCAGACGACGGCAAACATGCTTAATCGCAACGAAGGCAATCTGCCCCCGATATACTCCCTGCTTGCGTCATACCATGAAACCTATATAACCTACCTTCACTCCTGTCTTTCTTTCATTGTGAACAAGGCCCCCGTAAGCCGGGGCCGAAACGTCATCCTTTTTAACGATTGGTCGGCGCTTGAAGATTTTCCGCCATGATTTATCATGTGTTCTGGAACGGTGTTCGAGATGGAGAATGAAGTTAAACGCCAAGAAGTGTGTTCATGTTACCTTCACACGTAAAAAAACGAAGTTAACATCTCAGTGCACCATCAACAGCAACACACTGATGCAAAAATCACAGTATAAATATTTGGGTGTGACCTTCTCGGCTGATTGTTCTTGGAATACCCATATTGACACAGTAGTCGCGAAGGCTGCAAAGACCCTAAACTTTTTATAACGAAATCTGTGTCATGTGACGCCTCATCTAAAATCAGCTATATAGTCACATACTCTCGACCCATCCTCGAATACGCATGTGCGGTGTGGGAGCCATGACAAATAACACGGAGCAAGAGAGACGCTTAATGGCGCCTCTCTTGAACAGGTAGGTGAATTTAAGTACCTTGGCGTAACGATCAGTTCGAATCTAAGTTGGAGCCCACACATTAATAACATAAACTCAGTGGCATCGAAAAGACTATGGCTAATAAGATACCAGCCAAAACATGCTTCCACTAAAACAAAGCTTGTGTTTACTTAGTAGTGGCATATGATGTAGTATGGGACCTGCATACGAAAACGGATGCCAAAAGTATAGAGCCTGTCCAAAGAAGAGCACTACATTTCATTTTCAACGCCTACGGAAGACAGGTGTCAATATCTGATCTTCATAGCCGTTCCGTTACCCACATTGGAATATTGTCGCAAAATGCATAATTCGAAAATGTTATTCGACATTGTCAATAATCACAGCAGAATAAATTTCACACGTATTTGCAGTATAAGAAAATGCGACAAACTTTGCACAAACACGATAAAACAACTGTAGTGACCAAATGCAGAACCACCGCATACAAGCTGTCGTTCTTCACAAGAACGATAGCCGATTGGAATGCGTTACCTCGCGAAGTGGTCACCTTGTCTTCAGCCGAAACATTTTTATCTGCAATCAACCCCAGCCGGTCAACTTAGGGTATTTGGTTTGATTCTGGAGTGTTGCCTTTGTTGTGTTTTATTTTGTATTTTAATGTAAAGTGTTTGTTACTCGTCTATTCTTTGAGTTGTTCCGCAGAAATTTTGCTGCCTGCCTGCAGGCCTTCTTTTTTCCTTTTTCGTTGTTTGCTATTGACAAAGCACTGTGCAATTGTATCCCCACTCCTGTCTTGGCCACCAAAAGGCAGCTGGCAGTATTGAATAAATAAATAAAAAGATAAGCTTGAAAAAATCGAAAACAGAGCTGCAAGGTTTGTACTATGTCGATACTTCAAAGGTGATAACTGTACCGACATAAAAAACGAATTAGGGCGGGGAAGTCCTTCTTCTCGAAGAAGAAAATTGCGCCTTAAAATGCTGTATCAAATATTTCATGATAAAACCGGCATTCAAAAGGAAAAATATTTACACAGGCCCCATTATGCCTCTTCTCGTATTGATCACTGCTTTAAGATTTTGGAATACCGTACCGGAACTAATATGTATGCAAATTCATATTTGTATGTTCGATCAATGAATGGAATCGCCTTTCAGGTAGCAAGTGTGCTATATGAATGAGGATGTGTTTTTTTTTCATCATTGTAACCACCCTGCTGTAGCGCCTTTGGGGTAAGCGGGGGCAAAAATTGAATAAAGAATATAAACAAGGTTCATGCCAATCGCGGGTTCCCCACCCCCCCGTTCCTCGAGCGATGTGCACAGTTTCCTCGAGCTCTGCTCGTATTTCCGCCGTTTTATCCCCAACTTCGCCGACACGGCCCGTCCCCTTACTTCCCTCCTGAAGATGTGCCGTTCTCCTGGGGCCTTGACCAAGCTAGCGCCTTCACCGCACTTGTTGCGGCCCTCACTGCTCCACCTGTGCTGG
Source organism: Amblyomma americanum (assembly GCF_052857255.1). NCBI lineage: Eukaryota > Metazoa > Arthropoda > Arachnida > Ixodida > Ixodidae > Amblyomma > Amblyomma americanum. The sequence goes on from NC_135500.1 coordinate 12,605,838, forward strand.
CCCATTTCCACCCTTCTGCGCCTATACGGAACTTCGCACCGACGCCAGTGGCCATGGTATTGGGGCCATCCTTGCGCAGCGCCAGCACGACCACTATCGTGTCATTGCTTACGCCAGCCGCCTGCTATCTCCGTCTGAACGTAACTATTCCATCAGTGAGCGGGAGTGCCTTGCACTTGTTTGGGCGTTTACAAAATTCCTCCCTTATTTGTTTGGGTGGCCCTTCTGCGTCGTTACGGACTACCATGCCTTGTGTTGGCTCTCCTCTCTCAAAGACACCACAGTCCGACCGGGTCGCTGTGCCTTGCGCTTGCAGGAATACACATTTACTGTTGTTTACAAGTCCGGCCAGTTGCGCCAAGACGCTGACTGTTTGTCCCGCCATCCTGTCGATCCTCCTGATTCCCACAACCATGATACCGACGATTGTGTTTTGTCCGTCTCGGACTTTCTACACATAGACGACGAGCAGTGCCGTGATCCATCTCTGCGCCCTATAATCGACCGCCTCCGAAGCGGCACTTCCGATCCTGACCTGAGCCTGTTCGTGCTGCAGCACGATATTCTCTACCGTCGAAATATGCACCTTGATGGCGCCGACCTCTTGCTCGTCGTCCCGACGCATCTCCGCTCCGTAGTATTTGTCCACCTTCATGACGCTCCTACTACAGGGCACCTCGGCGTTTCATGCATGTATGACAGCGTGTGCCGGCGGTTCTTCTGGCCTGGCCTTCACTGCTCTTGCCGCGGTTACATTGCTGCCTGCGATCAATGTCAGCGCCGGAAAACGCCCCCGCTTCCGCCAAGTGGCCAGCTTCAGCCCATCGGTGTTCAGACTGACAAGGAACAAATGGATTGCCGTTGCGACCAATTACGCTACCCGATGCTCAATAATGCGCACTTTCCCAACTAGCTGTGCCTCCGGTGTCACCGACTTTCTCCTCCATGACGTCGCTTTGCTTCATGGCGCTCCACGCCATCTCCTTACAGACCGAGGCCCCTGCTTTGTTTCTAAAGTTGTCCACAACCTTCTCCGCTCCTACTCCACCCATCACAAGTTCACCACGGCCTACCATATCCCCAAACTAACGGCCTTACTGAGTGACTTAACCGCACCCTGACGGACATGCTGTCCATGTATGTCTCCGACCACCATCGTGACTGGGACGTCAGTTTACCCTTCATGACGTTCGCCTACAATTCCTCACGCCATGATACCACCGGATACTCCCCCTTCTGCCTGCTTTTTGTCCCCGACCCGTTGCTACCCTTTGTGAGCTTACTGCCTTCTGACCCTTCTACTAGCAGTTATGCTTGTGACGCCATTGCCCGTGCTGACGCCGCCCGCCAAATTGCTAGGGATCGTCTCCACGCTTCTCAGACCGCTCAAAAACGTAGTTACGACCTTCATCATCGCGACGTCCATTACCCTCCCGGCTCCCTGGTACTGCTCTGGCTCCCTGCACGCCGTGTGGGACTCTGTGAGAAGCTCCTGCCTCGTTACGTCGGTCCTTACCGCATCTTGAGGCAACTGAGCGATGTGACCTATGAACTCACGCCGCTGCACCCCCACTCTCCTTCCATGGCCCCCTCCACACAGCTTGTGCATGTCGCTCGTCTTAAACCCTATCACTCGAACCCGACACCTTACGGAGCCCCATGGACTGCGCTTCCTTTCGCGGGTCGCAAGGGGGCAATGTTATGGTACAAAGTCGCGATGCGAAGAGGACGTTGTTCTGTCGCTGGGCAGTTTACGATGACGAGGACGCTGCATCTATTGCTTGCGTGACTTGTGCCTTCTGAATGCGGCCTGCCGCATCTGCTGCTGAACTAACCCATAGTAATATCACCGTTTCCTACCTGCTGTAAGTAGACGTACTCCCTCGCCACATCCAGCACCTCTCTACCAATTTTAAACTGCTGTTCCCTTGCCAGACTCCCAATCTAGGCCTCGGAATTGCTCCTGCAAACACACGGTGAACAGCATTGGTGAGAATGTAATCTTTGGTTTTTTTCATGTTAATTTTTAGCCTGACCGTTCTGTTCTGCCGAACTAATTGATTATGCTTTAGAGTTCATCTCCTGAGTGACTTAGCAAGCTAAGGTCGTAAGCGAATTGCAGATTATTTAGGTATTCTCAATTAACTGATAACCCCAACACTTCCCAATCCAGGCCTCGGAACATCTCCTGTAAACAGGCGGTGAATAGCATTGGTGAGATCGTGTTTCCCTTCCTGACACCCTTCCTTATTGGAATTTTATAACTGACTTTATGGAGGACTATGGTAGGTGAGCAGTCGCTACAGCTATCTTCCAGTATTTTCACATAAAAGTCTTCTGCACCCTGATTCTGCAACACCTGGGGTTTCCACTGAGTCAAATGCTTTCTCATAATCAATAAAGGGGTTTGATTATATTCTGCATATTTCTCTATTACCTGATTTATGGTGTGAATATGGTGTGAATATGGTGTGTCGTCGAGAATCTTTTAAGAAAGCCTGCATGATCATTTGGTTAAGTGAAGTCTAAGGTTGTCCTGACTCTATTAGCGATTACCTTAGTAAATAGCTTGTAGGCAACGGACAGTAAGCTGATCGGTCTGTAATTTTTCAAGTCTTTGGCGTTTCCTTTCTTACGAATTAAGATGATATTAGCGTTCTTCCAAGTCTCCTCGTGGTCATAAGGCATTGCATATACAGGGTGGCTAGTATTTCCAGCACAATCTCCCCTCAGTCCTTCAACAGATTTGCTGTTATCTTATCCTCACAAGCTACTTTCCCCCTTTCTTGTTGTTGTCGTCCTCTGTTGGAGTCACTGCTCCTAAGGCTTTCTTTACTTCATCGCTGGTTACTAGCGTGATATCCCATTGCCGTGCGCTACTGTCTCTATCATTAACGTTCTATTTACATTGGCTACTGTATAGATTTGTGTAGAACTCTTCGGCTACTTTAACTATCTTATCCATATTGCTAATGCATTGCCCTGCTTGTCTCTTAACACTACATCTGGTTTTTACCTACGCCTAGTTTGCTTAAAACATCAAGTTGGCCTAATTGGTATTTGCTTGCTCGAACCATTCTCTTAGCGTCTCGTGTCCCCAAATTTTGCAGCCAAAACTGCATGCCTATGACACTGCCATATATCAGTGCAGCAACAGCTAACAAGAACCGCCAGAACAACCAGTCAAAAGCTTCTGCTGGGAAGCAACCTTTTCGAAAGACACACGACAACCGCCACCGTGGCATGAAGTGCAAAAAGCTCCAAAAATCCCCAACCATTTCGCAGGGAAAGGACTCAACCAGAACTCATAAACTTGCATTTATAAAATCGAGTCATTATCCCGTATGACTTTGTTTCGTCAATACTTGCAACTGAAATACTAGGATGTGACGCTGAGTGCAGCCATCTTTTCATGACACGAATGACAAGTTAGTTCATCATCATCATAATCAGCCTGACTACGCCAACTGCAGGGCAAACGATCCTCCCATGTCTCTCCATTTAACCATGTCCTTTGCCAGCTGCGGCTGCCGTACCGCCGCAAACTTCTTAATGGCATCCACCCACCTAAATTTCTGGCATCGTCTGCTCTGCTTGCCTTGTCTTGGAATCTACTCGATTATCTTTGAGAACCAGCGATTATCTTGCCCTCGCATTACATGCCCAGAACAAGCCCGCTTCTTCCTCTTGATTTCGACTAGGATGTCATTAACCCGCATTCGTTCCCTCACCCACTCTGCTCGTTTTCAGTCTCTTAACGTTACACCTATCATTTTTTTTTCCATATCTCGCGACATTGTCCTTAGCTTGACCTGAACCCTTTTCGGGAGCCTCCATCTTTTTGTCCCATTGGTGAGTACCAGCAAGATACAGCTATTCTGTACTTTCCCCTTGAGGGATATGGTGAACTGCCATTCATGATCTGGGAGAACCTGCCAAATGCACTCCACCCCACTCTTATTCTTATAGTTATTTATATTGGATGCAAGTTAGGCCGCGCGTAGGTGGGAGTTTCCAGAAGGAGTGCATAATGTTAAGTGTGCACAAACATATATGGACAATTTTACTGTATGAATTCCTGAGGAAGTGACTTTAGGAGTTGTGAAAAACAGTTTCTAAGGACACCAGTGAGACAAGCAAGTGATGAAACTGCATCACACATAAATGTGCTGCAACAAGAGCCCCCAATACCTCATTAGTAGCAACAAGAGACACACTTCACTCTACTGACGCAACTCTACCGGTATTAGTCGGCAAAGCAGAGAAAGCAGGAGGCTGCTGCTCTGGCATCCGTCCTTGCCGCTCATTGCCACGTATCTGGCCACAGCTGAAGCAATGCTTCCAGATGGCTCCATCCAGTCCACTGCCGACCTGCAGCGAGAAAGCGATGGCTTTTGATGAACACTGACTAATTTCTACACCTACATTTGCTTATTCAGCATGTTTCAAGCCAGTTTTGGGCACGCTTCCTCATTACCCAATAGCTGGTCTGAAGTAAATAATGCAGTGCTCTCACAGTCGCATGAGGCAGGACTTTTGGTGTGCACTCATAATGGGCGCCGGAGCATGAGATTTCAGACAGAAAACTCTGCAAGCTATTAGCGGAACATTATTTAACCGCGATGAATGAAATAAATACTTGTGTCACGAAAAGCAAGGACACGAATCAATAAAAAACCAAAGAGGCACTTTCCATGTTCGGCACGGCGAATTTGTCCATACTGCTATGCTTGCACGCACTTGGAACAAGTTCAAGAGAAATCGCCCAATCGAGACGAACCATCGCCTAACCCTGAAATAGTTTTCACGAATATGCCAGACCTTAACCAAGATGAGCCTACGCAACAAGGGAGCTGGAAACACATATGCACTAGCAGCACTAGCAGCAGCAGCAAAAAATAAACGTGGCAAGTCCGCTGGTATACCGCTTACTTAAACGCTGCCGAAGCATTCGACTCAAGCCCCGACAAACGGCCACTCTCGCTCTCAGCCTATAGGCGGCGCAACCCGACAGGACGATCAGCGAAAGGCAGCAAAACGGAAGCACTGAACAAGACATCAAATGCCTACTGATTCCGATGCTGTTTGCAGCCATCAAGGGTCTTGTTCGTGCAAACCCCTCGTCACGAGCATGAGCTTTCCCAGAAGCAGAACGTGTCCTTGCAATGGAGCAGTTAGTGTCAGAGTCCTACGCTCTAGTGGGGCGTAATAGCAGACATCAATAATCATAGCTACAAAACCGACAGCTTCAGCACAGCTGACCATCCACGTCTTCCGCATATGCACCATTTTCCAGTGGAACGCTAGCAGATTACGCACGGAACTCTCGGACTTCCGGCAGCTCGTGCGAATGCACCACTTCCCTTGAATATCTCTGAATAGCACGTCGAGGGAACTTTTCGACTGCACGGATACCACTTTCAGCATTCACAATGACCAGATGACGTCAGATGATTGCTAATAGGCTTTCGCAAGGACATCCCGGCCTGCTTGGCTGATGTCCCACCCCACAGTGACAAGGAATACGTGTGCGTCGTAACACTAATTGGCAGACAAGAATACACTCTGATTGGAGTAAATCTTGAACCAGGCAAACCGTTCGGCCCTCCGAGGCTTGAAAACTTGATAGGAAGGACATTGCCACACTGCTGTCCATTTGCTGGCGCCACCATGCAGTGCGACAGCACCCGCTGGTCATCCTTGTCATCCCCGGCTGGTGCGTTGCTTCGCTGAGCGTGTCTGCTTTGCTAGTCCTGGTGTGCCCTTCTGCTCTTTCTGTCGGATTTCGGTGACATTTTGGTCAGGTTCTGGGCAATTTCTCAATGGACGAAGAGCTCCCGGGAGCCTCCGACGACGCCCAGTTACACCCCGTGGACACAACACCTGTCCACAAGGCAAGCCGCCACGTGCAAGGGTTGGATCCTAAGTTTCGACCTGATGGCACCACCACGCACAGTGACGTCCACTGTGGCAAGCCAGACCACCCAGAATGCCGTCAGTTCCCCACCACTGCTTCTCTATGTGCTTCGCACTCCTGCGTCGTTTCATGCCGACAAATTCGAAGACGTGGAAGACTGTTTGGCCAGCTACAACCGGGTCGCTGCGTTTAATCTGTGGGACGAGGATTGCAAGCTACGCAATGTCTATTTTGCCCTGGAAGACTCTGCCAAGGTGTGGTTTGAAAGCCAAGAGTCCACTATCCACACCTGGCGAGACTTCCGGCGACAGTTGCTCGACACCCTGCAGTCCCGAGCGCAGCAGCCAAATGAGAGCGTCGCCATGTTCGTAGAAGACATGACTCGGCTCTTCAACTGCGCAGATCCTACCATGTCTGAAATGCAGAACTTACATCATCTTATGCGAGGAGTCAAAGAGCAGCTTTTCATAGGACTTTTGCGCAACCCTCCCAGCACAGTGGTTGACTTTGCTTGGGAGGCGACAAGCATGGAGCGCGCCTTGCAGCAGAGGTTCGCGCATTACGCCCGTCCGGCGAATATAACTGCTATGGACGCCAACAAGCCGCTTCCCGGCACCGTGAGTGAGGCCCTCCGTGAGCTTGTCAGGAGCATTGTGAGCGAAGAGCTACAGAAGCATCGCCCTGTTGAACAACACCCGGGTGTCGGAGCCATCCCGGATGTCATTCGTGATGAAGTCCGTCAAGTGGTGCAGCCAATGGTCTGTCCCCACACGCCGCCGGAGCCATCTGTCATGACGTACAGTGAAGCATTTCGCAGCTCTGCGCCAGCACCGCCCGCGTTTTACTGCCCTGCTCCTCCTGCACCCTATCAACACTTCTCGATTTTGCCTGCTCTCTCTGAAGCACGGCCACCCCTCAGCAAAGCACACGTGTGGCGCACATCGAACAACCGGCCCTTGTGCTTCCACTGCGGTGACGCCGGCCACATACTGCGCCACTGCCCATGTCGTCGGATGGGCCTGCGAGGGTTTTCACCAGACGCACCCCAGCCACGCTATGGTGAAGGAACAGTTAAGGCTGACGTGAACCCTGCTTTGAGCACTGATCAGCATCGCTGCTTGCAAACCATCCTTGACTCTTTTCATGACTGCTTTGCGACCACCTCTAAGGTCAGGCAGACGTCCATAATGAAACAATGCATCATAGCTGATGACAGTGAGCGGCCTATCCGTCCATACCCATATCAAGTATCAGCGAAAGAATGTGAGGCAATACAGGTGCATGTTGACGAAATATTCCGGGATGATGTCATACAACCGCTTACAAGCCCATGGGCTTCGCCCGTTGTGCTGGTCGCCACAAAGGATGGGACACTCAGATTTTGTGTCGACTATCGAAGACTAAGAAGATTATCTAAAGAGACGTTTACCCGTTATTTCGAATTGATGACTCTTTCGACCAGTTGCGTCATGCCCGCTACTTTCTTCTCTTGACCTCTGCAGTGGGTACTGGCAGATTGAGCTGGATGAAAGGGACCGCGAGAAGACGGCTCTCGTTACTCCTGACGGGTTGTGCGAGTTCAAGGCGCTCCCCTTCAGCTTGTGTTCCGCTCCTGCCACCTTTCAAGGAATGATGGACACTGTCCTCGTTGGCCTCAAATGGCAGTCTTGCCTCGTCTACCTTGATGATGTCATTTTTTTTTTGCCACCTGCGACGAGCATCTCAAGCACTTGAGTGCAGTACTGGAGGCCATTCGATCGGCCGGCCTCTCACTCAAACCAGAGAAATGCCACTTTGCATTCCAAAACCTGAAGTTTCTGGGCCAAGTTGTGAGCGCTGCAGGTGTTAGCCCTGACCCCGACAAGACGGCTGCCGTCGCTGAGCTTCCGACCCCCACTGATAAGCGTGCTGTGCGCCATTTTTTTGGGTCTCTGCGCCTATTACCGACGTTTTGTGCGAGACTTCTCCTGACTAGCCGAGCCTCTAACTCACCTGGCAAAGGACAATTAACCTTTCATCTGGGCCCAAGAACAGCAGAAGGTCTTCGACGACCTCAGCAACCGCCTCCAAACTATGCCCATTCTTCGCCGATTTGACGAGCAAGCGGACACGGAACTACACACCGATGCCAGCAACGTCGGTCTGGGTGCCGCCATCGTTCAGTCGCAAGATGGTGATGAGCGCATGATTGCGTATGCAAGCCGCACTCTGTCGCAATGAGAAGAGAATTATTCTACCACGGAAAAGGAGTGCCTTGCTGTCGTATCAGCGGTAATGAAATTTCGCTCATACTTGTAGGTTGTCCATTTCGAGTCGTGAGCGATCACCACTCGCTTTGTTGGCTCGCAAGGCTAGTGCGTTGGAGCCTCCAGTTCCAAAAAGTCGATGTTCCCATCGTGTACAAGTCTGGCAACAAACACAGCGACGCAGACTGCCTGTCCCGTGCTCCTCTCCCATTCACCACTGCTGACACGGAAGACGATCCCGCTTTTCTTGGCGCTTTAACCACGTCCGTCCAAACTCAACAACAGAGGGACGACACCGAGCTACGACCCCTCATAGAGTACCTCGAAGGCCGCACCTCGTCGCTGCTCCTCTTCTTCACACGCGGGCTATCATCGTTCTGCTTGCGGGGTGGCATCCTCTACAAGAGAAACTATGTTCCCACGGACACTCCGTACCTGCTTGTGGTCCCAATGGTGCTTCGAGACGAAGTTCTGTGTACATGCCATGACGACCTTTCTTCCGGCCACCTCAGCTTTTCTCGCCCATTGGCGCAGGTACGGCAGAAGTATTACTGGGCCCGGCTTGTTATACAGTTGTCCAGCACTACGTTAGTTTTGCCGCGAGTACCAACATCGAAAGACACCACCTGTGAAGCCAGCCGGCCTAGAATCCCTTTCCACCAGGTTGGCATGGACTTGCCGAGACCATTTCCGACATCATCATTGCGCAACAGGTACATTATAGTTGCCACCGACTACCTCACCCGCGATTGTGAGACAAAAGCCCTTCCCTGCGGCACCACTGCCGAAATTGCGAACTTTTTCATCTTTAACATTGTCCTCCCTCACGGTGCCCCTGCGGTCGTTTTAACGGATAGAGGCACGGCTGTTACATCAGCCCTTACTCAGGAAGCTATGCGTCTCAGTGGCACCAGTCATCGTCGAACCATTGACTGCCATCCTCAAACAAATGGACTAACTGAGCGGCTCAATAAGACCATTGCCGACATGTTTTCCATGTACGTCGACACCGACCATAAGAACTGGGGCCAGATCTTGCCTTACGTCACGTTTGCCTATAACACTGCTTTTCAAGAGACGACGCGCTTCACGGTGTTCAGTTTGGTACACGGTCGCGAAGGCACGAGTATGCTGGGCGCAATGTTACTGCCAGGCGTTGCACGCCCCTTTGTCGCTGGCGCTGAAGAGTTCGTTCGGCACGCAGAAGCCGCCCGCCAGCTAGCTAGACAGCGAACCCGTACCCAGCAGGAAAGCAATGCTCAGCGTTACAACGTTCACCACCGGGCAATGCTTTACCACCCTAGCGATCAAGTTTGGGTATGGACCCTAATCCGTTTGCAGGGTCGCTCCGAGAAACTTCTGCGCCGTTACTTCAACCCCCACGAGGTACTGCGCAGACTTAGTGACATTAACAACGAAGTGCTCCCGCAAGAGTGTTCGCTCGTCCAGGCGGCAGGCGGCATCCGAAATCGTCCACATTGCCAGGATGAAGCCCTACCACGCCCGCTAGGACTTATTCTTCCAAGTCCGGCGCCACAGACTTTATTCCGGCTTCCCGTGATTCCGCGGCATCGGGCCGATGCCCTTTCCAGGAGGAGGGGCAAAGCCACACTGTTAGCCATTTACTGGCGCCGTCATGCGGTGCGACAGCACCCGGTGGTCTTCCTTGTCTTCCCCAGCTCGTGCGTTGGTTTGTTGAGTGTGTCTGCTTTGCTAGTCCTGGTGTGCCCTTCTGCCCTTTCTGCCGGCTTTCGGTGACAATATTATTTGTGGAGACTTCAATGCTCACAACGAAATTTGGGGCAGCTCTTATACATGCGTGCGGGGTGCCAAGCTCACAGAACTTCTCTCAACACACTCAACTGAGCCGCTAAATGATGGCAGCATAACCTACCTGCAAGACCTGACGACTGCCAGCAGCATCGAAGTGACCTTTGTAACAAGTTCATTTGCCCACAACTTTGCCTGGTAAACCGATTTGAAAACATGTGGAAGTGACCATTACCCAATCCTCATATCAGCTCTGCGCGCAGACAGCGCCAAAGAAATTCCTTTTGTAGTCGAGGGTTCGACGGCATACCGTCTGGTCAGGAATCATGGCTTGATGAGGTTCACTGGTCACTGACCAAGGTTATCAAAATAATGACGTTTCGGGAGCGCTACGGCTCCCTTGTTCATAATGGGCAACCAGCTGGACGTCCCGGGCTTTTTGTAGTGGTTACTACCGTTCTGAAGCATTTCGCGTAGATAGGGTGCAATGTGCCGTCATTCTTATTTATTGTGTTGGGCGTAGTCTGGATGATTAATGACTCGAGATTTCGGCGAGCTGATACATTCTTTTCTGTTGTCACTATTGAAAACGGACTATTGACAACAGAAAATAATGCATCAGCTCACCGAAATCTCGAGTCATTAATCATCCAGACTACGCCCAACACAATAAATAAGAATGACGGCACATTGCACCCTATCTACGCGAAATGCCTCAGAACGATAGTAACTGCTACAAAAAGCTCGGGACATCTAGCTGGTTGCTCATTGTGAACAAGGGAGCCGTAGCGCTCCCGAAAAGTCATTATTTTGTTGACCTTGGTCAGTGACCAGTGAACCTCATCAAGAAATTCCTTTTACTTATAAAATCTACAGACTGGGGTGCATACAAGGAGGATGCAAGCAGAGGAATTACTGTCACAACCCGAAATGAGGAATAAGTATCGACAGTAGCTCATTTCCTGAGAGAAAGTACACGATTTACACCTAAAAATGATAAGCAACCTTCAAATGTTGCCGGATTTCAAAGGCTGTGTGCTATTCGCAGGCGAGCTGAAAGAAAAGCTTTGCGCACAAAAAACACTGGAGACCTTCATGCCTGCCAACAGACACACACATTCGGCGCTATCTGGATAAACACAGTCGCCAAAGATGGTGCGACTTTTGTTCTATGCTGGATGCGCGCCAAATAGTAACCAAAATTTTGCGGGTCGTTAGAGGTACGTGTACGCCCCTCCAACAACTTCACCGCTTCGCTGCACTCTCTATGCATGTACAAAACTCCCTAAAAAGTCTCAGAACAATACTGCAGACTGCTGCTAGCGGGATCGGAGTTCAACACTCTCCGCCAGATGGTAAATCAGGCATCACGCAGGTTGCAATGCCAGCCTTGGACAAGCCTTTCACAGTTGGAGATATCCACAGATATCGCGGAATCGAACAGATGCACGTCTCCTGGTCAAGATGGTGACCTACGACGCCATCGCAAAAGTACCCCTCAACTTCTGTCTTTGACTCCTGGAATATTACAATTCTCTCTGCATGACTGGTGAGGTCCCCAAAGAATAGAAGCTGGCGAAAATTGTGCCACTTTTGAAACCTTGTAAGCAGCCATCAAGCTACGCATCCTTCCAGCCCATTGCTGTAATGAGCTGCGCAGGCAAGATTATGGAGCGGACGATCTGCAAACGCATCACTTGGTTCCTCAAAAGCCGAAATCAGTATCCACATAAGAATTGAACAGGTTCCGTCAAAATAGGTCTATGACTGATAATGTCATCGCCCTCATCTTATCACTTGAACAGTTCCTTCATGCTGGGTACATCCTGACAGCCGTTTTCCTTGACATCAAGGCCACTTTTGATTCTGTTTTTCACCATGCAATTTTCGCAGCCTTGGCCAGTCTTGGCCTCGGAGGAAAGCTGTACGAATCGATTGGACACTCTTTAAAAGAACTACAAATTTTTATGAGCACTCCAAATGACCCAACACTTTCACGCACTGGAGAGGTGCATACCTCAGGTAGTGGTGCTCAGCCCTCTCCTGCTCAATATTACCATTATACACATAACAAGAAACCTTCCACGAGGAGTACACTCAATGATTTATGCAGATGACATCTCAAACGCGTGACGTTTGCGCTATATTACCCACCAACGTCTTCAGAGAGCGTTGCTGCACATCTCAATGTGCCTGGCGACCGAGGTCTTCGTCTCTTGCCAGAATAGTGTGTTGCCACAGCTTTTACAAGTAAAACAATGACTCGATCCTCCTAGGTGGATGGTCACTACCTAATGTACAATCCGAGCAATTCCTAGGTGTTGTTATAGACAGTAATCTCTCATAGACACCGCAGATCAAAAAACTTTGTGGAAGGATCAGTGCCACATTGCAAAATTTCAGGTTCATGGCGGGAAGACGGTGGGGCAGCAACTACAGTTCAATGGTTCTGCTTGAAAAACCCTACGTTGAAGGAATCTTGCGCTACTGTGTACCAGTGCTTCAAATAATATCTCCAACAAGCAAGAAGATTCTCGAGGCCGTGCGGAACAACTGCCTGCGAATATGCCTTGGCCTCCCAAAGGGCTCCTCTGCATCAGGAACAGTAGCAGCAACAGGCTGTCTCCCGCTAGATGTGAATCACAGGGCGACAAGAAAACATTTATTACAGCACTGCACTGAATTGGGAAAGGGAAGTGGGGATGCTCGTTGCGCTAGATGGCAGTCACTATTCCGGGATGCCTTTGGCCACGGCGGTTGCCTGTGCTCTCTGAACCAGGGCCCCCTGGGCCTCCAGGACCGAGCTGGACAGGGCCACCTCCCAGCCCTCACTAGTTGGCTGACTTACAGCGGCTGGCAGGCCCACACCATGTGGTATAGGATTTGCACCTGACCGTGAATGTCGGGTCCACGTGTTTTAGTACGGCGGGATTTAAGAAAGACCCGGTTTGGAGCCGTCTAACGTGGCACTCCTCGGTTCTGTCGAGACCTTTGGAGGGTCCCGGGAATACCCTCCTGCAGAGGTGTAAAAGGTTTGTAATATCCGCGTAAGAGATTAGCGGGATTGTCATGACACACCGCGGGAGAACCAGGGATTCAGTGGAACATGAGGGAACGAATGCTCCGGTAGCTGCGTGAGCGACCTTGTTCTCCTCAACCCCGTGGTGACCAGGCACCCATACTATCTCTCTTTTACTAATAGAACAAGCCGAATTGTTCTCAAATGCCAGTAGTATCCTGCGGGCGATTGGCGCTATATCCTACCCCGCACGTAATTTCGGCAGGCCTGCTGCGAGTCTGACATTATGTACGCTGCGTTGGAATGGGTGGCGGCCAGTGCAATCGCACTTCCTCCGATATTAGCACGTCGCTTTTACCCAGACCCTGTTCTCCTGCCTTCCCTCGTGCGCCACCGCTATAGTACAGATGCCCTCCTTGGTTGTACTCGCTCCATCCGCATAGTATATGCGTCTTATATCCCCGTAGTAATTTGGAATAAATTTTGCCCTGGCTTCCTTGATTAAACTGCCAGTTAATATTTTTGGGGAGCGTAATTTTTCCATAACTTCGGGATGTGGACTCTGTGTTCGGTGGTGGGGAGAAGCGAGAGACCGAGGTCCCGGAGGACTTGTCTGCCGGCGCTGGTTATCGACAGCCTCGCAGTTTGGCTTGTTCTGTGGGCCTCAGTCAGCTCCTCCACAGAGTTGTGGACACAAGTTGGAGCAGGCGCTCCATAGACACTTCGGCAGTGTGTCCTAGCTCCTTTTTAACTGCCGCCCGAATCATGACGTCGAGATTCCCGCGGTCGCTCTTCCTCAGCTTGAGATAGGGCATCGCATGCACCACGCGACTGACAATGAACGGCTGAACCAGGCGAACAGTTTCTTTTTCAAGAAGTTCACCAGCTTCCAAAGAAACTTCGTTGTTTCAGAAAAATCCACCTCTGTCCGGGGCGGAAAACCGCGACCACCGCTTCACCAGAGCAGTCGCTCTACCAACTGAGCTAACTGGGACTGCCAGCATAAGGAATGGCGAGAGCGGAATGATCAGTAACTTTAAGTCGCAGTAAATTTGAAATACGGGAGCAAATTACTCACTGGCCTCTGCCCAAGCGCAGCCATAGTGCTACAAAAGAAACCTATGAAGCATCCTAGAAACCTTGTAGTTAAAGAAAAAATTCGTTGGAGGCACTGAGATATCTCTTAACAGTGGTAAGGCGAAAGCCCCTTGAGACTCTATTGCACTGATTTGAATTTTACGCACTTGAATTCATTTCACGACAGAGAAGAGCAGCTAGCATGAACGTGGCAGAGGAAGCGGTGACGTCAAGCTGCGCATGCGTAGCGCGTCGGCAGTTGTTGCTTGGCGGCGGTCACGTGACCTTGTGATGTCACGTGATCTTAAGGTCACGTGACCTAGGTGGCGATGTGATGATGATGCTCGGTTTTTATGGCGCAAGGGCACCTAAGGCCAAAGAGTGCCAAACACGAGGTTTTTGGTCGACTCAGGCTAAAATATGTACACACGATAAAATCAACACCAGGTGCAGAGGGCCTAAGAGTAGTGATATGTGCATGATTATAGCGTGTGAAGAGGGTGCCAAAATATCTACTGGAATGCCTTAAAGTGATGTATAGCGCCTAAAACTTGTTTTAAGAGGAGTTATATATGAAAGAAGAAGCCAGGTAGCCTCAACCACAGTCCTTGCTTGAGCAAGAAGAGCGAGGCATCTGGCAGCTGTGGGTAAGCTCAGCACTCTCCTCAGCAATGAGGAGGTGCTGAGGTTACTTTGAATATGAAATCTCTCGTAAGAAACCTACACCAGTTAAAAATTTAAAAACCCTATCCTATGAAAACATGCGCTGATCACCTAAAAATAATGAAGGGTGCATTGGTATTTTAAACGTGTAAAGTTCAGGGAAGTGCTGTCGTCTTTGCGTATCCAGTCTGGGGCATATGATGAATGTGTGGACAACTGAGATGTGAGCTCCACATCTCGTGCATTGTGGTGCCGGAGTATCCTGTAAAAGATGCGAGTGTGTGATGTATGTATGTCCTATCCTCAGCCTGCAGAGAGCAACTTCTTTGAATCTATTTTGTTTTTTTGTGGCATATCTCCCAATCCGTGGTTTTATTGTGTGCAGTTTGTTGTCTGTTTGTTCATCCCAATCCTGCTGCCACTCTTTGCGAAGTGCAGTCCTAGTATATGGCCTGAGGACCTGGTATGGAAGTTGCTTTATATCCATCCTACTCAGTTCACCACCTGATGCTGCAAGCCTATCACCCTCTTCATTTCCATCTCTTCCACAATGACCTGGTACCCAGCATACTGTAATTTTAAGGTTCAATCTGCGTGCAGACATAAGGCATTTTGAAGAGGGAATTCATTACAGGGTTTTTACAGGGTTTTTCAGAAGACAGGGCCATAATCACACTGAATCTGAGTAAATAACAGAGTTTGGGGCTTTCTTTTCCAGGTTGAATCTAACAGCCAACAGAATACCATGGCATTCAGCAGTAAATATGCTTGTGTGTCTTTTCATTGTTTTTGTTTCAGAAAATTGACAACTGTGAACTGCACATGAAACTGAGGATGTCTTTGAGGCATCAGTGGAAAAGCTCTGTGCATTGATATTTTGCTTGTAGGGACAGGAAATGCTGTTTGTTTTATGGCAATTGGCGACCCATTCTTATCAACTTCACGAAAAGATGTGTTGCAGTCAACTGGATACCCTTGCCAGGGAGCAATGATGTCTTTAGAAGAAGTTACCAAAATGTTGGAGACTGGTATTTTCATGTCTTGGACAAGTGTGGCGACTCTAATGGGTAAAGGTGGGGTTTCAGACGGTCGGTTTGAAAGGAGCAGTACACTGGTTGGGTTTCGCAACAGCGCGTTGCATGGATAGTCAGCATGAGATAATACCTACATACCGTACATTATACTCGTGTATTTTCGTCGTCGTTCAAGTGACCATCGGTCCGCCTTAACGTACAAACTGGCAGTAGGGCTTGTGCGGAAAGCACCAGTAGCCTGACATGGTTTACGCAAAAGCAAACAGGCACAAAAAGACGGTGACAGCACACACGCAAGACAGGGCTGGCGCAGCCAATCGCAGACCGAGGTGATCCACTGCATCGAGCATTTTTAATGTGCTTTTTTGTGCTGACTCGTACACTACTGAGCCGTAGTCTATGCATGATAGAACTACACTATTTAGAAGACTCGGCAGGCAGTCTCGATCTGTACCCCAAGACTAGTGGGACAGGATCTTTAGAAGGTTCATTGATTTCATGCATTTAAGTCTTAGCTGCTGAATGTGTGTGATGGATGTGACCTTTTCGTCGACCATGACGCCAAGAAATTTGTGCTCCTTTTGGACAGCAATACTCTGCCCGTTAAGTGTGATGTCGGGTTTAGGTCTGATACCACGTTTTTTGTAAAGAGTATGCTCACAGTGTTTGATGAGTTGAGTTTAAATCTGTTTCGGTCTGCCCACTTTGATACTTTGTTCACTCTTAGCTGAGTTTGCTGCTCACAGATGGACAAATTACATGACTTGTAACTTATTTGAACCACGTCGACATAAATGAAGTAGGATATAGACCTAGGCAGGACATTCTTCAATAAATTCATTTTCACTATAAAAAGAGTGCAGCTAAGAATGCCACGTTGAGGGGCACCATTCTCCTGTAAAAACTGCTCGGATAACGAGTTCTCTACATGGAGCTTGAATGTTCGTTCAGACAGATAACTTTGAATGGTGGACAGCATATTTTCAATTCAATTCAATTCAATTCAATTTATTTCCCAGAAAATTGTGGCTGGCTGCCTGCACTAAAAGCTCTAGGTATACAGCTTGACGAGGCCCAGGCAGCCGTTACAAGGCATACAAGCAGACTCAGTTGGAAATCTTTACATGCACAAAAAAAGGAGCAGACTCAGTTGAAAAACTTTGCATACCAAAAAAAAAAAAGAACACAAAGTCAGGTTACAGTTTTCACAAAAACAGGACAGTCAAAAAGCACAAAATCATCATTAATGAAAATTCCCCAAAATCCCAAAGACAAGCAGGTCACGGATGATACCATAGCGCCATGTGGTATCGTAAGCTTTCTCTAAATCTAAGAAAATAGATAAACAGTGCTGTTTATGCACAAAGGCATCCCTTATGTAAGATTCGAAGACAACGAGCTGGCCAGTGGTTGACAGGTTAGCTCTAAATCCAGCTTGGTGCTGGTCAAGAAGACTGTTCATTTCAAGGAAATGCACAAGGCGCCGCTTCACCATCTTTCAATGAGTTTACATAAACAGCTGGTTAGGGCAATTGGCCAATAACTGGCCGCAAATGTGGCTTCTTTGCCTTGCTTTATTATCAGGATGATAATCGCTTCTCTCCAGGCTCTTGGAAGACGTCCAGCAGCCCATATCTTATTAAACAGACACAGCACAGTTTCAAGGGTTTCTTCATGCAAGTGCTTGAGCATTCCATATGTAACCCTGTCAAGGACTGCTGCTGTTGAGTTGCCACAAGTGCCAAAGGCAACTGTCAACTCTTGTAAAGTAAATGGGCAATTGTATCCTCCTACTGATGGCCTTTTATTATTGTGAACAGGCTTACGCTCCTCGGCTAGTTTGTATCTCAAGAAGGAATCTGCATGATGCACTGAGCTAAAAGTGTGTTCGAAGTGATTGCCTAATGCATCTGCTTGGTGCTCCAATGTATCACCAGCAGTGCTAACAAGAGGAACTAGATGTGAACTATGCCCTTTAAGTGCTTTTATTCTACTGTACACTTTATGTGTATCTGTGTAAGAATTTACAGAGGAGAGAAACGAATTCCAACTTTCCCGTTTGGATATACGCCGAGTACGCCTGGCATTTGCTTTAGCTCGCATAAAGTTTACAAACTTGTCAGCCGTAAGATAACGGCAGAATTTTGACCATGCATTATTTTGGTTCTGACGAGCTTTCTTGCACTGCGCGCATTCCACCACAGTCTTCGTTTGTTTCCTGCTTTACCTGATGCCTGTGGGATGGATTTCTGTGCAGCGTCTGTTGTATGCAGTGTGATCAGGGATTGAGATTCATCTATACCTAGCTCTGTAACTGATGAACAGGGCAATGCTGAAAGTTACCGGAACATCTTCCAATCAGCAATCTGTTCTTTAAACTTCCTAGGGTTATTTACCCTCGGGCTGATATTTTCTGTGTATTTTAAAGAAACAGGGAAGTGGTCACTTCCATAGAGATTATTAATAACAGCCCACTCAGTAGCTGCCACGGGCAATGGAGCACCAAAAGCAAGGTCTATCGCCGTGTATGAGCTGTGTGTTGCATTAAAATGTGTTGGTTCTCTTCTATTGAATAGGCATCAGCAAGATGATAACAGGAATTTCCCAATTAGCGCACCTCAAGAATCGGTTCTATTACCTCCCCATAATGGGTGCTGTGCGCTAAAGTCGCCAACCAACAGGAACGGCTCGGGTAGCTGGTCAATGAGTTTTTTTAGTTCATCAATCGACAGGTGATGATCTGGTGGGATATATAGGGAGCATATGGTTATTACTCAGCCAAAAGTTAGGGCTCGTATTGCCACTGCCTCTAAATCAGTAGCCAGTGGAAGACATTGAGAGGGAATTGAATTTTGAGCCGCTATAGCAACGCCACCTGATGAGTGGGCACTGCCTTGCCTGTCCTTCCGGTATACTACATATTTTTTTAGAAAGTTTGTATGTGTTGGGTTTAGGTGTGTTTCTTGTAGGCAAAGTATGTTTGGATGGTATTGTACGAGTATTTCATATATATCATCCAGGTTCTTAAGTAGACCTCTGCAGTTCCAGTGAATAATTCTCTCGACAGCCATATTTTTTAGTGAGAAAACGAAGACTATTTGGGGTTATTTAGATGTCGCCGCCTTTATCAGGCGGCTTGACTGGAAGATGTCTTTTTGCGAATTGGAAAAACAGCGCAATCAAAGACGAGACACAAGAGAAGCACAAAACACTAGCGCTGACTAACAACCAAATGGTTTATTGCTACAGGTGAGGCAGCATATAAATGAAATGGCACGAGTAACAACACAAAATAAGCATGAGAGAAAGATACCGCACAACCACACAACTTGACTAAAAAAAGGGGCACGTCACTGATTAAGATACGCAAGTTCCTTTGATAGTAGATTTATCGATGGGCTGCTGATACAGGTGTTACCGAGCTTTCTGATATGGCAAGCCTCCGAAATGATCCTTGTGGTCTCATCTTTATAACGGGCGATGATAGTGGTCCTATTGAGGTGCGCTTCGCAATCATCACACTCAGCACAGTGCACAGCAAGATGGTTTCTGCGAGACTTGTTCTCTTTATCTTTTGCATGTTCACGCAGCCTATCATTGATGCATCGTCCCGTCTCACCGATGTAGAAACTGCCACAAGAGGTCGGGATCTTGTAAACGACACCAACACGACACTGAACGAACTTTCGCTTATGCTTCTTCTGGCAGCCTTTTCTGCTTCTATCCTCATTAACACGCTTGCACAATCCACTAAGTTTATTCCTGGCTGAAAAAACCAGCCTAATGCCTCCTTTGCTCACTATCTTCTTTAGATTGTGCGAAACTTTGTGCACATACGGGATGCACACTGTTCTTTTTCTTTCTGCCAGACCCGCATCGGTGCCCTTGATCTTTCGCAGACTACATTCTGCAAGCAGGGACTCAGCAACATTTGACACCATCTTCGTGGGGTATCCTGCTGCAGATAGCCTGTTCACCTGTGCGTGGAAACTGCCTTTTGTCTGATGCAGACATGATCTTTGCAGTGCGGCTCTTAGGCATGCCTTAGCGATACCGCGCTTAACGATCTTCGAGTTAGCTGACCGGAAAGGGAGAAGGCTCTTCCTGGACCGCGGCGAGTATGCCCAACAAATATGGTTGTTAGAAATTGTCAGTTCCATGTCTAAAAACCTGAGCCTATATCAGGAAGAAAAAGAACAGTGTGCATCCCGTATGTGCACAAAGTTTCGCACAATCTAAAGAAGATAGTGAGCAAAGGAGGCATTAGGCTGGTTTTTTCAGCCAGGAATAAACTTAGCGGATTGTGCAAGCGTGTTAATGAGGATAGAAGCAGAAAAGGCTGTCAGAAGAAGCATAAGCGGAAGTTCGTTCAGTGTCGTGTTGGTGTCGTTTACAAGATCCCGACCTCTTGTGGCAGTTTCTACATCGGTGAGACGGGCTGATGCATCAATGATAGACTGCGTGAACATGCAAAAGATATAGAGAACAAGTCTCGCAGAAACCATCTTGCTGCGCACTGTGCTGAGTGTGATGATTGCGAAACGCACCTCAATAGGACCACTATCATCACCCGTTATAAAGATGAGACCACAAGGATCATTTCGGAGGCTTGCCATATCAGAAAGCTCGGTAACACCTGTATCAGCAGCCCATCGATAAATCTACTATCAAAGGAACTTGCGTATCTTAATCAGTGACGTGCCCCTTTTTTTAGTCAAGTTGTGTGGTTGTGCGGTATCTTTCTCTCATGCTTATTTTGTGTTGTTACTCGTGCCATTTCATTTATATGCTGCCTCACCTGTAGCAATAAACCATTTGGTTGTTAGTCAGCGCTGGTGTTTTGTGCTTCTCTTGGGTCTCGTCTTTGATTGCGCTGTTTTTCCAATTCGTAAAACATGTACCAACCAGCCCGTATTTGCCCTCTTCTGGAATGTCTTTTTGGTTTGAGGCAGTCTAGAAGACTCCGCATCTCTTGGGGGGACTCGCTCAGTGCCACCGACGCCGAGGGTCCCGGTGTCATGTCCATTGCTTCCGGTGGAGACGCAGAAGTAGACGTGGATTTTTCAAGAGCGAGAGACTCCCTCAAATTTTTTTGTGTTTTCCCAGAGGTCTGCGAAAAGTTGACCTCTGAGACATGAAAGTCTGGTGCAGCCAGAGGATGCTTGGTGAGGGCAAGAAGTGGACGCGCATCAGCGATGCTGAATTGCGTACCCACTGATACGAGGCGCCGCCCGGTCCCCCAGCGTGATGCGTCAGCATAGAATCTTCCGGAGAGAAGCGAGAGCTTCTTCCGGGCTTCCGGGAATGTGATGTTTTCGATGACTTTCAGTTGAATGATTATTTTCTCATTTTGGAATGTCGACATGTCCGCGTGCTCACGGCGTGTGGCCCGTGGCAGTTTAGACACTCTACTTGAGCGGCACTGCAGTTATCGGTTGGGTGCTCATGGGAACCGCAATTCGCACATGTGTTTTCCCCAGCACATTTTTGATCCGTGTCCGTACTTTTGACAATTGAAACATCTTCTCGGGTTGGGGATATATGGGCAGGCTTTGCAGTGGATGAACTCTGCATTTACAACATCTGGAAAACGGGACCATTCAAAAGTCAAGACGATGTTGGGTGTGATCACCACTTCTTCATCATTCTGCCTTATGGTGATGCGACGAAGGACAATAACACTTGATCTCTGAAGCCTTCAAGGAGGTCTGAGTCTGTTTCACGGATAAGGTCGCATTTGGATTATAACACCTTGTACTGTGTTTAGGTTGCAGTGGGGGGAGCTGGCTACCAGGATAGGAGCGTACTGTTTTTGCTTGAGTAGGGTGCCTGAGTGGTCCTTCTGTGACACTTCAACAAGAAGGCCACCGGAAGTGAGTTTTTTTGCATTGTAGTTTCTGCCTATCATTTTATCCAGAGTCCTAGCAATGAGAAAAACAGACAATGCAGCAATTGGTTCATTGTCTAGAAGCGGGTGGACAATCAGGAAATGAGGAAAATGTAGAGGGTCAGGTCGAGTTCTGGCAATGCTTTCATTGGTGCGGTTCCTTTTCAGGGACCGATAAGGTTTTTTAGAGGAAGTACTCATACGATATAGATATACTGACGGTCCCTAAAATGACGCCTGTGGTTCACCGTTTTATTCACAGGAAAGTCCCGGAGCCCCCCGACTGGTAAACAGACGGCCCGTTGGCCGGGCTTGGCCATGGCCCCGACAGCCACCATTCATGGTTCTTACCCTTCACCTTACAACCTATCGCTACAATGCAGATGACAGCTTCAATATGGGGCATAAGGGTCCGTGGTGGTGCCAAGCACCATCACCTTGAGACTCAAGGTGCCCTTGCGGGAGGTGGCGATGCAACGGACGGATGGTAACCGCGAGTATGAGCCATTAAAGGCTATCGCCTTAAAATTCGTCCTGCTCCAGGGTTCGAACCCGGTACCACCTCCTGACCGGACCAGTCGATGTACCAACTGAGCTAACTGGGACGGCTAGCATATTGTGGGGCGAAAGCGAATTGATCGGCGACCTGAAGTTGTAGTATATTTGTAATAAGGGAGTAATTACTCATTGACATCCACCCGCTCGCAGCCATACGGCTACAATGGAAACCTATGCAGCATCCACAGAAACTTCGTAGTTAAAGAAAAATTCGTCCTGTCCCAGGGTTCGAACCCAGTACCACCTCCTTACCGGACCAGTCGCTCTACCAACTGAGCTAACCGGGATGGCTAGCATATGCTAGGGCGAGAGCGAATTGATCAGTAACTTCAAGCTGAAGTAAATTTGTAACATGGGAGCAAATTACTCATTGGCATCCACCCAAGCGAAGCCATACTGCTACCAAGGAAACCTAAGCAGCTTCCAAAGAAACTACATAGTTAAAGAATAATTCATCCATGTCCGGGACTTGAATCCGCTACCACCGTTTCAAGGCAGCAGTCACTCTACCAGCTGATCTAGCTGGGACGGCTAGCATATGCTAGGGCGAGAGCGAATTGATCAGTAACTTCAAGTCGAAGTAAATTTGTAATATGGGAGAAAATTACGGTGAGATGCGCAGCAACGAGCGGGGGCAGTGATAAGCTATCTGCAGGCAGTGACGCCAAGTGTACAATAGCGAGTCGTGGCCGGAGCCGAAAGGAATTAGCGCTGGTGTCGCACCGTCCAGTAACCTGCCCTCGACCCCAACGGAGACAACAGCTCCCAGAAAAAGGGGGAAACAACCCACCGGCGCCGTGGACTTCTAACTTAGCAGCAAGGTGTAGTAAGTTTGCAGTGAGGAGCAAATTACTCATTGGCATCCAACCAGCCATGCGGCTACATAGGAAAGCTATGCAGCTTCACAGGAACTTCGTAGTTACAGAAAAATTCATCCTGGTCCGGGATGCGAACCCGGGACCACCGCTTCACTGGTGCAGTCGCGCTTCCAACTGAACTGACAGAAGTAACCGATTGAATTACAAGAGAAGACAAACATATAGTAGAGGACGGCAGAAAGTTAGGTGGGCAGATGAGATGAAGTTAGGTGCAGCTGGCAAAAGACAGGGTTAATTGAAGAGACATCTGACAAGTGTTTGCCCCACAGAAGGAGTAGTCAGGCTGATGATGATGATGGTATCTAAAGCCCCGAAACTGCGCATAAGCTGTGTGATTCCTAAAATTTCAACACCTAGGGTGCGTAAATTTGCGCTGACATTTCGCACAGCACACGGGTGCCTCTTCGACCGAAATGCGGCGGAGATTCAATCCCTTGACCGTGGCATAAGCGGCCACTAAGCCACCGCAGCGTGTTGATCAAAATCAAGAAGTGACCACAGCCGAGGATCCAAGCACAGAAAAGCCACTTTAGCTTGCTTGTAAAGACTACGTCTCACGTCTTGACCTTTTAGCAGCTGGTTAAAAGCTGTGATTTCAGCTGAGCAAGGTTTGTCTCTGTCAATAGCACTGCTGCCAGTTTCTGGTGTGCTAGCTGTTACGCTCACCTGTCTGGATGAGGCTGCAGGGTGCACAGCATAAGCACAGCCAAGAGGGTTTCCGTGTGCGCCCCCCACTGGCTCTGGCACAGCACGTTCAGGCAGCCCACAAAGGAGTCTGCAACACAACATCTCAGGCCCATTAAGAATGGCCAAAACAAAACTTGGTCCCCATCGTCGTTTTCCCGCTTTCAGTTGGTCTTTTTTTACTGCTTCTTCAGAGGGGCACAAAAGAGAAAAACAGAACTCGTTAGACTAATATGATTACCCTTCACGAACGCTACAAGTATTTCTCCTGCACAGAGAAAAGTGATTGCGCTGATGAGTAGCATATCCTGCCCCATTCACTGTTTTATGACATGCGGGACAGCAATCATACATTTGGCAGAAGTGCATTTAAAGACAGGCTGCATGTTCAGCTACAAGCTCCCAATCTCAGCACAAGAAAGCATTATGCCCAAAGAGTGATGCAGTAGATGCATAACTTGAGACATTTCTCCCCAAAACACTGCAGAGCTGAAAAAAGTCCGACTGGATTACATACTCCGCGAGAAATGATCATCATGTGCCGTATAGCATAATTCAGTCTCTCAGCAAAAAATTTACAAAACATATGTGCCGTTGGGTCTGCTGCTTTATTTTTCAGCAGTATATTTCAAACCTTTGACCGCGAGATTAAATCATTTAGTTGAAAAAAATGGAAGCCAGAAGGTGTGTAGTCGATAAAAAAAATGGTCTGAGCGCAAATGCACGCCACCCTCAGAACATTGCACGGAGTAACCATAGTTGCTGACACGCTCATGGCTTTTCTTCCAAAACATGGCTTCCATAGCTGAATGAAGAAAAAACCCCGCCAGCAGGAAAAAAAAACCATGCAAAATAACTGTAGAAAAATCAAGACCTCGCGATGACAAAGATATACATTTCTCCATGTGACTCGGGAATGGAAAGGGCATCCGTGCACTAGAGGCAAAGTGGGATGAATGTACTGAAGTAAGGAGGATTTCATTAAAAAGCACAGCGCCAAGTTTTCTCTGTATATTTCGTTTATATGCATGTTGATAACTCAGTGAGAAGCAATAAAGAGCAAAGCAAGATGTGAAAAAAAAAACAAGTGCGATGCACTGAGAAGACCAGTGAGGATGGCCATACAGCTGCAGATCTTAGCCCTGCTTTGCTGGGAAAACAACTCCTGGAGGAAGCATGCCTCAGCGAGAACACCCCCTCTCGTGCATATTCTAAATACAAAATGTCTGAAGAAAGAGTGAAGGAAGCACTCACCGGGCAAACTGTGGCACCCCATCTGGAGGCTGCCCAGCAGAGCCGTGTCCCGAAAGCGTGGTTCAGCAGCAAACCAGAGTAGCCAGGCAAAGACCGCACTGGTCAGCGGCACCCTACGTCAGCGGCACAAGACAAGCATCAGCTCAGTTCAAGGAGGAGAGACATGGTCACACAGGTCTCCCATTCCAGGCGAACACCAAGCGCATTATTCTTCATTCTGACGTAATTATAGCGAATCATAAACCCTAGTGACCGAGTGGATAAATAAACTTTATTGACTTATTTTTTTTAGCTGTTTTCTGGTCGAGGCCTATATTTAAGAGCTCCACTGGCTTCTGCAAGCCTGTTGGCTCTTCTCAACCGGAGAATCTGGTCCGCTAGGTCTGACCTGGTCAACAGTGCCTGCCACTGACCTCTGTTTGGACTGGTTATGTGAGGGTCTGTGTTGTGCGATGCACACTCCCATGTTATGTGGTACAGTGTTGACCCGCACCATGGGCGTATGTTCCTTGCGAAAACCCTCACAGGCGAAGCAGGCGCATTCATCGCCGAGATTAACTGAGCTGATACCACATTTAGTGCCGCCTGCTCATCAGGATTTACGAATGAAAGAGTAAGGTCACTTTCAACGTCCTAATGATGCAATTTGCATTCTCGTCATCCTTTCGTCATCCTCGACTGATAAACTACAACTTTCATCTCTATTCGGAGTAGAGCTCAAAATTTCTAGCAATACCAAATTTGTGTGCCTGCTTTTTTCGCAGTCCCTTTCGTCAGGACAGACGGGAAGGTAATCTGGTAGCAAAGATGCACGAGTTTCCCATTTCTCTTACAAGCATGCCCTGGAAACTCATGCAAAACGCCATCTACAGACATTCTCCACTCAAACCATTTTTTCCATTCTTTACAACACAGTTTTCAGAAAAATTTGTCATATCAAATGCAGCTAGCCGTCTTGTTCATTGTTTGCATACTGTTCACGTTCTAGCCAACAAACTGGTGCTATTTTATTACATTTCGTGAAAGCCTTTGAAAAGATATCACATGAACATTCATTAGTAAAAATTTCAGAATATGCCGTCCGATATCTTAAAATGAATCAAATAAATCCTGAATAATCGGTCACAGTTTGTTGCTGTGACCGATTGCTGTGAATAGCAATTTCCTGCCAGTAACTTAAGGCATCTCCCAATGATTCGTACTAGGTCTGCTTATATTCCTAGTTTACATTATTATTGACTTACTGACCAATGCAGTACCCTCTAATAATGCTTGTTGACTTATTCGTATGTATTGCGCACTTGATATTGGTCTGTGGTTTATGGGGGTTTAACGTCCCAAAGCGACTCAGGCTATGAGGGACGCTGTATTGGAGGGCTCCCGATAATTTTGACCACATCTGGTTCTGACATCGTACAGAACGTGCACTGGCATCGCACAGTATGGGAGCCTCTGGCATTTCGCCTCCATCGAAATACGGCACTGCAGTTATTAATATCAGAGTCATTAAGGACTCTGCTTAAGACTTCAATCAAACAGCGCTTCAAGAGAACCTCAACTGCATTTAGGAATGATGTGACAATTGGTTAATGAGACTTACTGCTCGTAAATACTTACTGCTCGTAAATGTAAACGCTTGCCCTTCCACCAACATCGTAACCCACTTGGTATCCCATTTTGTCACGTAGTGGTGACGGCAGTCCAGGCAGCTAAGACAGCAAGAAGGGCTTAAAAAAAACTATCTATTTGACTAACCACACTTCACATCACTTTATTCACCTTAAAGGTCCCCTTCAGGGGGTATTACATATGGGGTGGGTTAATATATTCATCAACAAGTACAAGTCATTGCCTTGAAATATAAGTGTTTACAGTATATTAGAAAATACAGACGGGTGCGTGATGGCAGCGACATCAGTGGCGACGGCATTCCAGTCCACAACACTCCAGGGAAAAAAGGAGCCTGGAAAAGTTGCAGTATGGGACACAAGGCGGGCAATCTCAAACGGATGGGCAGTGCGGTGAGATATGTGGTTCGCACGAGTAATGTGGGGTGGTTAATTTAGAGAGCTATGGAAAAACTTGTGGAGCAAACAGAGGCTGGCGATGCGGCGGCGAGCTGCGAGGCTTTCGAGACCGGAATTTGTCTTCAGAGCTGAAACGCTCGTGGCATTTGAATATGCGGAGGGAACGGAACGAATGGCGCAGTTTTGAACTGATTCGAGTGCATCTGTTAGGTATACATGCTTAACAAGGTGATGGTTCGGGCTAGTGCGTATGTGTTATGATCCATAGAAAAGCAACACGGGACAAACACAAGCGCTAAACTTCCACTAAGGCTTTATTTGGTGCACACAGAATTAATACATGAAGAAAAGAACAATACCTGTCAGATTAGACAATATAATTTGTGAACAAAAGCTTAAAAAGCACATGCAACACATTTCACCGGTTGGCATACTGCTCAGAGTCCAAAAATGCCGTCTTTCTTTGTCAGCAATAATGACGGACTGCTGACGCACATTTCAGGTCCAGCTCTTTCGATTGCGGCAGCCTCGATAATTTCCTCTGTTAATTTATCCGCATTATGACGGACTGCTGACGCAGCTTTCAGGTCCAGCTCTTTCGATTGCGGCAGCCTCGATAATTTCCCTTGTTAATCTGTCCGCATTTCTACCAATCACCTCGCATTCTTTAAAGCCAGGCTTGCATTTGTGAGCATGACAGTGCCATGCCAAATTGCTGGAACCACCGTCCCTAACTTCCATATGCTGCTCACTTAACTGCTCATTAAGGCATCTGCCTGACTGCCCAATATACGCCTTGCCGCATGAAAGCGGGATACTGTAGACTATTTCCTCAGTGAATTGCACGAAAGGGTTTCTATGCCGAATCGTGCAACTATTCTGAAGCCTGCTGTCGGGACAGGTGGCCTTGCAAATGCGGGAAAATTTTTCCGGTGCAGACATATACACCTTCACTCCCACTTTTTGTGCTACCTTCTTGAGGGAGTGTGACAGCTTGTGGATATATGGCACCATCACTAACTTGAGCTGCCCCCTTCGCCATCAGTTCCAGCCTTCTTGGCCTTTTCCTGCTGATGCAAGACTCTTATTAGTTTCGGTCGCTGAGAGCTTGCATCACGTCTCCACAGCTATCATCTGGATTGTCCCGTGACGCACCCTCTGCGTATGCCGTGCTACTAAAGAAGTGACAGACGGCTCCTGACTTCATTCTACGTGCAGCAGCAGTGGCGAAAACTTCTTTGTTGCCTATCGCCTAAAATTGACCCTCAAACCTTTGGAAAACGCCGTCGTCACCGAAACTGGTTATCATCGCCATGCGCTTCCACACGTCTACGCAGCTATCACCTGGATTGTCCCGTGACCCACCCCCTGCGTATGCCTATAGCTAGTAAAGAAGAGACGGATGGCTCCTGACTTCATTCTATGTGCAGCAGCAGTGGCGGCAACTTCTCCGTCGCCTTTCGCCTAAAATTGACCCTCAAACCTTTGGAAAACGCCGTCGTCACCGAAACTGGTTATCATCGCCATGCGCTTCCACACGTCTACGCAGCTATCACCTGGATTGTCCCGTGACCCACCCCCTGCGTATGCCTATAGCTAGTAAAGAAGCGACGGACGGCTCCTGACTTCATTCTATGTGCAGCAGCAGTGGCGGCAACTTCTCCGTCGCCTTTCACCTAAAATTGACCCTCAAACCTTTGGAAAACGCCGTCGTCACCGAAACTGGTTATCATCGCCATGCGCTTCCACACGTCTACGCAGCTATCACCTGGATTGTCCCGTGACCCACCCCCTGCGTATGCCTAGCTAGTAAAGAAGCGACGGACGGCTCCTGACTTCATTCTATGTGCAGCAGCAGTGGCGGCAACTTCTCCGTCGCCTTTCACCTAAAATTGACCCTCAAACCATTGGAAAACGCCGTCGTCACCGAAACTGGTTATCATCGCCATGCGCTTCCACACGTCTACGCAGCTATCACCTGGATTGTCCCGTGACCCACCCCCTGCGTATGCCTAGCTAGTAAAGAAGCGACGGACGGCTCCTGACTTCATTCTATGTGCAGCAGCAGTGGCGGCAACTTCTCCGTCGCCTTTCACCTAAAATTGACCCTCAAACCTTTGGAAAACGCCGTCGTCACCGAAACTGGTTATCATCGCCATGCGCTTCCACACGTCTACGCAGCTATCACCTGGATTGTCCCGTGACCCACCCCCTGCGTATGCCTAGCTAGTAAAGAAGCGACGGACGGCTCCTGACTTCATTCTATGTGCAGCAGCAGTGGTGGCAACTTCTCCGTCGCCTTTCACCTAAAATTGACCCTCAAACCATTGGAAAACGCCGTCGTCACCGAAACTGGTTATCATCGCCATGCGCTTCCACACGTCTACGCAGCTATCACCTGGATTGTCCCGTGACCCACCCCCTGCGTATGCCTAGCTAGTAAAGAAGCGACGGACGGCTCCTGACTTAATTCTATGTGCAGCAGCAGTGGCGGCAACTTCTCCGTCGCCTTTCGCCTAAAATTGACCCTCAAACCTTTGGAGAACGCCATCGTCACCGAAACTGGTTATCATCGCCACGCGCTTCCACACGTCTCCACAGCTATCACCCGGATTGTCCCGTGACCCACCCTCTGCGTATGACGTGCTACTAAAGAAGCGACGGACGGCTCCTGACTTCATTCTACATGCAGCAGCAGTGGCAACAACTTCTCTGTCACCTTTTGCCTAAAACTGACCCTCACACTTCATGTAACTTCTTCATGTCTGGTCTTTCTGTGTCTGTGTAAAAATTAGTTCTGTCTTTACTTTTGTTACACGATGTTACACCAACTAGCCCAGCAAGAGGTACTGTTAATCAGACTTCTTCAGGTTAGGGCCTATAGTTTATTCGCAGTTTATGCATACATTTTTGTCTCCACTGCTGCTGCTGTTGGTATTTCCATTTTTTATGCTGTGTCCTTACCGCTTGGTGCTATCTTGAAATGGCTCTTACTGAAACATGTTCGTCATGCCGTGAAGATATTGCAGACAAGGACATTACCCATGACATGCGCTGAGTGTGATGGCAAATTCCATATTGGAAAATGCAGTGGCTTCAGCGAACGATCATTCGGAAAGATGAAAGAGACTACAAAAAAGTCCTTGAAATGTATGGCTGGCTACGCTTTCCTGAAATGCATCAGGCTCGCCGGCCATGAGTGACAACTTTCAGGCCGAACTGGAAGAGATAAACTAGAAATTGTCTCACATTCTTGTCTTGGACGCCAAACTACAGAAGCTGATGAACTTGCAGGAAACCATGCTCAGCACTGAAAAATCTGTTCAGCGCTTATCTGGTATCCACGCTCTGTCCTGTTGGTTTCTTCCTCGTCCCTTGTCTTTATTGCACGGTTTCAAGACGCACTCTACTACTAGTCACCAACTAGCCCGCCTCTCTCTATTATTTTATCTGATGATTACGAGGAGCTTAAGAGCATCTTAACCAGACAAGACGAGGAATTTGTCGACCTGCAACGTCGTGTAGAAACTGTCAAACAGTACTGTGAAGAGGCGATTGTCCGAAAACTTAAACAGAACATAAATGAACTAGAACAGTACAGGCGACGGCAGAATTAACATTTAAACTCATGGGGCTTTCTTTTCACGAAAGTGAGAACTTAATGGCCGAACTAAATAACATTGCCAAGCAAGTGGACCTGTCTGAGTTAACTGCTGACTCTGTTGAACAACTACACCGCTTGCCTGAGAACGATGGCTACACACCTGTTATTATTGTTAGATTTGCTACACAAAACCTACAGGCAAAATGGTTCAAGGTGCGAAAGCAACTTGAAGATAAAGAACTGACAGTTTGATTTTATGAGAACTTGACGCCGATGAATAAAAAGAGTTGCGGCGCCTTGCAAAATCAGGTGCCAAACGAAACTGCTACCAGTTTGTGTGGAGATCTGGTGGCAAGATCTTTTCTCGTAAGCAGCCTCCCGCACATGCTATTCGCATTGTAACAGAAAGTTATCTCGACAAGATTGTATAAACTTGTGCAGTGTGAGTATGGGTTGGCTCCTCAAGCAAAATGTTTCATCTTACCATACAGTGTTTCACTAATTTAGTTTACACTGACAAATTGTTTTTAGCAAAAGGAGTTTCTATACTTCATATGAACACAAGAAGTCTAACGAATAAACTAGACCAGGTTGAAAGCCTCATTTCTGAGCTGAATTATCAATTTGATTTTCTAGTGTTTATGGAAGCCTGGTTCACCAACAGTGGAGATGTTCATTATTTAGCGGGGTACAGACATAAATCTATCGTGCACATAAGCGCGGTGGAGGCGTATCTGCCTACATCCAGGATGGTTGTTCCTTTGAATGTCAAACTGATCTTACATGCATGTGTGATGATTTTGAGTCCTTAGCACTCATGCATAAGAACATTGTAATTGTTGCTGTATACAGACACCGCCCGGGCCTCCTTACAAGCTTTTTTAGTTACTTTGATTATGTCCTACAGTTTGTAAACGTATGCAGAAAGCCTATAATAATATATAACAATACAAGCGTTCAATTGTTGAAACCCATGCTTGAAATGGCTGCAAAAATCTTATTGAGGAGCCTAGAAGAATATCTTTAACTTCAAAGACGATGATTGACCTTTGTTTTACCAATTTCCCGAAGTTTAATACGTGCTGTGGGGTGCTTGGTTCAGATGTTAGTGATCATTTGCCAATATTTGCTGTATTTCCAACACAAAGACATGTCGAAACACCAGCCTATACCAAACAACCCATAAACAGAAAAGGCATAGGTTTGTTCCTTTTCTTTCTTGAAAATGTCCAGCGAACCGATGTTTACGCATAGCCAAATCCATCTTGTTCTTATGATAACCTTATTGCCAAGGTACAAGCCATGCAGAGACAACTCCTTCCTGTTCTTATGATAAGGTTATTGCCAAAATACAAGCCAGTTATATTGCCGTGTTTCCCCATATCCCTGTTCGTAAGTATAATAAGATGAGGAAGCCATGTGTTACAACTGAGCTCTACAAGCGCATAAAATACAAGCATTGGTTGTTTAATCAGTTCCTACGAACAAGAAACATTAAGATATTAGAATAATTCAAGAAACTTCAAAATAGATTGAGTGGGAACCTAAAGAAGGCAAAATGAATATTGTCAAAGCAGATTTGACAACTCTTTGTGTAACCCTCGGAGAGCTTGGCAAACGTTTCGTGAGATGACGGGAAATAACCCTGCAGCCGTACCGCCTGAAATAGAGATAGATGGCACACGCTGTTGCGGAAAACCATTAGCAAATATATTCAACATTCATTTTGCGGAAACAGGCGCAGGAAACTCTGCACCTCCTTCGTGTTTCGGTAGTTTTAGGCTGTGATATCAGTGACCACTACCCGATTTATGTACTTGTACAAGGCATCAAAAAGCAAACAACTGAGTTACCCGCTGTGAAAACAACACAGTGCATCTCACCCGTGACCCTTGAAGCGTTTCGTTCAAATATTATAAACGAAGGTTGGAATGATGTATTTTCTTTCGATGTAGCCGATGATGCATATGAGCTATTCATTTCTCGTTTTAAGTCATTATATCATGATCATTTTAAAGATAAGGTAATCAAAAAGTCAAGAAGAAACCATAAACCTTGGATCAACCACAAATCTCTAAAAATGATTAAAAAGAAATCCAATTTGTTCAAGAAATTTATGAAAACAAAGTCGCTGGCTGATCGACAAAGATTCAAAGAGTATCGAAATAAATTAGCTACTCATTTAAGAAATGAAAAAAAGAACCTATCTGCATAACGAGTTTATGTGCGAAAATTGCGATGGAAGCGCTCAAGTCTGGATGAAAATAAACAAACTACTTGATTTAAAATCAAGTTCTGCGGGTGTTACCATTGTTACTCTTGAAGTTCATAAGGTAGAAGGAATCGAGCTTGCAGAAAAGGCTTTTAGCTAGCCCACAAACTGCTATTAAAAATGAACTTGTCTGTATTGTTGTTAATTGCCGCAGTCTAAAAAACAAAACTGACCAATTCCTCTCACTCTTACAAATGACGAGCGCACATGTGGTAATTGGAACCGAGTCATGGCTGGACAGCAACATAAATGATGGTGAAATATTTCCTCCATCCTATACCACGTATAGGAAGGATCGCAATGTACGCGGTGGTGGTGTGTTCATTCTCGTTCATAGCAGTTTGAGAAGCGTGTCTGTTAACTTAGACAACGATTCCTCTGAAGCTGTCTGGTGCAGGGCACGGCTGGGCGATGGTACTTCTTTGGCAATTGGCTCTTTTTATAGGACGCCCGGTTCAACCTGCGCACAGCCATTTTTTGAACTTAGCAACACATTATTAGCCTTAGACGCAACACATATTATCCTTGCCGGTGATTTTAATATGCCCAGCGTAGAATGGTCTTGTTTTAAACCAGTAATTCGCACTGCATCCCTCTTGTATACCGCTTTCCGTGAAGTAATTGGTGCTCACTCATTATTTCAGTTTGTTCAAACCCCTACCAGACTCGGCCTTACCAGTGCTAATGTGCTAGACTTGTTTTTCTGCAATGACCCTAGCCTAGTCTCGTCTGTCATAACGCTGCCAGGCATAAGCGACCATGATGTAGTTTTAGCAAAAGTATCCTGTAATGCTATGAAGACCCACCACACCCAACCACGCAAAGTGTCTTTTTATGAAAAAGGGGATTATGCTTCGCTATCACAGGAACTCGACGCATTTTTTCCTGAGTTTCTTTCACATCAGCCATCCCTGAATATTGATTCCTTCTGGAACTTGTTTAAAACTAAAATTTTGTCACTGACGCAGACTTTCATCCCATCCCGCTTGATTTCAGCCAAGCGTCGTGACGATATGCATTGGATGAATAGACAGTTGCGGGCAATGATCAACCGGCGGAAACGACTCTTTCGCAGATATTGTGATACGCCCGCACTAACTTTGTACTCCGAGATGAAAAAGCAAACTAAGAACTTATCGAAAGAAATCCGTAAAGCGAAAAGGGCATACTTCAGCACACTAGGCCAACAACTAAATACAAACCCAAAGGCAGTCTGGAAATATGTTAAAAATAAGAGAAACAGCAGGGTCTCTGCGCCTGATATACTAGACGCAACCGATTTTGGAAGGGATTCAAAAGGTAAAGCGAGAAGTTTCAATCTTTATTTCCAATCGGTGTTTTCCGATCCCATTAATACACATACTGACTTTCAATCTTCCAGCACCCTGACCAGAATGAATGACGTAGAAATTTCTGAACGGGGGATCATGCTTTTATTACAGAAAATTAAAGTTACATCAGCACCAGGGCCTGACAACATTTCCAATTACGTTTTGAAAAATTGTGCAGCTTCAGTTGCCCCGTATCTCGTTGCATTATTTCAGAAATCGTTAGAGAATTCTTCTTTGCCCCTTGACTGGAGAAGTGCCAATGTCGTTCCGATTCATAAGAGTGGTGATAAAACTAAAACATGTAACTATAGGCCCATATCGCTGACGAGCGTGTCGTGCAAAACACTGGAACATGTCATTTATACTCAGTTAATTAGCCATCTACAAAACAATAGTTTTTTCTGTTCGACACAACATGGATTTAGGTCCGGCTTCTCATGTGAAACACAGCTCGTGGAATTCACACATGACATTTCTGTTTCCTTAAACTCCGCCGGTCAGGTAGATTGTATATTTTTAGATTTTCGAAAAGCGTTCGATTTAGTTGCTCACAACCTATTGTTACAGAAGCTTTCAAAATTAAATATTCCTACCTCACTCTTATCCTGGATTGAGGCGTATCTTGCGGAAAGGAGACAGTGCGTGGTTATCGACGGTGTCAGCTCGGAAAGTGTGGGTGTAACTTCAGGTGTTCCGCAGGGGTCGGTTTTGGGCCCTCTTCTATTTCTCATTTTTATAAATGACCTCACTAGTAACATTTCAAGTATAATCAGACTTTATGTTGATGACTGTTGTATCTACCGCAATATTTCTTCTGAAGCAGATGCAATTTCACTACAGCATGACCTCAACTCTGTATTCTCTTGGTGCAACAACTGGAATATGGCACTAAACATCTCCAAATGTAATCTGGTCCGGTTTACAAAAAAGAAACAATTCCTCCAAACAGACTATTTCCTTGGTAGCACTGAATTATCCGCAGTTTCAACTTATAAGTACTTGGGAGTCTTTTTTTCTACTGACCTATCATGGAATACACACGTAAATTACATATCTGCTAAAGCCAGTCGCACATTAAACTTTCTCAGACGTAACTTTAAGGACGCTCCCCTTACGCTGAAGGAGACATTATACATGTCTACTGTACGTCCGATACTTGAGTATGCTTCCGTGGTTTGGGACCCGCATACAAAACTGAATATTGAGGAGCTGGAGCGCGTCCAGAAACGGGCTGCTAGGTTTGTGTCCGCCGATTACAATTTCCAAAAAAGTTCTTCTGGTTTGCGCGAGAAGTTGGGATGGCCATTACTTGAAAACAGGCGCAAATATTTGAGACTCTCTTTCTTTTATAATGTGCTTAATAATAAAACTGGAATTCCAAAAGAGAAATACATTAGTGAACCCAGCTACATTTCCGCCCGCACTGACCACCCACTTAAGGTGCGCGAGTACAATTGCCGTATAAACGTATTCAAATATAGTTTTTTCCCGCGAACAGTGCATGATTGGAACTGTCTCTCTTCGCGGGTCGCTACCGCTCCTCCTACATCGTTTCTGACCGATTTGCAAAGCCACCTGTCAATATAAGTGCAATAATTCTTGTCCGAGTGTATTATGTTTTAAGCAGTGCTGTATTTTAAAATGTATCTTTTTTTGTGTGTGTATGTGTGTGTTTAGGGTATGTTTGCCTTTCTACAATGATTTTTATTTTGTTTGTTCGTTTGTTTGTTTGTTTTTGCTTCCGTGTGCATGGGTTTATTGTATTTTCTGTGTAGACCGCATCATTTGCCTAATTTATTATGTACTAGATGTTTGTTCTTATTTATGATGTTTCCCCCCTACAATAATGCCCCAATGAGGGCGCTGTAGGTACTGTGTATAAATAAATACAAATAAAATAAAATCATTTTTTTAAGGATGCTGTTTCACAAAACACACCCCCCAAAACTGTAAATCCCAATATAAAAGCCAATGATCACAGTGTCTTTCTAGAACCTACCGATGAAAATGAAGTTTGCAGTATTTTTGCCTCCTTAAATAATAGCAGAGCTTGTGATATTGATAACATTCAAATTGCGCCGATAAAATACGTAATTGGCTGCATAGCTTCTATTCTCACCCATATTTACAATCTCGCCCTATCTACTGGTTTATTCCAAAAGTTAATGCTAGTATCAAAAGTTAGCTTTGTCTACAAAAAGGGAGATAAAAATGATATGTCTAATTATCGACCAATCTAAATATTACTGGCCTTTTCAAAAGGATTAGAAAGATAACCTACAAAAGAATAATTAATTTTTGCTTAAAGTTCAATCTTTTTTCCCCTTCCCAACATGGCTTTATCCACGGGAAATCAACCGAAATGGCGTTATTAACGCAAAAAGAAATCATACTAGATGCAATTGAAAATCAAGAAATCTGTATCGGAATTTTTGTAGACTTTTCAAAGGCTTTCGACCGCCTCAATCATGGTGTTTTACTGCAGAAACTGGAACTATACGGCATACGCGGAACGCCCCTAAACCTTATAAAGTCTTACCTTCAACATCGTTATCAGAAAGTCCAGATAGGGTCCCATCTGTCATCATCTCAAGCAGTTTCTACTGGTGTGCCGCAAGGCAGCATTTTAGGGACTCTCCTGCTCATATTATATATAAATGATATAGTTACAATAGATGATAAACCAAAATATGTCATTTACGCAGATGATACGAGCTTATTTTTTGAAGGCACCTCATTTCAGCTCGTTCTCCCAATTATAAATGACGCAATCAATCGATTAAAAATCTGGAGTGAAAATAATGTACTACTTTTAAATACTGAAAAAACTAAAGCCGTACTTTTTCATGCAAGGCAATCAGCAATTATTCAGAACTTCGACATAAAGCTTGGGAGCACCAACGTAGAATTCAAAGACATGATTAAAACACTAGGAATACTTTTCCACAATCACATGAGCTGGAACGCCCAAGTTGATTCTGTCGTCGCTCATCTGTCGCAGTGTGTTGGTATTCTTGCTAAATATCGGTGCTTCCTTCCTGTCTCAGTCGAGTTAAAGATATATAATGCCATTTTTTTGTCTCATTTAAACTACTGTTTTTTGGTGTCGGGCATTACAACAGAAACAAATATGCATAAAATTTACATGCTACAAAAGAAAGCTGTCCGTTACATTGCCAATGTTGATTACCACACCCCTACCGATAACTTATTTTCACCCTACCTGATTATGCCAGTTCATAGCTTATACCAATATCGCTTAGCAACCAGATACAAAATATCTCTACAATATAATAATCGATGGTTTCTAGACAAGACTTGCCTCACTCAAACTGTACCGGCTTATACCCTGCCCAATACCGAAAAATGGTTTATTCCTTTTTGCCGCACCAACTGTGGGAATCAAATGTTACGTTACAATATGCCACAATTATTAAACCAATTACAGTCGAAGAATGTCGATATTTCAAAAAGCAGCTTGCTTGAAATTAGAGCCATCTTTACGTAAGCAATAAAACGCTGCTTCAGTATATATATATATATATATATATATATATATATATATATATATATATATATATATATATATATATATATATATATATATATATATATATATATATATATATATATATATATATATATCTTTGGTGTAAAAAAATATTTTGTATGTATATCTCTGTCTGTGTAAAAAGTTTTTGTCTGTAGTGTTGGCTGATCTTCCGATGTTTGCAATTTCTTACATAGTACTCATATTTCCTGCTGCATGCCATGTAAAGGGGAGTCCGGGGGTCCCTCAAGTGATGTGCGATCACTTTTTACCCAGACCTTCCCACATTTATGATGTAAATAAAATACAGTTGAAACTCAATCTGACATGCAACTTATAAAATACGGTGTACTACAAGGATCAATAGTAGGTCTCTTGTTGCTTAAACTATACATAAATGACATTGTTAACGTTCCAATGACTCAACAGATTGTGTTATATGCCGAAGACACTATATTTTTTTTTTCTCTGGAGCTAACCTTAAAGAAATAGAAGTAAAGTCAAACGCTTTGCTGCAAGAACTAAATACCTGGTTGTATATAAACAAACTTCAGCTGAATACATATAAAACAAAATTTACTCTTTTCTGAGCCAAAAATAAGCCGACTGATTATGCTATCACTCTGTGCTACGCGTCGACTACACTAGCACAGGTGGACAGCCATTCATTTCTTGGCGTTACTTTTCACAGAAATTTAAGCTGTTCTGATGACATAAACAAGGTTCGTATAAAAGCAGTACGGTTTATAAGCGTGATATATAGACTTGGTTATCTTCTACCCACCTGGTTGAAGAAAAAAAAATTATTTTTCACTTGTTCATTCATATTTCAATTACTGTTTATTAGTTTGGGGCACCTGTGGTCGAATTGAAATGAAGACATTGTCGACTACTGATGCCCTTCGGAACCTACATCAGCGCAGGTGAACCAATCAAGCAGCTTGTTACAATGTCCTACAGTATCAGGTTACGCCTTCTGGTATACAGTCAAAACTCGATTTAACGAAACCCGATTTAACGAAAATCTCGATTTAACGAAGGTATCCTAATTCCCCCTCAGACGCCCATAGGGTTCAATGCTTTGACTAACCCGAAATAACGAAACCGATTCCGTGATCTGTCCCGATTTAACGAACCTTTTTTCGAGAAATAAAGGTGAAAAAGTGTTAATTTTTGGTCTATTTTGTAGACAGCACCCCAAAATTTATTGATTGCGAGTCAGCGGTAACAGCGCGGAGCATCTTCATCCCGTCGCTTTTTTCAAACTGCGCAGCGCAAAACGAGTTTTAATTTTTAGTCGAGCTCATGAGATGGCGCCAGCAGTAAAAAAGTTTCATGCCACATTTCATAGATGGCGCTGTTGCAGTTCGCGTGTAGTGCCGAAGTTTTGTGTAATATTCTTGGCGGGTTTTTACGCATAGGAATTTTGTGCGGGCTTTCACAAGGCGTAGTCGGCCGGACGATGGGTCGGCAAGCTAGGAAAGTTAAGGAGGACAAGGACGGGGAGTTAGTACAGTGCCAGGAGTGCGACCGTTGGTGTTACTTAGATGAGACAGGGTTCGGGAGCTTAGCCGAGGCGGATGAGTCTAGCTTCGTGTGTAAGATGTGCAAGCGGTTTGGGGACGCCGTTCATGCGTTAAAAGGGGAATGGGAAGCTGGGTTTAATGCACTTAATGAGGACCGGCAGGTCGAACGAGAGGCACGGATTAAGCTAGAAGCTCAGGTCACCGATTTGATTAAAAACGAGGAGAATAATGCCGCCCTGTTGAAGCGAATGGTGGGCGAGATTAAAGAAGAGCGGGAAAAGCGGACCCAGCTAGAAAAACAGGTTGAAGCGCTCAGGTCGCGGCCGGCTGGGCCCCCCAGTTCGGAGAAGGGTCAGGTGGGGGACGAGGCTCATCGATCGTACAGTGCTGTAGTGCAGCGAGCATTGAGTGAGAAAAATGAGAACGAAATGAAAAAGGTTAAAGCGGGCATGGAAACTCGCGACAATAGCGTACAGCGGCAGGAGAGTCAGCTAGAGCGATCCGGAGGCCAACAGATGGAATTAGGAAGCGAACGTTTGGGGCGCAGGAGAGTTCTGGTGGTCGGGGACTCGAATGTAGCGAGGGTTGAGGGAGGCGTTCTGACGGCAGTGAAGGCAGACAGGCGGGCGCAGGTGGAGGCTCAGTCGGGAAAGTGCATGGTGGATGCAATGGCCAGAGCCCGGGAGGTGGTGGTGGGCAGCATGGATGGCGAACACCTTGTGGTCATCCATGCTGGTCTCAATGATGTACTGCAGGGGAGGAGCCAGAATCTTGAGACCCAGTTGGAGGTGGGGATGCGTAGGCTTAGAGAGGCCTCTGAGAGTGTGCATGTGACCATATGCACAATCCCAGAGGTCCAGAGGCAGGCTCGCGAAACGGAAAGGAGGGTCGTGGAGACTAATCGGGTAATTAGGCTATTGAGTCGACGACTAAGATACGAGGTGATGGAGGTCAACAGGGAAGTGTACGAGGTTAGGCCCCACCCTTTTGCACAGGATGGCATCCACTACGGTGGTGCCACTGGCAAGAAGGTGGGTAGTAGGATAGGTCGCCAGGCAACAGCTTTCTTGGGGGGACCCAGAGCTCTGAAGGAACCAGTGTAGAGAAGGAAGAATTAAGATCAAACGGACAATGGAACCATAGGGGAAGAAAGAGACGCAAGTGCCAGGGCCAAGTTAATTCAGATATAGGTTTCATTAACATGCAAGGTGGCAGGAATAGACTGAAACGGGAGGAAATAGAAGAACAGTTAAGACAGGAGGAATTAATGGTATATGGTTTAGCGGAAACACATCTTAGAGACATGGAGCAACCACCCTGTAACCCAGACTACGCATGGGAATATTGCAATAGAACAGAGGGCAGCAGAAAGGGAGGTGGAATTGGGGCATTCATTCATAAAAGTATGAATTTTCAAAGGGTTAGACTGGGATGCAGGGAACATTTATGGCTAAAAGGAACAGTGGCAGGCAAGCAAACACTCCTTGGCTTTGTATACCTGTGGACAGGGGTTAATGCCAAAGAGGAAAACAGGAAAATGTTAGAATGTATTGCAAGCGACATTGATGAGCTAAGAAGGACCCGATGTAAAGGGTTCAGCCGTATCCATCGATCCATCCATCCATCCATCCATCCATGTTTTTTTTGTGTTGTGCTCTGTGTTCGCTCTTGTGCGGATTTCCCCGTGCCTTTGAACGCACGTCTTTGTCAAGCTCAGCTTGTTAGGCCTCCATCAGTCTAGCCTTGCTATCGTGAACGCGGACGTGGTGTGTGCGAGCAAGCGCGCCGCTAACCCTCCTGACTAGCAGATGGAGCCCTGCAAGAAACGAAAAAGGCTTACCCTGGACGAGAAAGCGGACATAATTCGTGCTGTGACAAGTGGACAGAAGAAATGTGACGTGGCTGCATCACATGGCATTCCAGCGAGTACTCTCTCCACAATATTGAAAGGGAAAGATGACATCCTCCGCGCCACTTCGTCGGGGAATCTCTCGCGCAAAAAAACGCTGAAGACCACTCCTCAAAGCAAAATGGAAGAGGCCCTCTTCGCCTGGTTTATGGATTTGCGGGCGAAGAATAGTATTCCCGTGAGTGGAGACCTGCTCCAACAAAAAGCTCGCTCTTTCGCGTGCTTGCTGGGCGACAACGAGTTCAAGGCAAGTCCCGGCTGGCTGTCGCGCTTCAAAGAACGACACGGCATCGTCGGGAAAGTGCTTAGCGGTGAAGCGAGCAGCGTAAGCATGGCTGTAGTCGGCGACTGGCAGTCTGAAAACGTGCCCGACATTCTGGGAAAATATGCCCCCAGCGACGTCTACAACACCGACGAGAGCGGTCTATTCTACCAAATGCTGCCTAAAAAAACACTCGCCCTGAAGGGGCAGGCGTGCCATGGTGGCAAACACAGCAAACAAAGGCTGACTCTTTTGCTGTGCGTCAACATGGACGGCACCGACAAATGAGACCCGCTTGTCATCGGAAAGAGTGCGAGGCCGCGCTGTTTTAAAGGCACCAAAAAGCTTCCTGTGAAGTACGTTGCCAATTCAAAGGCGTGGATGTCGCGTGCCATTTTCGCTACATGGCTGAAGGAATTTGACAGCGACATGTGTCGCCAGAAAAGGAAAGTGTGCCTGTTGCTGGATAACTGCACGGCCCACTACGTTGCAGAGGTCGAGCTGACCAGCGTGGAGCTCCGCTACTTCCCCCCAAACGCAACGTCCGTGGTTCAGCCCTTGGATCAAGGGATAATTAATAGCGTGAAGTGCGCATACAAGCGTCGAGTCGTCGACAGAGTTCTCCTCAACCTGGAGCTGAAGCGCGAGACGAAAATAGATATTTTTATGGCGGTTGAGATGGTGGCGGCGGCTTGGAGAGCATTGAGGCCGTCGATAATTGTCAACTGCTTCAGGACTGCCGGTTTAGGTACACTAGGCCCTGAAACTGCCGAAGCTGGTCCGGACTGCGCGAGCGCCGTGCACAAGGATGAAGATGCCTGGGAACACCTTCGCTCAGTGGATGAAGTGCCCACAGGCATAAGTTTCTCAGACTACGTGAACGCCGACGCAAACGCAGTCACAACGGAAGTTTTGACTGATGCCGATATGTTGCGGCTTGTAGGAAGCGTGGAGGGAGTGACGGCTGAAGACGCTGCCGACGACCCTGCAGGTGCCGAAGCTCCCGTGCCGACACCAGGTCAGGTGATGGATGCTCTCGATCTGCTGCGACATTTTGCCGGCGCACACGAGGGGACAGAAGGCGCACTGGACGCACTTCAGACCTACGAGAAATCGGTGCGGCCGTTGCTCACAAAGCGCACGCAGGCAAAGATTACCGACTTCTTTGGCGGAAAATAAATTTGTAGTCCCCTCGGGCCTTTCTTGTCGAGTAAGAATTTTTGTTGTTTCTTTTCATACGCGCTAGCGGCGCCGGTCGTGGTGTTGGCGCTACCCACTCGAAAGTAGCGCGGGGGGTCATGACGATGACCATACGGACCCCCAAAGATTGCGCTAGTTGTATGATTACCAACTTTGGCGCCAATTTGTCATTAGCTGTGTGGCTTGCCGTCCCGTCGGCGGTATTTAGGGAAGATTGTTGCGCCGCTAGCCGAACCGTCCTTTGGGTCGGTGCTACCGGCGTGAATTCGTCACGCGCGAGTGCGACGAAAAGTGAAAATGGTACGTGCTAACCGATACGACCGCGATAAGCTGGTACGGTTTATGCGGATGCAAAATGCATTATGTTCAATGGGTGCTCAGTCGGGGACTTGACTTTACTACTTTTAAAACGAAAGTACTGTTTAAGCGGGTACGTTTTAACGAGGTTTTACTGTAATCGAATGTACTGAATTATGTGCCCAAGAAATGCCTCATTCAATTTAACGAAGTTCTCGATTTAACGAAATAATTCACAGCTCCCCTCAACTTCATTAAATCGAGTTTTAACTGTATACACAAAAGAAACAGAGAATTAACTACAATAGCTTCTATGATCAATACTTTAGCAGAGATACGAGTTACTTTTTGTGGAAAAAACCTCAGTTGTAGTCCTCGTACCAATTATGGAAAGGAAACTAGAATATCAATGAAATCATGCTCATCCATAATGCTCACCCT
The DNA here is from genome assembly GCF_052857255.1 of Amblyomma americanum. Classification (NCBI taxonomy): domain Eukaryota; kingdom Metazoa; phylum Arthropoda; class Arachnida; order Ixodida; family Ixodidae; genus Amblyomma; species Amblyomma americanum. The sequence continues at coordinate 12,649,244 of NC_135500.1, forward strand.
AAATTAATTGATATGGCAAAGAAATGTAAAACAGCTTGCAAATTTAAGCATGAATGCTGGACTTTCATATCACAGTCTGCATGATTTTGTTATGCGCGGTCTTGCGATTTTCTTTCTCTTTGTTTTCTTTTTACTTCTTACCCCCATCTTGAACAGAGCATTCTCTTCACTGATTGCCTTTAAATTTATTGACCAACTTTTTTTTTCCTTCCCTTTGCTTTTCGCAGATAACTGTTAGGCTATGTTTTCACACGTACAGTTAATTATAGCACAATATTCTGCAAAAAGTTGCTTGTTTTTGTGTAATTTCTTGTTGTGGACAGCGACTGCTGCCGCGCCACTGTTGCTGCACCATCGGCGACCCTGAGGCCAGGGCCAAGTCAGGAGGAGGTGTTCCCTCCCTTTGCTCTGCCTCATGCATGGGCAAGAACTTTGTATTACCTGAATAAACTTCAACAACTTCATTTCGACACCGGCGTAATTCTTTAAACAAGTCTTGCACATGGTCAAAACGTTTACCAGAAATTCATACCGCCGCATTATGGTTTATTTCACCTTACCCTTCCACCCCGACCTGTTCTTTAGCCCCCATGTTCTTTAGCCCCCAAAAAAGTCCATGTTTTTCTCTCTCTGTGTTCAATTTTAGCTTTAGCTTGTGCCCTGCTTCTCTTGCAGTCATTTCTCAGGAACACTTGACTTCCGCAGTATTTCCCAGTATTTTGTTCCACCATGCTAATTCCTTATCTGAGTTTCTTCAGGTCCACGCAGCCAGCCAGTCACACCTGTCGCAGCTGGCCCCTTTCAAGCCCACTATCTCTCCTCGCTCCACACCCCCCGGATTCCTTTCTGCTCAGCTGCCCTTTTTCTTTTCACAGTCTTGCAGGTCGCTCGGTTAGTCAACTTTGGCAGCCACACCTTCCCCCTTCACAGCCTTCTCTCAAGGCGCAGCATCAGGTGACAGCAGGAGAGCACAACCGGCCTTCCTCCTCGGAGGGATGATCTCCGCCAATGAGGAAAGTTCTGCCCAGGCGAAGACAAGTCCCCTTGTCGAAACCATGGCTAAGCACCCTTGTTCACCTTGTGATTCGCTTCTGTCATCCATACTAGATGAATAAAAAAAGTAGGAATTGAGCCGCCAACAAGAAATTCTGCAAAAAATACTCAGATCAGCGATTTCTCGCGGAATCGCGGAAAATTAGTGGCCTTATATGTTTATAGGTGACTACTGGATACAACTCTCGTGCAATTTTTTATTAAAGGGTTCTGGGAGGTGGCCATTCATAAACGGAGATTGTGTGCCCAATGAATTTCATTCCGGATCAGCGGTTACTACGTGCCCCAAGTCCAGGAAGTATTCCCTTCGCTTCCGAGTCAACAGTTTAGATTTCTGTATTTTAGTTCTAGCTTAAACAGCTGTAAACAGATCTGCACGACTCCATTTCCTGCGCTTGTGCATACGGATTTTTTTTTGCGTTTTAGAAGATAAAACAGCTCGGCAGATACGAATTTTCTGTGCCCCCGTGAGATTTGTATCATCTGGATCTGTAGTTAGTGGCCCTCAATGTTGGGCGAGAACAATAATATGAGGCGACGTCGCCTCAGTGTATGAGGCTTCAAAATTTCATTTCATTTATTGCTTCCTTAAAGGCCCGAAGACATTACATAAGGGGCCACGTATTGATTTGCAACCGTGAAAGTGATGTGAGCATGCAAAACAAACAGAAAGTGAAATGCACAAACAAACATAACAGCGGCTGTAATCATGTCAGGGTTCAACAGCAGGTGATACACCCTCTTGAAAGACAGATTAAACAATATTCGCTAGAAAGCGCGCAGAAGCGATCAAAATCTATCCGAGACGAATTTTTATTTTGTCGCGGAAAGTTTTGTGATCAGTGCATGAAGCAATGTCGTTAAGCAGTGAATTGCAGAGTGCTATGCGTTGGGAAAGAATGAGTTGTTGTAAGCAGACGTGTGGCCACAGATGCGTGCTATCGGGTCACCGTGACTGAGCCGGGAGGACGTTTGTAGTGGGGTGGCTGATAGAGGGTGTCGTGATCATGTGTTATGATAAAATGTATGCAGTAAGCATAGGCAGGAAACTACACGGCGTGATTCGAGTGTTGGGAAACGGAGGAAGTGCTTGAGGGTGGTGACACTGGCTTCTCTCGAGTGACATGAAACGATGAACCGAGCTGCACGATTTTGGATCGAGACCAATTCGATGCTGAGATATGATTGCCATGGGTGCCAGATGCATGATGCATACTCTAATTCTGGCCGCTCAAATGCTTCGTACGCCATCTGCTTTATGCTAAGGGACGCAGATTTCTTCTGAGGTAGCCAAGTGTGCGTGAAGCGTCGGAGCAAATGGTTCTAATGTGGGTGACCCGAGAAAGTGATGGTGTGAGATGTGCACCCAGATGTTTATAAGATTTTGCAACGGCGATGGGGACTGATAAAATGCTGTAAGTTTGATGTGTCAAGGTGTGTTTGTGAGAGAAGGACAATGACTTGCACTTAGTAAGATTTAAAGGCATCTGCCATTTTTCACACAATGATGCAACAATGTCAATCAGTAGAGTTAGTTCTTGGGCTAGTTGGTATTGTTGATTGAAGTTCATAGTTCTTCAGCGCAACGGCACGTTTTTAGCCAAGGAAAAGAAGGACGAACAAGGACGAACACAGCGCTGACTTACAACTGTTTATTCAGAGTCACACACACAGCTTAAATACTCTCAGACCAGCGCAGGCGCACACCGTAAAAGAACCAAAAAAAGAAAAATAGGAAAAACAATCTCATCATATCTTTATCGCAGAAGCTTTGACAGGAACGCCTTTTCTGTATTATACAGAATGACTGAGGTATCGCTGACACACTCTGACCCAGCTTTTTTAATATAGTATACCTCTATCGTTTCACGGGTTGTTTTTAATTTGCTTCTGCTTAGAATCCTCACTGCCGAAAACATCGGTGTGCAATCTTTGCAAGTTGCGCAGTGCTCAACAAGGTTAGCACCTTCCCTATTCCTCAAATCTCTTTCGTGCTCCCTGAGACGGTCGTTGACGCAGCGCCCCGTTTGCCCTATGTAGGACTTGCCACACGTCAAGGGAATTTCGTACACAACGCCTGTGGCACATTCCGCAAAGCGGTTCCCGTGCCTCTTTTTACACCCAGGTTTCTTGCCATCATCTGTGATGCGTCGGGCCAACTGGCCTAGCTTCCGAGGGGTTGAAAAGACTAACGGCACATTGTGCCGGTTTGCCACCTTTTTGAGGCCATGGGATAGTTTGTGCACGTAGGGCATCACTTCAGGTTTTACTTTAGCCTGCAAGGGTGTTATTGCCTCCTTCCGAGTTCCGGGCTTCAACTTCTTCAATAACGCTTCTGCAACAGCGACAACTACCGAGTCAGGGAAGCCGGCGGCCTCAAGCCTAGCCAATTGGTTCTCAAAACTATCTTGCATATCATGCACACAGGATTTTAGGAGTGCAGACTCTAAGCAGAGTTTTGCGATCCCTCTCTTCACAATCTTTGAATGGGATGAACTATAAGGCAAAAGTTCTTTTTGTGCTCCGGGCAAGTAAGACCAGCACACGTGCTTATTCATAAACCTTGATCTCACATCCAAGAACTGCAGGCTGTTTTCAACCGGGAGCTCATACGTGAAAGTGAGCCCCCTTCCATGCTTTTTGAAGTCATGCAGTACACTCATAAGTGTATCCTCTTTGGGAAAGGCACAATGCTTGTCTAAAACAATTAAAAAGTCATCCACATAACGAAACACTTTTCGAACACAGTCAATCTTAGATTGCTTAAAATGATAGTTCAAATGGCGATCAATGCATGCTAAAAAAATATCACATAAAACCGGGGCGACGCATGACCCAATTCATATCCCCTTCTTTTGCAGATAAAACTCCTTGTCAAAGGCGATAAACGTACTACACAAACCGTCAGAAGACGGTTTCATCACCTCAGAAGTGAAGCTGCAAGACTGACAGAAGTTTGGTGGAACAAGAACTTGAAATGGATTGTTGCTAGTGCGAGGAAGCCTAAGAAACAAGAGCGCAGTAAGGGAGGACTTGTAGTGATGGGCGGGGCTTCTGTCCCAGCCAATATCTCGAACTTGCTTGACAAGGGTCCGAAATTCGGTCTGGAACCTTGAGTACCCCCTCATGAGCTTGTGGGCCTGAACCGTCGCATAGCCGAGAAGGCAGCTCAGGAAAATCAGGGACGTTGCCTTTTAAATGGCATAGACTGTCTGTCAAAGAACGTAAAACTTAAGAGACAAGACAAGGCTAAACAATCTTTGGCTCGTATCGTGAATTTTTTTACGGATAATGAGCTTTGTCTTTTACAGGCGGATAAAATCACAGGTTTTGTTGCCATGCCCAGAGCCATGTTTGTTGAAAAAGCTTTGCAAGCAGTGAATAAAAATTTCGTAGCAGTGAAAAAACGTGACACCCAGATTAAAGGCAAATTTGCGGAATTTTGTAAGCGTTTAGAGCTATTACCGCTTGCAAAAGCCATCACAAGTAGTGAAAGTGGCGGGTTACAGGTGTTTTTTAGTGTGAAGACCCATAAACCTGATGCCCCGCTTCGTACAATTGTAAGTGAAAGGGGAACATGGCAAAATAATGTCAGCAGATTCCTTCAAAAAGTGTTGAATGGCCTCAAGATAAATGATCCATTTTTGGCGAGGAGTTCTATGGATGTAATTAATTTCCTAAAGGAGAACCAAGATGTAAGATACGCCTTTTCAGTTGATGTTGACGACCTTTTCTATTCTGTTCCGCATCAAGAACTGTTTGCTGCTGTCAAGGAATGTATTGAAGATAACGGAACCGTTCAATTTCAAAATGTGTCGGGGATGACTGTAGATAACTTTTTAGCGCTTTTAGAATTTTATTTGTGTAGTACGTTTATCGCCTTTGACAGGGAGTTTTATCTGCAAAAGAAGGGGATATGCATTGGGTCATGCGTCACCCCGGTTTTATGTGATATTTTTTTAGCATGCATTGATCGCCATTTGAACTATCATTTTAAGCAATCTAAGATTGACTGTGTTCGAAAATTGTTTCGTTATGTGGATGACTTTTTAATTGTTTTAGACAAGCATTGTGCCTTTCCCAAAGAGGATACACTTATGAGTGTACTGCATGACTTCAAAAAGCATGGAAGGGGGCTCACTTTCACGTATGAGCTCCCGGTTGAAAACAGCCTGCAGTTCTTGGATGTGAGATTAAGGTTTATGAATAAGCACGTGTGCTGGTCTTACTTGCCCGGAGCACAAAAAGAACTCTTGCCTTATAGTTCATCCCATTCAAAGATTGTGAACAGAGGGATCGCAAAACTCTGCTTAGAGTCTGCACTCCTAAAATCCTGTGTGCATGATATGCAAGATAGTTTTGAGAACCAATTGGCTAGGCTTGAGGCCGCCGGCTTCCCTGACTCGGTAGTTGTCGCTGTTGCAGAAGCGTTATTGAAGAAGTTGAAGCCCGGAACTCGGAAGGAGGCAATAACACCCCCGCAGGCTAAAGTAAAACCTGAAGTGATGCCCTACGTGCACAAACTATCCCATGGCCTCAAAAAGGTGGCAAACCGGCACAATGTGCCGTTAGTCTTTTCAGCCCCTCGGAAGCTAGGCCAGTTGGCCCGATGCATCACAGATGATGACAAGAAACCTGGGTGTAAAAAGAGGCGCGGGAACCGCTTTGCGGAATGCGCCGCAGGCGTTGTGTACGAAATTCCCTTGACGTGTGGCAAGTCCTACATAGGGCAAACGGGGCGCTGCGTCAACGACCGTCTCAGGGAGCACGAAAGAGATTTAAGGAATAGGGAAGGTGCTAACCTTGTTGAGCACTGCGCAACTTGCAAAGATTGCACACCGATGTTTTCGGCAGTGAGGATTCTAAGCAGACGCAAATTAAAAACAACCCGTGAAACGATAGAGGCATACTATATTAAAAAAGCTGGGTCAGAGTGTGTCAGCGATACCTCAGTCATTCTGTATAATACAGAAAAGGCGTTCCTGTCGAAGTTTCTGCGATAAAGATATGATAAGATTGTTTTTCCTATTTTTCCTTTTTTTGTTCTTTTACGGTGTGCGCCTGCGCTGGTCTGAGAGTATTTAAGTTGTGTGTGTGACTCTGAATAAACAGTTGTAAGTCAGCGCTGTGTTCGTCCTTCTTCTTTTCTGTCTTCTGTCTTCTTTTCCTTGGCTAAAAACGTGCCGTTGCGCTGAAGAACTATGAACTTCAATCAACAATGTCAAGGTACACTTGCTAGACAAGGTTGTCAGTCGGGCTATTTATTGCTTTATAAATGACACAATCATCCGCAAAGAGTCGTAATTTGCATTAAATGTCAGAGGGAAGGTCGTTAACGTATAATACGAAAAGTAATGATGATAGGCTGGCCCCTTGAGGTACGCCAATTGTTAGATCTGTTAAGGGCTGACTGGATGTCACTGGCGGATGTGAACTGCGAGTGTTCTTTTATAAAATTTTCAAGCCAGCATATAGATTAGTAGGAATCCCGAGGCACGAAAGTTTCGCAAGCAGATGATTATGAAATAAGCAATCGAATGCTTTTGAAAAGCCTAGAAAGATTGCATCTATCTGGAGGTTATTGTCTATGTCCTTAAGCATGTCTTGGCTGAACTCGGCCAGCTGTGTTTCGCAAGAAACTGATTTCCTGAACCCATGCTGATGAGAATAAAAGAAGTTAATTGAGTCAAGGTGGGACATTAAGCTTGGTGATACAATGTGCTCTAGAGGCTTAGAAAATACGCTAGGAAGGGATATTAGATGATAGCTAGCTGGGGATGCGCGATAACCTGTTTTGAAAATCGGAACAATTTGGGCTATCTTGCAATTATCAGGAATGCTTCCAGTGTCTAAAGATTGGGTAAATATTGCAACGAAATGACGGTCCCACCCAAAGGAAAGCACACAAAGTCGGAGAGCCAAAGGAACCCCGCCGGCGGCCCCCAATCTTTATCCTCCTCCGCACCTCATCTTCTTCCGCGCAGGGCACTTGGTCGGCGTATGCCGTGCCCTGGGCATTTATTCCCGTAAAAATATTAGGTGTAATATATGGCTTGCATAAACATATTCTTTACTTCTCTAAAAGAGAAAAAGGCCCCTGGGCAAAAAGCTACTTCAGAGTACACTGTAAAAACAAACCGTCATTTTGACGGCCACTTTTTTATCTATTTTGACGAGCCGCCGGCGTCAAACGGGAAAGACGGAGACTTCGCCGTGAACGAGCGGGCGAGGAGAAAGAGACGGAGAGCGCAACACAAAACGAGAAACTCTATTGGCTGGCGCGTAGGGGTACGTCATGTGAGACGTCGCTCAACGCGCGCTTCCGGCCCCCGCTGTCAAGGAATGAGTCCGGTTGTCGTGGTTCCCTCTCGCTTTTCTTTGTGTGCGCTGCTTCTGCCCGGGTGTGCGTTCTGTTTTTGCGCCATTTTGCCTTTTTGTGTGCGACGCGTTGGAAGGCCGCGAAGACGCAATCAAGGAACGTATGGGCTGCATCCGAAAATCAACTGCAGCGGGTAGAGGTAAGTGTTCTGCTTATATGCTTCGTTCGTGCAGTACGCGTTCTGTGAGGCACATAGCTACGAGGAGCACGCTAGTTCTCACGCGTAATGTATACACGCACCGATGGCCGTGGGCCCGAGATTGCCGTTCAGAGACATGCTTCTACGTAAAGCGTGTATCGCGGCCTCATGGTTCAGCCACGTGCAGCGATTTTCAGGGGCTGCGTGCGCCCACGTGTAAAAAAAAACTTCCTGTGAGGAACACTGAAGCGTACGAAGAGCATTGGCGCACGTTAATTGAAGAAAGTCGAAGAAAGTCGTTTATAGTATCTCTATCATGCGGGCACATACAATCGCGATCGAGCCTGACTTTCGGTTACGATTACTGCTACGCGGGCCAAGGATCGAAATCGAGTTGGTCGAGCTCTAGCGCGCCATGCGCCTCTGTTTAAATGCAGAACACCTTATGAATGGGCTTAATGGGCAGTAAAAATTGTCGTAAAAACCATTTTTTACATTTTCAGTTGTAATTCAGGCCAAGACATGTGCTATGACTACCATGCTGGCCATCTGCAGCTCCCTTGAATTCATGGTGTCGGCACTACTGTCGTAGGTTCGTAAAAGTATTCGTCAATAAAAAGCAGACTACTTTTCGTGCACTGATCAGCTTTTTTCTGTTTTATTTCTTACGCTCTCTCTTTTTTGTTGTTCCTCGCTTCCTGGCACACCGAGCCCCATACGTCGGTGTCTGGTGGCGATGGGGCAGCTCAGTGTTTAGTTCGTGTACTGATAGTGTGCAGTTTCATTCTTGTATAGCATTAAGATATGGGCCTAATTATTTCAGCAATAGTTATTTCCAAATAAATTCTATTCATTTTTATAGCTTATTGCCTATAAGCCTCAAACAAGGGCCAAAAATTTCTTTCGACTGGCGTATCCATTAGCTGGGAATTATTGAATCAAGTAAATTTGTAGTCTTGTAATTTTATACCGCATTTTCATCCATTTCTGCTGAAATGATACTGTACCCGAGGTGTAGAAAGTGCCTTGATGACAGCAGGATCGTTGGAAGTATGGTTATGATTTATTATTGAGATGCATGTATCTGATCACTGATGTTTTCTCTGGAGTCTAATAACATGTGGCTTGTGAATTCCCAGCATGCAGCTGAAGGGGGGCTGGAAGGACTGCCAACAACTCCGCACCTTGCTGTGATTGGTATGTATTTGTCATTTATAGAACTTTGGCTCAAAACATGGCTTGTACAGTGTATTTTATTTTTCTACGATGTAACCTGATTTTGTGTAACTTCACTCTACTTAGTAGGACATATTCAAAACTTAGGAATGAGGCTAGCCCTGGATGAAAGGCTTAATTGCTGCTTCATCTTATGTATGTACAGTTTGTTTAATAATTAAACATGATAACAATGTGCAAGTTTGCAGTAGTTTTCCATTCTTATTAGAGTGTACAAAAAATTTGGAACTCAGTAGCAGTACTGTTGATAAGTGGGGAGGGTGGGGCAATCTCCGCACTATAAGGTGATATGCCAGAGTTCATCGAGACTAATGTGCGGCCTTTTGACTTGCCAAAAGCATGACGTTCTGCTAGAAAGCATGAACGAAGCTGAGCTTGGCTTTTCTCATCAATGTCATGGCAGGCTAGGTACAAAATGGAGGAGGGCCTTTGAAAAGTTGCCTCGGTGCTTGCCCAAGTTTCGTTACCTCATCACTATTCCCCATTATTTAAAAAAAAAACGAAGTATTCTGTCGACAAAGTTAATTCTTTTTTGTCGTGCAATATTTGTAAAGCTTTTTCCATAAACAAGTTCTATGTAGTATGTTTACATGAAGCAAGCATCTTCAACAGATATAATTAGTGGCGTGTAAAGCACTGATAAGGGAGGGCATGTTGCATGTGTCTGTCTACTGCCAGGGTACCATAGGGCCTAGCAACAAGACCCAGTATGGCTTTTTACGAGTACATTTGAATTCGGCTTCTCTCAGTGTACACATCGAAGGCCATAGAGTTACTCGAATTATTAGATCACCCCTTTAGTGGGTAGCGTTTGCGTGTGACTAATTTTTTTTCCTTGCAGGATCAAGCATGGGGGACATAAAGAAGATCATCGTTGCAGTGGATTCTACAAGAAGTCTTGAGAAGGCCATGGGCCTCCTCCTTGGTGCCTTCTTTGTGTTCAACGTTGCGTACCCTCCCGACTGCCCCCTCACCATGGAGCTTTTGCAGAGGTAAATGAGTGAATGTGGATGATGCGTTTGATAAGCAATCGGAATCCGAGGCAATAGTGTGAGCAGCAGGCTTCTTTTTCCTGAGGAAAGGCACTCGCCCTCCTTAGCCAGTGCCTGCAAATGATCAGTTCTGCCCTGTTCCCCTGAAATTCTGATGTCGTCACATACATTCCTCTCGTGCATTTTTTCGTTCTCTGGCATAGCACCGTGTTGCTTTTTTGGCACACCTGTATGGTGATTTGCCAGTCACAGGCGTCTTTAGAAAGTAGAATGGTAAGATTACTGACATAGTGCTGCTTGCCAGCAGTACATGCTAACAAGCCTTGCACATTGGCTAGCTCTGGCAATTGCGAGATGAAGGCCGGACTTTTAATCTTAAATTGCACCCAGTTCTGGTATTCTGACACTTGCAGAATTGCGGATTTGATCATTGTCATGTGATGAATGCACAAGCCTGGCAGTTTGCATTGCCTAAACTTGGTCACGTGTCCTGTGAGTGCATCTAGATAACACTTTTCAGTGTTTTGCTTATTTTTTTGGTTGGCTACTGCAAGAAAGGGGCTAGAACGAAGAACCAGATAGGACGGGCGACTGTCAATTATTGCTAAATGTAATGTGTACAGCACTTTTATAAGTACCGACGTCAGGAAAAATAGGAGCGAGGATTAAGTGTAAATGCAGTTATTTTAAGTCGCTCTACTATGTATCGTGTCCACTGGCTAATGTCCTAGTGCAACATTACAGTGTGTCTGACTATGGGTTGCGTCCACACATGTGGCAAGTTGCCGGATGCCTCTCTGCACTTTTACAGGCCTCAGGTTCCCTTGTTACCATTGATGCAGTACTCGCTGTAGCCTGTGTACAATCAGCCCCGAGAAAGTAGAGCTCTCTACCTCACCTTCTGGGCACTCAACAAACCTTTTGCAATGATGAATGTCAGATTTCATTTTGCATTGAAACGGGAGACGTGACACATAGGCAGGACAGCTTCACAGGTACTGTCACAACCATTACATGGCACTTTCCCCTTTCACCTGGTGATCTTTTAGGGGCTGGCAGGGTTATTAGCCCCTTTCAAAAAAAATTATGCTGTGATCCCATATTTGTCCAGAATTGCTCAGTACTTGAAATGGACAGGTGAAAGAGCCATCGTGAAGTCTGCTATGTTGGCACCTGAGAAGTTGGCCGCCCTTTGTGTCAACAGTTGCAGTGTAAAAGAAAAAAAATTAAGACATTCATCATCGTGACAGGTTTGTTGATTGCTCAGAAGATTTCAGGTGTGAAATTCCGCTTATTTGTGGCCAAGGGCACAGAAATTAGAATGAGCATTGTGCAAATGGTAAGATGATGAGGCATGATAATGAGGTTTTTAAATGTATGCATGGTTGCCACATGTGCAGTTGCAGCCTATACCTGGACATCAGGGTGTTACATCAATACTGACCTATGTTTGCGGCTGATAGCTGAAAACACTGAAATGCAGCAAAATGCTCTTGCATAGTTATGGTTTCTAGACTCTGTGTATGGTTCCTGTACATGATGAGCAGCTATTGTTACTAGAAATACTATACGGTGTGTATGTGCAATTGTGGGCTGTTTTTACGAGTTATAATAATGGTTACATTTAGGTACATCATCTATTGTTAGTGCATGTATATGTAGCTATTTAAGCGCACTACTAGTGTGCTCACATTTGTTGCTACCTGATTTTAATCTCGTCTTTCAATTTCGTAATACTGTGTGTTGCAGAAGGTAGTGCAGTTCACACATTCATGGCATTTCACGCGTGTAGGCAGAGTATGTGATTGGCACAGTTTGTGGAGCATGGATTTATTCTATCCTCGTTTTGTTTCCAGGTACCTTGGGCAGAGCAACCCAACGAAAGGGCGCAGCAAAGGCAGGGCCTGCGGAATCGCACCAAAGTTGCTGAGCCTGCTGAATGCACTTTATGAATAAATGTGCAAGTAGAAATGTAAATTTGTTTTTGTTGCATGGTTTATGAGGTACTGCGGTCAGGTTCACCACACTATATATTGACACAGAATTATGTTGAGACTTGTCGTGTTGGGCCATCATACTGACAACACAGTTGCATTTCATGTTGACAAGCCAAATTTTGGAATGGTTAAAAGCATAGTCATTTCGAAATTACAGCCTGCTATTACCTTGATGGCCAAATGCTGTACTGGCAGTTATAGATAATTTCAAATTTGCAAAAAGTCTTGAAGTCATAAAAACAGTTTTAAAATTGACAGCTTGCCATCGCAGACAATCAGTGGTATAATTACAGTTTGGCTATATTTTCAAATCGATAAAAATGACATCGAAGTCAGGAAAAAACATTGTCATTTAGAAATGACATCTTGCTGTAACTGCTACGGTCAAATGCTATCAAATTGACAGTTTGACTGTATTTCACATTGACAAGAAAAACATCAAAATGATGGAAAAACTGTCATTTAGAAATGATGTTCTGCTGTCACTTTGATGGTCAAATGTCATCAAATTGACGGTTCAGTTGTATTTCAGATTGACAAGAAAGACGTCAAAATGATGGAAAAACTGTCATTTAGAAATGATGTTCTGCCGTCATTTTGACGGTCAAATGTAATCAAATTGACGGTTCAGTTGTATTTCAGATTGACAAGAAAAACATCAAAATGATGAAAAAGCACCGTCATTTTAAAATGACGGGGTGCCATCATTTTAACGGTCAAATGCTTGGAAATAGAGCTGCCAAGGTATTTCCCGTCATTTTGACGGATTTTTTTTTACAGTGTAGCCTGACTAGGCCCGAGGTCCATTACAAGGCAGCAGAGAGCATACAGAATTCATAAACATAATAAAGGACAGGGTGAATTTGGATAAGCCATGCACTTTTGAAGTGCAATAGGGACGAAACATGCATTTCTTTCTACCAATTAAACGAAACTAAACATGACACGATATGACCGGCAAGAAGAAGAATCCATGAAATCATGTGTGTTGTGTTGTGTTGGGTTTAATGGCACATAAGCAGCTAAGGCTATCATGCGCCAGGCTCAAGGTATATGAACACTTTTCTGTAGATGGGAGGAAACATGGTTGTGTAGAGGACTTAAATTGCTACTTCGTTCTGGTAGTAATAAGAGAAAGAAGAAATTTTATAAATGGCTAAAAATAAACGCTTTCAAGAAGGTCAGATAACGTCAGTAGCCATCCTTGGCTGGGCAAGGATCCTGAGGCTCCCAACAATTCAAAAAACCACCTCAGCCCTCTTCTCATGGAATGAGAAAATGGCTGAAATGCATCATGTTATAAAGCAAAGCTGTGGATCAAAATTTAAAGTTTCGGAAGAACGCCTGCTTCTTTTAAAAAGCTAAAAACGGAAGATATGTTAAAAATGGCATTTTCGCCTAAAAGCAGCGCTGGGTGTAAAGGAATGTATTAATTATAAAACTTCGTAAAGTGCTTATTTCTTAGTTTTTCGAGTTTTGCACAAGAGAATAATAAAATATGGTTTATTGTTAGTTCGTCTCCACAGGTCTTCCATTCACCCAGGACAGGTTTTACAAAGTGCAGCTTGTTGTTAACCTCGTTGTCCCAAGAAGCCTGCCACTTTTCTCTCAATTTATTCTGGATTAACTTGATGCAGTCCTTATGTGGTATGTTTACTGGTTTTATTTTTGCGTTAAGGGCAAGTGCGGCGCTTGCATCAGCCCTCTCATTTCCGCTGATGCCCACGTGACTGGGCACCCAGCAAAACTTTATTGTATGTCCTTGTGAATCAGCTCGTATTACATTATGTATTATGTTTCCTATTAAGGGTTCAGTTGCATTTCTGGGGTTTATTGCTGTAACTACGCTGAGGGAGTCACTGTTGATAACACTGTTCTGTATGTTTTTCTTCAATATTTGTTCTACAGCTAGAGCAATGGCATAGCATTCTGCTGTAAAGACTGAGGCGCACTGAGGCAGCCTGACTACTTTTTCCCATTTCCCTTGCACCATCGCACTCCCTACATAGAGTGCTGTCTTAGATCCATCTGTGTAGAAATCTGTGGAATTCTTGTATTTTTCACTTACTCCAAGAAACTCTTGCTGTATATTGTCACGTAGTGGTGACGGCAGTCGAAGCAGCGATGAAGACGGACGAAAGGATCTTCTAAAAGAACTGTTTATTGGGCTGACTTGGACCCAAAATGGACTGAATCACTCGGCGGCTGCGAAGCGACAAGCGTGCTCGGCGGTCGTCGAACAGAATGCCCGCCGCTGTCGGCCGTGCTCAATTTAAAGCTGATAGCGAACATTCGAGATAAAGGGCGCAAAGTTACTAGAACATTCCGGAACAACGTAGAATCAGCTTTGCCTGGCTGCGATCAATCGAGATAAATCTAGTCGCGTCTTGCGTCGCAAACAAAGCGATAAGGTGGTGTCGCGGCAGATTTGAAAAACGAACAAACACTGGAAATATTCGCGGCATTACTCCCCTCTCAAAGAAGCATCGACCCGATGCATTAAAACAAATAATGCGACTAGTAAGGAAAAAAAACGGATCTTGCGAAAATAGAGCATGGAAATGCAGCGGCCTTTAGCGCGCATAATACGGCTTCAGACGGACTACATGGACAACTTCTGGTCGTACGCGGCGTCGCTGGGATGCAGTCATTGCGTCAGGGATGACTTCATAATCCAGTTCACCCAGCCGACGAAGAACCTTGTACGGGCCGAAATAGCGGCGCAAAAGCTTTTCACTCAATCCACGGCAGCGAATGGGTGTCCACACCCAGACTTGGTCTCCTGGCTTGTATTCCGCGTTGCGTCTTCGTAGGTTGTAGCGTCTGGCGTCGGACCGCTGCTGATCTTTGATCCGTAATCGGGCAAGCCTTCGAGCTTCTTCTGTGCGTTGAAGGTAGGCGGCAACGTCGACGTTCTCTTCTTCTGTAACGTTGGGCAGCATTGCGTGTAGCGTGGTCGTGGCATCCCTGCCATGGACGAGCCTAAAAGGCGTCATCTGGGTGGTCTCCTGCACTGCGGTGTTGTAGGCGAAGACGACGTAAGGCAGGATGACATCCCAGGTTTTATGTTCGGCATCGACATACATAGCGAGCATATCGGCGATGGTTTTGTTCAGGCGCTCGGTCAGTCCGTTGGTCTGCGGATGGTATGCAGTTGTCCTCCGGTGGCTGGTTTGGCTGTAGCGCAGGATGGCTTGCGTGAGTTCCGCCGTAAATGCTGTTCCTCTGTCCGTGATGAGCACATCGGGGGCACCGTGTCGAAGAAGAATGCACTCCACGAAAAATTTGGCCACTTCTGCTGCTGTTCCGTTCGGTAGGGCTTTCGCCTCGGCGTAGCGGGTCAGGTAGTCGGTCGCTATGATGATCCACTTATTTCCAGATGTTGACGTTGGAAAAGGGCCAAGCAAGTCCATGCCAATCTGCTGAAAGGGTCTTGAGGGAGGTTCAATGGGGTTCAGAAATCCTGCTGGTCGTGTGGGAGGGGTCTTTCGTCGCTGACAATCTCGGCATGTTTTCACATAGTGTGCGACATCGGCAGACAGTCGGGGCCAGTAATACTTGTCTTGAATGCGGCGGAGGGTGCGAGTAAACCCGAGATGTCCAGCTGTCGGCTCGTCGTGTGAAGCCTGTAGAACTTCTTCGCGGAAATGTGCGATGCCTCTTGCGATGCTGATTCCTCGGTCTAGTAGCAACTGCATGTTCCCCTCGATGATGGCTTCAGTGTTTATGGCTTTCGTGGCGCCTACGGTCACGATAACGCTTGAACGGGGTGGGACGCTCACTTCTTCCTCCAGGACACTTAGGGCAACGTGATTTTCCCGAGTTTTCATCGAAGCGATGGCTTCGTCCGTCGAAAGCGTGATCAGCTTGGATCGCAGGTCGATGATCGCCTGATGCTCATTAAGGAAATCCATACCCAAGATCACTTCGCGAAAGCATTGCGGTAGCACAACAAAGGTCGCAGGATAGGTATGTCCTTTGACAGTCACTCGCGCTGTGCATTGTCCTGATGGCGTAATGAGGTGGCCCCCAGCGGTGCGAATTTGTGGGCCGTCCCAAGCCGTTGTGACTTTTCTGAGCTGCGCAGCGAATGTTCCATTCATCACCGAGTAATCGGCTCCTGTGTCGACTAGAGCGGTAACTTTCCGGCCGTCGATAGTCACTTCTAGGTCGGAGGTCCTGGCTCTTGCATTGCATGTCGCTCTCGGCGTCGGGTCACGGCTTCGTCGCGTATGCGAGTCACGGGTTGGGCGTGTGGTCGAAGCTCCTCTGGGTGGCGGCGTCGATTTCAAGGTAGCTTGCGTCGTGGTCGAGGTTCTCATTGTGTGCGGCGTCGGTGCAGCGAGTGTCGGTTCTTCATGCGGCGTCGCGGGTGCAGCGTCTTCATGGGGCGTGGTCGGTGGAGGATCTTCGGCGTTTAGCTCGTGAGCAACCTCACCTCCAGAGGTTGCTGCCTTTAGTTTCCCCTACGGGGGCTGGGCGACCTTCCTCGTACCGCGGCTGCGTAGCTGCGGCGTGGCGACGCAAAGCGCGAGGTTGACGGCGATGGTGAGCGCGAAAAGCGGTTCGGCGTGTACTCTTCTCGACGCAGGTACTCGTCGATTTCGTGCGGACGTTGTCCGAAGCGTGGTCGTGGGGCGTTAACGGCAAATCCTCGAAGACCGATACGTCGGTACGGGCAGTGACGAAGAATATGGCCGGCCTCACCGCAATGGAAGCACAACGGCCGGTTGTCGGAAGTCCTCCAGGCGTCGCATTTCCTGGGGCTTGAGGGTCGGTCATAGGCTGGGCGGGCGGGGGCTGGGAGGCGGCGTTGTGGACCAAGTGGCTCATCTCGGGGAGGACGTGGGGGTTGTCGTTGGGGCTTAGCAGTCCTTACTGCAGCGGCGTAGGTCATGGCCTGGGGTTCTGTGGCCGTCGGGGTGCCAAGTGCCTGTTGCACTTCTTCCCGTACCACGTCCATCAGAGTCGATGCTTGTGGCTGTGGGGAGGATGGCAGTAATCGGCGTAGCTCCTCTCGGACGATTTCGCGGATAACGTCCCGCAAGCTGTCGCTGGTGGTGGCCGGCGTGTCCGAACGGATTGCATAGGCAGAGGAAGGGCAGTTGTACTGCCGAGCTCGGACGTCGAGGGTCTTCTCAATCGTGCAGGCTTCCTGCATGAATTCGTCGACCGTTTTTGGCGGCTGACGGACGAGGCTGCCAAAGAGTTGTTCTTTTACGGCGCGCATTAAGAACTGAACTTTCTTTTCCTCGGTCATCCCGGGATCGGCGCGGCGAAATAGGCGCTTCATCTCCTCGACGTAGCTGCGGACGGGCTCATTCGGAAGCTGGATCCTGGACTCGAGGAGTCGTTCGGCTCTTTCTTTCCTCACGACACTGGTAAATACCTTCAATAGTTCTCTCTTGAATAGCTCCCATGTCGTAAGGGACGACTCGTAGTTTTCGTACCACGTGCGTGCGGAGCCATCCAATGAGAAAAAAACGTGTCCAATCTTTGCCGCATCATCCCACTTGTTGAATGACGCCACGCGCTCAAATTGATCCAACCATTCTTCAGGGTCTTCGCCTAGGGATCCATTGAAAGTTGGCGGCACCCGCGGCTGCTGCAGTATGATCGGTGTCGACATCTTCGGCGAGATTGCGGTGCTCGTAGCCGCGTCTTTTCGCTGTCTTGTGCGGTCCGGCAGTTTCCCGAACTCAGGCTCCTCTCCCTGGAGACGTCGGCTGGCTCGCTGAGCTGCTGGCTCGTCCTCGGGTGCGAAGCGCTCAGGGCTGGCTTCACGACTTGAAGGGGGCGTCCGGAACATGGAAGGCTACCCCGCACCTCCACCAGATGTCACGTAGTGGTGACGGCAGTCGAAGCAGCGATGAAGACGGACGAAAGGATCTTCTAAAAGAACTGTTTATTGGGCTGACTTGGACCCAAAATGGACTGAATCACTCGGCGGCTGCGAAGCGACAAGCGTGCTCGGCGGTCGTCGAACAGAATGCCCGCCGCTGTCGGCCGTGCTCAATTTAAAGCTGATAGCGAACATTCGAGATAAAGGGCGCAAAGTTACTAGAACATTCCGGAACAACGTAGAATCAGCTTTGCCTGGCTGCGATCAATCGAGATAAATCTAGTCGCGTCTTGCGTCGCAAACAAAGCGATAAGGTGGTGTCGCGGCAGATTTGAAAAACGAACAAACACTGGAAATATTCGCGGCAATATATTCCAGTGGGGTATGTCTTTTTTGAATGTGTGTCAGTGTGAAATCGCATACACCAGGAAACAAGTACCAAGGTGGCAACCTATCGGGTCTCTGGGCAACATCAGGAAGTGCATCTAGTATGTTTATTTCTTGGCATATTTCTTCAAAGCGGAGGAGCAATGGTTTTACAGCTTGAGGTTTGTTGGTGAACAGTGTTCTGGATGGGCATTTTGTAACTATGGTGTAACAAAGATGTTTCGGTAGCGACCTTATTTTCAGTACGCACGCACAGGTAAGCATTGTTCTCCTGTTGGTGAGGGTCGGTTCATTTGCTTCTACGTGAAGGCTATTTATGGGTGATGTTCTGTAAGCACCAGTTGAAAGGCGCAACCCGAGGTTTTGTACTGGATCTAGCTTTTTAAGGTATGATGGCCTCGCAGACCCATACACTATGGATCCATAGTCTAACGAAGAGCGTACTAGAGAGCGATAGATGTGCAATAGGCACCTCCTATCGGATCCCCAATGCTTCCGTGAGAGTACCTTGAGTATAATCAGGGATTGGGTGGCTTTCTTTTTTAGGGTGTTTATATGTGGTAGAAACGTTAGCTTTTTGTCAAAAGTTAAGCCTAAAAATTTGTGTTCTTGTTTTACTGGAAGTGTGGTGTCGTTCAAGTGGAGGGTGGGATCAATCTGCAGTCCCCTCTGCAGCGAGAAAAGAACCGCAACAGTTTTCTGTGGAGAAAACCTAAATCCATTTCTGTCTGCCCAAAGTGCTAATTTGTTTATTGTGAGTTGTAGTTGTCTCTCACAAGTTGCCAGGCTAGAAGATGTGCATGCAATTTGAAGGTCATCAACGTAGACCGAGTACATAATGGACTGTGGAATTATACTGGTTAAAGAATTCATTTTTACTATGAACAATGTAGTACTTAAAATGCACCCCTGAGGAACGCCGTTTTCCTGAGTAAAATTATTTGAGAGGGTTGCGCCGAGACGAACTTGGAAAGAATGGCTGGTTAAAAAGTCGCTCAAATATTTCAGCATCCTCCCGCGGATACCAAGCTCTGCCAGGTCGCGAAGAATCCCGAACCTCCAGGTCGTGTCATATGCCTTCTCCATATTGTCACCGGCGAAAATACAGAGAACCAAACTGTTCACTCGGGCGAGGTTTTCCAACACCGCCGCGCTCGTTCTGGACAAAGAAGACGTTCGGCCACGCGCTCGGGAACACAGTTCGACCTCCAGGTGGCGCCGGCAGAAAGTCAGCAGCGTGGCATTGCCCCTCCCATCTAAGAGGCATCGACTCGATGCCGCACGCGAGGGGAAGAAAAAAAAATAAGGCGAAAGGTAATGGCGGGGTTCGGTCCGGGGCTAACGGGAATAAAACGGCTTCATTCGCGCCACGTGGACGACCTCGGACGTCGGGTGTCGAGAGGACCGGGCAGTTCCTTGAGGGAGCACCTCGTAGGTCACCGCGCTGAGGCGGCGTAACACCTGGTACGGACCAAAGTAACGGCGAAGAAGCTTCTCGGAGCGCCCTCGCAAACGGATTGGGCTCCACACCCAGACTTGGTCACCGGGTGTGTAAATCACCTCCCTGCGGCGGAGGTTGTAACGCTCGGCGTCGCGTTGTTGTTGGCACCGGATTCGCTGTCGAGCAACTTGGCGAGCAACTTCGGCGTCACGGACAAATTGGTCGGCATCCACGACAGAAGAGGGAGTAGGATCCGGAAGAAGCATGGCGTCCAGCATGGTCAAGGGTTCGCGACCGTGCACCAAATGGAAAGGAGTGAAGCGCGTCGTTTCGTGAAGCGCAGTGTTGTACGCGAACGTTATGTAAGGAAGTATCCGGTCCCAGTTCGCGTGGTCATCGTCGACATACATAGAGAGCATATCGGCAATTGTCTTGTTAAGCCGCTCAGTCAGTCCGTTGGTTTGCGGATGGTAAGCCGTTGTCTTTCGATGACTGGTGCCACTGAGTCGAAGTACCTCGTTCGTAAGTGCCGACGTAAACGGGGTTCCCCTGTCAGTTAATACGACCGTTGGAGCTCCGTGACGAAGCACAATGTTATGAATGAAAAAACTTGCGACTTCGGCGGCGGTACCACGGGGAAGAGCCTTGGTCTCACAGTAGCGGCTGAGATAGTCAGTGGCAACAGCAATGTACCGGTTACCCATGGAAGACTCCGGAAACGGACCGAGTAAGTCCATGCCGACCTGTTGAAATGGGAGGCGCGGGGGATCGATAGGCTGCAGGAGCCCGGCTGGTTTAGTCGGTGGCGTCTTCCGGCGCTGACATTCTCGGCAGGTTCGGACGTAACGGCGGACAACCGCAGCAAGCTTGGGCCAGTAGTACTTGGTGCGTATGCGCGCCAACGTGCGGGAAAACCCGAGATGGCCCGAAGAAAGGTCGTCGTGGCACGCGCGCAGAACTTCGTCGCGAAGCGCAGCTGGCACTGCAAGCAGATAGACAGTGTCCGTTGGGCCGTAGTTCTTTTTGTAGAGTACCCCATCGCGCAAGCAAAACGATGACAGTCCGCGCTTGAAGAGCCGAGGTGGAGATGGGGCGATTCCTTCAAGGTATTCTATGAGGGGCAGCAGGTCAGAATCGGCCCTTTGTTGTTGGGCAAGGGTGGACGTGGTGAGAGCACCAAGAAAAGCGGAATCGTCGTAGGACTCGTCAGCGGGGTACAGGATTGGGGCGCGAGATAGACAGTCAGCATCGCTGTGTTTCTGGCCAGACTTGTGCACGATGGTGACATCAAATTCTTGTAACCGAAGACTCCATCGAGCAAGCCGCCCCGAGGGATCCTTCAGGTTCGCCAATCAACAGAGTGAATGGTGGTCGCTCACGACCCGAAACGGGCGGCCATACAAGTACGGACGAAATTTCGTAACGGCCCACAGCACAGCTAGACATTCCTTTTCCGTTGTGGAATAATTGACTTCTGAACGGGACAAAGTGCGACTGGCGTAAGCAATCACGCGTTCTAGACCATCCTGCCGCTGAACAAGGACCGCGCCGAGGCCAACGTTACTAGCATCAGTGTGCAGTTCAGTGTCGGCCTCTTCGTCGAAGTGGCCAAGCACAGGCGTACACTGCAGACGGGACTTGAGTTCTGTGAAGGCGCTGTCCTGGTCTGGGCCCCAGATGAAGGATTCAGAATCCTTCGTCAGGCGGGTCAAAGGCTCTGCTAGCCGGGAGAAATTGGGAACAAACCGGCGATAGTACGCGCAGAGGCCCAAGAAACGACGCAGGCTCCGTTTGTCTGTTGGCTTAGGGAAGGCAGCTACGGCGGCCGTCTTTTCGGGATCTGGACTAACACCTCGTGCGCTGACAATGTGACCAAGAAACTTCAGCTCTTGAAATGCGAAGTGACATTTCTCTGGCTTGAGAGAGAGACCAGCGGAACGTACGGCCTCGAAAACAGCACGCAAGCGTTTCAGGTGCTCATCAAACGTGTCAGAGAAGATCACGACATCGTCAAGATATACGAGGCATGTCTGCCACTTCAGACCGGACAGCACGGTGTCCATCATTCGTTGGAACGTGGCTGGGGCCGAGCACAAGCCAAAAGGGAGTACCTTAAACTCGTATAAACCGTCTGGCGTAATAAAGGCGGTCTTCTCTCGGTCGCGTTCGTCGACCTCTATTTGCCAATACCCACTGCGGAGGTCGAGGGATGAAAAGAAGGTGGCATGGCGCAGGCGGTCTAGGGAATCATCAATTCGGGGCAGAGGGTACACATCTTTTTTCGTGACGGTATTCAGGCGCCTGTAATCGACGCAGAACCTGAGGGTGCCATCTTTCTTCGTGACGAGAACAACAGGCGATGCCCAGGGGCTCGTGGAAGGTTGGATGACGTCGTCCTGGAGCATCTGTGTAACTTGGCGGCGGATGGCATCGCGTTCTTTGGAAGACACGCGATAAGGACGCTGGCAAATTGGTCTTTGGTCGTCAGCAACGACAATTCGATGCTTGGTAAGCGGCGTCTGTCGGACCTTGGAAGTTTCCGCAAAACAGTCGCGGAAGGAATAGATTAGGCTTTGCACGCAGTTTTTCTGACTGGCCGAGAGGTGCGGGTTCACGTCAGTCGGAATGGCTGTAGCCGTCGCGTCGGCGAGGTCTGACGTGGTGGATAAAGAGCACTGCCTCGTACACTCTCCAAGCTCGTCAAAATAAGCGACGACTTCTGACTTCGTCAAATGTTGGGGTTCACGAGTAAAGTTCGTGACTAAGATTTCGGTACGACCATCGGCAAGGTCTACTAGGCCTCGGGCGACACAAACTTGCCGAGCGAGTAGCAGGGACATGTTCGCTTCAGCAATGCCAAGAGCGCCGGTGCTGTCAGTACACTCGACTGTGACGAACTTGCTGGCTCGCGGAGGGATTGTTATGTGGTCGTCACATATGCGCAACATTACTTTACAGGGCTCGGTGGTTGTGTTAACGGCTCGCTGGGCGGAAAAAGATACCATGAGTTCCTGAAGGTTTATGATATCGCACCATACTCGTGAAGGAAATCCATGCCCAGTATGAGGTCCTTTGAACAGTCAGCTAACACGGCAAAGGAGCCGGTGAAAGTAAGACCATGGATTTGGATGCGGCAAGTGCAGACGCCGATTGGTGTCACGACATGGCCACCGGCAGTGCGGATCACGGGTCCACACCAAGGCGTCAGAACCTTACGGAGTGTCATGGCTAGCTCCCTGCTCATCACAGAAAAATCAGCGCCGGTATCGACGAGTGCGGTCAGTTCATAACTGTCGACGGTTACTAAAATTTCAGCGGAAACTAATCGTTCGCAGCACGTCGGTGGGGTCGTCGGATCGGGTCGTTGACGCTCGGGCCGTCGCGTCCAATCGTCGGGTGGAGGCTGTTGACTTCGTGCAGCGGCGGCGGCCCTACCCCCGGAGGACGCCGTCTTCAGTTTTCCCGCCGAGGGGACGTGCCTCCGAACTGACCGGAGGTTGAGGGCCGACTGGGCGTAGCAAAGCGCCTCG
Organism: Amblyomma americanum; assembly: GCF_052857255.1. Lineage (NCBI taxonomy): Eukaryota > Metazoa > Arthropoda > Arachnida > Ixodida > Ixodidae > Amblyomma > Amblyomma americanum. The sequence goes on from NC_135500.1 coordinate 12,672,240, forward strand.
GGGATGGCGATCGCGACTGTCGCCGCTGTGAGGTCGGGGGCGGCACTTGAGAGTTCAGGTACTCCTCTATGTCCCGCGGTCTTTCACCATAGCGCGGTCGAGGCGCGTCCGGTGGGAATCCTCTCAGACCCATCCGCCGGTACGGGCAATTCCGCAGAACATGGCCGGGCTCCCCGCAGTGGTAGCAGAGCGGACGATCGTTGGACGTTCGCCACACGTACGCTTTGCGGAATGGAGGGCACGGGTCCTGCTGCTGCTCAATGGGACGCACGTAACGATGGGGTGGTGGTGGTTCGGCAACGGGGCGAAACGCTTGCGGCGCCGGGGCAGGTCGGCGCAAGGCATCGCTGTAGGACATTACGTGCGGCTCCGAAAGGGGTGCTGGGGGTGGCTGCACCGCTCGCCGGATTTCGTCACGGAGAACATCGCCTGTCGAAGGTACGCTTTCTGACGGAGCACTCAAGTGGAGGTGTCGCAGTTCTTCGCGGACAATGCTCCGCACAAGCGCTCGCAGCGCCTCATCCCCGGGGCCTGGCAAGGACGTGCAGTACTGAGCGGCCGCTACATTTGCCTGACGGCCGTATTGGGCACTCCGTTCCTGCAAGGAACGTTCTATGGTCGTCGCTTCCTTGGCAAAGGCGGCGACAGTTCTCGGAGGGTCGCGCATGAGGCCAGCGAACAGCTGCTCCTTTACCCCACGCATAAGGTGCCTCACCTTTGTAGCTTCGGGCATGGCTGGGTCGGCCCGATTGAAGAGGCGGGTCATGTCCTCAATAAACATGGCCACGCTCTCGTTGGACTGCTGTGACCTGGAGCGAAGGGCAAGCTCGGCATTCTCCTTTCGCTCGCTCGAACTGAACGTGGCGAGCACCTCGCGGCGAAAAGCTGCCCAGTTAGAGAAGGACGCCTCGTGGTTCTCGAACCACGTTTTCGCCGAGTCTTGCAGTGCGAAGTACACGTTCAGCAGCTTTCGCTCGTCGTCCCATTGGTTGAACGCGGCCACACGGTCAAAACCGGCCAACCAATCTTCTACATCCTCGAACCGGTCGCCGTGGAAGGATGGTGGCGACCGAGGTGCAAGAAAGACGAACGGCGGGGCACTGCCGAAGGACTGACCTGTCTGGCTGCCAGTGGCGGAAGTCATGGCCCGAGCAGGAATCGTGAGTGGCTCAAATTCGGGTTGCAGGCCTCGCAGGCGACGGCTAGCTTTGTGGACAGGTGTGGCGTCTGCTCGTCGGGGAGAAGCGTCAGGGCTATCGTCCCGGTCAGCGTACATGGGATGATACCCAGCACGGCTCCACCAAAAATGTCACCGGCGAAAATACAGAGAACCAAACTGTTCACTCGGGCGAGGTTTTCCAACACCGCCGCGCTCGTTCTGGACAAAGAAGACGTTCGGCCACGCGCTCGGGAACACAGTTCGACCTCCAGGTGGCGCCGGCAGAAAGTCAGCAGCGTGGCAATATCGAAAAAAACTGAAAGGCAGTGTTGCCTGTGTATAAAGGCCTCTCGGATTGTGTTTTCCAGGCGGACTAAATGGTCGACTGTGGAACATGTTTTTTTAAAACCACATTCGTGGACATCAAGAAGCTCTCAGGATTCTAGAATAAACATTATTCTAATATTTATAACACTCTCAAAAGATTTGGCAAGACAGCTTGTAAGGGTTATAGGCCTGTAACTGTTAGGGGAGGTTGGTGGCTTTCCTGGTTTTAGAAATGGAACAATAACGGCTTTTTCCAAGCAGCTGGTATTTTCCCTACTACCCATATTTTGTTAAAAATTTTAACAGAACTTCTACAGATTGCTCAGATAGATGGGACAGCATTTCATAATGAATTTCGTCGGGGCCTGGTGCAGTTTGTTTACCTATAGACAGTACTCTCTGTATTTCTTGAAGTGTAATCAAATTATTGTAAGGCTTGTTTGTGCTGCCTGCCGTAAGGAGCCTTTGTTTTTCGGTTGTGTTTTTGTATTTTAAGAATGACTGTGTATAGTGGGAAGAACTAGAAACTATAAAAAAATGTTGCCCCAAAATGTCTGCTTGTTCTTTAATACTTGTCTGAATACCAGGATCCGTCAGCAGAGGAAGGGTGAATGGGGAATAGCTGCCATTTACTTTTCTGACCTGCTCCCACAGTTTTTTTGATGTTACCGAGCTGTTTATTGAAGACACATAATTTTGTTTTTTCCACGTTCCGCCGTATATATCGGGCTTTAGCTTTTGCCTTTTTGAAAACTATTAGATTATCGTGAGTAGGATACCTACGAAATACACCCCAGGCCTTATTTTGTTGTCTTTTGGCTTCCCAACATTCTCGCGTCCACCATACCTTGTGGTTCTGGCACACCACGCCTGTGGACAGGGGAATAGCTAGCCGTGCAGCATCGATGACACACTTTGTGAGAATTTCATTGAGTTCATCTATGCTAAGTGTTTCTGAGTAAATGTCTTCTAATCTGGCCTTTTCTCTAAACAACGCCCAATCAGCTAAATGTAGCTTCCATCGCCGTGGTTTGGTTGGGATGACTGCAGGTGAGGATGATAGGCTTATAAAAACTGGTAGGTGATCACTCCCAAACGCGTTGTCTGAAACGTCCCACTTAAAATCGCTAAAAACAGAAGGTGAACAAAAAGACAGGTCTAAACTGCTCATTTTCCCAGACGTTGGGGAACAGTATGTGGCCTTTTTCGTGTTTAAAAGGCATACATTGTACGTCAGGATAAAATATTCGATTATTTGACCTCTAGCGTCACAGCGTTCGCTTCCCCACAGGGAGGAGTGAGCATTGAAATCCCCAAGTAACAGATATGGCTCCGGATCAGTTGCTGTAGATCATGGAGAGTTAACGTAAAATGTGGAGGAATGTATACGGAACAGATTGTTAGTGTTTTGTAGCTTACGATACTGACTGCAACCGCCTCAAGTTTTGTTTTGAGTTTAATTTCTTGAGCAGGGACGCCGCTTTGAACGACTATCGCGACGCCTCCCGATAGCCGATTTGCCTGCTCTCGATCGCGTCTAAAGGTTTTATAATGTTTCAGGATATGTACATGTTGTGGACCAAGATTGGTCTCCTGAAGACATAAACCTGTGGGTAACATTGACCCTAAAATATGTGTTATGTCGCTGTAATTCCGCATAAGTCCTCTACAATTCCAATGGATTAAAAAAGCCAAGTTTATGTATTTATTTTATTTATTTATTTATTTAAAACATACTGCAGTCATTGAAGACCAAGCAGGAAGGGCAATACAGGTCACAAAAAATGCAATTCAGCGCCACCATTGGGAAGCAATCACAAAATATAAAATGAACAGGGTGCAGTGCAAACACATGATATCAAGTAGAAAAGGGGAAAATGAATCGGCAACCATTAAAGCAAAAAAATATATATATAAAGGAAAAAATCAGCACAGGGTTTTTCGTACACTTGCTTCAAAAACTGTTACATTATCAGCGGAAAAAACATCTCTTGGAAGAGCATTCCACTGGGTGACAGTGCGTGGAAAAAAAGAATTTTTAAATCTGTTAGTACGTGCAAAGATTGGTTCCAGGTTGTGACGGTGGGAGTGCCGAGTTTGACGACTCACACGTGGATGAATGAACAATTGTGGATTGATGCCAAGTTGGTGATTGTTGAGCAGATACAGAAACCGCAGCCTGGAAATCATTCGTCGGCTTCCTAACGTCAAAATGTTGTTAGCACTCATCAGAGACAAGGTGAATCTAATCGACCATATGAATTGAATATGAAACGAACGGCTTTTCTCTGTACCATTTCTAGTTTGGTTATGTTTTTCTTCAAGTAAGGGTCCCATACTACACAAGCATACTCCAGCTGAGGTCTGATTAGGGTACTGAATGCAAGCAGCTTACCATGGGAAGGGGCTGATCTTAATTTAAAATGAAGAAAACCTAGTTTCTTAAAGGCTGATGCACAGGTTTTATTAATGTGGCTCATCCAATTCAAGTGATTAGTTATCGTCACACCTAGATATTTATACTCGTCGACCTGAACTATTGGATATTCATTGATTTTGTACAAAAACTGAAACGGGGTTTTCTTGTTAGTAACCTGAAGAAGGACGGATTTTTCTCGGTTTAATTCCATAGACCAAAGGCTACGCCACTAGTGTAAGCATTAAGGTTATTGTTCAAAGCAATTTGGTCATCGGTACAACGAATAGTTTTGAACAGAACGCAGTCATCTGCAAATAGCCTGATACTAACAGATGCGATGTCAACTGAGGCAACGATGTCATTAATATATATTAAGAATAAAACAGGGCCAAGGACACTACCCTGAGTTACCCCAGAGCCGACCGGTAAAATTTCAGAGGAGCAGCCATTGACGTGGACGAACTGTTTTCGGTTACTGAGGTAGGCTTGAATCCATTTCACTATGGGTAGAGGAAGACCAATGTTCTGAAGTTTTAGGATTAGTTTGCTATGTGAGACACGATCAAACGCTTTGCTGAAGTCTAGGAATATCATATCTATTTGCTCGGCTTTATCAATAGAGGATGCCACTTCGTGAATGCTAGTTACCAGTTGAGTAACAGTTGAAAGACCTTTCCGAAATCCATGCTGGAAACACGACAAAATATTGTGTTTTTCGAGAAATGCAATTATGAAGTTAGACACGATATGTTCCATGAGTTTACATATGCTGGAGGTTAATAAAATTGGATGATAGTTTCCAACATCAAGACGGTCACCTTTTTTGAAAACCGGAATCACTTGAGCCATTCGCCAATCGTCAGGAAGAACATTGTTTCGAAATGATAACTGGAACAGATGAGTAAGAATATGGGCCAGGGGTTCCGCATAGCGACGTAGGAATACGTTACGTACATTATCAGGGCCGACAGAGGTCTTCACTTTAAGGCTGAGGAGCATATTAAAAATACCTTCGTACGTAATGAAATCGGGTGATAGACCCGGGAGCGAATAATCAAACTGGACGTCATCGTGTGCCGTGGTGAAAACAGAGTGAAAGTACTGATTAAAGCAGTTGGAAATAACGGACGGGTCATGTGAAATGCAATTATTAACAGATAATTGACTCGGCTCGTTTTTAGTTTCGCTGAGGTACCGCCAGAACTTCTCAGGTCTATCCTTTAAAAACCTCGGGAGTGAGTGAGTGAAGTATTTTGCTTTTGCTTCGGATAAGTGAGAGGCTAGCGCAGTTTTAAGGGATTGATGGGTGCTATTGAAATGACCGCTACGTTTAGCAGGTTTTAGCTTGCGATGGATGTGAATAATTTCTCGTGTAATCCATGGGTTCTTTTTGTTAGTTTGTACACGTCTGTTTGGTACATGAGTTTCGAGGCAAAACTACAGTTTCCATGAAAGACTTCCATAATGATTTCACATCACCACATAGATTATCAGAAAAATGCCACAGGGTGTCCAGAATGGCTTGGCCATTGGCTCGTAAAAAGTTTTTGACAGTACGAACAGGTTGTTGCTTATGGCCTTGTCGATTTGCTATTCGAAAAGACAAGTTTACGACATGATGATCAGAAATGCCAGCGTCTACCGATACCGTATAGTCAGACACATTCCTGTTGACAAAGTTTAAATCAAGAGTAGAACGGGCATTTCCAATTTCCCGAGTATAATCAGTTACAGTTTGCACAAGATCGCACGCAAGCATAATATCAGTCAGAGGGTTTTCAATAACATCAAAAACAGATTTTGGGTTACTCCAATTGATTTCGGGAAGATTAAAACCACCAGCAAGAATGAGGCGGTCTTTTTTAAGCAGGCATAAGTGATTGTAAAGCCTAACAAATAATCAGTAGAGCACGACAGTGCTCTGTAAACAGCACACACTGTGAATAAATGGCCCCAACAATTTACTTGGATAATTAGGCTTTCATGATCTGGGATTTGATTAAGGACTATGCCGTGAGAGGAAATGAAAGGGGATTTACTTAAGTAGTGGGCCCGTTATTAGGGGCCTGTCTTTTTTTCGTTCAAGAAAGCTGTTCCGCCGCTGCAAAGCAGGCGGAGTGGAAGTTGTATCCATCGCCTCACGAGAGGCACTGGAGGACTGCGGGGAAGCCGCGGGTTTGTGGGTTTCAGTCCTCCCCCGGTAGGGGGACTGTCCAGCGGGATGCCGACGCATGGACCGGTGCTCCCTGCTTTGACATTGGCAGGGCAGCTTTCGCTGACCCTGCCTGGGGCGTGAATGGCCCTGCCATTGGCTCGATGGAAGTGGCCTCGGCAGGCACCGGGGTGCTGTGTGGTGCACCGCCCCTGCGCACCACATCAGCAAAGCTGGATTTTGCTGTGAAGGAGAACTGGTTGGTAACGGCAAATTGCCTTCTTGCTTCTCTAAATGAAATGTTTTCCTTGGTTTTTATCGTGATAATCTTTTTTCCTTCTTCCAGGACGGACAGGCCCTGGAGTATGCAACATGTTCTCCTTCGCAGTTAGCGCAGCGCAGGGCTGCGTCACATTCCTCAGAAACGTGATCCTTGGAAGCACATTTTGCGCACGTTTTGTGGCCGCGGCAGCTCTGTGAGCCATGGCCAAATCTCTGACAGTTGAAGCATCTTCGTGGGTTTGGAATGTAGTGCCTGACATTTACTTTTACGTATCCTACATCGATGGTTTCTGGTAATGTACTTGTATTGAATGTTAGAACCAAGTGTTTTGTCTCTATTTCTTTGTTGTCTTTCCGGATTTTGATTCTGTACACATCTGTGACATTTTGGTCAGACAGGCCTTCCAGCAATTCTTTTTCGGTTAGGTGTATGAAGTCATTTTCTGAGATGACACCACGGACTGAGTTAAGGGATCGGTGCGCTGTTATGGAAACTGGGATTTCTCCGATGGATGCAATGTTTGCGATTTTCGAGTTCTGGGTGTTGTCAAGGAGTTCTAACAATAAGTCTCCGCTGGCCATTTTAGACACCTTGTAGCCAGGGCCCAGGGTATCTGTTAGGCATTTAGACACAAGGAACGGAGAAACTATTCGTGCTTGTTTTTCATTACTTTCACTGTGGATAACATAGAACTTGGTGAATGTCAATGTCGGTTTCTTTTTTGAAAAAAAGTCTGCTGCTTCGTTCCGCCCTCTCTTGAGAGAGCGATCGGGTTTTGAAAGGGGGGGAGCCATAAAAAATGAAGTTTTTCAGTCATGGTGCCAGCCACCCACCATGGAGTCCAACAAGGGGACGGGACAGGAACTTGAACGCAAGTCCTGCCCACGCCAGCTGTACACCTCAACTATAACCAAATCCGACACAACTCAGGGTGGTTGGCCACACAAGGTTAACCCTCGCCGCCTATGAAAAGTGAAAAAAAACTAAGAAGTGAGTAGGAGACAGAAGAGTTGTGAGAAAGAGATAGGAAAGTGAAAGACAGAGGGTAGGATAGGAAAAGGCGACTGCCGATTTCCCCCGGTCGGGTCAGGCCGGAGGTGCCGTCTACGTGAAGCTGGGGCCAAAGTGGTGTGTTGCTTCCGCCGAGGGGCCTTAAAGGTCCAAACGCTCGGCATCGGCTCAACCACCAGGATCCCCTTTTCCCCGGACACGACGATGCCACGCACGGCGAAGCGTGGGTGCTCGGGTCCGTGGTGATGCACTGTTCACCATCATCCCCTTGCGGGGATGTCCCTGCGGATGCTCGGGAACCCGCGGCGTCACCACTCACCGTCGCAACGCCTGCAAGCTGCAGGCGCCCATGAAATCATGATCAGACATCAAGAACACAACGCTACTAAGTAGTTCTAAGTAACAGACATGAGAACAAAATATGATGTTCACTATGAGATAATAGAGATAGAGAGGCGAAATTTTCTGTTCATAAGGAGACACAGTGAGGATGTACAAGCATGTAGAACAAACAATACTTAAGAGAAAAACCTGTCATTACTCTCCGTATGACTAAGAAAATTTCTCACGAAAACAGTTCTTTTATAGCAGGCTTTTTCACACCACCATTCATTTGAATTAAGTGTGTTAGGAACTAAGATTTGCATCATTTGCACCATTTGTGAAATTTGTGAAATTGTGAAATTTGCACCATGATAATGATAGGTAATGATAGTGTTTTTGAGGAGTTTACTGTTTATTTGGTCATATCCTGCAGATGATGAGAGCTTGAGTGAACTGGTTAAATTGGAGATTTGTTCGGGGTTAATTTAAATTTCCGGCATTTCTTTTTGACTATGGGTTTACAAAACTGTGGGTGTAGAATTGTTAGCGGACGAAAACGCAGATGAAATGTAGTCATGTAGAGCTTTTACGGATTGATTAGTATCTCGATCTTTTTACCAGTACCGTCATCCAACATTTAACCAGCACCCAAAGATGAGACCAGAAGAAAGTCATCATTACTGGTTTCAGAAATCAAGGTATCACAATGAATTTGACCTCTTTGAATTGGTTTTCCTGCACGTGTTTTACTACTGCGACAATGCTGGGATGGTAGCATTGCACTTGTGAGGTGGACTCATTGCGGCTGAAGGGGGCTGCACGTTCTTCCATCCCGGAGAAAGACACCACCTCGTGCTGTGCGTTTCTCATGCAGAAAAGAGGTTTCCCGCCTTCTTCTAAAGTTTCTCCAGAACTCGGATTTGGACTTCCGATGGCGACAGCAGGACTTGAGTACTAACTGTTGCACGTGATTGTGCTTATAGCTATGCAGAACAGGGAGTTCTTAGGTATGTGCCTGATTTGTGAACTTGAGTTAGCATTTCTCTGTCACTACAGGAGAGCAATTGCTGGCAGATTGCTGCAAGGTTAATCCCGCCAGCAGCTTGCAACAACCTCAACCTGTGCGTCTCTCACAGAAGCCCCGTGAAATTTGCGCCATGTTTCCTTTCTGAACGAAAAGTGTGCATACAAGCAACTGCGTCCAGTCGACGTGCAGATTGATAATGCTCACAGCTCTTTCTGGTGCGCCCTGATGTCCCACAGGAAAGGAAGCAGTGCCGGGCAGGCGTCCCGCAGTCGTGCCGCAAAGGCGCCGCCGCTGTCCTCCTGCTCCGCCAGGCGGAAGGCCAGGCAGAGGCACTCAAGGAATATCTCGCACACGTCCTGCTGCTGCTGCTGGGAATGCTGCAGACCGAGACCAAGGAAAACCGCTGTCATAACCTGCAGCGTGATCTCCAAGGTGAAGTGAGAGGGTGGATGCCAAAGGGACGGTGTGATACGACCAATGCGCCCATATTGCCAATGCACCCATATCACCGCCCACCGCGGTCGCGGCAACCGAATTTCGATGGAGGCAAAATTCTAGAGGCCCTTGTACTGTGCGATATCAGTGCACGTTAAAGAACCCCAGGTGGTCGAAATTCCCGAAGCCCTTCACTACGGCGTCCCTCGTAGCCTGAGTCGCTTCGGGACGTTAAACCCCCATAAACCAAACCATTCATATCACCAATGCACCTATATGACCAATACGCCTGTTGACGGCAATGGCCCAATGGGGTTTTGGCTTTGCTAGTGGAAGTTTTTGCTAGAAAGATTTATTAATTTGCTCGAGAAAAACAATGTAAAAATTGACTGCCAATATGGGTTTCGGAAGGGACGATCTGGAGAACTGGCCTTACTTCTACTCAAGGAACAGATATTTCAAAATTAGATGCTGGTCTTTGTTGCTGTAGCTCTGTTTACTGATTTTAACAAAGCCTTTGATTGCCTCCATCATTCTTTTTTCGTAGCTAAGCTATCAGAGCATGCAATACAGTTGGGTTATCTTTACTAACACTAAAAACAGTGTGATTCAGCCAGCATATTAATGATATACAGTCCAGCTCAATTATAACAAGCCTGAGGGTGACGGGAATCGCGATCGTTGTGTCCAATTTACCTTTAAGTGAACTTTGCCTATTATCGCGAAAAGTTTCGTCATGCAAAGTGGCGCTTCTTTCATGAAAAAGGTTCCTTATGCAGGCCTGCTTCTTCATTGAGGCTATATAACCACGCTTTCCAAGCCTTCGCAGTGTTCACGTGGTTCTCGTCGAAATTGTTCATACCAACAAGCTGTATTGGTTGTTGTGCCAGTGCAAAGGCCAATCTTGCTGGCAAGGTTGTCATGGTCATCGTCACATTCCTGCCTGGCCTGACGACTGCACCACTGGTGTCGTCCTTCCGACTGAACATAGCGATGGAAAAGTTGGAACTGGCCTGCCACCGCGGATCAGCCCAACCGGACTGGCCCATCGACGTCCACATTCCCATTTTCATCAGGTACAAAACCGCAACCACCGTAAACAATATTTCGTGGGCACGGCGGCAGTGCCACAGCAAAGGCCACAAATCCCGTATTCCTGACAATGCAGGTTAGTAACCAGTGCAGCCCCTTTCAAAGAAAACAAGTAACTACTGCTAAGGCCTCTTACCAACCCCGCAGTGTCTCAGTGCCGTCACTGCTGGTTGTGTTCACGCCATATGCTATCTTCTGCTGCTGCAATCGGGCGACATCGAGACCAACCCCAGCGGTGACTCTGACGCCATTCTCGCCGAGCTTGAGAAAATTCCCGCTTGAGAAAATAGAAAAAACTATTTCCAATCTGAACAACTCGAGAATCATTACCAAAATCTCATAACTCTGAAAAGAGGCCTTGATTCGGCCCAGACTAACACCAACCCAAGTCTCTGAACTAGAAATGCGTTCGGGCGACGCCGTAAATCGATCACGTTGGAATAATCTAATATTTAACGGCCTTCAAGACACTAATGCAAATAAAAGTTATGCCGAGGCTCAAGAACTAACCATTCGCCTCTGCCAGGATATCAATCGACCCTAAATAAATAGAGCGTGCACATCGTCGTGGACGCCAATCCTATAGGCTTTCCAACCATCGCCAAGTGGTGGTGGTGGTGGTGGTGGTGGGTGGGTGGGTGGGTGGGTGGGTGGGTGGATGGATGGATGGATGGATGGATGGATGGATGGATGGATGGATGGATGGAAGGAAAGAAGAAAGGAAGGAGCATCCCCTTCGGATTGGGGTGGTGGCAGTTGCCACCATGCTCCGCTTTCTTTTTCTTTTTTGTGTAAATTGTTTTTTTTGTAACTTTGTTGCAAATTGTTATTAAGATTCACCATTTTCTTTAAATATGTTTCCCTACACCTCTAACCTTATGTCACCTCTCTGCTTTTAAGCCAAAAATCTTCAAATCAATTTTTTGCTAACTTCTAGCACGATTTATTTACATTACCGCGTTTACCTCTAAACTCTAGGGTTTCAGGAAAAGTGACTGTGCCTGTATCGACATACGGATGGATAACATCACATATGAGTATGAGATGTTCAATTGCTTTTAAAGATTTACCGCACACAGCACATGTGTCATCTTCTTCGTTGACTTTCTTTTTGTAGCTACGCATTCTAAGACACCCTGACCAAGCTTCCAAGAGTAGGGCACTGCCTCTTTAGTTATCAAACGCTTCTTTCCTGATTTGCTTTTTCCTCTATCAATATAGTTCTACACTAAGTTTCTTTTCCATTGAATCTATCCAATTTTTACCTTCCGCGTTTTTAACCTGTCGTTTAATGTCCTTTCTTTCTCCGTTCTCGTGTCCGGCATATTTACTGGTTAGTTCCCCAGTTCTTTCCGCAATTGTGAGTCAACGCTATTTTTATATAATTATTCAAATGCCTTAGCTGCCTACCTGTTATCGTCCAATTTTACTGTGAGCTTCCCGTGCTTCGAACGATGCCCAGCCCATATCCCCCTGTACTGCCTCATTTGTGCTTTTGCCGTAGGCACCTAGTGCTAATCTTCCACCCACTCTCTGATTTACTTCTAATCTCAACTGAACTTCTGCCCTTAAGCACAGAACCGCATTGCCGAAAGTAAGCCCCGGCACCATTATTCCTTTCCAAACACCTCTCAGTACTTCATAGTAGTTGTACCCCCACAATGCCCTATGCTTCATTATCCTGGCATCTCTTCGTCCTTTTGCCAGAATAGACTGTTCGTGCTTTTGCGTGTATACCTGCCCTTCATTTACCCATACCCCGAGATATCTGTATTCAGCCACTTGGGGTATTTCATGGCCTTGTATTGTTAAGCACCTGATCAGTTGTATCGCTGAAATCATCGCACCTGACTTAGTTGCACTGAAACTGAAACCTAGAGTGTCTCCTTCGTCTCCACAGCAATTAACCAAAGTTTGTAAAATCTTCCTGGCTATCTGCTAGCAGTACAATATCGTTCGCATAAATTAAGCTCGGTAGGCAGTGCTCAACGACCTTTCCGCCTAATCTGTATGAAAGATAATAACCTATATTGCTTCCTTGTAGCCTTCTTTCCATATTTATCATGCAAAAGCATGAACAGCAGCGGTGATAGAGGACAACCTTGTCTTAATCCTTTGTATACCTCGACAGTTCCCGTACTTTTTATCCCTTCCCATGTAATTGCAACTTTATTTTCTCTGCATATTTGCTGTAGAAAATTAATTACTTCTTGACAGATACCTTCATCTTTTAATATGTTCCACAGGAGTTCCCTGTTCACGTCGTATGCACCGCTTATGTCCAGGAGGGCCAAATACAGTGCTCTGTTTTCATATGTAGCGGCGCTGGCATCGCCAGCGGCGCTGATGAAGATGAAGTTGGCGCGACCTGCCTCGCGCAAAACCAGAAGCCCTCGCTCGTGCAACAGAGAACGATTTCGGCAACTGGTCTAGCCAGCAACGTCAACAGCCCATTCCACCGTCTCAGCCGTCGCGGCTACCGGGACGTCAAATAAATGTGGTTCATCCACCACATCTGGTGACACCGGACGACAGCCCCGACGCACGCACCGCCGCTCCCATCGGCTCACCGCTCCTGCCCGTTCTGTCCCTCCACTTGGCCTTGCCGCTGCCTGCCCCATGTTCGCACCAGGCTTTCGGCAGCTTTTCATCGCCATGTACACATCTCCCTTCACATCCGGTGAGCTCCTTCAGCCGTATCAACGCCCCTTCCTTCCTCGGCTGCCCGGCCTGCCCGCATTTTATGCCAGGGACCCCGTTTTGTGGCTGGTGCTGCTAGACTCGCACTTTTATGTCCACGTGTCCAGCCAGCTGCTGCGCTATCAGCACGCCAGCCGCGAACTACCACCCAGTCTCCTGGCACAGCTGCAGTTGCTGCCTCCCGGTTCCGACATATACGCCGATTTCACCAAGGGCTTGACGGCATATTTTGGCTTGGAGCTCCCGCCGACTTTCTGCGCTCCTGTTCCGGACTCAGAAACTGCGGCGCCACTCGAACCACCACCCCTGGCCGCATTCCCTACCCGAGCTGTTTCGGCTTTTCCTCCGCCCGCTCCTACGTTGACGCTCCACCCCCCACCGGTCTCTCCACTATCGTCGCCACCGTATGTGCCCCCACTCACGGTTCGGCAAGTGCCACGCGAAGACGCGCCATTCTCTTGCCAACCTTCTCAACCAGCTGCCTCAAACTCTCTCAAGTTTGCTTCACCGGCTCCTAAGGACGGCCATCAACTTGTGATCTCCCGTCCCACGGCGCCTCCTGCTCAGCCCTGCTTCCCAGCTGTGGTGCCTACCCTTTGGCCATCACCTGCAGCACCCTCTCTCGACCCGGGCATGGACTCTCTTCTAGTCCCACGTTCGCCTGATCCCTCAAGCCCGACTACAGTGAGCACAAATGTCATTCCTGTCGCGAGGCCTGCATGCACGTCACCCGAGGACTTTGTCGCACCTCACACGCCACCCGCAACGCCTGCCCACATCCCTGTCTACCTGGCGCCTTCACCAGTGCCTGTGCCTCCCCGACAAGCGAGACAGCCCTACCGTATGCTTGCCATTCCGACAACTACGCCCCGGACTTGCTTCTTGTGCCCCCAGCCACCCGTCCCACTGCCACAGTAAGCTCGATTTTGCATAAAGCCGCTCCGCCCCGTCGACCACTTCGACCACTTCCGTATGCGGCAGCCCGAATCCCACGCTGCAGACCTCCAGCCCACTGTCGTGTTCCGTCTTTTCACCGTCGCCAGCGGCTGAGGCGTCCCTTCCTCTTCTACGGCAGGTGTTTACGACGCACGCCATTCCTTCGTCTGCACCCGCTGGGCCAGTGCAAAGCCCATATCGGCCGTAACTCCCACCGCGGGTGCATTTTCTGCAATGACATTTTCCGGCCTGCTTCAACCCAACTGGCGGCACGTCTAGCTCGCCTCCTTTTCATGGACTTCTCCCGCCTGTTCCTCACGTCATCATCCCAATCCTTTGGCTCCACTCGCCCTTTGCGCAGCAGCCAGGCTCGACCGCCTGAGTTTGTTTCACCCACCTGGCGGCCTTCACGAACCTAACCGTGTCCTGGACTTGATTCACCTGTGCAAACTTGTACATACCGTTTTTTTTTTTCTTTAACGCGCACCGTGCTAGGGGGGGAGCATCTGTAGCAATGCTGGCATCGCCAGCGGCGCTGATGAAGATGAAGTTGGCGCGACCTGCCTCGCGCAAAACCAGAAGCTCTCGCTCGTGCAACAGAGAACGATTTCGGCAACTGGCCTAGCCAGCAACGTCAACAGCCCACTCCACCGTCTCAGCCGCCGCGGCTACCGGGACGTCAAAAAAATGTGGTTCATCCACCACACTTAGGTAGCTGTTTCTATTTCATTGGGTAAGCACGAACAGGCTATTCATCCCAAAGTTCGCCGAGTATCCTATTACTTTCTACCCATGGCTGCATCTTTAATTTCACCGCCTGCATTGCCGGCATGTATATAACAGATGTTATCGTAACCGGTCGGAAGGATTTTATGTTCATTTTATCTCTTTTCCGTTTTAAAATGGTGTTATTTCCTCACTAGATGAGCTTTCGTCGAACTTTAGACTACCCTGCTTATGCATTTTATTCCCAACACGTAAAATTACAATTCCCCCAGGTTTGAGCTGATTTTGTACAGTAGATATCTTAATAATAATAATTGGTTTTTGGGAAAAGGAAATGGTGCAGTATCTGTCTCATATATCCAGGGACACCTGAACAGCACCATAAGGAAGGAATAAAGGAGGGAGTGAAAGAAGAGAGGAAGAGAGGTGCCGTAGTGGAGGGCTCCGGAATAATTTCGACCACCTGGGGATCTAATGTGCACTGACATCGCGCAGCACACGGACGCCTTAGCATTTTGCCTCTATAAAAACGCAGCCGCCACGGTAGATATTTTCAAAACGAATTTTTTTCACTTTTTTTGTGAACTGCTTGCCGGTCTGGCAACCTCTGATCAGTGGCGTCACAAGGGCATACCCACCCCACGATGTCTGCTGCACGCTGTTGGCTGCTTGGAAGTGCTTGCATGCACGCCATGCACGATGGTTGCTCGAAAAGTGTTTAGAAGCGAGAGCTTCATTACTCCCTTCCGTAGCTTGTTCGGAATGTGTTTCCTAACTACGTGAGTGACGTCGGTGAGCCGCAGGTGTGGCGAAACAGATGAAGAGCGGCAGCTTCAAAAGCAAAGGAAAAATGCAAAACTGGCCCCCTGGGACAGTGGACACCTCAGTCGCTCTTTGAGCTACGTGGCACGGTAGTGAGTCCCAGAGGTGGGCATCCTCATGAGGGCGGCCTCACCTCACGAGGATTTCACTCGGTGAGGCAAGGGTGAAGGAGAGTGGGCGCATGGAAATTCGTGAAGACGAGGGTGATGGAGGAAAGACATGGTGAGGTGAGGGCGAGGGAGGGCAAGATGCACTGTCTGAGGGCGAGGGTGGTGGCCCGAACCGGGCTAATGTTTCTTTTCCCTGCAGCCCGTTATGAATTCATGTGTTAGAGTGCTAGTTCTGAGGGGGAAGTTTCCCGAGGAAGACGTAGTTTCTGCAGTCTGGAGGTACACGAGGCGAACACGAAAGGCGAGGAGCAGCACACATTCTCCGTCGCCGCGATGTACTACACCGCTGATGATGCTATACCAAAAAAAGCGCTCTTCCAGCTCAAAAATCCTATTTTTAAAACTTGCATGAAGTCAAAGTCAACTCTATTTACAGTATCCAACTTCCACTGGATAGGAGTGATGCTGAGGGGAGGAAAGCAGAAAGTCTTAAAAAAGGCTTGACAAGGCCTACACCCCATGCGGATGACAGCAACACAGTGCTGACATAAAAAAGGTGTATGCAAATTAAGAGAGAGAAAAAAAAGAAAATGAAACAAAAATACACATGACAGCAAAAATTAAACTCATGGTGAGTACATTTTCACTTCATGAACGAAAAAGAAATGATATACGAAGACAAGGATTTACACTACAAAACGTTACGACAAATTCGTGCTCGTTTTTTGCACACTGTAATAACAAACGAAGAAAAATGTCACGGCAATAACAGTGCAAGGAGCAAAAACAAAAGCAAAAAACAGGCACGGAAAAATGTAGCAAACAAGTAAGTTTACTTCTGCTAACTAGGAGGCTGGCTATAGGCTCGATAAAAACCAATATTATACATGAAAAAGACAGAACATTGCACAAGACACGTTAGAAATGTGCAAGGAAATCAGAATTTAACACAGTCAGCAAGGTGTACCGTAGCATCTGGCGACCGTAATTTGTTCGCGTGTACGGCAGTTGCCACTGTTCCGAGGTCCTTAATTGTGTCAGACAGTGTGACGTAATTTCAGAGCCGCAAGTTCCTTTAGATAAGGGTCATTTTTCTTCATCGAGGTTTGATAGCATGAGGCAAGCAGTGAATTGTAATGATTAGGAAGTGGGAATAGACCTAGTTTCTCAAAAGTTGGCGCGGTGTGTGCATCGTAAGCAGCATTAGAAATGATACGCACAACTCTCTTTTGCAACTTATGTATCTTGGTGATGTTGGTAGCAGTGGTAGTACCCCACACACGGCTTTCTATTTTATAGGCAAAATACCCTGTATTGCGCGCTAACAAGAGCGCACTGGCCGGGCTGTGCGGGTGGCCGCCGGTCCAACAGGAACTGTGGTACCACAGTGAATATTTTCATTATCAGCCCGGAGTGTATCAAATAACAGAGTGTCGAGTAAAACTTATATAAATTATACCTAGTACGGCTATTGAATTACCAAGTTTTCCCTTGTTTCCCAGACTGAAGTCCGATTTCAGATCAGTGAGGCTTCAAAGTACTGGCTGCAGCGCAAAAAATGCTTCTACGAAATTCCACTGCCAAATTAGGCTGTTGGCAGCGTTGCTGGGGAACACACACTTTGAGTACTACTTCAGTGCAGTAGTGTCTGCTTTCTATTTCATATTCTCACTGCAGCGGTGACATAGTGGTCTGAATATCCGCCTCGCATGCGGAAGGTGCGGGGTTCGATCCCCAGTGCCGCCGGGTACAAGCTTTCCCCTAGTCTGGTACTCAGCTGATGTAGGGTGTGTTGTATCGTGGCCCGAAGGAACAAGGCGCGAAAATAAGAGAAGACACCGGGCAGGGAGCCCAACCTCCGGTAACGGCGAACAAAACCAAAGAGAGCGTTTATTTTAGGTAAGTGGCTTATATACCCTCCGCCAGTGGGCACACAATGTTGTTTGCACAGAATGAGTTCAACCGGTTGCCAATATGCAACATGGAAAAAGCTACACCACATCATCCCCTTCGCAAAAAAAAAACTACAAGTCACACGTAGAAGTCCCGGAAACGTGATGGCATCCTTCTGTCCCTAGTCGACGGTTCTCTTGATCTCACTACTGAAGAAATGTTTGCAGGGGGTTGAAAAGAACCTGAAGCATCAGGCGGTGACCTCGAAGGTGGTGTTGCAACTTGCAGAGGCAGTTTTTAGTTTTCCACAGCACCTGAGTCTGCGCTCTCCCCAGTAGGCAGCTGGCACGACTGCTGGTTCCTCTCGGTCAGACACTCCTCTGGAACAGGCACCAGCTTGGATGCATTCCATGTCCGGCCATCGTCCAGTCTGAAAGAACTCGGACCCAGCTTCTTTCATATTCGTAAGGGCTTTGAGCAGGATGGCCCTGCCTTTCCTGTACGCGCTGAGTTACGGACTCGCACATAACTTCCCACCCGGAACTTTGGAACCTTCGCCGCTCTCCTCTCGTCAGTATAAGTCTTCATCAAAGTCTGCTTTTCCCGAACATGGGCACGCTGCCGGCACATAGCCAAGGCAGGCTGTTGGAAGAACTCCCTCGAAGGTATGCCCACAATGTCGAGGCGGGTTCTGGGCTGGCGGCGATGAAGTAACACAGCTGGCGAAACTCCTGTAGTAGCGTGCGGGGTTGCCCTGTACACGGCCAAATACTCCGCTACAGTTGACTGGATGCATTGGCCTTCCAAGGCAGAAAGTTGAATGAAGTCCTTGAGACTTCTATTAAACCTCTCTACTAAGCCATTAGCTTGGGGGTAATACATAGAGGAGACACAATGTTTGATGCCCCTCTCCTTCAGGAAATTTTCAGACACTTGAGGGTCCATTGTCCGAGACAAGTTCTTTCAGGTAGCCCTCACGACTGGAGACACCACACAAAAAGTCAATGACGATTTCAGACGTCACTGTATTGGTGAAGTAAACTTCTGGCCACTTGGAATGATAATCTATGAGAGTTATTATGAACTTCGGGCTGGCCTGCTGCACATTCAAGGGGCCTACTATGTCAATAGCCACCTTTTGCCATGGCAGCTCCGGAAACCCAATAGGCTGCAGGGGTGCACTAACCGGTTTTGCCGACTTGTCAGCTGCTTGGCAAACATGGCAGCTTCTCACTACATGTTCCACCTCCTTGTCCATTCTTGGCCACCAGAATTTCTCTCGAAGCCTTTGCTTCGTTCTCGTTATGCCGGGGTGCGTGTCATGTGCGAACAACAATAACACGGATGTCAAGGTTGCGGGCACAACAATTCTCTCCTCTCTAAAGACAATGTTGTCTATTACCGAGAGCTCCTCCTTCACCTCATATTAGGGCATTAGCTTAGGGCCTAACAGCTTTTTGGCAGGCCATCCTGATGCAATGTGTTCAGACACAGCCTGTAAGGTAGCATCCTCAGCAGTAGCTGTTTGGAGTTGTTCTTTGCTGATACAAGGCAGTACCACAGACACCACTTCTTCATCCAACTACAGCTCAGCTGCAGACGTGACTGCTAACCTCGACAAGGTATCAGCAACTACGTTATCACTTTCCGTGTGGTACACAATGTCAAAGTTATAGTACAGAAGTCTGGCAGACCATCTCGCAATCCGTAGCGGCCTCCTACCAGAGCCTCCTGATGACAGCAATGTCACCAATGCCTGATGATCAGTTTGGAGAAGAAACCGTCGGCCCCGCAAGTAAACATGCCAATGTTCACACGCAAAGAGACATGCAAGGGCCTCTTTTTCTCCTGCAGAGTACTTGCGCTCAGCAGCTGTCAATGATCGGGATGCAAAGGCTACAGTTCGCAGCTCGTTCCCGGCCTGCTGCTGCAGCACAGCTCCGAGCCCTGTGTCGGATGCGTCAGTAGACATGACCACTGGCAAGTCTCGATCAAACATGTGGATGACACTGCATGACGATAAGGCTGCTCTGAGTGCATCAAAGCTATGCTGCGCTGCTCCGCTGCTCCGTCCTAGACGAATGCTTGTTCTTTGCGCAAGAGTTTTCTCATTGGCTCCACCACGTCCGCATAATGTGGCACGAAATGAGAATAGTACCTGGCGAGTCCCAAGGACGATCGCAATGCTGACTCATCTTTTGGCACCACTGCCCGAGTGACTGCTTCCACCTTCGAATGCATAGGTGCAATGCCCTCACTGCTGACTTCATGTCCCAGAAAGGATATCTTGTCGACATTGAAAACACATTTCTCATTCAATGGGAGGCCTGCGTTCGGAGATCCGTCTCAGAACTTCTCGCAAATTCTCGTCATGCTCGCGAGCAGTCTTGCCCCAGGCTATGAGGTCGTCGATGTAGCAAAGTACCCCTTGGCACCCCTTAAGTATAGCTGACATCAACTTCTGAAAAGCTGCAGGTGCAGATGCAAGGCCAAAGCACACCCTCCTGAACCTGAATAAGCCTTCGTGCGTTACAAATGTTGTGAGCTCGCGGCTCTCACTTGTCAGTTCCAGCTGATGGTACGCTGCTTTCAAATCCAGTTTCGAGAATCTGGTTGCACCTACCAGCCGATGCAGCAGTTCCTCTGTGTGGAGGAGGGGGAAGCAATCCACTATGACGGCCTTGCTCACCTCTCGTAGGTCAACACAAAGGCGTATAGTCACATTAGGCTTCTGCACAACGACTATATCAGACACCCATTCGGATGCATCCACTCGTTCTATGATGCCTGACAGGCCAAGTTCACCGAAGAACAGGTGGGAAAACTCACCACGCAGGCAGGCTGGCAACAGCGAAGAAGACTGCGACTCTGTTCGTAGACAAGACAGTGTATCCCCTTCAATGCAAACTTGGAGATCCTGTATGGCATCAAGTCCCAGAAGCGATGTACCACGCTCCACAACGTGAAAAAGAGCGGCAGTACAAACTTGCTTGTAGGCTACATTCACCAGAAAGCAACCCTTCATCGCAATCCGTTGCTTCGAGTAGTCCACCAGCCTCACTTTTGCGTCCGTGAGTGGAGAGCCGGAGAAGTGTTCTTTAAAACTTGCTTCACTCAGCAGGGAGACAGACGACCCAGTGTCGGTGAGGAGGCTCAGTGTAACATTATTCACATCAACGTCGATCTAAATACCTTTCCCGCGCATGCCTTCAGAACTAAGGTTGAGAACGGAGATTGCATTCGTCACTTCCAACATGGTCTTGCTTTCCGGGTTGACCGGAGACTCAGACTTGCCTCTTGACCAGCATATAGATGCAAAGTGCCCGACTTTGTCGCAGTTGCGACATCTAGCCTTTTTTGCTAGGCATTCTCTTGCACTGGCACGATGTCTGGTAGACCCGCAACGGTAGCATGCCGAAAAGTCACTAGCGCTCCCACGTGCCGGCTTGTCAACTATTCTCTGCACGACCGAATCAGCTGACAGCCCCTTTAGTTCATGGCGTGTCTGTTCGACATGTTTGCCAAGGTCCACAGCTCGGCTCAGCGTAAGGCTTGTTCCTTCGAAAAGTAGACGCTCACATATTTGTTGCGATGTTGCCCCTTCAAGTAGCTGATCTCGTACGGCCTTCTCCATTTGGTCACCGAAGTCACAGCTTGCGGCAAGCTCACGTAGTGCAGCTGCATACGCTTCGAAGGGCTCACCTGGCAGTTGATGACGCTGGCGAAAGCAGTGTCACACCATCAGTTCGTTGACACTTGTAGCGAAATGCTTGTCAAGCAGTGCAAGTGCCTCGTCGAAAACATTGGTGTCGGGCTCGGTCTTGACATTCACGTTGATGAGCTCCAACGCGGTAAGTGGCGCCAAACTAATATATTTGCTGCCCCTCCAAGCCTAGTGCATTCAGTAGGATAGCTTTTCTGTGTCGATGCGCGAGCTCCTCACCACCGATTGCTTCTAAGTAGTTGAGGAACGCAAGCTTCCACTGTTTCCCTAGCACTGACGCAGGACCCAGTGTAGCAAGAAACGGAGGCGGCGGCGGGTTGCAATTGAACAAGGCAGCCATGGCTTACCAGCGTAGAGCGAAACGCAGGAGTCAACAAAACAGGGTGACAATGGCAGCGCTGAGAGGCCTAACTTGCCGGTGCAAAGTCGTGAGCGACGGAGAATGCTGGAGCGGACGACGCAGTTCGAGCTCGCATCCTTGAGGTTGACTAAGCTTCGGGGCGATGCTGGCAGGCGTGTGCCGTGCCAGTTTTACCACGTCGCCTTTTTATGTTGTATCGCGACCCGAAGGAAAAGGGCGCAAAATAAGAGAAGACACCGGGCAGGGAGCCCAACCTCCGGTAATGGCGAACAAAACCAAAGAGAGCGTTTATTTTAGGTAAGTGGCTTATATACCCTCTGCCAGGGGGGCACACAAGGTTGTTTGCACAGAATGAGTTCAACCGGTTGCCAACACGCAACACGGAAAAAGCTACACCTGAGAACACCTTAGAAAATGCTTGGAAAATGGGTCTTTGACCCCATCTGACCCCATATTCGCCTGTGAACCACAGATGTCACTGTTAAGGGACGGTAGTTGCTTACGTCAGCTTTGTCCTACTTTCCCTTATATATCATGTTCATTCTACTTAATCGCCATTCATCGGGGGCTTTGCCATCTACTATGAATTTGTTCACTACCTGTATTATTGTTTGCTTGGATTTTGGTCCTTGCTGCTTTATTAACATAATCGGAATATCATCTGGTCCTGTCGACATGCCACTAGGAATCTTCTTCTCTGCCCTTTCCCACTCTCTTTGCTCAAGTGAAGCAATTGCAGTAGCCGGTCTATCCTCCTTCGATAAATTATGTGCAACATTTCTTTCTTTAAATTTTTCCGTCATCCTTGTTCCTATGTGTTTTATTGCTTCATCCCCTTCTAGTCGAATACCCTCATCTGTAACAATGAACCTTTGTTCTAGCCTAGTCTTATTACTCATTGTATTTAGTTGTTTCCAGAAATTCTGAGCTGCTTTTCTATCCTTTTTATTTACTTTTGACATCCATTGGGCACCCTTTCTTCTAATTTTCTCATTAATCAAACAGGATGCTTCCCTTCTACACTTCATGAATGTATCCCATTTTCTATTTCCTTCAGCTTCTGGTTCCCCCCTCTTCTTAGAATATCTGTGTTCCCTGGATGCTTCCTGACGTTTCTCTATCGCTTTCTTGACCTTCTGATCCTGCCAACTCTTGGCTTTGCGTCTTTTCCCTTTTGCTTGACACGCACCTTAGCTAGCTCTAGCTCAAGTAATCGAGTTAATTTGGTATAAGTCCATTCTGTTTCATTATCCTCAGAAATTACTTTCTCAAATTGTTTGGCTGCTGCTTCCAGTTGCTTTACTGAGTAAAAATTCCCCTCTGATTGTTCATCTCACTTCAGTCCTACATTGGTTTCTCTTCTGAAACTCAACTTGATACGCTTGTGGTCACTACCTAGACTTAGCCGTTAGCACGCTCGGCTGCGGAACGGAAGGATGGTGTTTGAATCCCTCTGTGCGCAAGGATTTTTTTTCTTATCCAGTTGACGTCATTTGATTGACAGCTATAGTGTGACAGATTTAGCCAACGAACGGACAAACGGGACGAAGCATTAAGCACATGCCGATGCATTCACTCATTGGTTTTCCGTCACTGTGTAGGTGGGGAAGTAGTAAGCTTGCGTTTGCCCGCATTCTGAGACTCCATAGAAGCAAGCGCTAGGAGGGAGGTTGCGCGGCACCCGGCTCGGTCAACAGCTGTGAGGCGTCTGCCGCAGGCACAGCGCGCGCACCGGTGGCGCCACCTTGCGCATGCGCAGTGAACTGCCAATGGTGCAAGAGTGTAACGGATGGATGGACAGGATCGTGGCTGCGAGTATGAGCCATGTACAGGGCCATCCAAAATATGTGCGAACACGACGAAGCGTAGCTGGGTAGAGTCACTGGATAATTTTAGAGTATCGCGATCCTTTTCCAGACGCGCGCTTCAAGCAGTTTGGAAGCTTCATGGGCGCGCCGATCACTGTTGCCAGCACAAGGTGGGACCTTCGCGGTACTCTGAAATTATCCAGTGACTCCGGGCTCTGCGGAGCGTCAGCACATCCGGCGCAGCCGAGAATCGAAGCTATGCGGCGCAGGCGCACAGGAGACTAGAGGCGGTGCTTCCTGTCGTCTGCTACAGTGCGGAAGCGCACCGTGCTTGCTTTGCTTCAAAGCGCACTTCACTCACTGCAGCGTGTTGTTGGTCGCACGTGCTACAACTCAGCGGCTTGTGTTCTCGGTGCCGCGATCTCGGTTAAATGCTGGCGTAGTTTCAAGTTTCTCACTGCTAGTTTGGATTGGCTTATGCTGTTAAACATCGCAAAGCGACTCACGTCATGGGAGACGTCGATGTAGTGGAGGACTTCAGATTATTTTGACCCCCGGCGATACTTGCCATGCACTGATAGAGCACGTTAAATGATCGTCTTTCGTTTCACCTCCATCAAAACAGGGCCGCAGCAGCTAAGATCGAGCTTGGTTCTGCCGATTCCGTACCCGGGCACTCCCCATTGAGTAGGGATGCTGAACAGAAGTGAGAGAAGAGCGAAATCTGAAGAAACGGCAGCATTTAACCTAGATCTCGGCACTGAGAACACATGCCATCAAGTAGTTGTACGTGGAACCAACCACAACGTGCTGCAGTGAGTGAACTGTGCTTCCCAACAAAGCAAGCACAGTGCACTTCCGCACTGTAGCAGATGACAGGAAGCACCGCCTCCAGTCTCCTGTGCGCCTGCGACGCATAGCTTCGATGCTCGGCCCCGCCGGATGCGCTGACGCTCCGCGGAGCCCGGCCACGATTCGTCGTGTTCGCACATATTTTGGACGGCCCTGTACATACCTAGCTTGATAGCTCCTTCAGTGGCTGATAGATAATGCGCAAATTGGACAGCAACAGTCGTCACAGGGGAAACATCAAATCCCTCGATTAAAGAGCAGGTTCTTGCTAGAGTATCAACTCCGCACCTAGTTGCTCAGCGGCTTGTGGTGAAGGAGTTTCCGCAATCTGAGCGACCGTGCCATGAGCTAGCACCAAAGCATACGGGCTCGAGGCAGCTGAAAGTGGCAAAGAGCAGACAGCTGGTTTGTAAGATATGCGGTGAACGCAGCAGTACCCGCCTTTCAGGGGAGGCGAAACGCAAAAGGCACCCACGTGCAGTGCGATGTCAGTACAGGTTAAAGAGGTGGTCTAAATTATTCCATAGCTCTCCACGACAACCCCTCCTTCCATCTTTCTTCTTTCACTCTCAACTGGCTCCCTTCCCGCATGGTGTGGCTGAGGTGTCCAATGAGAGATGTGACAGCTACTGCGCCATTTCCTTTCCTCAAAAAACACTGATTAGCAGTTGGAAGAGCTCTCATTTTGCAGCAGTCCTGTTTCATTACCCCTTCTTTTACCCACCCACCTGATAGTGGGGCAGGAAGAGCCCCATGAGCTGCTCCATCAGGAAGGACGCCAGGCTGCCCAGCTGGTCCAAAAACAGCTGCCCTGTGGCATCTGCCGGTGCATAGGAATCCTCACGGGCCACAGGGTCCTCGAGGGCATGGCTGTGCACCCTGCAGAAGGGGGGGGGGGGTCACATCCTTGCATTGTCGGTTTCTTTGCTAGCGCTTTTTATTACACTCAGGCCTGAAAAAACAACCCAGTTTAAAGTCAGTGCTTGCGTCCGTTGCCAAAAAAGATGACGGGACAACAAAAGGCACAAAGACGCATACATAAAGCGCAGAACCTCCAACTGACTTTATTTCGTGAAAACAGGGCACTTATAAAGGCTATCAACATTACGACCAAGGTTCACACGCAAAAACATCGTGCACGGGGCGAAGACAGTATCAAAAGGGCCGCGTGCAATTAGGATCGATGGAAAGCCCAAAGGTACCCAGATAAGAATTCGATCTCTTTCCTTGATAGAGATAACGAAGGCGAGTTGACACAGTTGTCGCCCATTTTGGAGATTAAGCAAGCCTCGATAACCCCTATATCAATTTTTGTTTTTGCCTTAGCTAGGAATTTTGTTTTCTCCATATAAGGAAAACAATTTTGGTTGAGGTGTCCACCGAGAAGTGAGATATATCTGAGACAACTGTGCACTGTAAGAGTTGCGACAGCAGAAGTCGTTTTCCTTATCTGGAGTAAACAAAATTCCTTGCTAAGGCAAAAACAAAAACAAGAGAGAGGTTATCAAGGCTTACCTCATCTCCAAAAGGGGTGACAACTGTGTCAGCTCGCACTCATTATCTCTATCAAGGAAAGAGATCGAAATCTTAGATGGGCCCATCCGGGCTTTCCATTGGTCCTAATCAAACGTGGCCCTGTCGATACTGTCTTTGCCCTGTCCACGATGTTTTAATGCGAAAGCACTACTTGGCTATGTCAGCGGTTTCGTGTCGTCAAAACATGTCCGCAGCCTGTGCGTCGTTCAAGGAAGAGTTACAAGCAAAAGAATGATTGTATATGATAGAGGGTGGTAAAATGTCACTGCGCGTCAAGTTTAGTTGCTGTGGAGTAATTAGTTAGTTAATTAGAGGCGTAAAAGTCAATTAGACGTCGGAACAGTCCCGGACGTCAATACAGTGTGTGGACATCAAAACAGCCATGGACATCGAAATAGAGGGAAAAACGCAACCAAGCCGGATGAAGGTTTGAAATAGATTAAAAAGTGAATAATAAACATTAGTTAAGCGACTAAAACAGATTTAGATAGTGTGGAGTAATTACAAGCGAGTAAAACTACGGACGTCGATGTAGTGGGAGGTCGTCAAAGCAGCTTAGGACGTCGAAAGAATGCAAACGAAAAAAAGACGTTAAAAAAAGGAGTAAAATGGGTAAAAACAGGCAAAAAAGAGTTAACTGATGTAAATGTACAAAAAATAATGATTAGTAATGGAAAAATATTGAAAAGATACCGATGCGAACGAGTAAGAGTATTTGGTCGTAACAATAGGTTTGGACGTCTATATAACAAGAGGACAGTAAAATATCAGAGGAAAAAACCAGAAACTTCAAAAAAGAGTTAGCACACACTGAAAAAGAAAAAAAGGGATGAGGTGTCCACCGTGATGTGGAGATCTGAGAGCTAGTGTGTAGTTTCCTTTCGTCAAAAGCGTTTTCTTTGCTCAAAACACATGCTTTCGCATTCCTCCTAGTAAGCAGACTTAGCGCCAACTCCAAGAGCCCTTCCTGGTCGTACGCGCTCAGCATCGGCGCTCTTGGCGTACGCCAAAACCGGTCTGCGCATGCACACTGCAGGAGACGCCAGCGAGCCTCAGTGAGGCGCCAATATCTGTCCGTGCTAGATATCAGTGTCGGAGCACGGGCGCTCGTGTACGCGTCAGAAGAGGAGTCCTGTTTATAACAATGGGAGGATCACCGGGCTCTGGGTGACTTTTTCTCACGGCTTGAAGGTCTTTGCGGTTCCCTGAACATTTCTTGGTGGTTTAAGTTGTCCTTTTGTCGCCCCCCAACCCCTTTTCTTCAGGGCTTGAGATTCTCTCCGTCGGCTCGAGAGGGGGAAGCGACCAAGCACCAGGAACATGGAGATGCATGTCCCTTTTCGACGCCCTTTCTGGCGTATGGCAAGAACGTTGATGCTGGTGCGTACGCCCAGGAAGGGCCCTTGGAGTTGGCACTTTAAGTGGCCTCCGAATTTTAAGAGCGTTAGCTCTTATTCACTACGTTTCTCGATTTCTTGGAGTCTGCTACCACCTCCCTTCGGCGTGAAATTTTCTGTCCGATGAATTCAAGATAGCGGCCCCTATAGTAAGTCTGTGGGATGCCATTCTGTCGAAGGACAAATCCCAACATAAAACGTAACAACTGTTTATAAGTGTCGGCCGCTGACGACCCACGCTACGCTCGTCTCGGTAGCGGAAGGAAAACAGCCACTCTTCCCAGCCGGGCAGCCTGTTTTCGTAGCCACCGTCGGTGATGCATGCCTCGGGTGACGCAGCAGTGGTGCTGTGCTTTATCGGTAACGCAGTCCAGCGTGTGGCCGTGTTACGCTGGGCCGGATGATAACAAGACGGAGGCTGCGCGGAAATATGCGCAGAGTGTGTCGCCACATCACCCCCCCCCCCCCCCCCCCCCCCGCTGAGTGGAGAGCCCTCAGGGCTTGTAAAAACCGAGGCGTGCATGTAGGAGGACGCCGGCATGGTAGCGGCAATCGGAGGCGCCTGGAGTGGCGGAGCTGCCAGGAGGGTCTGGGCCGCTGGGAGGGCCATGGGCACCGGGAGAGCCGAGGCCACCGAGATAGCCGTGGGCACCGGGAGAGCCGAGGCCACCAGGAGGACAGAGATCGCGAGGATGGCTGGGGGCGCTGGATGTGCCGAGACTCCCGGGAGGGCCGAGACTGCCGGGAGGGCCGAGGCTGCCGGGAGGGCAGGAGACGCCAGCAGGGCAGGAGACGCCAGCAGGGCTGGCGGCCACATGCCCTCCCCCTGCCAATGCGCCTCCCCCCGCCAATGCGTCGCCACTGCCGTGGCTGCACGCCTCGGTTCCGCGATACCACTATCCTCAAAAAGTTCGGGTCTAAACTTAGCAGAGAAGTGTATGAGGCCTACTGTATCAAGAAGGAATCCGGCTCGTGTGTCAGCAAATATGTCTGTTAACCTGTCCGATAAAAAGTATTCATATCTAGATTGCATGATGTCTCGTACACGCCTGCGCACAAGTGTTACGTGATGATCGTTTGTCATGTTACCACGTGATTACGATGATTGTATAAATGTGACGCACTGTTGTATTAGACCAGTTGAAGTTCCGCGCTGTCCTGTTGGTTTCTTCCTCGTCCCTTGTCTTTTTTGCGCGGTTTCAAGATGCACTCTACTAATAGTCACCAACTAGCCCGTCTCTCTCTATTATGCGTCACCAGCTGGCCCAAAATTCTACTTTGCTAAAGTTCATAACTTTCAAACATGCGAGTTGCTCCGGTGTGAAGGACTTAACTGGAAACTATGCGAAGGATGTGCAATGCAGCATATCCGACACGCACTGCACATCCGAGGATCAGCACAGAATGCCCCTACGGCCGAAGGGGCGCACCTCAGAGATCTCTAGGTGGCGGCTGGTAACAGCCTTCAGCTCCTCCGAATCATTTTATAGTTTTTCAATTTTAGGGCTCCGTCTCTAATGGGTACAAGCGCCACTGGAATGTCACTGACACCATTCCGTCCGAATGAATCCAGGGGGCAAACTTGGGCCGGCAGGCTGGCGAACCAGGGAGCCGAACCCCCACCCGGGGAAGCTAAAGACATAGCTCGAAGCCCAAGCATACATTAAACCTAACTATCACTTCAACAATAAAAAAAAAACACCTGGCCAAAAACGCTGCCTTGAAAATAGGAATAGGCTCAAACGTTAGGTGGTGGTGACGACACGGCGGGAGAGACTCCGCCGTTGCGTCTCAAAGTTGGCTAGGTCTTTGGTGTAATGTCTGCCCGAACAAGAGACCCCGATGGGTCCCTTGTTCACAACGATGATGGACGGAATGGGCTGCTTCTTATAAGCGCGCTTGACAGCGCAGTGAGTGGCTGTAGTTATCCGGGAGATTACCCTTCATCCTGTTAATAACGTTCTTCGTAGTCACTAGATTCTAAAAGCAGTCGTGACGATATATGTTTCATTGTGTCTAAGATTGTGGATTTTTTCCAGTCAATGGGGTGCTTCATTCCTTGAGCATGCCCTACCAGTGGGTTTGATGACGTGCGACATATGTTGACGTCGTTTTTGTGCTCTCTTATTCTTCTTTTAAAATCGCCTAACTGGCCAATGTATGAAGCATTGCAGTTTTTGCAGGAAATCCTGTACACGACTCTGGGATAACGTGGGCACTCAGACGATATTTCACATCGTAGAGCTGTTGTTTCGGCTTGCTGGATGGTAGGTGCGCAATGCACGCGTTGTAATGCAAATATTCATGCCAGAGCCTCACTTGTCCCCTGGGCGTAAGGCACGCTTCTCTTGTTCGATGAGTCGGGGCTCGGCAGGTTGCAGAGAGCGGTGTTGTTCGTTTTGTAGCAGTTGTCGTGGACAACCATTCTTCTCGAAGTCGACGCGGACTTTTTTTCTGCCCGGAACAGTGCAGAACGAGACTGGGGCAAAGGCGAGCTGCACGGTTGTATAGAGCGGACACGATGGAACATTTGTGGCCAACGGGGTGGGTAGATTGAAAATCCAAGTACTTTCCAGTGTGTGTGGGTTTACGGAAAAAGTGTTGCCACGCGACGCCTTTTGAAACAGCTGATCTGTGCCATCTCCTGAAGTTCTGTCTGCAGAACACATAATTCATTTTCAGCAATGAGTACTATAGGCAAGTCTTTGGCACGGCTATGGGCATGCGTCGGTATCCGTAACCTGTGCCAACTTCGCGCTCTAATCTATTTAGAACTTCAGCCCTGCAATCATTCCATACTCGTCCGAACCTCTTCTTGCGGTATGTGGACGATTGTTTACGTGTAATTCACCGCAAGGACGCCAAACCGTTTATGGACAAGTGTGTTTTATTCCACCAATATGGTTCCCCCTCACCAGACAGGATTCTGTTTGAACCCTTAACTACTGAGGAGTGCCTTACCATCATCTCGGCTACGTCGAAATTCCGCCCCTACCTGTACCCACGACCGTTCAAGGTGGTCAGCGATCACCACGCGCTGTGCTGGCTTGCAGTTTGAAGGACCCTTCCGGCCGCCTCCCTCGGTGGAGCCTGCGTCTCCAGGAGTTTGATGGCACTGTTGTTTACAAGACTGGACGCAAGCACTCTGACGCCTACTGACTGTCACAAGCCCCGGTAGATGTGCCGCCGCCTAGCACCCGTCAGCTCCATCTCTTTTGCACAGCAGCAGCGCTCGGACCCCGACCTAAAACGTCTTGTTGTGTACTTGGAAACCAAGGTTACGTCACCCCCCGCCTCATTTAAGCGAAGATTGCCTTCCTTCTGTGCACAAACTGGCGTCCTCATAAAGAACTTCGCAGCGAACAAAACAGCCTACCTCCATGTTCTACATGCAAGTTTTTGCGGAGAAGTTCTACAGGCTTCGTACACGACAAGCCAACAGCTAAACATCTCGGGTTTTCTCACGCTATGGAATCGCAGAGCTTGCGGAGGAGGACACAGAGAGGACACAACTGTGCTGAACTGTCAACTTTATTTTGGATATGTTTTATCAGGAAGTCAACGCCTGGGAATAAGTGGCTCATCATAACGACTGACTACCCGACCCGCTACGCCAAAACAAAAGCCCGACCGAACAGAACAGCAGCATAGGTCGCCAAATTTTTCATGGAGTGCAGTTTGCTGTGACTCGGCGCCCCCAATGTGCTCATTACGGACAGAAGAACAGCGTTCACGGCGGAACTGACGCAAGCCATCCTGTGCTACAGCCAAACAAGCCACCGGAGGACAACTGCTTAACACTTGCAGGCCAACGGACTGACGGAGCATCTGAACAAAATGATCGCTGATATGCTCGCCACGTATGTCGATGCTGATTACAAGACTTCGGACGTCATCCTGCCTTACATCGTCTTCGCCAACAACACCGCAGTGCAGGAGACCGCCCAGATGACGCCCTTTAAGCTCGTCTGTGGCAGGGAGGCCACAACCACGCTAGACGCCATACTGCACAACGTTAGCAGAGATAACGTTCACGTCGCTGCCTACCTTCAGCGTGCAGAAGCCCGAAGACTTGCCCGACTACGAATCAAAGACAAGCAGTAGACCGACGCCAGATGCTACAACCTACGAAGACGCAACGCGGGATACCAGCTAGGAGACCAAGTCTGGGTTTGGACGCCCATTCGCCGCCGCGGAGTAAGCGAAAAGCTTTTGCGCCGCTATTTTGGCCTGTACAAGGTTCTTCGTCGACTATGTAAACTGGACTATGAAGTCCCTGAGGACATGACTGCATCCCAGCGACACCCAAGACCAGAAGTTGTGCTGTCGCCCGTCTAAAGCCTGATTATGCGCACTAAAGGACGCTGTGTTTCCTCTTGTGGTGTTTACTGAGCACAGTCCATTTTGGTTCTTTCTAGTCACCTTACTCGTTTCAAAGCATCGGGTACGTTGATCTTCCTTTGAGAAGGGAGCAATACAGCGAATCTTTGTAGTGTTTGGTCACTCTTCAAAGCTGCCGGCACGCCACTTTATCGATTTGTTTGCGATGCAAGACGCGGCCAGATTTATCTCGATTGATCACATCCAGGCAGAGCCGATTCTACGTTGTTCCAGAATGTTGTGGTAACTTTGCACGCCCGAGCTCGAACACTCGCTATCAGCTTTAAATTGAGCACAGTTGAGAGCGGCCGGCATTCTATTCGATGACCGCTGAGCACGTTTGTTGCTACGCCGCCCCCGAATCATTCAGTTCTTTGCAGGTGCAAGTCAGCCCTAATAAAGTGTTTTGCTTAGAGTCATTTTCGCTGTCTTCTTGCTCTCTGGACTGCAGTCACCACTACGTGACATCTACGCGCTGGGGTAGAGCGGTTTACAGCTCGTATATCCTGTTGCAGTTTGGTGGTCCACCCCTCTGGAATGGAGGTGTGCATTCTGTTGCTTCTGCATTTTCTGAGAGATTCCCAGCTAGCGTGGTTGGATGTTTAAGAGGTTTGCCGTTTTGGCTATGGAGCGTAATCTTAATCTGGAGTGTAGATTTACACTATTTGCATCCGGAACTGAGTGTGAGATCCGGTTCGTTGCGCCTGCTCAAACTCGTACGCACAAACGTGTTGTGTGATCACCGAGAAGCGCCTTCCTGCTGTGCGGCTAGCCAGACTCGGCGGCCACTGGGAGTGTCGCCAGGTTACCCCCATGCGTTCAAATCCCCTAGGGGTCATTTGACGGCTGAGAAAAAGCGGTCAATGTTTCGAAGACCCCGTTTAGGGTTCTATAAATACTTGGAATAAAGAGTGCGGAATTTCGGCTCAGTGGGAACGAGCTCAATACAGAGATACTCAATGTCGCAGCCTAAAAGAGTGTGCACCACTACGGGGCACGCACGTCTGACGAGAAATGATTGCTTCTGCAGCGCCTCCGATGAGGGCGTATATTCCGGAAGGGCAATGCGATTAATGGGTTCCAGCAGACGTCAGAGCCCGAAGCACACTGCCATGACTGTTGGAGGATCCCTCTTTTCCTCCCGAAACCCCGGACCGTGCATAAGAACGCCATCATGCGGGAGCGATGGGAGTGCCTGTTGTGTTAAGTGGGAGGAGTATGACTAATGTTCGCGGTCCTGATGTTCTGTTGTCTTTGTTTTCCACCTACGATGTGGGTGACCATCAAAAGCAGCCAAATGCCCAACTATTCCCTGAACTCTGTGGACTCTGCGTTCTGCATGCTCTTCCAGTATTTTATGGAAAGTTGTGAAGACTTGCACAAACATTTGGTGGATTTTCTGTGAAAGCGCTGCATCTAGCTTAGTTACTATGGTCTGTTCAATACGTTCGACAAGGCGTGCTTCTAGCCAAGCACAATGTTTTCAAGGCAATCTGCCACTGCTTGGAGGTCTGCCTCCGAGAGAGTCACAGTTGTTATAGCACCATTGCTCGGGGAGGGTAGCGATTCTAGATGGGGCTCCGGGTCCTCGTGACTGGATGGGATTGTCGTTGCTGTGAAGGGTCACGTCCTGTTGATATGGCGAGGCAGGATCGTGAGGGTGGTTAGGAGTGCCCCCCCACCTCAACCTGGCTTCTAGTATGACGGGAGGAGCATGGCATTTTTATTTTTTCTGGCTTTGATGTTGGCTATACCATGCGGTGCGCCGATGGTGCAGAGCCTCTTTCTATCTAATGTTTACAGCGCAGAACATAGAAGGGACACGAGTGGAGAAGCTCACATATGCAGCGCTGACTTTCAACAGCGTTTGATTGGAAGGGACACAACTATGGTTCAATAAAACTTGTTGCTGGGCTAGTCGCCGCAGAATGGCGAGATACGCTTTTTAGACCTGAAGCTTAGGTTAAGGAAGGAACACACCTGCTGGGCGTATTTCCCACGTGCCAAGAAACCACTCCTGCCCTACGATTCCTCCCATTCTGAGACTATAAAAAGAGCCATTGCATCGCAATGCTTAGAATCCGTACTTCGTAAGTCATGTTTGCACGAAATGCACGATAGCTTTATTAATCAGATTCACAGGCTTTTGGCTGCAGACTTCCCTTGTACGGTCCTAACGGCAATCGCTGAAACCCTCCTAAAGAAGCTTGGGCCCCGACGAACGATGGCTGCAACTGAATGCGCGAGGGCCAAACTCGAGGTGATGCCTTACATTCATAAGGTTTCTCATAACCTCAAGAAAGTGGCCAGCAGGCACAATGTGCCGCTTATTTTCTCGACGCCAAATAAGTTGGCTAAACTATGCCCCATATCTGCGGGGAAGTTGAGCGCGGTTGCAAGAAGCAACATCAAGAAGCCTTCGTCAAATGTGCCTTGGGAGTGGTCTACATCATTCCCCTGTCCTGCGGAAAATGCTATATAGGGCAGACGGGGCGCTGTCTCAACGACCGTTTAAGGGAGCTTCCTCAAAAGTTAACACTGCAAGATAAGCTCACGAATTTAGTTTCGCATGTTCTGACATGCAAGTGCGAGCCCCGCTTTATAGAAGTAAAGATTTTGGGCAGGAGCGCAAACACAAAAGCCCGAGTTTTGCTGGAGGCTTTTCACATTAACAAAAAATCAAGTCATTGCATTAGCGACGCGTCAATAAGTTCGTTCTCATCCGAGCACGCTTTCTGGTAAGTTTTCTTTAAGAATAATACCGCTTCTTTCGTGCGTGCCTGTTTTTTTCTTTAGGTTTTTTTTGTAGGTTCATCTTCAATGCCTGTTTGCCCCCCGCACCCCCCCACTCCTTTTTTTCGCTGATGATACATTTTGATACCCGTTATTTCTGCGATTGCAGATATGTAATCAG
Organism: Amblyomma americanum; assembly: GCF_052857255.1. NCBI lineage: Eukaryota > Metazoa > Arthropoda > Arachnida > Ixodida > Ixodidae > Amblyomma > Amblyomma americanum. Next base: position 12,706,628 of record NC_135500.1, read on the forward strand.
ATTTCTATTTTTTTTTCTGTCAAAAAGCCCAGAGCCGCCCTAGAGTCGTGTGCGCATGCGATGTGTACACCTATATATTGATATCTGTTACGGAAAATAAAGGCAGTTATTAGTAGCGTTCGTCCTAGTCGTGTCTCCCTCCCGTGCTCGTCTCTTTTGCGCTACATATTTATTCAAGTAAGGGACACAACTACTTATATTCGCACGGACAGCACACGTGTCACAGACACGTCATTTTACACCATGACACCCCACGATAGACACGTCGTCCTGCACACTCAAAGTAAGATTACTGCACGTCCAACAGCTGAAGTTCCTTTTTTGTTGACAATATGAACGGCTTGCTTACACACTGGTCCCTTCGTATGGCTATCTCGAGGGCCTAAATAACCTCGCGGGCCAACTGTTCTTCGAGTTCATTCAACACTTTACAGCGTTTGAAATCGGCAGCACATATTTTGGAAGGGCAATCCCTTACATGAATAACTAAATGCCTGCAGGCTTGATCAACGTTAATTTCGTGCTCCTTCAGTCTCTCGTTGGTGCACCTTCCCGTCTGCCCAACATACTCGTTCCCATATTTAAAAGGTATTCAATACACAATGGCTTCCGCGCGTTCCACGAAGCGATTCTGGTTGTCTATTGTGCACTAAGGATTCTGGTGTGGGCTAGTTGGTTCATACTTTCTACGAAACAAATTAACACAGTGCAACGGAACGAGGACATGAAAAGAAGAAACAGCGCCTGTCTTGTGTTACGTGTTTCTTCTCTTCTTGTCCTCAAGCCGCCGCAGTGGCTGAGTGGTTATGGCACCCGAAAGACGCGGGTTCGATCCCGGCCACGGCAGTCGAATTTCTATGGAAGCGAAATTCTAGAGGCCCGTGTACTGTGAGGTGTCAGTGCACGTGAAAGAACCCCAGGTGGTCGAAATTTCCGGAGAGCTCTTCACTACGGTGTCCCTCATAGCCTGAGTCTTTGGGACGTTAAACCCCAATAAACCGAACCAATCTTCTTGTCCTTGTTCCGTTTCGCTGTGTTCATTTGTTGTGCACCCTTCCTGCTTTTTTGGCTGATCTGCATTCACACGCCAGCAGAGGCTTTTCAGTTTCTTTGGGGCTGTCAGAACGACATCAACGCCTGCATTGCCACCAATCTTTTTCAAGCCATGGGTTATGTTATGCGCATATGGCAGGGCCACAATCCTTCATTTTTGTTTCACTACCCTACTCTCGCCACCTTGTGCAGCTCCAACAGGCTTGAGTTTGAGGTTCTTTTTCAACCACTCTGGCACTGATGCAAGCAGGTGCGAAGGGTAACCAGCTTCAGTAAGGAGGTCAACCTAGTGATGAAAACTAGACTCCATTGCGTGAATGCACGACTTCGTAAGCGCATTAGACAAACAAAGGTTTGCAATGGCTCTTTTAACCCACTTTGAATGCGCCGGCTGGAAAGGAAGCGGCACCTTGTTACCTCTGGGTTCATGTGCCCAGCAGACCTTCCCCCTTGCAAACTCGAGCCTGAGATCTAGGAATCTCAATGGCCCTGTGTGGGAACCTCGTGCGTGATAACAAGCGGCTGAAGAGCATGGCTAAAGCGGGCTAATCCTCCAAAGCAACCTCAAGGGAATTCGTGCCATGGCCATCACAAAGTACTAAGTAGAAGTAACCATCAGTGTACCTAAACCTAATCATCAAACGTACCTTTGACACACTTCGACATAATACGTAAGCAAGCCGTCCATATTGTTAACAAAAAAAGAACTTAAGCTGTTGGGCGTGCAGTCATCTTGATCCGAGTGTGCAGGCCGACGCGTGCATCACGGTGTAAAATGACGTGCGGATATAAGAATCTGTGTCCTTTCCTATTGAACGTTGTTGAAAGTCAGCGCTCGTTGTGTGTGCTCTTTTCGTGTCCCGTCTACGTTCTGCGCTGTTAACTTCAGGATGAAAAACCAACAATCCCAAGTTGCTGTTCTGGCTAGCTCTTTCTGCGCCCTACCTGCTGCTGCTGCTTTGTGAGGGCAGGCCATGAGAACTGCCCCAGTAGTTTGGATTCGGAGGGTGCTCGGGCCGCGTTGTGCCCGGGTGTCACAGGGTCCTCTGCCCGTGATGTGCAGGCAGTGGATACATGTAGGTGTGCACGGCGGGTTGGTACGAGGCCTTGGGTAGGGGACAGACGCCGTAACCATGCAAAAGCACCCATGTTTTGGCCAGTTGGTATTGATCCATCTTGAAAAAGCGTAGCAGCACGAAAAAACGGGGACGAAATAGACACACATACGACAGGACGAATGTTGCACTTCCGACTGCACTTCCTGCATTTCTGCACTTCCAACTGTCGTGTGTGGTTCCCGTTCTTTCTGACATTTTTCTTTCCTGCATTGACAAAAGCTTGCTCAGCTTACTACCTAACCTACGTTTTTTCAGATATGTTTTAGATATGTTGACGATTATTTGGCGGTAATGGACAAGCCGCATGCTTTATCTATTGACAACGCTGTTGGCTGATGTTCTCGCACCGTACAATACAGTTGCCAAAGGCTTAATGTTTACCTTTGAATTCCCTGGTGGAAATTGTATACAGTTTCTTGACCTAAGAATTCATTTTTTGGATGGGCATATATGTTGGATGTACAATCATAAGTCACAAAAGGCACACCCCCCTTATAGTGGCACTCACTCGAAAATAATCAAAAGAGCAATAGCCATGAATTGCCTCAATACCACTTTGGAAAATTCATGTCCGCATCAAATGTTTGAAAGTGTTCAAATGCAAACGGAGCAATTGCGCATGTCCGGCTTTCCTCCAGATTTATTGTCAGCTGTTGCAGAGATGCTGCTACAAAAGAAAAATTGCGTCAAAAACACAGATAAGCAAGATCAGAGGTTGGCAACTCAAGTAATTCCATACCTTCATGGAGTTTCTCATAATCTTAAGAAAGTTTCAAACAGATACGATGCAAACGTGCACTTCTCCGCCCCAAGCAAGCTATCAAAAATTTGTCCAATGATGGTTACTAAGAAAAAGCCGACTTTCACTATTAACTACCAACTCGTTTTCACCCGTTACACCACAAAGGTAGTGTACAGCATTCCGCTCACTTGCAATAGAGTGTACATTCGTCAAACGGGACGCTGTTTTAATGAGAGAGCTAGGGAGCATTACAATCTGGTGAAAGAAGGGAAGGTCATCTTGCTATCCACTGCCGGGCTATCCAAGCAGCTCGAGAAGCAGCTTTTTGTTCTTATCCTTGCATTTATTTCTGTATTGAAAGAAATGCTAAATAAATTGATTGATTGATTGATAAGTGTAAACCCATTTTTCGGAAAACTAAATTTCTTGGGCGAGGAAAGGATCGGATGGAAAGAGAGATTATTGAGGCATATCACATCAGAAAAGCAGATGGTCAGTGTGTCAGCACCGCCTCCTTGTCTCTTCTTGATAATGAAATGGCGTTTTTAGACCATTGCGGTTGATTGCCACAAGGCAACAGTAGCACTGTACTTAAGCTTTGGTTTTCTCAATAAAAATCAGTTGGAAGTGCAGCATTCGTCCGGTCGTATGTGTGTCTATTTCGTCCCCGTTTTTTCATGCTCCTACGTTTTTTTCAAGCTATAACCATGGCCCGATTGCCTTCCTTTCACCTTTTTTCCAGTTAAGATTGGTCAGTTCCAAGCTGTTTTCTATTCTACTGTCCTGTGTTGCTCCCTCATTTGGGGCGATTACCCTATCGTCTTTCCTAAATGCCTCAGCTATAACTGATGCAATGCAGTTCACAGCATCAACTCCCTCTAAACATTTCCCTTCGGCATCGCGAATCTGTTCCTGCTTTCCGTGATTCGCTTTACCCAGCCAGCTTATATGGTTCCAGAGTTTTCTAGGCCCCTTTAGTTGCATCGCCAACTTCGGCCCGCCAGCGATCAGAGGACTGCTTAATTTTAGCCTGAACGAGGACGTGCACTTGCTGTTTCTTATGTCAATAAGATTCTCATTTTTGGCCTATTACATCTTCAGATAACTGCGCCTTCTTTGCTTCTCTGTGTTCCCGTGATGCCAGCCGTCGTTGTTCGATGGCCTCCCTAATTTCCTTATTCCGCCAACTTCGTGGCTTCCTCTTTCCTCTCCAGCGGTTTACTCCTTTTACTTCTTTTATTTTTGTACCAATTAGTAGTTCTAACTGATTATAGTCCCACTTTTCCATGGGACGTTTCTCTATTGCTTCTTCTATGCCAGCCGCTATTAGCGCTATTTGTTCGTCATTTAATTTTGCGTACTCTTTTTGACTTCCCTGCCTTTCTCTCTTGAGCAGGAATCTCAACTGTAGACTAATACGCTTATGATCACTACCGAGGCTGTACTTCCCCTCTTCGTCTATTTCCATTATTTCATTTCATTTTATTTTATTACCTTAAAGACCCACGAGGGGTATTACATAAGGGGTGGGTACATATATTTTGGTAAGCAAGTGTTAACACAACGAAACATGCTTGGTAACATTATTGGCAAAGTTGGATGAGCATGTGATGGCTGCGATGTCGTTGGGTAGGTCGTTCCAGTCTGCTGCAGTACGGGAAAAAAATGATGCGGCAAATGTGGTAGTTCGGGCACAAGGTCGGGAAACTTGAAAAGGATGACGAGTGCGATGAGATATGCGGGCTGGAGGGATGATATAGGGTGCGCGGCCGAGTGAACTATGGAAAAATTTATGAAACAAGCAAAGGCTGGCAATGCGGCGACGAGATGATAAGGGCATTAGGTCGGATTCAGCTTTCAACGCTGACACACTGATGTCGTAAGAATATGATGAATGAATGAATCTGGATGCTCTGTTTTGGACTGATTCGAGTGCATTTCTAAGGTAAGCTTGGTGCGGGTTCCAAATGGGTGAGGCATATTCTAATTTTGGTCTGACAAGGGATTTGTACGCTAATAACTTCACATGTTTAGGGGCTTGGCGGAGATGACGTCTTAAATATCCAAGTTTTATTAGCGGATGAAATGATGTTTGTAGCGTGTGTGCTCCAGGACAAGTCGCTACACAAGGTAATGCCTAAGTACTTGTATGATAGAACCGGGTTTACAGGGACGTTAGCTGTGACGTATGGGAAATGATACGGGTTGTGGCGACGCGTGAAGGACAAGATTTTACATTTTTGAGGGTTAAGTTCCATTAACCAATTGGCACACCATTCCTGGATGCGGTTAAGGTCGTGTTGAAGAGATGTTTGGTCAAACGCGTTATTAACCTTGCGGTAAATAACACAATCATCGGTGAACATGTGAATATTACTTGATACATGTGTTGGTAAATCGTTAATATAAATTAGAAACAGAAGCGAACCGAGGACAGACCCTTGCGGGACGCCTGACGTTACTGGGATAGGATTAGAGTTGTGGTTGTTAATGGTGACGTACTGTGAGCGGTTAGTCAAGAATTCTTCTATCCATTTAAACATATTAGAGGGGAGGTTCAAATATGAAAGTTTTAGTAGTAAGCGTTTGTGAGGAACCTTGTTGAACGCTTTTGCATAGTCCAGAAAAATAGCATCGGTCTGTAGGTTAGAGTCAAGATTAGCATGCAGATCATGAATAAAGATGGCCAGCTGTGTTTCGCATGAGAAGCCTTTTTGAAAACTATGTTGTGCAGGATGAAAAAAGTTGTGACAGTCGAGGAAGCTCATGACATTGGAGTATATGACGTGTTCCATGAGTTTGCAGGGTACGCTGGTAAGGAAAACAGGACGGTAGTTAAGCGATGAATTTTTTTTATCCGATTTGAAGACTGGAACGACCTTACCGCTTTTCGAATCGTGTGGTAGTTGACCTGATAACAATGACTGTGAAAAAAGTAAGCATAAAAATTGTGCACAAATATCCTTGTTATTTTTCAAAAGCTTCGAGTTAATATTGTCAATACCGGATGAAGATGAAATTTTCATGGTTTCAATTAGGGATGAAATGCCAGATGACGTGAAGACAACTGGTGGCATAGCATAATTTATCATTGAGGGTGGTGCTGAAAATGATGGCAGTATATCAGTTTCTTTCGTAAATACAGATGAGAAGGCAAAGTTAAACATGACAGAGCACTCAGCATCAGTGAAAACTGTGTCTGACTCATCGGTGAGGGTTATTTCTGGTGCGTGATGCGGACTGATAACTTTCCAAAATTTTCTGGGGTTACTAGTTAGCATATTCGGCAAGTCCGAGTGAAAAAGGTATGCTTGGCATTAGAAATAGCAGTGAGATATGATCTTTCAGTTTCGCGATATTTCACCCATGCGCTATGCGTCCCCTGATAATTGGCTGAGCGGTAAAGGCGCTTCTTTTTGTTCTTCCAACGTTTCAGTGTTTTAGTAAACAATGACTTTTATGAATTAGAGCAAAAACTAAATTGGGGGATGCATCTATTACTTAGACTTTCTAGTTTGTCTTTGAACAGCAACCAATTTTCTTGAACACTGCGGAAATGAAAACATGACAAGAAAACTTGAAAAAATGCGCTAAGTTCATTATTTATGGCGTTATAATTCCTTTTGGCACAAATGCGGATGGTTCTATGGTATTTGCGGCGCCGGTTTGGCGTAAGGAGAAGGTTAGCGTGAATTACTTTGTGGTCGCTTATTTCAGGTAGGTATGTAAGGGGCTGTACGCCATCTGGGTGATTGGTTAATAAGAGATCTAAAATAATTGCGCAGTTCTGTGTTACACGGGTAGGTTCAAGTATTACCTGAGTAAGGTCGAGGTTGGTGCAAAATCTAGAAATTCCCTTGTTTCTACATTGTTAGCTATAGGTGCGGGCAGGTTATGCAAGTCAATCTTCGGAAAATTATAATCGCCGAAGAGGAAGATATGTGAATTAGGATGCTTGGTGGACAGTTGACTTAGTACGTTATTAAGCTGACGGGAAAATCCTGGATACTATGTGGGGGCCTATACCAAACGCGTAGTAAAACTGTGTTAGGTGCTGCGTGAAAGATTAGCCACAACATTTCGAGGTCAGATGAATGTTGTATTAGGGAACATGATAAATCTTGGCTGACAACAATGAGTACACCCCTTCCTCATGAATCTTTACGGTCTTTCCGAAACAGCTGAAAGTTTGGTAGATCAGTCAGTTGTCTGTTATGTCACTGCTCAGCCAAGTCTCAGTATAGTAGGTTGCTGCTTGATGATGAAACAAGACTAGAAATAAGTTCACGCTTAGGAATAAAACTACGAATGTTAGTGTATATAACGGAGAGCGAGAGGCTAGATAAAGAAGCGTTCTTGGTACGGTTTCCAGACGGTTCGTGATGAGGTGATTACTAATCTGACTGTGAGGGACGAGTTACTATTTCCTTGACTGTTTTCGTGGTATTATCAAACACGTAGTGCTTGGGACCAATATGCAATGTCTTAAAGTTCAGAGCAAATTTTGTTGTCCTTTCTTTAGCGAACGCGACTAGGTGCTTTCGCACGTTTCGTACTTTGAGGAAAAAGTCCTCGCCGACGCTGAAGTTAGTTTCGTTAAACTTATGACCATTCAATAATATGGCATCTTTAATTTTAAATGAAGTAAACTTGATGATGATTGGACGAGTGTGGTTAGATTTGTAACGCCCAAGGCGATGGGCGCGTTAAATCTTCTCAGGGTTAAATATTAAATTCAAGTTCTGACAGCAATGGTTGATGACTGTTTCCTCACAGCCTGCAAAATTTTTCAGATGGGTTAGTGTCGGAAATGCCATAGAATATAGGATTATTGCGACGCGAGCGATTTTCTGCATCCTCAATTCGCGCATCTAGAATGTCTAAATGTCCAGCAATCCTAGCACTTTCAGATTTCATTGCTTCGAAATCGGTTTGAAGATCTGAAAAAGCTTGGAAATGGGCCTCTAGATCGGTCATTCGCTTAGTCAAGCCGGCTATGGCAGCTTCAGTGGAATTGACCTGAGTTTTGAGGTCTTGTATTTGGGAAATGAGCGTGGTTTGACCGGCGGATATATTTTTTAGTTCAGCGAGCATATCTTCGATAGTGTTAGGGCCTGGGTTAGATTCGACATCACCTGCCAAGAGCAACAAGGCACACAAAACATTGCTGCAATCGGCTACAAGAAAAACGCAGCACTGCGGGCTCGGCAGCTGCACTAAGAAATAGTTGCTAGTTTTTTTTGCAGACAAAGAATACTTGTTACCAACCTGCATGACAAATACCAGAGGATTAGTGACTTGTGCGGGAGCACAGCCACTGAGCCCACAGAGTGGCAAAGGTGGTTGCAGCACCTTTATATCGGCGAGTGATGACTGGTGATGCGGCTTTCCACTGAGAATACAGGAATAGAAATCCGGGTAGTGGCGCTGCCGGACAGGATGAAGCATTGATGTCGGGCGGAAGCAGGAATTAGATGCCGTGATCACAGCAGCTGGGTGCTGCAGTCGACACCGTGATGGGGGGAAGGGCGAACAGAGCAGCGATGGCAAACACCTGCATGACGAATACCATAGGATTAGTGACTTGTGCGAGAGCACAGCCACTGAGCCCACAGAGCGGCGAAGGTGGTTGCAGCACTTTTATATCGGAGAGTGATGACTGTGGTTATGCGGCTTTCCACTGAGAATCCAGGAATAGAAATCCGGGTAGTGGTGCTGCCGGACAGGATGAAGCATTGATGTCGGGCGGAAGCAGGAATTAGATGCCGTGATCACAGCAGCTGGGTGCTGCAGTCAACACCGTGGTGGGGGGAAGGGCGAGCAGAGCAGCGAAGAGCGTGTTGGCAGCGATGGCAAACACCTGCACGACGAATACCATAGGATTAGTGACTTGTGCGAGAGCACAGCCACTGAGCCCACAGAGCGGCGAAGGTGGTTGCAGCACTTTTATATCGGAGAGTGATGACTGTGGTTATGCGGCTTTCCACTGAGAATCCAGGAATAGAAATCCGGGTAGTGGTGCTGCCGGACAGGATGAAGCATTGATGTCGGGCGGAAGCAGGAATTAGATGCCGTGATCACAGCAGCTGGGTGCTGCAGTCAACACCGTGGTGGGGGGAAGGGCGAGCAGAGCAGCGAAGAGCGTGTTGGCAGCGATGGCAAACACCTGCACGACGAATACCAGAGGATTAGTGACTTGTGCGGGAGCACAGCCACCGAGCCCACAGAGCGGCGAAGGTGGTTGCAGCACTTTTATATCGGAGAGTGATGACTGTGGTGATGCGGCTTTCCACTGAGAATCCAGGAATAGAAATCCGGGTAGTGGTGCTGCCGGAAAGGATGAAGCATTGATGTCGGGCGGAAGCAGGAATTAGATGCCGTGATCACAGCAGCTGGGTGCTGCAGTCAACACCGTGGTGGGGGGAAGGGCGAGCAGAGCAGCGAAGAGCGTGTTGGCAGCGATGGCAAACACCTGCACGACGAATACCAGAGGATTAGTGACTTGTGCGGGAGCACAGCCACCGAGCCCACAGAGCGGCGAAGGTGGTTGCAGCACTTTTATATCGGAGGGTGATGACTGTGGTTATGCGGCTTTCCACTGAGAATCCAGGAATAGAAATCCGGGTAGTGGTGCTGCCGGAAAGGATGAAGCATTGATGTCGGGCGGAAGCAGGAATTAGATGCCGTGATCACAGCAGCTGGGTGCTGCAGTCGACACCGTGGTGGGGGGAAGGGCGAGCAGAGCAGCGAAGAGCATGTTGGCAGCGATGGCAAACACCTGCACGACGAATACCAGAGGATTAGTGACTTGTGCGGGAGCACAGCCACCGAGCCCACAGAGCGGCGAAGGTGGTTGCAGCACTTTTATATCGGAGGGTGATGACTGTGGTTATGCGGCTTTCCACTGAGAATCCAGGAATAGAAATCCGGGTAGTGGTGCTGCCGGAAAGGATGAAGCATTGATGTCGGGCGGAAGCAGGAATTAGATGCCGTGATCACAGCAGCTGGGTGCTGCAGTCAACACCGTGGTGGGGGGAAGGGCGAGCAGAGCAGCGAAGAGCGCGTTGGCAGCGATGGCAAACACCTGCACGACGAATACCAGAGGATTAGTGACTTGTGCGGGAGCACAGCCACCGAGCCCACAGAGCGGCGAAGGTGGTTGCAGCACTTTTATATCGGAGGGTGATGACTGTGGTTATGCGGCTTTCCACTGAGAATCCAGGAATAGAAATCCGGGTAGTGGTGCTGCCGGAAAGGATGAAGCATTGATGTCGGGCGGAAGCAGGAATTAGATGCCGTGATCACAGCAGCTGGGTGCTGCAGTCAACACCGTGGTGGGGGGAAGGGCGAGCAGAGCAGCGAAGAGCGCGTTGGCAGCGATGGCAAACACCTGCATGACGAATACCAGAGGATTAGTGACTTGTGCGGGAGCACAGCCACTGAGCCCACAGAGCGGCGAAGGTGGTTGCAGCACTTTTATATCGGAGAGTGATGACTGTGGTGATGCGGCTTTCCACTGAGAATCCAGGAATAGAAATCTGGGTAGCGGCGCTGCCGGACAGGATGAAGCATTGATGTCGGGCGGAAGCAGGAATTGGATGCCGTGATCACAGCAGCTGGGTGCTGCAGTCAACACCGTGGTGGGGGGAAGGGCGAGCAGAGCAGCGAAGAGCGTGTTGGCAGCGATGGCAAACACCTGCACGACGAATACCAGAGGATTAGTGACTTGTGCGGGAGCACAGCCACCGAGCCCACAGAGCGGCGAAGGTGGTTGCAGCACTTTTATATCGGAGGGTGATGACTGTGGTTATGCGGCTTTCCACTGAGAATCCAGGAATAGAAATCCGGGTAGTGGCGCTGCCGGAAAGGATGAAGCATTGATGTCGGGCGGAAGCAGGAATTAGATGCCGTGATCACAGCAGCTGGGTGCTGCAGTCAACACCGTGGTGGGGGGAAGGGCGAGCAGAGCAGCGAAGAGCGCGTTGGCAGCGATGGCAAACACCTGCATGACGAATACCAGAGGATTAGTGACTTGTGCGGGAGCACAGCCACTGAGCCCACAGAGCGGCGAAGGTGGTTGCAGCACTTTTATATCGGAGAGTGATGACTGTGGTGATGCGGCTTTCCACTGAGAATCCAGGAATAGAAATCTGGGTAGCGGCGCTGCCGGACAGGATGAAGCATTGATGTCGGGCGGAAGCAGGAATTGGATGCCGTGATCACAGCAGCTGGGTGCTGCAGTCGACACCGTGGTGGGGGGAAGGGCGAGCAGAGCAGCGAAGAGCATGTTGGCAGCGATGGCAAACACCTGCATGACGAATACCAGAGGATTAGTGACTTGTGCGGGAGCACAGCCACCGAGCCCACAGAGCGGCGAAGGTGGTTGCAGCACTTTTATATCGGAGGGTGATGACTGTGGTTATGCGGCTTTCCACTGAGAATCCAGGAATAGAAATCCGGGTAGTGGTGCTGCCGGAAAGGATGAAGCATTGATGTCGGGCGGAAGCAGGAATTAGATGCCATGATCTCAGCAGCTGGATGCTGCAGTCGACACCGTGGTGGGGGGAAAGGCGAGCAGAGCAGCGAAGAGCACGTTGGCAGCGATGGCAAACACCTGCATGACGAATACCAGAGGATTAGTGACTTGTGCGGGAGCACAGCCACCGAGCCCACAGAGCGGCGAAGGTGGTTGCAGCACTTTTATATAGGAGGGTGATGACTGTGGTGATGCGGCTTTCCACTGAGAATCCAGGAATAGAAATCCGGGTAGTGGCGCTGCCGGACAGGATGAAGCATTGATGTCGGGCGGAAGCAGGAATTAGATGCCATGATCACAGCAGCTGGGTGCTGCAGTCGACACCGTGGTGGGGGGAAGGGCGAGCAGAGCAGCGAAAAGCGCGTTGGCAGCCATGGGAAACACCTGCATGACGAATACCAGAGGATTAGTGACTTGTGCGGGAGCACAGCCACCGAGCCGACAGAGCGGCAAAGGTGGTTGCAGCACTTTTATATCGGAGGGTGATGACTGTGGTAATGCGGCTTTCCACTGAGAATCCAGGAATAGAAATCCGGGTAGTGGTGCTGCCGGACAGGATGAAGCATTGATGTCGGGCGGAAGCAGGAATTAGATGCCGTGATCACAGCAGCTGGGTGCTGCAGTCGACACCGTGGTGGTGGGAAGGGCGAGCAGAGCAGCGAAGAGCGCGTTGGCAGCGATGGCAAACACCTGCACGACGAATACCAGAGGATTAGTGACTTGTGCGGGAGCACAGCCACTGAGCCCACAGCGGCGAAGGTGGTTGCAGCACTTTTATATCGGAGGGTGATGACTGTGGTGATGCGGCTTTCCACTGAGAATCCAGGAATAGAAATCTGGGTAGTGGCGCTGCCAGACAGGATGAAGCATTGATGTCAAGCGGAAGCAGGAATTAGATGCCGTGATCACAGCAGCTGGATGCTGCAGTCGACACCGTGGTGGGGGAAAGGGCGAGCAGAGCAGCGAAGAGCGCGTTGGCAGCGATGGCAAACACCTGCATGACGAATACCAGAGGATTAGTGACTTGTGCGGGAGCACAGCCACTGAGCCCACAGAGCGGCGAAGGTGGTTGCAGCACTTTTATATCGGAGGGTGATGACTGTGGTGATGTGGCTTTCCACTGAGAATCCAGGAATAAAAATCCGGGTAGTGGTGCTGCCGGACAGGATGAAGCATTGATGTCGGGCAGAAGCAGGAATTAGATTCCGTGATCACAGCAGCTGGGTGCTGCAGTCGACACCGTGGTGGTGGGAAGGGCGAGCAGAGCAGCGAAGAGCGCGTTGGCAGCGATGGCAAACACCTGCACGACGAATACCAGAGGATTAGTGACTTGTGCGGGAGCACAGCCACTGAGCCCACAGCGGCGAAGGTGGTTGCAGCACTTTTATATCGGAGGGTGATGACTGTGGTGATGCGGCTTTCCACTGAGAATCCAGGAATAGAAATCTCGGTAGTGGCGCTGCCAGACAGGATGAAGCATTGATGTCAAGCGGAAGCAGGAATTAGATGCCGTGATAACAGCAGCTGGATGCTGCAGTCGACACCGTGGTGGGGGGAAGGGCGAGCAGAGCAGCGAAGAGCGCGTTGGCAGCGATGGCAAACACCTGCACGACGAATACCAGAGGATTAGTGACTTGTGCGGGAGCACAGCCACCGAGCCCACAGAGCGGCGAAGGTGGTTGCAGCACTTTTATATCGGAGGGTGATGACTGTGGTGATGCGGCTTTCCACTGAGAATCCAGGAATAGAAATCCGGGTAGTGGCGCTGCCGGACAGGATGAAGCATTGATGTCGGGCGAAAGCAGGAATTAGATGCCATGATCACAGCAGCTGGGTGCTGCAGTCGACACCGTGGTGGGGGGAAGAGCGAGCAGAGCAGCGAAGAGCGCGTTGGCAGCGATGGCAAACACCTGCATGACGAATACCAGAGGATTAGTGACTTGTGCGGGAGCACAGCAACTGATCCCACAGAGCGGCGAAGGTGGTTGCAGCACTTTTATATCGGAGGGTGATGACTGTGGTGATGCGGCTTTCCACAGAGAATCCAGGAATAGAAACCCGGGTAGTGGCGCTGCCGGACAGGATGAAGCATTGATGTCGGGCGGAAGGAGGAATTGGATGCCGTGATCACAGCAGCTGGGTGCTGCCGTCGACACCCTGGTGGGGGAAAGGGCGAGCAGAAAAGCGAAGAGCGCGTTGGCAGCGATGGCAAACACCTGCATGACGAATACGAGAGGATTAGTGATTGTGCGGGAGCACAGCCACCGAGCCCACAGAGCGGCGAAGGTGGTTGCAGCACTTTTATATCGGAGGGTGATGACTGTGGTGATGCGGCTTTCCACTGAGAATCCAGGAATAGAAATCCGGGTAGTGGCGCTGCCAGACAGGATGAAGCATTGATATCGGGCGGAAGCAGGAATTAGATGCCATGATCACAGCAGCTGGGTGCTGCAGTCGACACCGTGGTGGGGGGAAGGGCGAGCAGAGCAGCGAAAAGCGCGTTGGCAGCGATGGCAAACACCTGCATAACGAATACCAGAGCATTAGTGACTTTTGAGGGAGCACAGCCACCGAGCCCACAGAGCGGCGAAGGTGGTTGCAGCACTTTTATAACGGAGGGTGATGACTGTGGTGATGCGGCTTTCCACTGAGAATCCAGGAATAGAAATCCGGGTAGTGGTGCTGCCGGACAGGATGAAGCATTGATGTCGGGCGGAAGCAGGAATTAGATGCCATGATCACGGCAGCTGGATGCTGCAGTCGACACCGTGGTGTGGGGAAGTGCGAGCAGAGCAGCGAAAAGCGCGTTGGCAGCGATGGCAAACACCTGCATAACGAATACCAGAGCATTAGTGACTTTTGCGGGAGCACAGCCACCGAGCCCACAGAGCGGCGAAGGTGGTTGCAGCACTTTTATATCGGAGGGTGATGACTGTGGTGATGCGGCTTTCCACTGAGAATCCAGGAATAGAAATCTGGGTAGTGGCGCTGCCGGACAGGATGAAGCATTGATGTCAAGCGGAAGCAGGAATTAGATGCCGTGATCACAGCAGCTGGATGCTGCAGTCGACACCGTGGTGGGGGAAGGGCGAGCAGACCAGCGAAGAGCGCGTTGGCAGCGATGGCAAACACCTGCATGACGAATACGAGAGGATTAGTGACTTGTGCGGGAGCACAGCCACCGAGCCCACAGAGCGGCGAAGGTGGTTGCAGCACTTTTATATCGGAGGGTGATGACTGTGGTGATGCGGCTTTCCACTGAGAATCCAGGAATAGATATCCGGGTAGTGGCGCTGCCAGACAAGATGAAGCATTGATATCGGGCGGAAGCAGGAATTAGATGCCATGATCACAGCAGCTGGGTGCTGCAGTCGACACCGTGGTGGGGGGAAGGGCGAGCAGAGCAGCGAAAAGCGCGTTGGCAGCGATGGCAAACACCTGCATGACGAATACCAGAGCATTAGTGACTTGTGCGGGAGCACAGCCACCGAGCCGACTGAGCGGCAAGGGTGGTTGCAGCACTTTTATATCGGAGGTCCATGACTGTGAAAATGCGGCTTTCCACTGAGAATCCAGGAATAGAAATCCGGGTAGTGGCGCTGCCGGACAGGATGAAGCACTGATGTCGGGCGGAAGCAGGAATTAGATGCCGTGATCACAGCAGCTGGGTGCTGCAGTCGACACCGTGGTGGGGGGAAGGGCGAGCAGAGCAGCGAAGAGCGCGTTGGCAGCGATGGCAAACACCTGCATGACGAATACCAGAGGATTAGTGACTTGTGCGGGAGCACAGCCACTGAGCCCACAGAGCGGCGAAGGTGGTTGCAGCACTTTTATATCGGAGCGTGATGACTGTGGTGATGCGGCTTTCCACAGAGAATCCAGGAATAGAAATCCGGGTAGTGGTGCCGCCGGACAGGATGAAGCATTGATGTCGGGCGGAAGCAGGAATTAGATGCCATGATCACAGCAGCTGGATGCTGCAGTCGACACCGAGGTGGGGGGAAGGGCGAGCAGAGCAGCGAAAAGCGCGTTGGCAGCGATGGCAAACACCTGCATGACGAATACCAGAGCATTAGTGACTTGTGCAGGAGCACAGCCACCGAGCCCACAGAGCGGCGAAGGTGGTTGCAGCACTTTTATATCGGAGGGTGATGACTGTGGTGATGCGGCTTTCCACTGAGAATCCAGGAATAGAAATCCGGGTAGTGGTGCTGCCGGACAGGATGAAGCATTGATGTCGGGCGGAAGCAGGAATTAGATGCCGTAATCACAGCAGCTGGGTGCTGCAGTCGACACCATGGTGGGGGGAAGGGCGAGCAGAGCAGCGAAGAGCGCGTTGGCAGCGATGGCAAACACCTGCATGACGAATACCAGAGGATTAGTGCCTTGTGCGGGAGATAAGCCACCGAGCCCACAGAGCGGCGAAAGTGGTTGCAGCACATTTATATCGGCGGGTGATGACTGTGGTGATGCGGCTTTCCACTGAGAATCCAGGAACAGAAATCCGGGTAATGGTGCTGCCGGACAAGATGAAGCATTGATGTCAAGCGGAAGCAGGAATTAGATGCCATGATCACAGCAGCTGGATGCTGCAGTCGACACCGTGGTGGGGGGAGGGGCGAGCAGAGCAGCGAAGAGCGCGTTGGCAGCAATGGCAAACACCTGCATGACGAAAACCAGAGGATTAGTGACTTGTGCGGGAGCACAGCCACTGAGCCCACAGAGCGACGAAGGTGGTTGCAGCACTTTTATATCGGAGGGTGATGACTGTGGTGATGCGGCTTTCCACTGAGAATCCAGGAATAGAAATCGGGGTAGTGGCGCTGCCAGACAGGATGAAGCATTGATATCAGGCGGAAGCAGGAATTAGATGCCATGATCACAGCAGCTGGGTGCTGCAGTCGACACCGTGGTGGGGGGAAGGGCGAGCAGAGCATCGAAAAGCGCGTTGGCAGCGATGGCAAACACCTGCATGACGAATACCAGAGCATTAGTGACTTGTGCGGGAGCACAGCCACCGAGCCGACAGAGCGGCAAAGGTGGTTGCAGCACTTTTATATCGGAGGTTCATGACTGTGATAATGCGGCTTTCCACTGAGAATCCAGGAATAGAAATCCGGGTAGTGGCGCTGCCGGACAGGATGAAGCATTGATGTCGGGCGGAAGCAGGAATTAGATGCCGTGATCACAGACGCTGGGTGCTGCAGTCGACACCGTGGTGGGGGGAAGGGCGAGCAGAGCAGCGAAGAGCGCGTTGGCAACGATGGCAAACACCTGCATGACGAATAGCAGAGGATTAGTGACTTGTGCGGGAGCACAGCCACCGAGCCCACAGAGTGGCGATGGTGGTTGCAGCACTTTTATATCGGAGGGTGATGACTGTGGTGATGCGGCTTTCCACTGAGAATCCAGGAATAGAAATCCGGGTAGTGGCGCTGCCGGACAGGATGAAGCATTGATGTCGGGCGGAAGCAGGAATTAGATGCCATGATCACAGCAGCTGGGTGCTGCAGTCGACACCGTGGTGGGAGGAAGGGCGAGCAGAGCAGCGAAGAGCATGTTGGCAGCGATGGCAAACACCTGCATGACGAATACCAGAGGATTAGTGACTTGTGCGGGAGCACAGCCACTGAGCCCACAGAGCGGCGAAGGTGGTTGCAGCACTTTTATATCGGAGGGTGATGACTGTGGTGATGCGGCTTTCCACAGAAAATCCAGGAATAGAAATCCGGGTAGTGGTGCCGCCGGACAGGATGAAGCATTGATGTCGGGCGGAAGCAGGAATTAGATGCCATGATCACAGCAGCTGGATGCTGCAGTCGACACCGTGGTGGGGGGAAGGGCGAGCAGAGCAGCGAAGAGCGCGTTGGCAGCGATGGCAAACACCTGCATGACGAATACCAGAGGATTAGTGTCTTGTGCGGGAGCACAGCCACTGAGCCCACAGAGTGGCGAAGGTGGTTGCAGCACTTTTATATCGGAGGGTGATGACTGTGGTGATGCGGCTTTCCACAGAAAATCCAGGAATAGAAATCCGGGTAGTGGTGCCGCCGGACAGGATGAAGCATTGATGTCGGGCGGAAGCAGGAATTAGATGCCATGATCACAGCAGCTGGATGCTGCAATCGACACCGTGGTGGGGGGAAGGGCGAGCAGAGCAGCGAAAAGCGCGTTGGCAGCGATGGCAAACACCTGCATAACGAATACCAGAGCATTAGTGACTTTTGCGGGAGCACAGCCACCGAGCCCACAGAGCGGCGAAGGTGGTTGCAGCACTTTTATATCGGAGGGTGATGACTGTGGTGATGCGGCTTTCCACTGAGAATCCAGGAATAGAAATCCGGGTAGTGGTGCTGCCGGACAGGATGAAGCATTGATGTCGGGCGGAAGCAGGAATTAGATGCCATGATCACGGCAGCTGGATGCTGCAGTCGACACCGTGGTGTGGGGAAGGGCGAGCAGAGCAGCGAAGAGCGCGTTGGCAGCGATGGCAAACACCTGCATGACGAATACGAGAGGATTAGTGACTTGTGCGGGAGCACAGCCACCGAGCCCACAGAGCGGCGAAGGTGGTTGCAGCACTTTTATATCGGAGGGTGATGACTGTGGTGATGCGGCTTTCCACTGAAAATCCAGGAATTGATATCCGGGTAGTGGCGCTGCCAGACAAGATGAAGCATTGATATCGGGCGGAAGCAGGAATTAGATGCCATGATCACAGCAGCTGGGTGCTGCAGTCAACACCGTGGTGGGGGGAAGGGCAAGCAGAGCAGCGAAGAGCGCGTTGGCAGCGATGGCAAACACCTGCATGACGAATACCAGAGGATTAGTGCCTTGTGCGGGAGCACAGCCACCGAGCCCACAGAGCGGCGAAAGTGGTTGCAGCACATTTATATCGGCGGGTGATGACTGTGGTGATGCGGCTTTCCACTGAGAATCCAGGAACAGAAATCCGGGTAATGGTGCTGTCGGACAAGATGAAGCATTGATGTCAAGCAGAAGCAGGAATTAGATGCCATGATCACAGCAGCTGGATGCTGCAGTCGTCACCGTGGTGGGGGGAGGGGCGAGCAGAGCAGCGAAGAGCGCGTTGGCAGCAATGGCAAACACCTGCATGACGAAAACCAGAGGATTAGTGACTTGTGCGGGAGCACAGCCACTGAGCCCACAGAGCGGCGAAGGTGGTTGCAGCACTTTTATATCGGAGGGTGATGACTGTGGTGATGCGGCTTTCCACTGAGAATTCAGGAATAGAAATCCGGGTAGTGGTGCTGCCGGACAGGATGAAGCATTGATGTCGGGCGGAAGCAGGAATTGGATGCCGTGATCACAGCAGCTGGGTGCTGCAGTCGACACCGTGGTGGGGGGAAGGGCGAGCAGACCAGCGAAGAGCGCGTTGGCAGCGATGGCAAACACCTGCATGACGAATACGAGAGGATTAGTGACTTGTGCGGGTGCACAGCCACCGAGCCCACAGAGCGGCTTCTTCTTCTTCAGTGATTGTTGGGAAGGATGAAAAGGAGGGAGACACGGGCTTGTCTACTGGAGGACTAGCCTCCACGCCCACTGCCGGCGTGTCGTAGAAAGAGGAGGGGAGGGGAAAAAAGATTGAAAGGAAAGGGTAGGCGCGCAGCCGCAATGATAATGTCGAATGACATACGCAGTCCCCTGTGGCCTATAGGCGGCCAGAGAGGCCGGAGGCCTCCAGGAAGTTGAGGAGGTGCCGGAGGGCTTTGGCAGGATTATGACAGCCGGGGAAGAGGAGGTGGTCTGCTGATGTGCAGGGGAGGCCCAGGGAGCGGTAGCCAGCCTCCATGATAGTCCTTGCGGAGACAAGGGCAGGGCATACACACAGGAGGTGTTGGGCAGTCTCTTCCGGGTAAGTGCAGAAGGAGCAACCCGGGGAGTCAGAGAGGCCGATGCGGAAAAGGCGGGAGCCGGTGTTGGCGCAGCCTACCCTGAGTCTCAGTAGGAGGCTGCGCTCTTCGCAGTCCATGCCTCGAGTTGGGAGTGGATGGGGGGATGGCCGTTTGCCACCCTGGGATCAGGGTGATCTAGGAGGAGGAGGCGGTCCACTGTGTTCCTTGCCAGATCCAAGGGGCACAGGTTCCTGGAGAGCGGAGTACCCGGAGAGTGGGCAGATTTGGCAAGGGAGTCCGCTTCTTCATTGCCCTGGACACCGATATGGGCCGGGACCCAGGTGAGACGGATGCGGGTTCCCCTGGAGCACAGTGCGTCGAGCCGCCAAGCAAGCCTGCGGGCGATGGGAGGACCCTTGAATGGCCTCAGGAGGAGCTGGAGGGCTGCCCTGGAGTTGGTGTAGATGGCTGCCTCCTTGATCCCAGGGCGTTGGTTTAGAATGTCAGCGGCCAAGTGTATGGCGGCAAGTTCTGCTGTTGTGGACGATGCCACAAAAGGAAGCCTGGCCTGTCTGCTCAAGTGGAGCGATGGGGCTGTGCAGGCTGCAGCCGCAGATGAGCATGGTCCTGGGAGGACGGAGCCATCCGTGAAAATAGTGACGGTGCCAGGGGGTTCAGCATGAAGAACCGCAGCGACCTCCTGACGTAAGCCCACAGCGGGAGTGTCCCGCCTCGTCCGGGAGCCAGGTAGAGAGCGGTTGACCTCGTAGAGGTGTCCAAGGTTCGGGCGAGGAGGGAGGGGGAAGGACTCAGGCTGTCCCTCCACGAGGTCTTCGAAGAACTGGGCCATCTGACCCATTTTGGAGTTGGGCCTCGTGAGAAGGCGGTCCACAAGGGGGCGGCCATCGGGCGCGTTGTGGAGGCGCTCGATGTGGCGGAGAGAGGTGCGCCTGGATAGCAGCTCCAGAGGCCATGTACCTGCTTCTGCCAGGGTGGCGGCCACGGGAGAGGAGCGGGGAAGTCCAAGGCATAGTCGTATTGCCGCCCGCTGTTTCCACAGAGCGGCGAAGGTGGTTGCAGCACTTTTATATCGGAGGGTGATGACTGTGGTGATGCGGCTTTCCACTGAGAATCCAGGAATAGAAATCCGGGTAGTAGCGCTGCCGGACAGGATGAAGCATTGATGTCGGGCGGAAGCAGGAATTAGATGCCATGATCACAGCAGCTGGGTGCTGCAGTCGACACCGTGGTGGAGGGAAGGGCGAGCAGAGCAGCGAAAAGCGCGTTGACAGCGATGGCAAACACCTGCATGACGAATACCAGAGGATTAGTGACTTGTGCGGGAGCACAGCCACCGAGCCGACAGAGCGGCAAAGGTGGTTGCAGCACTTTTATATCGGAGGGTGATGACTGTGGTAATGCGGCTTTCCACTGAGAATCCAGGAATAGAAATCCGGGTAGTGGCGCTGCCGGACAGGATGAAGCATTGATGTCGGGCGGAAGCAGGAATTAGATGCCGTGATCACAGCAGCTGGGTGCTGCAGTCGACACCATGGTGGGGGGAAGGGCGAGCAGAGCAGCGAAGAGCGCGTTGGCAGCGATGGCAAACACCTGCATGACGAATACCAGAGGATTAGTGCCTTGTGCGGGAGCACAGCCACCGAGCCCACAGAGCGGCGAAAGTGGTTGCAGCACATTTATATCGGCGGGTGATGAATGTGGTGATGCGGCTTTCCACTGAGAATCCAGGAACAGAAATCCGGGTAATGGTGCTGCCGGACAAGATGAAGCATTGATGTCAAGCGGAAGCAGGAATTAGATGCCATGATCACAGCAGCTGGATGCTGCAGTCGACACCGTGGTGGGGGGAGGGGCGAGCAGAGCAGCGAAGAGCGCGTTGGCAGCAATGGCAAACACCTGCATGACGAAAACCAGAGGATTAGTGACTTGTGCGGGAGCACAGCCACTGAGCCCACAGAGCGACGAAGGTGGTTGCAGCACTTTTATATCGGAGGGTGATGACTGTGGTGATGCGGCTTTCCACTGAGAATCCAGGAATAGAAATCGGGGTAGTGGCGCTGCCAGACAGGATGAAGCATTGATATCAGGCGGAAGCCAGAATTAGATGCCATGATCACAGCAGCTGGGCGCTGCAGTCGACACCGTGGTGGGGGGAAGGGCGAGCAGAGCAGCGAAAAGCGCGTTGGCAGCGATGGCAAACACCTGCATGACGAATACCAGAGCATTAGTGACTTGTGCGGGAGCACAGCCACCGAGCCGACAGAGCGGCAAAGGTGGTTGCAGCACTTTTATATCGGAGGTTCATGACTGTGATAATGCGGCTTTCCACTGAGAATCCAGGAATAGAAATCCGGGTAGTGGCGCTGCCGTACAGGATGAAGCATTGATGTCGGGCGGAAGCAGGAATTAGATGCCGTGATCACAGACGCTGGGTGCTGCAGTCGACCCCGTGGTGGGGGGAAGGGCGAGCAGAGAAGCGAAGAGCGCGTTGGCAACGATGGCAAACACCTGCATGACGAATAGCAGAGGATTAGTGACTTGTGCGGGAGCACAGCCACCGAGCCCACAGAGTGGCGATGGTGGTTGCAGCACATTTATATCGGCGGGTGATGACTGTGGTGATGCGGCTTTCCACTGAGAATCCAGGAACAGAAATCCGGGTAATGGTGCTGCCGGACAAGATGAAGCATTGATGTCAAGCAGAAGCAGGAATTAGATGCCATGATCACAGCAGCTGGATGCTGCAGTCGTCACCGTGGTGGGGGGAGGGGCGAGCAGAGCAGCGAAGAGCGCGTTGGCAGCAATGGCAAACACCTGCATGACGAAAACCAGAGGATTAGTGACTTGTGCGGGAGCACAGCCACTGAGCCCACAGAGCGGCGAAGGTGGTTGCAGCACTTTTATATCGAAGGGTGAGGACTGTGGTGATGCGGCTTTCCACTGAGAATTCAGGAATAGAAATCCGGGTAGTGGTGCTGCCGGACAGGATGAAGCATTGATGTCGGGCGGAAGCAGGAATTGGATGCCGTGATCACAGCAGCTGGGTGCTGCAGTCGACACCGTGGTGGGGGGAAGGGCGAGCAGACCAGCGAAGAGCGCGTTGGCAGCGATGGCAAACACCTGCATGACGAATACGAGAGGATTAGTGACTTGTGCGGGTGCACAGCCACCGAGCCCACAGAGCGGCTTCTTCTTCTTCTTCTTCAGTGATTGTTGGGAAGGATGAAAAGGAGGGAGACACGGGCTTGTCTACTGGAGGACTAGCCTCCACGCCCACTGCCGGCGTGTCGTAGAAAGAGGAGGGGAGGGGAAAAAAGATTGAAAGGAAAGGGTAGGCGCGCAGCCGCAATGATAATGTCGAATGACATACGCAGTCCCCTGTGGCCTATAGGCGGCCAGAGAGGCCGGAGGCCTCCAGGAAGTTGAGGAGGTGCCGGAGGGCTTTGGCAGGATTATGACAGCCGGGGAAGAGGAGGTGGTCTGCTGATGTGCAGGGGAGGCCCAGGGAGCGGTAGCCAGCCTCCATGATAGTCCTTGCGGAGACAAGGGCAGGGCATACACACAGGAGGTGTTGGGCAGTCTCTTCCGGGTAAGTGCAGAAGGAGCAACCCGGGGAGTCAGAGAGGCCGATGCGGAAAAGGCGGGAGCCGGTGTTGGCGCAGCCTACCCTGAGTCTCAGTAGGAGGCTGCGCTCTTCGCAGTCCATGCCTCGAGTTGGGAGTGGATGGGGGGATGGCCGTTTGCCACCCTGGGATCAGGGTGATCTAGGAGGAGGAGGCGGTCCACTGTGTTCCTTGCCAGATCCAAGGGGCACAGGTTCCTGGAGAGCGGAGTACCCGGAGAGTGGGCAGATTTGGCAAGGGAGTCCGCTTCTTCATTGCCCTGGACACCGATATGGGCCGGGACCCAGGTGAGATGGATGCGGGTTCCCCTGGAGCACAGTGCGTCGAGCCGCCAAGCAAGCCTGCGGGCGATGGGAGGACCCTTGAATGGCCTCAGGAGGAGCTGGAGGGCTGCCCTGGAGTTGGTGTAGATGGCTGCCTCCTTGATCCCAGGGCGTTGGTTTAGAATGTCAGCGGCCAAGTGTATGGCGGCATGTTCTGCGGTTGTGGACGATGCCACAAAAGGAAGCCTGGCCTGTCTGCTCAAGTGGAGCGATGGGGCTGTGCAGGCTGCAGCCGCAGATGAGCATGGTCCTGGGAGGACGGAGCCATCCGTGAAAATAGTGACGGTGCCAGGGGGTTCAGCATGAAGAACCGCAGCGACCTCCTGACGTAAGCCCACAGCGGGAGTGTCCCGCCTCGTCCGGGAGCCAGGTAGAGAGCGGTTGACCTCGTAGAGGTGTCCAAGGTTCGGGCGAGGAGGGAGGGGGAAGGACTCAGGCTGTCCCTCCACGAGGTCTTCGAAGAACTGGGCCATCTGACCCATTTTGGAGTTGGGCCTCGTGAGAAGGCGGTCCACAAGGGGGCGGCCATCGGGCGCGTTGTGGAGGCGCTCGATGTGGCGGAGAGAGGTGCGCCTGGATAGCAGCTCCAGAGGCCATGTACCTGCTTCTGCCAGGGTGGCGGCCACGGGAGAGGAGCGGGGAAGTCCAAGGCATAGTCGTATTGCCGCCCGCTGTTTCCACAGAGCGGCGAAGGTGGTTGCAGCCCTTTTATATCGGAGGGTGATGACTGTGGTGATGCGGCTTTCCACTGAGAATCCAGGAATAGAAATCCGGGTAGTAGCGCTGCCGGACAGGATGAAGCATTGATGTTGGGCGGAAGCAGGAATTAGATGCCATGATCACAGCAGCTGGGTGCTGCAGTCGACACCGTGGTGGAGGGAAGGGCGAGCAAAGCAGCGAAAAGCGCGTTGACAGCGATGGCAAACACCTGCATGACGAATACCAGAGGATTAGTGACTTGTGCGGGAGCACAGCCACCGAGCCGACAGAGCGGCAAAGGTGGTTGCAGCACTTTTATATCGGAGGGTGATGACTGTGGTAATGCGGCTTTCCACTGAGAATCCAGGAATAGAAATCCGGGTAGTGGCGCTGCCGGACAGGATGAAGCATTGATGTCGGGCGGAAGCAGGAATTAGATGCCGTGATCACAGCAGCTGGGTGCTGCAGTCGACACCATGGTGGGGGGAAGGGCGAGCAGAGCAGCGAAGAGCGCGTTGGCAGCGATGGCAAACACCTGCATGACGAATACCAGAGGATTAGTGCCTTGTGCGGGAGCACAGCCACCGAGCCCACAGAGCGGCGAAAGTGGTTGCAGCACATTTATATCGGCGGGTGATGAATGTGGTGATGCGGCTTTCCACTGAGAATCCAGGAACAGAAATCCGGGTAATGGTGCTGCCGGACAAGATGAAGCATTGATGTCAAGCGGAAGCAGGAATTAGATGCCATGATCACAGCAGCTGGATGCTGCAGTCGACACCGTGGTGGGGGGAGGGGCGAGCAGAGCAGCGAAGAGCGCGTTGGCAGCAATGGCAAACACCTGCATGACGAAAACCAGAGGATTAGTGACTTGTGCGGGAGCACAGCCACTGAGCCCACAGAGCGACGAAGGTGGTTGCAGCACTTTTATATCGGAGGGTGATGACTGTGGTGATGCGGCTTTCCACTGAGAATCCAGGAATAGAAATCGGGGTAGTGGCGCTGCCAGACAGGATGAAGCATTGATATCAGGCGGAAGCCAGAATTAGATGCCATGATCACAGCAGCTGGGCGCTGCAGTCGACACCGTGGTGGGGGGAAGGGCGAGCAGAGCAGCGAAAAGCGCGTTGGCAGCGATGGCAAACACCTGCATGACGAATACCAGAGCATTAGTGACTTGTGCGGGAGCACAGCCACCGAGCCGACAGAGCGGCAAAGGTGGTTGCAGCACTTTTATATCGGAGGTTCATGACTGTGATAATGCGGCTTTCCACTGAGAATCCAGGAATAGAAATCCGGGTAGTGGCGCTGCCGTACAGGATGAAGCATTGATGTCGGGCGGAAGCAGGAATTAGATGCCGTGATCACAGACGCTGGGTGCTGCAGTCGACCCCGTGGTGGGGGGAAGGGCGAGCAGAGAAGCGAAGAGCGCGTTGGCAACGATGGCAAACACCTGCATGACGAATAGCAGAGGATTAGTGACTTGTGCGGGAGCACAGCCACCGAGCCCACAGAGTGGCGATGGTGGTTGCAGCACTTTTATATCGGAGGGTGATGACTGTGGTGATGCGGCTTTCCACTGAGAATCCAGGAATAGAAATCCGGGTAGTGGCGCTGCCGGACAGGATGAAGCATTGATGTCGGGCGGAAGCAGGAATTAGATGCCATGATCACAGCAGCTGGGTGCTGCAGTCGACACCGTGGTGGGAGGAAGGGCGAGCAGAGCAGCGAAGAGCATGTTGGCAGCGATGGCAAACACCTGCATGACGAATACCAGAGGATTAGTGTCTTGTGCGGGAGCACAGCCACTGAGCCCACAGAGTGGCGAAGGTGGTTGCAGCACTTTTATATCGGAGGGTGATGACTGTGGTGATGCGGCTTTCCACAGAAAATCCAGGAATAGAAATCCGGGTAGTGGTGCCGCCGGACAGGATGAAGCATTGATGTCGGGCGGAAGCAGGAATTAGATGCCATGATCACAGCAGCTGGATGCTGCAATCGACACCGTGGTGGGGGGAAGGGCGAGCAGAGCAGCGAAGAGCGCGTTGGCAGCGATGGCAAACACCTGCATGACGAATACCAGAGGATTAGTGACTTGTGCGGGAGCACAGCCACTGAGCCCACAGAGCGGCGAAGGTGGTTGCAGCACTTTTATGTCGGCGGGTGATGACTGTGGTGATGCGGATTTCCACTGAGAATCCAGGAATAGAAATCCGGGTAGTGGCGCTGCCAGACAGGATGAAGCATTGATATCGGGCGGAAGCAGGAATTAGATGCCATGATCACAGCAGCTGGGTGCTGCAGTCGACACCGTGGTGGGGGGAAGGGCGAGCAGAGCAGCGAAAAGCGCGTTGGCAGCGATGGCAAACACCTGCATAACGAATACCAGAGCATTGGTGACTTTTGCGGGAGCACAGCCACCGAGCCCACAGAGCGGCGAAGGTGGTTGCAGCACTTTTATATCGGAGGGTGATGACTGTGGTGATGCGGCTTTCCACTGAGAATCCAGGAATAGAAATCCGGGTAGTGGTGCTGCCGGACAGGATGAAGCATTGATGTCGGGCGGAAGCAGGAATTAGATGCCATGATCACGGCAGCTGGATGCTGCAGTCGACACCGTGGTGTGGGGAAGGGCGAGCAGAGCAGCGAAGAGCGCGTTGGCAGCGATGGCAAACACGTGCATGACGAATACCAGAGGATTAGAGACTTGTGTGGGAGCATAGCCACCGAGCCCACAGAGCGGCGATGGTGGTTGCAGCACTTTTATATCGGAGGGTGATGACTGTGGTGATGCGGCTTTCCACTGAGAATCCAGGAATAGAAATCTGGGTAGAGGCGCTGCCGGACAGGATGAAGCATTGATGTCAAGCGGAAGCAGGAATTAGATGCCGTGATCACAGCAGCTGGATGCTGCAGTCGACACCGTGGTGGGGGAAGGGCGAGCAGACCAGCGAAGAGCGCGTTGGCAGCGATGGCAAACACCTGCATGACGAATACGAGAGGATTAGTGACTTGTGCGGGAGCACAGCCACCGAGCCCACAGAGCGGCGAAGGTGGTTGCAGCACTTTTATATCGGAGGGTGATGACTGTGGTGATGCGGCTTTCCACTGAGAATCCAGGAATTGATATCCGGGTAGTGGCGCTGCCAGACAAGATGAAGCATTGATATCGGGCGGAAGCAGGAATTAGATGCCATGATCACAGCAGCTGGGTGCTGCAGTCAACACCGTGGTGGGGGGAAGGGCGAGCAGAGCAGCGAAGAGCGCGTTGGCAGCGATGGCAAACACCTGCATGACGAATACCAGAGGATTAGTGCCTTGTGCGGGAGCACAGCCACCGAGCCCACAGAGCGGCGAAAGTGGTTGCAGCACATTTATATCGGCGGGTGATGGCTGTGGTGATGCGGCTTTCCACTGAGAATCCAGGAACAGAAATCCGGGTAATGGTGCTGCCGGACAAGATGAAGCATTGATGTCAAGCAGAAGCAGGAATTAGATGCCATGATCACAGCAGCTGGATGCTGCAGTCGACACCGTGGTGGGGGGAGGGGCGAGCAGAGCAGCGAAGAGCGCGTTGGCAGCAATGGCAAACACCTGCATGACGAAAACCAGAGGATTAGTGACTTGTGCGGGAGCACAGCCACTGAGCCCACAGAGCGGCGAAGGTGGTTGCAGCACTTTTATATCGGAGGGTGATGACTGTGGTGATGCGGCTTTCCACTGAGAATTCAGGAATAGAAATCCGGGTAGTGGTGCTGCCGGACAGGATGAAGCATTGATGTCGGGCGGAAGCAGGAATTGGATGCCGTGATCACAGCAGCTGGGTGCTGCAGTCGACACCGTGGTGGGGGGAAGGGCGAGCAGACCAGCGAAGAGCGCGTTGGCAGCGATGGCAAACACCTGCATGACGAATACGAGAGGATTAGTGACTTGTGCGGGTGCACAGCCACCGAGCCCACAGAGCGGCTTCTTCTTCTTCTTCTTCAGTGATTGTTGGGAAGGATGAAAAGGAGGGAGACACGGGCTTGTCTACTGGAGGACTAGCCTCCACGCCCACTGCCGGCGTGTCGTAGAAAGAGGAGGGGAGGGGAAAAAAAAATTGAAAGGAAAGGGTAGGCGCGCAGCCGCAATGATAATGTCGAATGACATACGCAGTCCCCTGTGGCCTATAGGCGGCCAGAGAGGCCGGAGGCCTCCAGGAAGTTGAGGAGGTGCCGGAGGGCTTTGGCAGGATTATGACAGCCGGGGAAGAGGAGGTGGTCCGCTGATGTGCAGGGGAGGCCCAGGGAGCGGTAGCCAGCCTCCATGATAGTCCTTGCGGAGACAAGGGCAGGGCATACACACAGGAGGTGTTGGGCAGTCTCTTCCGGGTAAGTGCAGAAGAAGCAACCCGGGGAGTCAGAGAGGCCGATGCGGAAAAGGCGGGAGCCGGTGTTGGCGCAGCCTACCCTGAGTCTCAGTAGGAGGCTGCGCTCTTCGCAGTCCATGCCTCGAGTTGGGAGTGGATGGGGGGATGGCCGTTTGCCACCCTGGGATCAGGGTGATCTAGGAGGAGGAGGCGGTCCACTGTGTTCCTTGCCAGATCCAAGGGGCACAGGTTCCTGGAGAGCGGAGTACCCGGAGAGTGGGCAGATTTGGCAAGGGAGTCCGCTTCTTCATTGCCCTGGACACCGATATGGGCCGGGACCCAGGTGAGACGGATGCGGGTTCCCCTGGAGCACAGTGCGTCGAGCCGCCAAGCAAGCCTGCGGGCGATGGGAGGACCCTTGAATGGCCTCAGGAGGAGCTGGAGGGCTGCCCTGGAGTTGGTGTAGATGGCTGCCTCCTTGATCCCAGGGCGTTGGTTTAGAATGTCAGCGGCCAAGTGTATGGCGGCAAGTTCTGCGGTTGTGGACGATGCCACAAAAGGAAGCCTGGCCTGTCTGCTCAAGTGGAGCGATGGGGCTGTGCAGGCTGCAGCCGCAGATGAGCATGGTCCTGGGAGGACGGAGCCATCCGTGAAAATAGTGACGGTGCCAGGGGGTTCAGCATGAAGAACCGCAGCGACCTCCTGACGTAAGCCCACAGCGGGAAAGTCCCGCCTCGTCCGGGAGCCAGGTAGAGAGAGGTTGACCTCGTAGAGGTGTCCAAGGTTCGGGCGAGGAGGGAGGGGGAAGGACTCAGGCTGTCCCTCCACGAGGTCTTCGAAGAACTGGGCCATCTGACCCATTTTGGAGTTGGGCCTCGTGAGAAGGCGGTCCACAAGGGGGCGGCCATCGGGCGCGTTGTGGAGGCGCTCGATGTGGCGGAGAGAGGTGCGCCTGGATAGCAGCTCCAGAGGCCATGTACCTGCTTCTGCCAGGGTGGCGGCCACGGGAGAGGAGCGGGGAAGTCCAAGGCATAGTCGTATTGCCGCCCGCTGTTTCCACAGAGCGGCGAAGGTGGTTGCAGCACTTTTATATCGGAGGGTGATGACTGTGGTGATGCGGCTTTCCACTGAGAATCCAGGAATAGAAATCCGGGTAGTAGCGCTGCCGGACAGGATGAAGCATTGATGTCGGGCGGAAGCAGGAATTAGATGCCATGATCACAGCAGCTGGGTGCTGCAGTCGACACCGTGGTGGAGGGAAGGGCGAGCAGAGCAGCGAAAAGCGCGTTGACAGCGATGGCAAACACCTGCATGACGAATACCAGAGGATTAGTGACTTGTGCGGGAGCACAGCCACCGAGCCGACAGAGCGGCAAAGGTGGTTGCAGCACTTTTATATCGGAGGGTGATGACTGTGGTAATGCGGCTTTCCACTGAGAATCCAGGAATAGAAATCCGGGTAGTGGCGCTGCCGGACAGGATGAAGCATTGATGTCGGGCGGAAGCAGGAATTGGATGCCGTGATCACAGCAGCCGGGTGCTGCAATACATACTTGCTGTACATCCCTTGCGACATTAAGCAGTAGTCAATGGTTGTTTGCCTGTTACGGAATTCCCCATTAAGCAGTAGTGAATGGTCGTTTGCCTGTTACGGAATTCCCATGTGATTTGTCCCTCACACTTAGTTTCTCTATTTGCAATAACTAGGTTCTGTTGCTTACAGAAGTCTAGCATCAACTTCCCATTACAATCTGTGTATCCATCCAGATCCTCGATGTGGCCATTCATGTCAACCAGCAGAATAATATCAGCACCTTCTCCAAACTGCTTTATATTGTCATTGAGACACCTAACTAGATCCTTATTTTCATGCCTGCATTTGTCTCCTGTCCCTAAATAAACTACCCCTGGCCTTTTACCGGCAATTACCCAATACCCAGACATGTTCTTTGCAAGCTGACTTTATTCTTTGCCAATTTGTTCCTTGATGTGTCAGCATACCTACTCCTCCTCCCTTCCTCTCCGCTGTTGTTCTGTTGCTCCCTTCCCAGACGTAGCCATCAATAAAAGGTGGGTCTTCTAGATTCTTGAGATGTGCCTCGCATAGCGCGTATACACCTAATTTTTCATCCTTCAACTGCTGTTCTATCTCTAACCACTTCGCTCTCTTTCTACCACCTTGCATGTTTATGTACCTGATCTTGGTGTTAAATTTCTTTTTTGTAGTTTTCTTCCTGGACCTACTAGTGCCCATTTTTCATTTCATTGCTCATCAGCAATGACACCTGGCGTGGTTGACCGAGAAACCTCACCATGGCTTGCGTCAGCAGTACACCATACGAAAGTAATGGGAGAACGTAGGCAATGAAGCAGAGGTATTGGACGAGGCAGCAGCAGCAGCTAGTGATATTTTTGGAAGGATAAAAGATGTTACTAAATAATGATGACAGTCGGTAATGACGGCGACAACGATAAGCTGCTTTTGCGGTTCAGGGTAAATTCTTTCCCGGTAAAGGCCTTTAGGTCGACGGTAAGTTAAGGGTAAGGCCCTTAGCATAAAAGCCTGTAGGTCAAACCACTTAAGGGCTGGAACTGCCCACTGTAACTTTTCACCAGAGGCTGCCCTGACCCACTCCGATCCGACCGTATTGCCACCTGGCGGGTGAGTGCGAGAAGTGCCAAGAAGGCAGGTGGCCGTACGGCAGCGTAAGCCTGCTTCCAGCTTGGTCAGCAGCATACGCTCATCCTTCTTTTTGAAAGCGTGAAGACGAAATGCGAAATCAGACGAATGGGTTGGCGCCCCAGTGTAAAGATAGAACCGCCTGCTTGTCCCGTTATTGGCCGCCAGATACTGAGCAGAAGTGCTGAAGCTGCGGTTTGGTGTGTATGCCTATCTCCGCCAGTGAACGTCTTCAGTGCACTGCTAGGAAGTTATTCTTGAGCGCCACGACTAATCAAAATGTGTCGGCTTGGTTTGCCCAGGAAAAATGCGAGTAGTTTTGCCCTAAAGAGTTAACACTGTCCACCTTGCAAAAGCAATGGTCCTAGAATTACAACGGCTGGCCGCATCATAATACACTAACGCCTATTTGTAACATTTACTTTGAAGCCTATCAAAGGCAATGAGTGACATGGTGGCTGTATTATAAGATTCAACATTATCCTATAATGCGACCTTGTGTGATGTGCTATTTACCCTGCTCTCGGCGACACTTGCATGCGATGGGGGGTAATCCGATTTAGCAGGTAAATGCTGCACACTGGTCAAGGTCCTCTTTCTAACTCAGCCGACCCTTCAAACTCGCTTTCATGTCATTAGCACATCGGTCAATTGATCTGACTGTTGTGTCGGGCTAGAGAATAAACCAAAATGCAACCCACGCTAAGTGTGTATGCTCTCACAGAAGTTTTCGAAAAGCCAAAGCAGAGAAGCTCAATTCTTTTTCAGCCTGTAGCCGTGTATGAGAAAGGTACTGTGCAGGTCACGCCAGCAGCGGCAGAATGCACCGTTCACTTCACAGCTACATGTTTTGACCGCGAAGAGATAAGCTTTTTCGCGGTGCCCATGCTCGAAAAACATTTGCGCGCACCTGCTAATGAAGCGCATTTTCCTATCTACTTAATCCTACTGTCATGAGCCACACCCCGCACCGACAGAAGCTGAAGAAGTGCTTCTCTGGACATGCTCTACACGCCACTAACTTGGCACTCTGCTCGGTTCCGCGATCCCGCCTCGCACATGGAACAATATGGGGTTATATGCACCATAGCAAAACACTGAAAGCGCAGTGCATGCAGTTCTGATGCCTAGACATAACCAATCTAGTTTAACGAAAGCTTTCACGCCGCAGCAAATGTGATGTGCGCTCGATCAGCGCCTTCATGTAATTGAATCTCGGCCTGGCATCATATCTCCTTTCATATCTCCTAAGGAGAGTGGGTAAGTGCATGAGAGTTACTGCTTACTAACCTGAGCACACATAAAACTCCAAGCTTGTGCTACGGTGCTCAATGACCAAAAAGCGTTACCCTCTTCTGTGCAGTCATTTTGGATTTCGTCGCGCCACCTATAAGCCGTGGACATTGCCAATAGGCAGTAAAAAAGGGGTGAATGAAATCTCACTGGGCCCATCGCAGCAGCAGGCGCAGCCCCGCGCACAGTAGTCTGCCCTGGGCCCCCTCCTGGTGTGCCGAGGGACATGTCAGAGCACCAGGCAGGCAGCGCAGACTCAACCCCAAGTGCTCCTCCAGCAGGGCCAGTGGCAGTGGCACGGGCAGCACAGCCACACTGGAAAATAGGGACAGCACCCGGAGAAAATGTCACACCGGAGCAGGAGACGAGTGGCGCACCCCCAGAAGCCATGTGCAGTTCAAAGTGTGCACGCACTCCCAGCATAAAACCCAGCTGGACAAGCTGCTGAACCACCTCTCTGAAAGAGCAAAGCTGCCCTTTACCACTTGAGTAGCATATATTGCGAGCACTCCTGTTCTGGACACTCACTGCCTGATAGATAATTTTAGCGAGAAAGCACTACTCCACTAGCAATGCTGAAAAATCCGATCAGTCCCTGAAGCCGCTACCTTTGACCCTTGATACTTCTCGGATACTGCAGAAGTAAGATAAATATTGAGTTTGTAACCGGCGCGAACATATCAGCTTCGTTGGCCACTATGATATCGCAACAGCCGATCTTGCTTCGTGCCATACTCTTCATCAACTTCCATCACCTCCTACCCCTCAAAATCCGCGGGTGGATGTGAAGCCTCACAAAGGGCAAGGAAACGTGCATAACTGCTTCCCTGGGCTGCCTCCCAGTGACTGTAGGTCAAGGGACACCTCAATCGCTCTTTGGACTACGTGGCAGTAGTAAGAGAGAGATGTGCGCCACATGCCGTTGACGTCATGGCAGAAAATCTGCACTGGAGCAATAGGCCTCCTGTATTCATCGGTTTCACTGGCATTGACAACGTTGTAACTGCGTTGATTTTGATGAAAGGTGCATAACTGGCTCCCTGGGTCTGTGAACACCTAAGTCGCGCTTTCAGGTACGTGGCGGTGGTGTCCACCTGCAAAAACTGTGATTTCGCACAATATCCCTTGTTTATCAGCGCTACACCACCAGGTGTTTTTTGTTGGGGCAGGGACACTTTCTTTTTCCTTCTTTTTATTTTCCCACAATAATTTTTGTCCATCCATCCCAGAATTACCTGCCGCACTGCGAGCGTGATAGTCCCATCTGGCGGAAAACAGCAGTGAAAATAGTACGTAACGCAGGCAAATGGAGCAATTTGCATGGCTGCCGGACCATTTGGGCCACCAGGGTCTCTAAATAAAGCCTGCACAGCCTGCCCAATACAAAAGGTGAATGTGCTGTACAAGGTGAAGAACACGTCATGTGCAAGCTCTGACAA
Organism: Amblyomma americanum; assembly: GCF_052857255.1. NCBI lineage: Eukaryota > Metazoa > Arthropoda > Arachnida > Ixodida > Ixodidae > Amblyomma > Amblyomma americanum. Next base: position 12,740,362 of record NC_135500.1, read on the forward strand.
AATGGAGTGACAAACTTTTGGCAGACACACAGCGCAGCATCCTTAGTGTCATGCACAGGCCGCACTAAGCAAGCGCGTGCATACAATTAGGCGCATGCACTAAAAATGCTCCTTGCCCAGCAGTGCTTCCTGCACACCAGAGTTGCACGGAGAAACAGCCAGTAAAGGCACTCACAACATACCGCTGTAATCTTTGCCCTTCATGCAGTGACATCGACAAGGGAGTACACAGCAAATCTGTCACTTCTGCCGCCGCTGGCAGGCAGCACGAACAGCTGAACGAACCTCCTCACGTCATGCCATTTAAACACGCCAGACAGTCGCATCTTCTACATTCTGACAGTCAGCTATCACGTCACATGGGAGCGTCCAGAATTATCTCGACGTGGCCAGACTGAAGAATCCACACCATACACAGCGGTGGCTGGGCCAAGACAGCATTTATTGCTTTGATGCGTGTTAATATAGGCATTTTGAGAAACGGTTAGAGGAGTGTGAGGAGGAGGTCAGCGGCGATAATTGTCGCCGTAAGTGTGAGGTGGAGGTTAGCGGCGAAAACCGTTGCCGTAATCTGGCGTGACGTCATTCCGATGTAGCACTGACCATCGTCACCATCAACAGCATTGGCTGGGCAAGGCATAGGCTTCCTCAAGAGGAAAGAGGAAGCAGTGCCACCTACAGGGAACTCCGAGGCACTGGCAGAGCCGAGGAGAGTCTTTTCGGGTCGCAGCAAGCATCGCGAGCATTAGTGGCCGCACGTTCTCATGGCCTGCAGCGCACGAAAGATCTGTCGCACCCTGCTGTCGGGCTTCTGGTTCCGGACAGCGAAGCGAACGCAGCAAACTTACTCTCTCTCGCCCCTCCCCTGGAAAATGCCCAGGGACGGCTTCGCCGCGAGAATGCGGCGCGCACGTGAAGACCCGGCCACCATTCTCGAAGCTTGCAAACATTCGCCGTCGTAGTCGCACCCCTGCCACAGCCGGTGAGTCGGAAGCCCTTCTTACGTAGCCCTCTACTTCCGAGGAATTTGCCTCGTTGATGTTTAGTAGCTAGCTGGCCCACTCTGTATATTGTTTGCACATGTAATAAATACCATCTGAGTGTGCACGCTCTGTCGACGCTCCCTTGGTTCCGATTGCGCACAAACCACCCCGCTGTTAGCGAGCGACGATGCTGCAGCCGCGGAGTGGTAGTGCGGGGCGTAACACTGGACCCCAAAATGTCATAGGTGTTTTGTGAACAAATGAACAGCCTGCAGCATGGAGGTCTAATATGTCTCTTGCAGCACACTCTCCATGAGTTCTCAAAATGGTACTTGGCTGCTGACCCGAAAGACTCGGGTTCGATCTCGGCTGCTGCGGCCAAACTTCGATGGAGGCGAAATTCTAGAGGCCCGTGTACTGTGCGATGTCAGTGCATGTTAAAGAACCCCAGGTGGTCGAAATTCTCGGAGCCCTTCACTACCGCGTCCCTCATAGCCTGAGTCGCTTTGGGATGTTAAACCCCTATTAACCATAGATAAGGTCGAAATCGCGGATTAGCGGATAGATGAGAACAAGGTGTGGGATTCCTCATTAATCAGGATATAGCTGGCAGCATAGAGGAGTTCTATAGTATTAGCGAAAGGGTGGCAGCTATCGTAATTAGGCTCAATAGGAGGTACAAGCTGAAGGTGGTCCAGGCCTACACGTTTACATCCAGCCATGATGACCAGACCACTGAAACCTTCTAAGAAGACGTGGAATCGGCAGTGAACAAAGTAAAATTACAGTGCACTGTACTGATGGGCGACTCAATGCGAAGGTGGGCAAGAAGCAGGCTGGCGACCAGGCGGTAGGCGATTATGGGGTATGTTCTAGGAATAGCAGGGGAGAGTTAGTTCGCAGATAAAAAATAATTTCCAGATCATGGATACCTCCTTCCGCAAACGAAAGAACAGAAAGTGGACCTGGATGAGCCCCAATGGTGAGACTAAAAATGAAATCGACTTCATACTATGCGCTCAACCTGTCATCGTTCAGGCTGTGGACGTCCTCGGAAAAGTTGCGTAGTAGCGACCACAGAATGGTAAGGTCTCGAGTAAGCTTGGTAAGAAGCTAGTGAAAAGGAAGTCCATTAACCAGTTAGCAGTAAGAGGGAAAGTACAGGAATTCAGGATGTCGCTGCAGAACCAATATTCCACTTTAACTGAGGAATGCGATATTAATGTTCAAACAATGAACGATAATCTGACAGCTACCGTTACGGCCTGCATAGTAGAAGTAGGCGGTACGATGGTTCAACAGGACACCAGCAGGCTCTCTCAGGAGGCGAAAGATATAGTTAAGATATGCCAGCGCATGAGGGCATCTAACCCTACAGACAGGATAGAACTAGCAGAGCTATCGAGGTTTTAAAAAATGAGCGCAAGGTAGCCGACATAAGGAAGTTTAATATGGAGAGAATCGAGCATGCTCTAAGGAATGCCAGCAGCCTAAAAGCGGTGATGAGGAAACTATAGGCACAGGCAAAAACCAGATGTATGCTTTTAGAGACAAAGAATGACATTAGAAATATGGATAAGATAGTTAAAGTTGCCAAAGAATTCTACACAAATCTATACAGTAGCCAATGTAATCAGATTGTTAATGATACTGACAGCAACGCACAGCAATGCGTCATCCCGCCAGTAACGAAAGAGGAAATAAAGAAAGCCTTAACAGCAATGGAAATGGGGAAAGCAGCAGGGCAGGATCAGGTAACAGCAGATCTGTTGAAGGACGGAGGAGAAATTGTGTAGAAAAACTAGCCACCCTCTCTACGCAACGGCTTATGACCTCGAGCATGCCACAAGTTTGGAAGAGCACTCACATTATCGTGATGCATAAGAAAGGAGACGTCAAGCACTTGAAAGATTACAGACTGATCCCCTTACTGCACATTGCCTACTAGGTATTTACTAACTTAATCGCTAATAGAGTCAGGAAAACCTTAGACTTCAAACAACCAACTCATCAGACAGGCTATCGTAAAGGATAATCGAGAATAAACCATATTCACACTATCAATCAGGTGAAAGAAAAATGAGCAGAATATAACCAACCGCTCTATATAGCCTTCATTGATTGCGAGAATGCATTTTACTCGGTGAAAACCTCAGCAGTCATGCAGGCATTGCAGAATCAGGGGGTAGAAGAGTCTTGTGTTAGATACTGTAACAACTGCCCAGCTACCATAGTCCACCATAGTCAGCAACAAAATTCCAATAAGGTAAAGTGTCAAGCAGAAAGACGACCTCGCCAATGCTATTCGCCGCCTGTTTACGAAGGGTGTTCCGAGGCCTGTACTGGGGACAGTCGGGGATAAGAATTAATGAAAAATACCTAAGTAATCTGCGATTCGATTACGACATTGCCTTGCTAAGTCAGCCAGGAGATAAACTGCAATGCATGATCAATGAGTTAGGCAGAGCAAAAGGGTGGGTCTAAAAATTAACATGCAGAAAACCAAAGTAATGTTTAACAGGCTCGCAAGGGAACAGCAGTTCACAATTAGTAGTGAGCTCCTAGAAGTGGTAGGCGAGTATGTCTACTTAGGAGAGGTAGTGACCACTGATCCGGATTGCGACAGCAAAATAACTAGAAGAGTAAGAAAGGGTGGAGCGCATATGGCAGGTTCTCTCAGATCATGAATGGCAGTTTACCAATGTCCCTCGAGGAAAAAGTATACAACAGCTGTATCTTACTGGTACTCAACCATGGGGTAGAAATGTGGGGGCTGACAAAAAGGGTTCAGCTTAAGTTAAGGACAATGTAGCGAGCTATAGAAAAAAATTGATAGGTACTAATTCGACCAAAACTAGAATACGCATCTGCTATCTGGAGCCCGCAACAAGTATATCTCATCAGTTCACTAGAATCTGTCCAAAATCGCGCCACGAGGTTCATTCATTCTGCCTATTCATACGACATCAGTGTATCGTCACTTAAACGACAATCAGGTTTATCAACTCTTGCCCATCGTCGTCGCATTGCTTCTCTTAGTCTGTTTCATAAGTTTTTTTACAGTTCCCTCGGACAACCACCCTACATCACACCGCCCGCTCGCATATCTCATCGCACCGGCCATCCACTGCAAGTGTCATGCCAACGCTCCCGCACCGTCACTTTTTCCGCATCCTTTTTTCTTCGCACTGCTAAAGACTGGAATGGCCTTCCCCACGACGTTGATGCCATCACCTGCCAATCAAGTTTTGTGAACAATTTAAATATGCATTTCATAAATATCATGTAAGCAACCATATTCAACCCATATTTGTACTCCCACCCCTTATGTAACACCCCCAAAGTGGGGTCTTTAAGGTAATAAAGTGAAGTGAAGTGAAGTCAAGAGACCGGAAGCAGGCACAGTGGGTGAGAGAACAGACGCGTGTTGACGACATCCTAATTGCAATCCCGAACTCTTCCTACCCCTCAGCGTCTCTCCTACTTCCGCCATGTTTCCCCAGAGTGCACTCTCTGCGGAGCTCCGCACGCCACCCTGGACCACATCCTCTTCGGCTGCCCTGCCGATCCTCCCCCGCAGGGACAGCCCGCCATCGGTACATGGGAGGAATGGGAGGCCCTCCTTGCGTCGCAGGACCCGGACACGCAACTTCGCTGTGTGAACCGGGGTGCCAGTGCCATGGCCCTACGTGGCCTGGACACATGCACGTAATGTGAGGGCTGTGCGGTGGCCCTGAGACCTTGCACGGTCCAAACGCGCTTGCTTAATAAAGTTTTCCATCCATCCATCAAGAGGAAGAAATGAGCTTGAGAGGCAAGCGTGGCGGAGGGTGGCAGAAAGTTAGGCAGCCGGACGGGGTTAAGGAGTTTGCAGTGACAGGGCAGCCGAAGCTGACACAGGACCGGGTTATTCAAAGAGAGATGGGAGAGGCCTTTGAATTGCAGTGGGTGTAGTCTGGCTGACGATGATGATGATATCGAATATGAGGGCGATATTGAAATAGTCCGATATATCGATAAATCGGTGCACAATATGGCAATAAATAAGCTTATCTACAACTTAGAAGAAAAAATACATTGAATCCACGGAAGCAACTGACTTCATCAAGCGACGTGGTTAACCACAAGCTTGTTTTATTACCTGGTTAATTAAAGAGACATGGGGAAAGCATTTGCCCTGCGGTGGGCGTAGTCAGACTCATGTTGATGATGGCTACTTTCTGCCTGAGCCTACCACGCTCACTCGAGGGCATGTCCTGAGAGAATGGAACTGCGACTGCCACACGCTCTAAAGGTATCTGGAAATGCCCACAAGAAGTGCTCGTTTTCCATACTACTGGCGTCCACGACAAAGGCGTTTGGTGCTTGTAAGCGCAGAGAACGAAGAAAGAGTAGGAAGGCGTTCACTAAGAAATCGTAAATAAGTGCTAGCAGCAGAGCATTATCGTGAGGTGTCACGCTCAACTGGTTAGACGAGGTTTAAGCTGAGATATTTCACGGCTATAAAAACAAACTATGCAGGGGACAGGACACATAAGAGAAGTGGACAGGACGAGCGCACAGCTAACAACTGATTTATTGGAGCGACGCCACTCTCCTTCAACAGGAAAACAAATGCGCGACAAACACTCATAGCACTACACCAAACGAAGTCATCTTATCATGACAAGAAAGTGAAGCTCTTTCCTGCAGAGTTGTATCGATGCCTTCCTAATGCACTTTTGGCCCATAACTGACGATGTGCAAGGCTTCAATGATTTCAAAGGCTTGTGAATTCAGCTGTGCGCTCGTCCTATCCATTTTTGTTCTGTGTCCTGTCCTCTGCATAGTTGATTTTTTATAGGGGTGTGCGAATATTCAAAAATTCGAATACGAATCGCATATGTTTGATATTCGATTAATATTCGTATTTGAGAAATTGATATTCGAGAATTTCCGAATATTCGAAAATTCCCGAATACTCGCCAGCGATCGTATACTGCGCAGAATTTCATAAATTCGACCGTGGAAAAACCACAGTATCTGGGCAAATTAGCCGATGATAGAGCTAAAATTTCTAGGAAAACAATATAGAGGTCCTATTCCCTTCCTTCTCCGTCGCTTATCACGCGGACCGATCGCATGCCGACGCCGCTAGGCTTCACCTCATGAGAATTTTTTCCCCAAGTGGGCTTTCCCACATATCACACGTGCCGCGAACAAGGTGGCCGACGGCCCGCATCGAACAATCGCAACGCGAAATCGCGCTTTTTTTTATCCTTCCGTAATACCTTACATATATAATGGTCACATCCAGAGAATATGCGTCCTGTCGCCTTCATAGCTATCCGAGCGTGACCTCCGCCATCGCGTTTTGTAAACTACGCTAAGCAGGAGAGCCTACTTGCGGAATGTCGCGGGACCCTCCTGAAGGGGCGCGTCCAGTTGTCACAATAGGGCAAGCGATCCTATAAAAATCTCGCCTATTGCATGGTGCATTGCAACCCGCACACCTCTTTAGTGGGCGTAACGGCAGGCGTGGCAGCGATCGGAAGGCTCCTGTCGATAGGTGAAGTGTTGCTTGTTGGGCGAGTTGGTGATCCATGAAAATAGAGCAGCGCGTAACAAAACAGGACACAAAGGAGAGACACGGAACGACACGAGCGCTAACTATCAACTGTTTATTTCTTGCTGTCGCTACGTATAAATACATGAGCCACAACTCGAAACGAAAAACAAGAAAGATTGATGAGTCAGCCTTTCGCTGGTTTCCATCGTTCTAGATAGGAGAGCTCTTTAGCTGCCAATGCCACTGATGCCACGCTCACACACTTGTTACCTGCACGCAAAATACTACGAGCCTCAATAATCTCTCGAACAATCTTATCATTGTGGCGGGTTATGATTTGGCTCTTCTTAAAAAGTGGCATGCATGAATTTGGAAGGTCCCGTTTCTCAGCCTCGACCTTGCAGTGACGACAGTGTTGGCTTAGGTGGCCCGATTTGCTTTCATTAACATTGTAGTCATGTTCTTTTAGCCTGCTATTCACACATCTCCCTGTTTGCCCAATATACTCATGGCCACAAGACAACGGTACGCGATAGACAACACCCTCCTCACAAGTGACAAATCGTTTCTGATGGTCTATTACACATCTTTTTTTCTCCTGGATACCGCACGGATTGGTCTTTTTGCAAAGCATAGACAGTTTACGGGTGCTGAAAATACAACTTCAACGCCTGCTCGTTTTCCTAGTTTCTTTAGGTTGTGGGATGTATGATGAATGTAAGGGATGACAGCTACTTTCTTGCGATCCTGCTGTTCACTGGTACCTGCCTGCTTGTTGAACAATCGTGCTTTTTTCATTTTTTGCAGCAGGCCTTCAGCCACAGAAACAATTAGTGGCCCAGGATACCCAGAACCAGACAGTCGTCTAATCTGTGATGCTAAGCATTCTTGCATCATGTGCTCACATGAGCTTTTGAGCGCATTTGTCAGGCAATACTTGATAATGCCTCTCTTTACCAGTTTCGAATGCGCCGATACCGCTGGCAGTAGGCCTTTTTTTGCACGAGGTTCATAACCCCAACAGATGTGGTTAGTGTGAAAGTTAAGTCTAAGATCTAAGAACTTGATAGAGTTCTTGTCAGGAAGCTCATGCGTCAGAATTAATGGGTTTAATTGTTTTTTAAAGGAGTCGAGCACGTTTGCAGCGTCAGTATAAAAATCTGCCTTAGAGTTGTCAATGATGATCAAAAAATCATCCACAAATCTAAAAATTTTTACAACTTTGGAGCTACTTAAGCTTTTCCCTAGGATCCTATCATGCTTTGCAAGAAGGAGGTCGCTGAGAACAGGCGCAATACATGAACCAATACAAATTCCACACTTTTGCAGGTAAACACCTTTGTCCCAGGTAGCCATTGTTGAGCGCAGGTATATATCCAGCAATTCTAAAAACCCACTCACACTCACTCCAGAACTGTTCTGAAAGGAAACAGCTCCAAGCGCGTCAATAGCCTGTTCAACACACAACAGCAATTCGTCTTGTGGCAAGGAGTAAAACAGATCTTTGATGTCTATTGAAAAAGCCAATACATTTTTGTTTTTATTCTGGCACAAATAGTCGACAACCTGTTTAGAATTTTTTACAAGGTAGGGGTCATCAATTTCGAGTAGCGCTAAGTTCTTTTGCAGGAATCTAGCTACACATTTCTGCCATGCCCCTTTTTCCGAGATTATTACGCGAAGTGGGCACTGTTCTTTGTGCGTTTTAGCAGAAAAGAACATGTCTAAGGAAGGTTTATGGCTGTCCTGAATTTGCTTGACAAGGCTCTGCAAACCTAACCATTTGCATAACTTCTTTGCTTCCGCCTTAGCTTTCTTTAAACATTTTTGGTCCTTCTTAACGAAATTGCATTCTATAGCTTCTGAAGCTTTCTTCCGAAACAGGTCATGAGGTAAGATGGCGAAACCCCCCTCCTTATCAGCTGTCAGGGCACAGAGACGATTGTCACAAAGAAAATCTGACACTCGTTTTAGCGGCACGGTCTGCTTTGGTCGCACTGAACGTTCGAGAACGTCAACGCCTTGGGATACGCAGCTGCTCTTCTCACATTCCGGCGCCAGGCTTGTAACTCGTCGGACCATTCCCAGCAACTCCGGGGCGTTTTTCCTAGGTTCAACCGCACACTTTGGCCCAAGCTGGAGGGTACGTAGTACGTCCTCGGGAATATGAGCGCGGCCTTCAATGCGGCCTACAACCCCATCCACATTGAAGGCCGCGCTCATATTCCCGAGGACGTACTACGTACCCTCCAGCTTGGGCCAAAGTGTGCGGTTGAACCTAGGATACGGCGTGCCAAGGACTGCTGTGTGAGCACTCCGTCCATCTGCCTTTCTGAGAAAAAATTGATGTTCTTAAAGGCAGCTGGGCATACCTTTTGAGAGGTGACTTAACTCAGGGTATTTGTGTTCTAGCAGACATTTTTTCCCCTCTTGTTCTTTGGGGTTCATGGTGCTTTGGTTTTTGGCGTTTTTTCATTGACTGGCTTCAAAAACTTTTTAGTCTTTTTAATTTTTGGCCCCTGTTAAACTTGAGAAATGTTGAACGCTCTCTTTACATGTTTTTAGCCGCACACAGCAATTTTTATTGTTTTTAATGTTTTTATTCTTTCACTATCGTTTCCACGAGTTTTAAACTTTTATAAACCCATTTTTTTGCCATACTTTCGCATCCTGTTTAATCCTTCATCTGGTTCTTCTTAGTTCGCGTGACGGCCCTCTACACTGTGCAGTTTTTTATCGATTTTAGTGTGTTATATCGCCTTTTCCCTTCCGTCCTTCTCAGCCTCAGATGTCAAAATTCATTATTTGACGTGACTATTCACTATTTCCATGTGACCGCGCATACCTGATTGTACCCCCTTGCTGCCACCTTATATATGTTTGTGCTCCGAAATAAAGATGCAGTTGATAGTCAGCGCCCGTCCCTGTGCTTCCATGTTTGACTTCTGTCCTGTTCTTAGCGCTGTTCCTACTCCAAACTTTCCTTGTTCTGAGTCTATTCTGTGCTCGGCATTTATTGTAATTTTATGTTATTTTTATTTATTTATTTGAAATACTGCCAGTCTCTGGTTGAGACCTTAATTAGCAGGTGGGCATTACACGTATCACAGCAAATGATAACATTTCTAAAAGCCGCTGTACGAAAGCCAGCTATAAATTAGACAGTTAATAGCACAGAAAAAAAACTCAAAAGAAGACAGATTTGCACAAGTAACTGAAGAAAAACATGCTCATTCGAAAACATTAACATAATTGCCATGGTAAACACTACTGCATTGTTTTCTAAATATTCTTCGCGTACATTAGTTTTTGTGCACAGGCATAACAACGTGCTGGCTCATTTGAGCAGTGCATATAGATAACAATGACATGTTACAAGTGCAGGGCGCATGTATGCATGTAGTGCGTGACAGAATTAAAGGCAGAGTGATATTTTGGGGCTCAGCCCGTAACTGTCTCGGTTTTGTTTCACGTATTAGCTGAAACAACAGACACACGTACATGCACAAAAATATAAGCATCTAACCTCTCATCCAATGGTGCCTTGAGGACTTTTCTTATATGTTTATTACTTAGTAATATCACCTGAAGCTGCCGGCTACAAAAAATAACTCTAGTTTCAAAATGACTGCTAGCGAGGGTGAGGAAGGGCCGACGATGTGTGGGCGAGGGACCGCCAGAAAATTTTTGGAACTGAGGATGAGAGTGAGGGAGGACTGCACAACTTTTAAAAATGACGGCGGGGGAAGGCTATGGATTCGAAATTGACGGTGAGGGAGGAGAAGTGAAAATGAGGGCATTTGCCCAGCTCTGATCGGTACTGCCGCTACCGCCAGGAGGGGCAGGCCTTTCCGCCTAGTTCTGCTCACCGTCAATTCGACGCTGACCGTGCCCAAATTGAGGACCGGCCGCTCAGCAGGGAAGCCGACTCACCGGGCTTCCGCCGACGCGTCGTAGCGATGATGACGTTAGCGGACCCTCGCCGGGGAAACTAACAGCCGCAACCTCGCGAGGGGAGGTTGCAACCAGTTGAAAAGTTTCAAAGCCCTCACTACCGCCGCGACTGCAGACCGCAACCCGTGATTCTGACGCCGCTGTTCACACGGACATTGCCGCACTACCACCGAAAATACCGCACCAGATGAGCAGCCCCGACGACGAACCTGACAACGCCAACCCTTGCCGCACTTCCGCCGCAAATTCAGAAAGAGACGAGCAACCCAGACGACGTTGTTAGTGCTGACCTCACCGTTTGCCCTGATGAGCTGGAGGTACACGCTCTGGTGGATGCCGGGGCGGATTTTTCAATTATTAGCCAAAAACTGGCTGACAAGCTGCGCAAAGTAAAAACCGAATGGACTGGGCCAGTAATAAGAAGCGCTGGGGGTCAGCTACTGGCACCGACTGGGAAGTGCGCTGCCCGGACAGGAATAGGAAACTCAGTGTTCGTTAGCAGCTTCGTTATTCTCCCTGACTGTTGCAAAGACCTCATCTTGGGCATGGACTTTCTGCGCCTTCATGGGGCTGTAATCAACTTTCGGGACAACGTCGTTGCCTTCAACAAAAATTACGCGTCGCCAATGAGACGGTGACTTTACCTCCGCGATCATGCTCTCTTGTTGAAGTGAAGTGCCACGTGGCGCATACCGGCGATGGCGTCGCCGAACGGGCAGTCATCCTGATACTCAGCCGAGGTGTTTCTATAGCTCGAGGGCTAGTCAGTTTAGCCAATGGGCACACCGAAGTGCTGCTGACAAACTTCAGCGACGAGCGTCAGCAAGTTCCGAAAGGCACAACTGTAGTCTTTTTCGACAGCCTCCCAAGTGCAAAGTTGAAAAGCGCAAGGGAACAAACACAGTGAGACACAGAGACAGAAAGCGCGCCTCTGTGTGTTCCTGTGTTCGTTCCCTTGCACCTTTCAACTTTACGATGAACCAACTAGCCCAACAGCAAGTACTTCTCCCAAGTGCGAGGACTGTTTTGTGCTGAAACAGGAAGGATCAGTGCGCAAGGCGCCCGCAACCATCGTCGATGTGAGCCCAAATTTGTCGTCTTCAGAACGGGAACGCCTTTTGCATCTCATAGATCACTTTCGAGACTCATTTTCTTCAGAATCGCGGATCGGCCAAACGCCTTTGACCAAACACCGGATTATCACGGATGACGCGATTCGCCCTATTCGACAAAATCCCTACAGTGTGGCTCAGAAAGAACGCGAAGCCATTCAGCGCCAGGTGGCCGAAATGCTTAGAGACGACGTTATCCAGCCGTCACAGAGTGTCTGGGCTTCCCCCGTGGTACTTGTTAAAAAAAAAAGGACGGCAGCTTACGATTTTGCACTGACTACCGCAAGCTCTACCAAGTGACCAAAAAAGACGTGTACCCTCTCCCTCGCATCGATGATTCCCTTGATCGGCTAGGAATTGCACACTACTTCTCATCAATGGATTTCAAAAGTGGACATAGTCAAACTGAAGTAGATGAGAGGTATCGGGATGTAAGAAAGGGCCATTTCTCATATACATGTTTTTCTCCGCGAGTGTCGTTCCGTGCAGCGAGCGTTCTTTTGTGTCCACATGTGTGCTTTCGATGCGGGAGGGCGTCCACCCTTCCGTTCTGCGATCGGACCGATGAGCGCTCGCTTCGTTAGCTTATTGGTGCAGTCGTTAGGGCCGCGGGCAATGCCCCGTGCCATCCGAAGCACGAACTGGAGAGCCGCGCAGCGTCTCCTTTCAAGTGGGCCCATGCACGTGTGTGCGTTTGTGTGCGCTTCCGGTGCATTGCAAGTCCGCGGCGCTGGGAGGCGACTCAGCGAAGTGACGGACGAGAAGGAACGGCAGTGTGTGTGCGATGCTCGAAGATGCGAGTGCGCGAGCGGTGTGCGAATTTGCGAGCATGTATTTTGGCGTGTAAATAAGTTTTTGCAAATATATCCTTTTGTATTTCCTTCAAATGAGTGCTTAATCGTTTCATTTCTTCAGCACGTATTTGTAACGTTAATTTAATCTTAAGTGTCATTTCTAATAGGCAGAAGACAGCATTCATCACTCCCCGACTGATTGTATGAGTTTAAGGTTCTTCCATTCGGTTATGCTCGGCACCAGCAACATTTCAGAGGCTGATGGACACTGTGCTCTCTGGACTCCAGTGGCAAACATGCCTGGTGTATCTCGCCGACGTGATCGTGTCTTCGACCACCTTCGAGGAGCATCTACGCCGTTTGCTAGCTGTCTTTCGGACCATACGATCTGCGGCCCTCGCACTAAAACCCGAGAAGTGCCACTTCGGTTAGGAGCAGCTGCAATTCTTAGGAGACGTCGTCAGCCAAGAAGGTGTCCGGTCTGATCCCGAAAAGCTCTCCGCAGTCGCCATGTTCCCAACACCTACGGAAAAAAAGACGTTGCGGCGCTTCCTGGGGCTTTGCGCCTATTACCGTCGATTTATTGCTGGCTTCTCACGAATTCCCTGGCCATTAACTTCACTGACACGCGGCAACGCTGTCTTTCGCTGGGGTGAAGAGCACCAAGCTTTTAATGAGCTCCGGAGACGTCTACAGACGCCACCTCTCCAGGCGCACTTTGATGACGACGCCCCTACCCCGCTTCATACCGCTGCGAGCAATGTGGGTTTAGGTGCTGTATTGGTGCAGCGCCAGGATGGTGTGCAGAAAGTGATTGCTTATGCCAGCAGGACTCTGCCTAAAGCAGAAGCGAACTACTCGGCAACAGAAAAAGGATGCCTTGCAGTGGTACGGGCGGTTATGAAATTCTGCCCTTACTTGTACGGTCGCCCCTTTCAAGTCGTTAGCGACCATCACTCTCTCTGTTGGATAAAGGACCCTTCAGGAAGACTCGCCCGTTGGAGCCTTCAGTTCGACGCGACGGTTATTACACATCCAGAAAGAAGCATGCAGGTGCTGACAGCCTTTCGCAAGCACTGGTCGAACCCTCCAACATGACCCATGAAGACACTGCCTTTTCAGGAGTCATAGATGACGCAACTCTTTCCCAACAGCAGAGAAAGGACCAGGAATTGCTCCCTCTTATTGATTTTTTGGAGAAGCGAACTACGGCTGTGCCTAAGATTTTCGCACGCAGCCTCTCTTTCTTCATTCTTTTTTTCGCAACGACGTAATTTACAAGAACTTTCGTCCTGGGGGGGGGGGGGGGGGGGGGGGAGAGGAGGGGAGAACAATCATCTACTCGCCGTCTCAACAGCTCTCTCCGCACGGAAGTCTTGCAAGCGTGCCACGACGAGCCAACCGCCGACCACCTAGGCTACACCCACACGTTGGCTAGAGTACCGCGCGGGTACTACTGGTCGAAACTGCCGGCGACAGTGAAGCAGTATGTACGGACGTGTGTAGACTGCCAACGTCGTAAATCACCCCCCTGAAAAACCAGCCGGCTTACTCCACCCTCTTGAAGTGCCAAAGACATTTTTCAAACAAATTGGCATGGACCTCCTGGACCATTTTCGACGTCTACTCCCGGGAATAAATGGATAATTTATTCTGCTCCGTCCCGTCTTTCTACCTTTTGTTGTGTCTGTTTTCGTGCCTGTCACCAAAAAGATGTACAGTTACCAACTTGCCCAGCAAGACGTTCTTTTAAAATGAATAATTGTCGCCCCCGATTATTTAACTCGCTACGCGGAGACGAAGGCTCTGCCCAGGGGTACCGCCGCCCAAGCAGCTCGGTTCTTCGTTAAGAACATTGTCCTCAGGCATGGCGCTCCGGCACTCATTTTAACTGACTGAGGGACTGCCTTTATGGGTGATCTTTTGGATACCGTTCTCCGCCTCAGCGGTACCAGTCATCGTAAAACGACGGCCTATCATCCTCAAACCAATGGATTGACGGAACGCCTCAATAAGACCATCGCAGACATGCTCTGTATGTACGTCGGCGTGGACCCCAAGAATTGGGACGAAATTCTTCCTGACGTCACGTTCGCCTACAATACGGCACAACAAGACACCACTCGCATGACGCCTTTCAGCCTTCTTCATGGGTGACCAGTGACAACTATGCTGGATGCCATGTTGCTCCCGAATGCCGACGGCGACGATGCCAGACAGGTCGCCGAAGAACGCGCACAGCGCGCAGAGGAAGCTCGCCAACTAGCGCGTGTGTGCATCAGAACTCAACAGGTGTATGACGCACGACGCCACAATCTTAGCCACAGACATGTAATGTATGAAACTGGCGACAAAGTGTGGATCCGGACGCCTATTCACCGCCGTGGACTCTCCGAAAAACTATTACGGCGTTACTTTGGGCCCTATCTTGTGCTGAGACGTTTAACTGATGTAACGAATGAGGTGGTGCAAGACAGGTTATCGAAATCCAAGCGACGCTAACAACAAGTCGACGTCGTCCATGTTATACATATGAAGCCGTAATACTAGGACCGATCTTCTTTTTCCTACTACTTCTACTACTACTGCTTCTTCTACTACTTCCTATGACCTCCTACTTCTTTTTCTTACCATCGAGACGATGCTTCCTGAGGAGGGGAGCAAATGCCGCAATCAAGAAGACGCCAAAGATGGCGACTGGGTCTACAAGCGCGAGGATGGACGAGAAAGATCCCCCAGTGTGGGTATGCGCCATCTTTTGATAGGATAACAACAACAGCCACAACAAGAGAAAGAAGCTGAAATGCATAGGGAGTCTTTCTGGTTGACCAGTAAACCGTTTTTATGTTTAAGCTCTCCTCAGGGTTCTACCGAGTCGTGACAATAGTTTGGATACTGTTATGCTGCCTAATCAAGCAGTACGCATTTCTGTGCACATCATGTTTTTATACGGTACTCAGGCAGTCAAGTTTTGTTTATTTTAGCTGCCAAGACCATATTTTGAACGAAAATGGCCTCGGCTGCACCTCGATTATGCAGGGTCAGCACAGCTAGGGGCACATGCTTCTGGTGCTTGTGGATGCATGCTAAGTGGATAGAGGCCATACCTATGAGTAGCACCACTGCAAAGCAACTGTTAGGGCATTAAGGAAAATTTTTGCCATGTTTGGTCTACCGCACATACTGGTGTCTGACACTGGACCACAATTCATATCGGCCGTTTTCCGGCAGTTTATGGCTCGCAACAACATTCAGCATATCACATCGGCACCCTACCATCCACAGTCCAGTGGCCTGGCCGAGACACCTGTCAGGACTGTCAAGGATGCACTTCGAAAAGTAAAGGGGTGACAGTATGGCAGACCGTCTGGCTTGGTACTTGTGCCGGTACCGCCGGACTCCTGTGAAAGATGGGAAATCTCCTGCAGAAATTTTGCTGGGATATCAACCCCGGACAAAATTAGACTGCACAATTCCCGACCAGTTCGTCAATCCTGACTCAAACCACAAGTCTGCTATGTTGTTCTCTCCAGGTCAACCCATGTGGCTTCGCAGCTTTCGTTCAGGCCCAAGATGGTTGTCAGGCGCTGTTACATCAACCCAGGGATCAAGGATAGCGACAGTGGCCCGTCCGGGAGAACATCAGCGCTGCCACGTGGATTAACTACGACCTCGTGCTGCCACCACACCACTGAAGGCCGGACCAATTGCCACTATCTCATCCGCACACCACGCAACTCAAGAAACCCCAGCAACCGCATGCTACTCAGGATTACGGAGCCGACGATTTTACACGGCTTAAACTTCACAGCGTTTAAAGCTGTAAAGGGGAAGGAGTGCTGCGTAGCGATCGGACTGCGATAACGTTGGCACCATGGCGGATGACGTCCGGCGGTGATAGTCGAAGTGCGGGCTACAAAAACGCGGCTCATGCAATACACACTTGTCACTTTCTGGTTGCTCCCTTGGCGAGCATGTCGTGACGTAACACCACCCACCCCACCCACCCGCCCGCCCGACCGCCGATTCGTCCATCCATCCATGCATCCACAATCTATTACAGCAACTTTAGTCTTACACACAACTCACACAGTAGTTTAAAGCATCTGCATCGTGAAGCTGCACGGCCGCACTGACTTTATGCAAGGACCGGCCGCGTGCTGGACGTCAACTCTATGAGAAACGCATGCTATGCACTGCCGTTATGATCATGTTCTAGATGAACAGTAACTTTTCATGACTGGGATGTTTGAATAGCTCAAACAGTGAAATTTCGATGCTAATCGAATAGGAAATACTATTTCCAAACTTGCAAATATTAGCACACCCATAATTGCGAAACTGTGCTCGACAACACAGTAAACAACCGAACTGGACCGATCAGACTAATCTACCTATGATTTTCCAACTACTCACATATGTCCTGCCCAAGCCCATTTCTTCCTTTCGATTTTAGCTAGGATGTCCTTAAAGGGGCCCCAAAACACATAATAAGTGCATTGTTTTGCCTCTTGGTTGTATAGAATGAGTTATAGTGATGCTATTAGCAACGGTCGTACCACGTATACTCCGGTTTTTAATATTTTAATTAGCTCGCAAAAACAAATTCATGGCGCTGACGGTGTCACCATACAGTGACGGTTTTTAGCAGCGGATATGACATCACTTGGTGCGAGCTTGATGATTGGACAAACAGTAAATATACTGCAAATTGAGTTAATAACTAGAGATACGTTTTGTCAAGTTTTTGTGCTTCATAATAAATCAACAAAACCAACTCGTTTGCCTTAGATAAAAGCACTATAAAGCAAGTATAACAAAAATATACCACCAGAGGCTCTGGCTACTTTTTGCGCCGAAGGACTTTGGGCCTCTCCGTGAACATCCTACGACCTAGCACAAAGCACTTATGGCTACTCTCTATGTAGCTGAGAATGGCTTTGCCGAATCGGTCTAATCGAGCTATTGCACTCTCGTTCGTTTTGGTCCCAAGGAAGGATGCAAAGAAAAAAGCCGTTCGTTTCACATTTAGCAGAGCGCATCATCAGCTCTGGCGCCACGTTTCTGTCAACAGTAGGGTGCCTCGATGCGCGCGCCCCCGCAAGCTGGGGCGCGCGCATCGCGGCATCCTAGTCAACAGCGCGCGCTCCTTTCTCGCCATTACCAACCAGTGCGCTAGGAGCGACGGGCTACGGTAGGCGGTGAGCAGTAGCGGTAGCTGTACGCGCTATGCTAAATGTGTCAGTTATCTGGCGCAGGCCGTCACACCGTCGCAATATCTCGCGCTCGAGTTCGGACCTATAAGTAAGGGAACGTCACTGATTAGTGTTTGCTTCTGCGCCCTCGACGTGACGATGAAGCATCGCTGGGTCAGCTGGGCGTTCACATGGTCGTAACCATGCAAACGGCGCTGCCAGCCTTGAGAAGAACGAGTTACAGAGAACAGGCAACCATGAAGTGCAAACTTCCGCGACGTGCTCAGATTGGCTGTTTTGATTGATCCCCCCTAAGTATCGTCATTGGGAGAGTGAAATGGGAATGGGAAGCTGCGCGAAAATCGAGTTGAAGGCAGCATTTTGTTTGCTTGTATTTTGAAATTTCTTCATTGAATAACTCTCATTCCTATTCATCGATTCTTGTAATTCTTTTTGAGTCAGCATCTGTGTCACATAAAGAATCCATCTGAAGTGTAACCAGCATCCGTTCAAGCAGTGTTTTGCAGCCCCTTTAACTCGTGTTTGATCTATTACAGTGCAATCCACTCATAACATTATTGAGAAAACTGGGAAATCCAATCGTCATATCTGGACCAGCAAAAAAGAAAGCGAAATAATGCCTCCATGCATGCAGGTATTACCCCATGCATGTAGCCACCAAGGTGCTCCTGTCAAGGGCGCACATTGTCTTGGCGCTCTGCCAAGTTCGCCGAGCGACAAGCAACCGGCACTCCCCTCCGGAGCCCCCATCGAGACATAACACACCGGGAAATTATCAGCGCACAGCATCTTCGCGCACTGCAAGAGACTGCGCTGCGGACAGACCGAAACGGGGGAATGTGCAAGAAAAGCAAACGCTTAAATGAAAGTAAAATCTGAACCATCTGAAAGGTGGAAACTATGTTTGTGCAAGACATGCTGGTAGCAGCCAAGCACGCTCCTTCCTCCACCGATTGTGACGATGATAGTGCTTTGTTCCCAAGGCTGTAGGCAACGCTCCCTCAGGGATTTCGCCACGCCGGTCGGTTCGCGGAGTTTTTGTCATTCGCTTCAAAGTATTTTATTATCAAACTTTCTGACAAATTTTGGTGGTAAACACCATCGGGGTGGCCAGAATCCTAAGGTTATTTCACCAATGATTGCATTGTTATATATACGGTTTATTTTCACATAGGGGCGATGGCAGAATTGATAAATCTAAAAATTTGGTCATTACAAGCGATATATCATTATGTCTGGTATCGTTATAAGTGGATTACACTTGTTGAAACGGGAGGCAGTAGCTGCACCGGGCATTACCCCTTTACCTTGAGACCAGTGGGTGCCAGACCTCACCGCCCTCGGAGGGGATTGTATGCCCTTTCCAGGAGTCTTCCCCCTCGCAGAAGAAAGACAAAGGGAAGGAAGACGGGGTTAGTAGTCAGTTAGTGTTGTGTGGTTGACTTGCCATGTTCGGTGATGTAGCGTGCCGCATTTTCTCCTCCCTGGAATAAATGGTGGCTGTGTTGCAGAAAAAGAATGTGTGTGGTGGTGAGTGACTAATAACGTCAATCGGATTACTACATCACTGTACCCACTCCACCCTCTTCCTGTCTCTTAACGTTACACCTATCATTTTTCTTTCCATGGCTCGCTGTGTTGTCCATAACTTAAGCTGAACACTTTTCGTTAGCCTCCACGTTTCTGCCCCATAGGTGAGTGACAGTAAGATACAGCTGTTTTATACTTTTCTGTTGAGGGATATTGCTAAACTGCCATTGATGATCGCAGAGAACCTGCCATATGCCCTCCACTCCATTCTTCTTCTTCTAGTTTTATTTCTTTCTCCTGATCCTGACCAGCTGTCACTACCTGTCCTAAGTAAATGCATTCCCTTACAACTTTCAGCAGGCTGCTACCAATTGTAAACTGCAGTTCCCTTCAATTATAGTTCTTCATCAGTTCTTTCCTATCTGTCAGCACTTGGAAGAAGCTTCGCAGGCAGGCATCGGGTTACAAGTTGAAATGTACTTGCTCACATCACCATCTGAATCCAAAGTCCCCCACGTCCTTACATGCTAAGCGGTTCAATATAGTTGGCACACAGCGCCCACCCTCCGGCAATGTTCCTTCTTTCCATCGGAGCAAATAAAAATCGGATACACGCCCTGGTGTCGAGAGCTTACCTACACAGCTCCGCAGAGACCTCCAATGAAGCCAGCATGACTGCCTGGTGGCCCGTCTCCATCTGGTCGGACAGGTGTTGCAGCAGCGACTGGAGCTGGTGACGGCTTGCCCGAAAGCCCTGCTGCCTGACCACCATAACAGCCAAGCTTAGTGCAACCGCTCAGACCAACCGAGGTGGAGGCCAGAAAATTTCACAACACACTGGCTCCAAGTTAGCCTGCCGACTTAATCAAGCCTTGTTACTGAAGAAAGGGTGCGAGGAGGCATATAAAGAAAAAAGCATCATTAAGCCCTTTCTGTCCCGGTGGCATCAATTGACTCCGCAATACAAATATTTCACTCACATCTCTCTAACAGAAGAAAATACTATTAATATTCAATACTGTAGTTTTTCCGGGGTCCCTGTTGCTGTGAGCATCGCTATTGAGCACTGGCAGTGCAAAAAGCGACCATTCACACCGCAGCTCACGTGCACACTCGATGCTGGGAACAATGCTTTCACTAATTTTCCTTAGGAAATGGGTATTCAGTGTGCTCGCAAACAGCTTTTGCTTTCTGCCTAGCCTATGGCTAAGAAGGCCTAAAAGAACAGCGTTTGGTCAAGATGCAAACATGACCGATTATCTTTCAGTTCTTGAATTCTTCTGTAGTAAACAGCTGATTTTAATACAGGCACAAGCCAGATCCCTCGCACGACCTTAGCACATAGACGTGCTGGGCTCCGCACTGAGCGTTACCGAAGCGCTTCATGAAGGTCGACATTGCAGATTTGGGGAAGGCCTTCATCTTGCCCACAGTTATCACGAAAAGCCATGCATATTTTGAACACGTGTTTTGTTTACTTGACGTATAATCAGCTGGAACACACCTGTGAGCGACAAGAACACAGAGCAATTATACAAGAGGAGAGAGTGGCGTCTTTTGGGGCAAATGCAAAATTAATCTGTACCTTACAAAGTGAAAAAACAAGGTTCTTCAGAGTGCTCCACACTGTTAAATAACGTTCAGTTCTTTGTTCTCAACTGCGGTAACCAAAGCGGTTATTTCGTATTTTGCACCCAGTAAAGCTTCCGCTGCTTGGCCCTTTTCCTTGCACCAGGGGTCCAATACGGTTTCGTGAAATGAAAACTAGTCCCACCTGAGGTGCTCCGTCGGTGACGGGGTAATGACGACTTTCGACGGCAGGAGTTAACGAGAAAATGAATTTAACTTTATAACATGACATTTACAAAAACAACATATTTACACAGAGTTGCAATCAAGATGGCACTAGCTAACAGGGAAATCTTCCCTCCTCGGCACAACCGAAGATGAAGAGCATCTAAACCTAGCCCAGAACTTGGATTCGGCTCCCGGGCTCGGTTTTAAGCCCTCTGGAATCCTCCTCGCACTTAGGAAGCATCCAATAGCAGTAAGCCTCAACACTATATTAATGGCTTGCTGCGTGATGCCCCCCTTCAACTTTGACCTTGTTAACAACTCTTCCCCAGAACACAAAATCCAAAAAAGTAATCAAATTATTTACAAACTGCAATGCACAGAGCGATCTCCGCAAAAGCAATTGGCTCTTCAAATCACGCGTCCCACCCTACAACTTTGATAGTGCACGCCAAACCCTCTCTCAATGTAAAAGCAAACACAAACAAACTAGAGGGATCGCGGAGTCCCTTTCCGCAGGTGTCAATTCAGCGCCTTCCTAGAACAACCTCAGTTATGAACGCTTGAGACATTCCAAAGAGTCGGAAAGGTACTGTTATGCCGTCTCCCCTGGGAAGGGAAGGGAGGAAGTTCTTTGTTGCGCTCCGCTGCTTCCAGCGGTTTCATTGAAGGGAATGTGGCCGATTGAGGGAAGCTGTTCGGTTTACAGGCACCAAGGCAATGACCCTGGCCTTTTGACGAACCGTTGACAACCGGCCACACGGTCATGCCTGTCACCAGCCACCCTTCCTGCATAGGGAAATATGTTGAAAGAATGCTGTATTTCTTCCCACCGTCCTATGCACCTGATGCTGACTCATCGATTCCTACGCACCCATTGAGCCTTGATGTCCTATTTTCACACGATACTTCTAAATCAATTAATACTTGCAGCACGACCTTTAAAGGGACTATGCAACGAATAAAAAGTCACTTGTAAATGTTTTCAATGCTTAGAAATGATGCTAAGAAGCATTCACACCAAGTATGAGTCTTCAGAACTGAGCCGGCAAATTATTATGAACTTTTAAAATCCGTATTTTTAAAAATTCGCGGGCCGATTGGTGTGCTCGTAGTGACCGATTTTGGAACTAAAATCGTGGAAAAAAGACGTCACACTACCAATGACATCGCCAGGCCACCACACGCTGTCATTCGCTGGAGCCTCGGCAGCTACGACGTCACGGACACACTTCTGGTAGCCGTGAAAATCGTCAGCTCGTGCCGCCGCGCGACCCTCTCGGGCAAGCGCGAGCCAGGGCATTGCCTTCGCACATATGGTTTCAATTTTCCTCTGCCGCCTCCTTCTGGCAAGAGTTCCGGAGCCACTCACACGGCTCTTCGTGCGCAGGCATAGGGCTAGGTGCCCATCGCGGCCGTAAAAGCGAGCAGTCGCATCTAGAGGTCCGGGTTTATTACTGCTAATTACCACAGATGACAAGCAGAGAAACCCGACGCGCGCCGCAATCCAGGAAGGCGAAGAGACCGGAGAGATGCCGCCACGCCGCCGACGCTGCTGCTGGGGGGCTAGGAGCGATAACAGGAAGTTGCAAAATAAACATCAGCGGATGACGTATTCATGGGCGGGGCCCAGTCCCAGAGCTGTTCTCTTTATTTTTTTCTGGTGCTCCTCGTGTACGAGTTGAGGGAGGAGAGGAGGAGCATAATTTTTAATCATCTATATCTTCGCTGTTGTTGATGCTAGCTCAAAAATTCTTGCACTGGGGTGACGAGTGATCGAATGCCTATCTCTCGTCTGCTTTACGTAATGTCAGTTAATTTGTTGCATAGTCCCTTTAAATTCTTACTATGAAGTTAAGGCCTTAGCCAATGTAAAATTTTAAAAACACGGAGCAAAAATATATGACTTTTTCCTCTATATAGGGCAATGAATCCTTTCCAGGATTCATTAGAAAGTCAACTTTCTAAAACCTCGTATAAGAACTGGGTATGGTGAGCAGTTCACTGGCAAATCCCAAACCTTCTGAACAGTTACCCTTGCATATTTGATCTTCTTGAACAATCATCATCCTTGTCATCTTTCAGGAAAAAAACTAAACTATACTTTGTGGAACATATGTGATTATTTGTGCCCTATTCCTGCTGTGTCCTAGCATTTCTGATCTTGTATCTGTTCGTTTGATGTACGTAAAGTGTTGTATCTTCTTTTTTTTTAAATGAGTTTGTATGTGCAATGTATCCGCGACCAATGACTGGCAGTTTTGTTTTGCTCCATGCCCGCCATCTTGTGTTGCACATGTAATCTGTGGTGCCGAAGGCCCTGTCAGGTGACTTTTACGTCACCTTTAGCCTCAGTCCCATGGAAAATTTGTATTTGCTAAAAAATTTCATTTTCAATAAATTTCAATAATGCTGAGTGCTTGACTTGCTAAATTGACAGAGGGAGAGCACTGCTACGAAGCTGTGTTTGCCACTGTGTTTGCCAGCTGCTTTTGCCACAGCAGTTGCAGACTGTTAAGAAGGCCGTACATCTGCTGTTCCGAGCTTCACTACGACTGAATCCTGTCCTGCCCCAGCAAAGCAATCACAGGCAAAAGCCCACCTCATTTCTCATTATCTCAGATCTACACAGCCTAGCTCAGCGTAGAGTAGTATCAAGACTCAAGTTCTTGTACCTACTTTACCACGGACATTTCAACATAACAAAAGAAACATACCTTCAGGAACCATTCCTCCACTCCTCACAGACTAACAATATGAAAGCACTTCGTCAACCCATAAGCCACATTAGTGTTCACAAAATTCCTCGTTCCCTTCAGCTATCCATTACTGGAATAAACTACCATCTACTGTTGTCAACTGCAACACAGTCGAATCTTTCTTTGAACAGGTTAATCTCCTTGATCCAACATCATTCCCACCGTGATGCCTCTGTAATTATGAAATTGTATTGTGTGTTTATTGTGCATATACCTGTCTTCCTTGTTCGATTCGTCATTGTCATTTTTTTATGCCTTGTATTCACTCCTGCATGGGCCCGAGAAGGGCCTGCAGTATTTGTAAATAAATAAGAAGAAATCTCAAAGCGCTCATTTACATGAGCCACTTTGTAGAAGATGTTTCGAGCGAGATTCTGGCTGGCTGCCACCTTCACAAACATGCAGAATAACTTAGTAGAAAGATGACTGATACCAACCAAGTTCATTTTTGGAAAAAAAACATGACGTTTCAGAACTGGCTCAGTTCCTTTTTCATGGTGTGACTACGGGCGAGGTGCAGCTTGGCTTTTTAAGCCCTCGTGTTGAAGACTTCCGGGTCAGTGGCCGCAAACCATGGATGTAAGAGGGAAGTGTCCCCAGGGAGCGATTAACATTCTTCCGTTCTACACGAGGGCCTAAAAAAGTCAAGCTGTGCCTCGCCCATAGTTACACCATGAAGAAGGGACCGAGCCGGTCTCGAAACGTTGTGTTTTTCCAAAAATTAACTTGGTTGGCTTCAGTTATTTTTCTACTAAATTAAATTTCCCAACCAGACAGACTTCTGTCAAATGTTTTCTTCTGATGCAGGATAACAGCTAACTATTGCTAGAAAAGACGCTTTCAGAGGAATCCGCATAACCTCTTCAGACCCCTTGTCCCTCTACAGGGACATTGGTTCTCAGACCCTGACGAGAAACTCAGTTAATGTATAATATAGACATAGTGTCCCCCCCTCGGAGGACAAGCGTTGTGGCGCCACCTGTGAAGACCGCAGAGAGATATCTCACTCGGTAAAAAAGACAACATGGCGGGAATAAACACGAGAATGTTTTACATGTGTCGGAGAAATAAGACGTGTCCTACCTTTGAAAACTGTCTTGGTTAGAACCGTATTCGATATGTATAGAATCGCTATGGCTTAAAGGACATTTTAGTGCAGTTCATTGCAAAAAAAAATTTAGTTTTCTCCCACCAGCAGTATAATAAAAGAAATGTCCCAGCATGGGGACATTGGGTCCCAGTCCTGCCAGTTCTTGGTTGGTTCCGGGTGATGAAACGTTTTTTTGTTCAACGTACGCAGCTTAGAAATTAAAAAAACTTTTGTTGTTCGTTTAGGCCCTGCTTATTAGCAAGGCTAAGAGATTTTGAGGTCAATTTGTGACCGTGATAACTCTGATATATCTGACTCTGAAAGTGAGGAAGAGGATAATGATGCATACGACTGTAATACTGAAGAACACACTGATGCCTCATCTCGCAGTGACAGTGAAGAACCAACCCCTCAAACTTTACAGCAACGTGTTTTGTGGAGGGCAGCGGGTTCAGCTCCAGAGAATGATGACCCAGATCAAGAAACCTGGACATGCAGCTCATTTGTTAATTATGAATAATAAATATTTTGTTCTTTCACATTCTGCGTGGCGTGAAATTCTGACCGCGTTTGAGGATGTCTGTAGAAGTATGGGAATATTCTGAACTACCAAAGAAATACACACATAGGAACGCAAGTGTCCCTGTAGGGGGACATGCATTTTCAGCCAAGCCGAAATTGCGATAACTGAAACTGAAGTTTATGTATGTTCCGAGGTTCAAAATAGAAAGCATCATATGTGAAATAAACATTTTCGCCATCACTATCATCCATTGCACTGCCGGGCAAAGGCCAGTTAAACCTTGTTCACCTTAAAATCACATGCATTCCAGAGGTCTGATGCCAAACCTTTGCCAACTGAGATCCACAAAAGACTTCTTACTAGAGCTCAGCAAATTCAGCTCGGCTTGTCTGTTCATACTGTGACACCCGGCTCCTTCTCACACAAAATCACGCTTGTAAACATCAAAGAATCTTTTACCGATAAAGACGGACAAAGCAGCTGCCGCCACAAAACCTGTCTGCACAGAACAATAGATCAGTACCAACTTGCCCAAATCGCAGCCTTAATTTGCCAACACAATCCTATCGATTCTTTCACCTGGAGAGAACTGCCTGGAGCAGACTGAGAGCATCTGCGGCTGATTCCAGATGCTTGGAGAGTGTCAGCCGGCTGGCAGAGATCAACAATGGCTGGACAGCTGCACGAAAGAATGACAAAACGATGGCTTAGTTTGAACTAATAGTCACATGATGCATTTCTCAAAAACTGCAAAAACAAAACAGCATCCAGGACATGCAGAATGAAAAGAAAATTGGTCATGTGTACCACACGAGCTGTGAGTTGCATTGCAATATATTGCACAGCCATGCCTGCTGTCGTGGCTTCAGGCACGTCAGTTCCCTGCTCCTGATCTGCAAGCTCTTCCTTGTTGAAGATAGGAGAAACTTAGTTCTCCTCTGCAATTTCGCTGATGCCTGAGCACCATTTCTGCTCCCTGACATTACATGCGTCACCAAATACTGGGCTAATCGGATTAATTTTAACCACCTGGGGTTCTTCAAACTGCACTGATATCGTGCGCACAAGGCCATCTTATGCCTCCATGAGTGAATTGCAACTGCTGCAGCTGGGATTTGCTGCTCGCTTCACCAGGTGAACACTCACCGGTACAGGAAGTTACCTGCGACCAAACGCCATGTCAAAAGGCCTCCATCTCAGAGCAGCAACAGCTGTTTCAAAAGCAACCTTTTCCTCTGGCTGTCACGCCTGATTATTCTTGGCCAACATGTGTATCAGGACACTATTCCCGATAGCCATATTGTGGTCGGCGTTTGTTGTCATTAACTTCATCTTAACGCAACAGCACTAAGGTTCTGCAGAAAATGCGGTGTTGAGAGCAAAAACTCTCCAAAGAAGCCAACTGCCACCCAGGTCGTGCCACTTTGCGGCATCACCACAGCCTGCCCACCGGATTGCAAGCAAACTGTGGCGAGTAGCATTTAAATTATTAATTGGTCACAACCTGAGTCTCATAAGCCCCCACCGATGGTAGGGCAATGAATTAGTAACAAGGTAACCATGTGGGCTAGTTGGTGTATTTCAGACATATCTTCATCAGCGAAAGCACGAGACACCAGGAGAAGAAGAAGTTGTTAGACCAGCGTTGTCCTGTGTTCTTCTTCTCCTGGTGTTCTGTACTTTCTCTGGTGAAGATATGTCTGCAATGAATTAGGATTAGAAGCCGTGCAGAACCGAGCTGCGCGGTTCATCATGTCAAAGTACTTGCGTGATACTAGCGTCACTGCACTAAAACGAGCCCTCTCCCTTTCAAGTCTTCAATCACATTGCATCGTATCCCACCTATGCCTTCTTCATTCCTTTTTCTACCACCCTATTAACAGGCACCCTTTGCTACAACCACCATCAAGAATATCCTCTCGCCCGAAACCACAGTCATCGGATAGGTCTCATGAAAGGTTGCATGTAGGCGATAAATGATTCATTCTTGCCAGATACAATAGTCCGATGGAATGCCCTACCTGAAAACACTGTTTCGTGTACAGATAAGCAAATTTTTCGCACTAAACTAGAGAGTTACCTGTGTTTTGCATGATGTTTTTTGGCCTACCAAATAATCTAATCCAGCAGTATTGTCTCTTCTGGTGATTTTTTGCTCTGTTTCGTTCCTTTGCTTTGTTTTCATTTTTGTTATTGTTGAACTGGTATCAGTATCAGGCTACTGTTCTTGCCCCCACCTTATGTAATGCCTACGGGCCCTTAAGGCTTCAATAAATAAATGAAATGAAATGGGGCATCGCTTAACCGCTGCGTCACGAATGGTGCGAGGACTCCCGGGATCTACCACAGTCCAAAATGGCCATGTGTATGGGCATTAACCCTTACGGTGGAGGTTGAGGGTCCCCTCCATGTTTTTTATCTCTGTTATACGAACGCTCTCCTGCTTCCATTTCACTCATTTTGTATGATTCAGAGGGAGGCAGTAATTCCCGCACAGTTCATTTCGCTGCACGGAGGTGGCCCAAAAACGGTGAAGAGGAGACCAGGCATAACCCGCCGCGGTCGCTCAGTGGTTAGGGCGCTCGGCTACTGATCCGGAGTTCCCGGGTTCGAACCCGACTGCGGCGGATGCGTTTTTATGGAGGCAGATCGCTAAGGCGCCCATGTGCTGTGCAATGTCAGTGCACGTTAAAGATCCCCAGGTGGTCCAAATTATACCGGAGCCCACCACTACGGGACCTCATTCTTCCTTTCTTCTTTCACTCCCTCCTTTATCCCTTCCCTTACGGTGCAGTTCAGGTGTCTGCGGATAAGTGAGACAGATACTGCGTCATTTCCCTTCCCCAAAAAGCAATTATTATTATTATTATTACGACCAGGCATACCCACGAAACACACAACTTCTATAAAACGTCTTCAAACAACTCCAAACAACTAGCAACATCTAACTCTAGATTGAAACATTTAAAAAACATCTCAGCAATGGAGGTTTATCCATAAACGTTTTAAAAATATACTGACAAAAGAGGTTTGTTTAAAAACATTTTAAGAACTTGTCTAAATATACATTTTCCACACGTTTTAAATATTTCTCTGACGAGAAATTTATTTGGGAATGTTTTAGCGAGGTTTCTTAACAACAATTCATTCCGAACGTATCGTTGCATGTACATCCAAGTACTTGACACAAGCAGTCGGTAGATGTGAATTAACGCTGCAGCAAACCTAAGTCCAATCATATGAATTTGTATGCATCTTATATTTCAGTGACGACTAAGCTAGTCATGTACATGATTCAGTGCCAATTAACGCAGGATAATTGCGCACGGTCTTCAGGGCAGCAGGAATGCCCACGCAACGAAAGTTGCTAATAGCATCCTTCTTCAAAGTCGATATGCAATAAGAGTAATAAGAACAACATAGATTGCGCGTCGGACGTACCGTACGTAGTAGAGTGCAAAACAATTTCTATGACTATGCTGGTTTCAAGCTCCATGCACACCACTGGCAGAAACTGATGAACTGATGAAACTATGGCAGAGACTGGTGAAGCGGGTTTTCTTGCCTCATTTGCATGTATGCTGGAAAGGGCAGCTGCCTGCCCTTTGCCGTTCGAGCTATACTGCAGTATTTGAGCAAACAAAATCTGCAGCTCTAAAAAAAGCATGAGTACTAAACCCAATGAAATCCCACTGGTTGATTTTAGAGGGCTCTAAATATATAGCATACTGATCTTGAGTCTATAGGCTTCATGTAAGCAGCCATTTCCAAAAAAAAAATAAAAATGTCTAAATATGTCCTTAACAAGTACTTACGAAGAAGTTTTCTAGACCTTTTTTGGCGGAGCATTAGCAGGCATATAACACCTCTTTTTGCCTCATTGTCTACAGAACATCTGAAAATAGATTTTTTCTAGACATTACCGTATATGTACCTTTGTAGATGTTTGTTACATGTTACATAGTCCTTCTGTTTCGTGGGTAGGCAACAAGCAGATATAAACAATTAGCAATATGCATAAGATAGTTAAAGTAGCCGAAGAGTTCCACACAAATCTATACAGTAGCCAATGTAATCGGGACGTTAATGAGAGATGCAGCAGCGCACAACAATGCGTCGTCCCGCCAGCAACGAAAGAGGAAGTAAAGAAAGCCTTAGAAGGAATACAAAGGGGAAAAGCAGCTGGGGAGGATCAGGTAACAGCAGATCTGTTGAAGGACGGAGGGAATTTGTGCTAGAAAAACTAGCCACCCTGTGCACGCCATGCCTTAAGACCTCGACCGTACCAGAAGCTTGGAAGAACGGAAACATTATCTTAATTCATAAGAAGGGAGACGCCAAGGACTCGAAAAATTACAGAACGATCAGCTTATTATCCGTTGCCAACAAGGTATTTACTAAGGTAATCGCTAATAGAGTCAGGGTCGCCTTAGACTTTAATCAGCCAAATGATCAGGCAGGCTTTCGTAAAGAATATTCCACAATAGATCATATTCACACTATCAATCAGCTGACAAAGAAATGCACAGAATATCACCAACTGCTATACATAGCCTTCATTGATTACGAGAAAGCATTAAACTAAGTAGAATTATCACCAGTCATGCAGACATTGAGGAATCAGGGTGTAGAAGAGCCTTATCTAAAATTTTTGAAGTTATATAATGGCTGCAAAGCTACCATACTCCTCCATAAATTCAGCAGTCATCATCATCAGCCTGACTACGCCCACTGCAGGGAAAAGCCTCTCCTATGTCTCTCCAATTAACCTTGCCCTTTGCCAGCTGTGCCCACAGTATGCCCGCACACGAGATCTCACCAATGTTATTCACTGACTATTCACAAGAGGTATTCAGAAGCCTGGATTGAGAACAGTTGAAATAAGAGTTAGATAGAGAATACCTTGATTCATGCTCATAATTTTTCTGCGCAACGGCACACAGCCAAAGAAAGAAAGAAGGAAGAGAAGAAGGTGAACACAGCGCTGACTGACAACTGTTTAATCAGACGCACACACATCTTAAATACTCTCAGACCAGTGCAGGCGCACACCGTGAAAGGGGAAAAAAAAAGAAAAATAGGAAAAAAGAATCTCATCACATCTTTATCGCAAAAACTTTGAAAGGAACGCCTTTTCTGCATTATAGAAAATGACCGAAGTATCGCTGACACATTCTGACCCAGCTCTTTGAATATAGTATATCTCTATCATTTCATGGGTTGTTTCTAACTTGCTTCTGCTCAAAATCCTCACTCCCGAAAACATCGGTGTGCAATCCTTGCAAGTTGCGCAGTGCTCGACAAGCTTAGCATCCTTCCCTATTCCCTAGGTATCGTGCGTGCTCCCTGAGCCAGTCGTTGACGCAGCGCCCCGTTTGCCCAACGTAGGACCTGCCACACGTCTAGGAGATTTCATACACAATGCCTGTGGCGCATTCCGCAAAGCAGTTCCCGTGCCTCTTTTTACAGCCAGGCTTTTTGGTTTCACCTGTGATGCGTCGGGCCAACTGGCCAAGCTTCCAAGGGGCTGAAAAGACCAACGGCACATTGTGCCGGTTTGCCAGCTTTTTGAGGCCATGGGATAACGTAGGGCATCACTTCAGGCCTCACATTGGCCTGCGGAGGAGTTATTGCCTCCTTACGAGTTCGGGCTTCAACTTCTTCAAGAGCGCTTCTGCAACAGCGAGAACAACAGACCCAGGGAAACCGGCAGCCTCAAGCCTAGCCAACTGATTTTCAAAACTATCTTGCATATCATGCACACAAGATTGTCGGAGTGCAGACTCTAAGCAGAGTTTAGCAATCCCTCTATTCTCAATTTTTGAATGGGATTAATTATAAGGCAATAGCTCTTTTTGTGCTCTGGGCGAGGGAGACCAGCAAACGTGCTTTTTCATGAACCTAATGCTTACATCCAAGAACTGCAAGCTGTCTTCAACCGGGAGCTCGTACATGAAAGTGAGCCCCCTGCCATGCATTTCGAAGTTATGCAGTACACTCATAAGTGTATCCTCATTGGGAATGGCACAGTGTTTGTTTAAAACAATTAAAAAGTCATCCCCGTAACGAAACACTTTACAAACACAGTCAATCTTAGATTGCTTAAAATTATCGCTCAAATGGCGATCAATGGACGCTAAAAAGATATCACATAAAACCGGGGCAACATATGACCAAATGCGTATCCCCTTCTTTTGCAGATAAAACTCCTTGTCAAAGGAGATAAACGTACTACACAAATAAAATTCTAAAAGCGCTAAAAAGTTTTCTACATTCATCCCCGACGCATTTTGAAACTGAATGGGTCCGTTATCGTCAATACCTTCCTTGACAGCAGCAAACAGTTCTTGATGCGGAACGGAATAAAAAAGGTCATCAACATCATCCAAAAAGGCATATTTTATATCCTGTTTGTCATTTAGGAACTGAACTACATCCATACAACTCCTCGCCAAAAAAGGATCATTTATCTTGATTGAGGTCATTCAACACTCTTTGAAGGAATCTGCTGACAATGTTTTGCCATGTACCCCTTTCACTTACAATTGTACGAAACGGAGAACCAGATTTATGGGTCTTCACACTAAAAAACTAGCCCACCACTTTTACTATTTGTGATGGCTTCAGCAAGTGGCAGTAGCTCTAAACGCTTACAAGAATCCGCGAATTTGCCTTTAATCTGGGTGTCGCATTTTTTCACTGCTACGAAATTTTTCTTCACTGCTTGCAAAGCTTTTTCATTAAACATGGCTCTGGGCATGGCAACAAAACCAGTGACTTTATCTGCCTGCAAAAGGCAAAGCTCATTATCCGTAAAAAAATGTACAACCCATAAATGAACAACCCATGAAACGATAGAGGCATATTATATTCAAAGAGCTGGGTCAGAACGTGTCAGCGATACTTCGGTCATTTTGTATAATGCAGAAAAGGCGTTCTTTACAAAGTTTTTGCGATAAAGATGTGATGAGATTCCTTTTTTCTATTTTTCTTCTTTTCCCCTTTCACGGTGTGCGCCTGCACTGGTCTGAGAGTATTTAAGCTGTGTGTCATCATCATCATCAGCCTTACTACACCCACTGCAGGGCAAAGGCCTCTCCCATGTCTCTCCAATTAACCCTATCCTTTGCCAGCTGCATCCACCCTTTGCCTGCAAACTTCTTAATCTCCTCCGCCCATCTAACCTTCTGCCGCCCCCTGCTACGCTTACTTTCTCTTGGAATCCACTCCGTTACCCTTAAGGACCAGCGGCTATCTTGCCTTCGCATTACATGCCCTGCCCAAGCCCATTTCTTTCTCTTGATTTCGACCAGGATGTCATTTACCCGTGTTTGTTCCCTCACCCACTCTGCCCGCTTCCGGTCTCTTAACGTTACACCTATGATGAGATTAGGAAGTTTGCGGGCATACGGTGGGCGCAGCTGGCAAACGACAGGGTTACTGGGAGAAGGCCTGCAGTCAGGCTGATGATGATGATTAGGGAGGTTAGGGGGACAGATGAGGCGTATCCAAGGGACGGGCATGTACTATGCAACAAAGAATAAGCCAGCAGAGGAGAACTAGGTGTGGGACAGGGGTGTAGCATATAGGACTTCAGCACACCCCACCCCCCCTTCACCCCCTCAAAATGTTTTCGTACTGCTATGCACCCCCGAACAAAACAACCGCCGATGGCGGAAATTATTCTGGATTTTCTCTACAATGTCTTTTTCATGCTCGAAAAGACATTGCAGCGCGAACATTGCGAACTTGGGCTGGATTTCATGGCAACGCTCATGCACCTGGAGTCACATCACGCAAGGAGCCGCAACCAAGCAGAAAGTTTCAAGGGCGTTTCGATGGTGAGCGGGCTCGTCGCGGGATCTTGCAGTGGTCTTTGAATATACGGAGCGGGTGGATTTCAATTCCTAATCTTTATGGATATAAATTTGTCACAAACTCTGTCTTTTAGATAGCAAGGCAGCAAAAATAAATGCAAGTAAAAAACTCTGTTCCTTCAGGCCAATAGACAAATTAGGAAAATGTATGACTATTCATTACATTATAAAACCGCATAATGTTTTGCCATTAATTGTAACAGTTAGCATCACGATCGAAGTTATCACGTGAATACGAAAATTACGAGGACATCAATAACCAATTTGACCGAAATCGTTCATTTAAAGCCCAGCCTATGCGGCGTTTCCAAACAGACTACGATATTGGATATTTCAACTCGTGCATCATCTCTGGCTTTTGTTTGTCCTTTTCTTTCCTTACTAGCTGCCAGCTTTTACTTCTTTATTCAATTAAATTTATTTTACCAGAAGTTTGGAAGGATATCTGTGCTAAAAGCTGTGAATCACACCTTGACATGGCCCAGAAAACCTCTACAAGCCAGTGCCGACATAGTTACTAACAATAGTTAAGAGAAACAACGGAGAGATCGAAAATAGCAGATACTGTACAATAATAACTTTGCGTAGTTTTCAAAACACAAACAAGCTTAGTTTCCAGATATTATCAGAAATATTACAAGAATACATCATACATACTTAATTGAATAACTGTAGATTTGTACAATCACAACTGAAATCAAGATGGCATACAGGTACGAGAAATAATAGGTCAGTGACGCAAACATACATCGAAAACACTACTATTTGTAGTTAGGAAAATGATTCCTGAAGTTGTTTAAATGAAATTATCTTGGCATATTGATGTTTATTGAGTATTTGTGGGAGATTGTGCTGCAATGACTGAAATTTGTAGATTGTGTGAAAATGCGGAGTATGCCATAAGTCAGTACTACGAGTAGGTATAATTGTTTTTTTGGGTGTAAGAAGACTTGCACTTTGTACTAAAAGATTCTTCTGCTCAGTAGTTGAGAGGAAAGAACGCAAAATACGGAAATCGTATATGCTATTAGCTCTGACGATTTTGTATGAGGGAAATAGCTTTTTTTTTTCCTTTATTTGTTTCTTAGAACATGTCTAAGGGGGGGCCGAAGCTAAAGATGTAACAACGCCTGACGGGGCCTCGGCCCCCCAATACAAATTCATCACACAAAAAATGAATTACTACAGTTCGGCAAGCAGCATTGCATGTTATGAGTGACAATGTGACAATGACAATGTCAATGTCGCACGTGTGGCTACTTCAGGCCACGTAGCCAAACATTGCAGGGACTGCAGCGCAGAAGATGACAGC
The DNA here is from genome assembly GCF_052857255.1 of Amblyomma americanum. NCBI lineage: Eukaryota > Metazoa > Arthropoda > Arachnida > Ixodida > Ixodidae > Amblyomma > Amblyomma americanum. Next base: position 12,774,854 of record NC_135500.1, read on the forward strand.
GAGGATAAATGTGAACCGATGTACAGGCAATGCAGTGTCATAGGGAAACACCGAGAGACACACTAACAAGAGAAATAATAGAAGCTGCTATGATTATAAGACTGCAGGACGAGTGCATAAGCGCACCATCCGTGGCATTGTCCCAGAAAGAGATGAAATATCTAGAATGTGAAATCTAACACGTGCCGGATAACCGCCGTTCTTGTACCCTTGCGCATGCCTACAGCTTTTCTTGTATGTTTTTTTCCTGTTTTGATCACCAGGTGGTATAAAAAACCCTACTGGTCTCGAATAAAACTTAGTTGACAGTCAGCGCTGTTGTGTCCGCTTCTTGTTCTGTGCCGTCTTTGCGCTGTAATAACGAATGAGCCAAACAAATTTTGGGTCATCAGAAAAGGAAAGTAAACAAACAAAATCACATGAAAAACACATATGCAAATGCACATTCACTGATTAGAACTTATGTTGCACAAAATGAACTTTTTTTTAGAAAACAAAAACAAAACAAAAAAGCAGACAACAACGGAAGTGGCAAAGCTATTGCGCCAGGAACAAAAAATAAAACAAAAAAAACCGTCTCATTTGACAGAAAAGAACAAAGGAACGCACAGAATATATATTATTGTCTTGCGTTTCGTCTTGATAGAAAACTACACCCACACGAAATCACACACTGTCTTCACAAAGCAAAGGAAATACTGCCAGAAACGAAAACATTTTTGCATTCTTTTTTGAAAACAGCAAATCTTTTGTTGAGATCAACACTGATATTTGTTCTGTTCAACATCTTAATTGTTTGGAAGTTTAACGTTTGTTGCCCGTAGTTTGTTCTTATAGCTGGCAGCCTAAGTGTAAGATTTCGGACTGAATAGCGAGATGAATTACCTGGGGACGTAGGATAAAGTTTGTGTTTATGAATCCATAGTAGTAGTTTGAAATAGTATACCTGGTCGGCCCGGAGCATAGCATATTTTATGAAAAGCGGTTGTGTGGGTAAGTTTCTGATGTTTCCGTGGAAGTTTTCGAACATTCTTAACATTCTTTTTTGAAGGACCAATAACCTGTTGTAATTAGATAATGTCGTTGTACCCCACGTTAATCGAGTTAATCACGTTGGATCGAGTGTAGGAATGGAACATTGGCAATATAGCGAATGGCCTTTTTTTTGTAGGGCAAGTATTTTTTGAATGTTTGTTTTTGTTGTGGTAACCCAAATAAGGTTGCAATAATTTAAATGAGATGAAAATGGAGCGTAACATATTTGCAGCTTTACTTTCGCAGGGAGAAGTGTTCAGCAATGAGCAAGTGCTCTAGTTGTTGCAGAGTTTTCTACAGAGCCTATGGACTTGCGAATCCCAGCTAAGATGAGATGAAAAAATAACTCCAAGGATCTTGTGTTCATGTAAAATATCAGTTTGTTGTCCAGCATATTCAATAACATGATTAAATTTGAGTGGCTTGTTTCTAGCCCTGAAAATAACTGCCTTATATTTTTTTTCGGTAACTTTTAGTTCGTTCGACTGTGACCAAGTATGGAGTTGTTCAAGTATTTCAGTGGTATTTTTAATCAATTCATCTTCAATGTGACTAGAGATTAGAATGCTGCAGTCATCCGCATAAATCACAAATTTCGATGTTTGATTAACTGTAACAATATCATTTATGTAAGCATTAAAAAGAAGAGGCCCCAAAACACTGCCTCATGGGACACCGCATGTAATAGGCAGAAAGGACGACTGCGCAGTGCCTATGCATACACATTGGCTTCTTTAAGTTAAATAAGATTTTATCAGTTTTAATGGCTTCCCGTGTATACCACACAACGATAGTTTGGATAATAATATCTTGTGATCTAAGGAATCAAAAGCCTTCATGAAATCAATAAAGAGTGCTAACGTGTAAATATTATTTTCAATGTTTTCCACAATTTTCTCTTTTAGTGTTAATAATGCTATTTCGGATTATTTGTTTTCCCTGAATCCAAACTGGGCTTCAGTCAATATGTTGTGTTTGTCTAAAAACCTCTTGATGCGACAGGAGATAAACTTTTCAAATACCTTGGAGAATATGGGTATAATCGATATCGGCCTATAGTTTGATGTTAAGTTCTTGTCACCACTTTTATATATTACTGTCACTCTAGACTCTTTCATACCTTTTGGATGCACACCAGTTTCGAGCACAAGATTATAGATGTAACAAGTACCGAGACAATAAATTCCAAAATGTACTTTCCTGGCCCCACTTGCATATTGTTAGCGTCTAACGCAGTGCTATTACTTAAGTTCATAATGGTCATATAAGTTTCTGTTTTGCTTGTTGGCTCCAAAAATAGGCTTTCCGCAGTGCTCTTTATTTGTGAGTGCAGAATCGGAGTGGTGCTGTCCTGTGATACTATGTTAACAAAGTGTTCGTTAAAGTGTTCTGCTAAGGCTTTGCCGGTTATTTCACGATCTTGGTGGCTTATTTTTTTCAGGCGAACGACAGGTATTTCCGCAGCTGAGGACGGTATTGATAATTTTCCAAGCAGTATCGGGTTACGGCGAGCAATTATCAGAGAAGACATCTTGATAGTAAGTTTTCTTTGCTCGCCTCAAGTTGGCACTTAACCTGTTTCTTTCCATCTTAAATTCTTGTAGTGTAGTAGACAGGCGTGTGCGAAGAAAAACGTGGTAAAGATAGTTTTTCTTTTTTATCACAGCCAGATGGGCACGTGTTATCCATGGTTTCCTGGCTTTTCTCGAACGTTTAATGGTTTTAAGAGGAAAGCGCTCCTCATATATTTGCACAAATATTCCCATGAACTGTGAATACGCATTGTGTGCATTTGTTATTCTAAATATTGGTGACCAATGATATAAACTAATAGCATGTTTAAATGATTCCAAGGCTTGATTTGTTATGCTCTGCAAAGTGATCAACTTTAGAGGAACAGTTTTACGTTGCGTGTCTAAATGGTAAAGCATAAAGACCGGACAATGATCGCTTATATCAGATGTAATTGTTCCAGTATTATTGATTATTGAATCCATATTTGTAATAAGTAAGTCAAGAATCGACAACGTAGAAGGCGTAACGCGAGTAGGTGTTCTAATTAAATTTATATAACCAGATGAGTTAATCATAGTGGCAAAATTATTTCTAGTAGTATTAGTCTCACTAATATTGATATTGAAATCCCCTTCACAAACAAACCTAAGGTTATTTGCGCAAATATACTCAAGAAGTGAATCAAAAAAGATAAGAAATCTGGAATATTTCCACTTGGAGGCCTGTACACGACTAACAGCGCTTCATGTTTCTGTTTGAGGGCGAAGATTTCAACTCTGGTACAAAACTCTGGTACAATTTCATAGTCAAAAACTGATCTAGTGTAAATGGCAACACCACCTCCTATCCGATTAGGACGATTAAGAAAGTGAGTGGTGTATTCATCAAGGTGGAGCATCATAGAAATTTCTTTGTACCGGGTTTCCATGAATATAATAGTGCTGAACTAAAAATTAAATTCACTAAAAAAATTCATGATATCCTCATTCTTGTTAACAGCATATCGCGCATTTATGTGAAGGAGAGAATTCTGCAAATGTTTTCTTCAGTGAATGGACTGTCGAAAAGCGAACTCTTGATATTCCATTTGGTTAAGTCGAGGCAGTGCTGAAAGGTGATTCAGCAGATCTTGGCGAGGTCCAGTTCATTCTTTGTCTGAATTGGGTTTGTGTCGTCCGCATGTTTAGCAGAGATCTTTCCATTCCTGCACCACGCCGATTTCGACTCATTATCGCGTTAGCACTTGATAGTCATAGCAAGTAGCTTTATCAAAGTTGGGCAAGGATGCTTGTTAACATATATTGGCGTGCTTTTTTCGAGCCCTACGTCCTTGTTTGTGAACCTTGTTTTTTTTTCTTGCCTCAGTACTGCATTGTGTTTTGTGTGCAAGATTTGAACTGAACACTGATGTTTGTCTTATTTCAATAGCGGGTTGGTACTCGGTGATAACTCTCCATATCAGCCAGTGAAATGGGTTCGCTGATAGCTTCTCCGATTTTAGTAACGAGCTTCGCTATATCTTCATCTCCTTCTTGCATGACACCCTGTATCTCGATGTTCGCATTATGTAGATATTGCTCTTGATTAACGAGGCGTGTCTCATTTTCTTGGAGCTTTTGTTCGACGGTTGCAAGTTTCAGCCGAAGCATGTCATTCTCTTCTGTTAACTTATTATTTTTCGCAGCTTCATTCTCCAGTTTCACCTGCAGTGCCTCAGTTGTCTCACTGGCAAAGCTCAGGTCTTTAGTCATCTGTGCTTGTTCGCTCTTTAGTTCATGCATTTCATTGCGCAAACTTCTCTCGACCGACTCCTTTGTTGTCTTTATCTCCTGTTTAAGTTCATCTTTTAGTTTCTGCAGTTCAATGCACATTTCATCTTCACCAGATACTTTGACATCTTTCAAAGCAACAGTCAGTAAAAATATAGCGCAACTTGGCGACGCCGTGCTAGCAGCATCACTGGAAATTCTTCTGTATTTCTGCGGCAACGTGCAGTGCATCATAGCCCCTGGAAAGAAGCAAGCCAACCAAGCGGTATGTCCCCTGCGCCTGGGATCTGCGCATCAACACGTAGTGGGCCGATAGCGACTGCCAAAGAACCGCCGCCAACGGGTGCCTGTCACTTGGCAGTGGCGACACCGTGCTAGCAGCATCACTGGAAATTCTGAAGCAAAACAACATCCGTCTTTAGTTTTTGGAACAGAATCATTGTTGCTGCTGTGCAGGCGGATAAAATACACATTTTCGCATTCTTCTTCTGTTATTCTACCCTTATATTGCTGTCGCGACTGCAGCATGGCTCAAATACATATCACGATTTCTGGGATCATAGTTTTTGCCTGGATTGACTGTCTTTCTATGCATGAAGTTTACTATCTGTGGTTGCGCAACATGTTTATTTGCCTTGTTTGACGCATTATATACAGCAGCTTTTGCTTGCATATATAGATTTATTACAGAATTATATACGTCTATTTAGACACCTTGTTGCGAAGTTTTATGCACACATGCAGTGAACTTTGTTTCCAGCTACACATTTCTGGCCTTTATCAAGCTGTATCTATGATGTTCCATTGTATCTCTGTATTTTTAATGTAGATTTTGCAGAAATCCTGCTTTCTATATGTTTACATTCACAGCGCAAAGACAAACACGGACACGAGGGGAGACACCACAAAGCGCCGACTTCAACAACATTTATTGCTGCGCGCAGCGACTACACATAGCATACAGCGGGCATGCGCAGCAACGAAAAGGAAAGTCATGTGAGACTGGTAGCAGCGCCAACCCGCAAAGGAAACACATCATCACAGGTACAAGGAAGACAACATAAAGCTAAAACCTAAATGTCAGGACGCAAACAAGAACAAAAACCATGATACCCTAGTTGGAAATTCCTAAGACCCGACGTTCTTTATCACCTAACAACACCGAAGGGGTGCTGACACAATAATCTCCTTTTTCTGCAATCTCACCAGCCTCTGCTATCTCCCTGGCAGTTTTGCTGACATACTTATGAAGAACTGTTGTTTTTCCCAAAAAAGGACCACGTTCCTTACACTGTTGGCAATCACGGCAGTGTATGCCTAGATGACGGGATGCCCCGATGACACTATTGCTGTGTTCCATGAGCCTCTCGTTCAGACATCTGCCAGTTTGGCCAACGTAGGCTCGGCCGCAGGGCAAAGGTATAGAGTACACTATGTTTTTTGCGCACTCTACAAAAGGTTGCCTGTGCCTAACAGTGCAGGAATCACTGCCAGTAATGGTGGAATTTACCCTCTTGCACAGTTGACAGCTTCTCTGGTGCGGAAAACACCACATGCACACCTGCTCTTTTCCCTATTTTTTTGAGCTGGTGGGCGATGGTGTGCATGTACGGTAGTACCGCCACCTTTTTCTTCCAATTTGTGTCAGTCCCAACGGTGTCCGGCACTACTTGCCATAAAAGATTGGAATAGTTTGAACCCCTCTATCACTACTAATACATCTTTGCAGAAATTTGTAACTCTGGTAGAAGAACAGTTGCGCGATAATTAAAATAGATAATTAAATAATAATTATACAAGTACAACAGACCGCTCGTATCACTGCATATAACAGCATCTGTATGAACATACTATTTACAATGTATAAAATCGCACCCTTTTCTGTGAAATATACTCTTTCGTTATGTGTTTTATTTTCTGCTATCTGTGTTTTTTTTTCCCATACTCATGTAATTACTTGCAAACAACAGTGTTCTTAATATATACCATTCCATTTGTATTCGCTTTGTACCTTCTTACTATGTGCCCATCCTGTAAAAATCCCAATGGGATTGACAGTATCTGAAATAAATAAATAAATACTTATGAAGAACTGTTGTTTTTCCCAAAAAAGGACCACGTTCCTTACACTGTTGGCAATCACGGCAGTGTATGCCTAGATGACGGGATGCCCCGATGACACTATTGCTGTGTTCCATGAGCCTCTCGTTCAGACATCTGCCAGTTTGGCCAACGTAGGCTCGGCCGCAGGGCAAAGGTATAGAGTACACTATGTTTTTTGCGCACTCTACAAAAGGTTGCCTGTGCCTAACAGTGCAGGAATCGCTGCCAGTAATGGTGGAATTTACCCTCTTGCACAGTTTCGACAGCTTCTCTGGTGCGGAAAACACCACATGCACACCTGCTCTTTTCCCTATTTTTTTGAGCTGGTGGGCGATGGTGTGCATGTACGGTAGTACCGCCACATTTTTCTTCCAATTTGTGTCAGTCCCAATGGTGTCCGGCACTACTTGCCATAAAAGATTGGAATAGTTTGAACCCCTCTATCACTACTAATACATCTTTGCAGATAACAGCATCTGTATGAACATACTATTTACAATGTATAATATCGCAGAGATAGCAGAGGCTGGTGAGATTGCAGAAAAAGGAGATTATTGTGTCAGCACCCCTTCGGTGTTGTTAGGTGATAAAGAACGTCGGGTCTTAAGAATTTCCAACTAGGGTATCATGGTTTTTGTTCTTGTTTGCGTCCTGACTTTTAGGTTTTAGCTTTATGTTGTCTTCCTTGTACCTGTGATGAGGTGTTTCCTTTGCGGGTTGGCGCTGCTACCAGTCTCACATGACTTTCCTTTTCGTTGCTGCGCATGCCCGCTGTATGCTATGTGTAGTCGCTGCGCGCAGCAATAAACGTTGTTGAAGTCGGTGCTTTGTGGTGTCTCCCCTCGTGTCCGTGTTTGTCTTTGCGCTGTGAATGTAAGCATGAAGTACCAACTCGCCCAGCAACTGATTTTAAGCAATTTCTATGTGTGCTCTCTATTGCGGCTATAATTTCAATACTCACAATACTCGAACGGTGACAGCTGTGCCTGCACAATGCAGTAGAACGAAGGACGTCACTGAGGTTTTTCCCTGGCCATTGAATATGTACAAAATTGTGAACAAGGTTCTTGAATGACAAAGATTTGTTAAAATATTTGTCCTCAACTTGTTCATTTCATGGCCTTTACGTTTTTCATATCAGCAGCATGAACTGCTTTGCTGGTCCCAAACTGCTACAGTTCTAAAGTTCATGTGATATTTGATTAACTTACCAAATGGACAAAAAACGAGGAAGCACGGATATCAGTTATTTCTGCTATAATTTTTGGGACATACGAATATATTCGCTTATGATAAAATACATATTTTACTTGTCTTGATAGTGCGTAGCGTTGAAGAATTCGTTTGCAGCATCTAATGGCAATGCAGTTTTATTAATGTATTTGATCTCTCAATGAGGAGGCAACACTGCAATGTGAGCCCCCCCCCCGAATAAAATTTCTGTCTATGCCACTAGTGTCGGATTCCTCATCAATCAGGATATAGCTGGCAATGTAGAAGAGTTCTATAGTATTAACGAGAGGGTGGCAGCAATCGTAATTAGGCTCAAGAGGAAATACAAGCTGCAGGTGGTACAGGCCTATAAGCCCACATCCAGCAATGATGACCAGATTGTCGAAAGCTTCTATGAATATGTGGAATCGGCAATGAGCAACGTAAAAACACATTACACTTTACTGATGAGCGATTTCAGTGCCAAGGTAGGCAAGCAGCAGGCTGGAAACCATGTAGTAGGCTCCTATGGCAGCGGGGAGTTAAGGCGCAACCCTTACTTGCCCCACTGGGCAAAGTGCACACGCGTGTGTGTGTTAGCACTCGATGGTAGCCACAAAAGATGGCATCATCATGAACCCGGCGGTTAATTTAATGACTGATTGGCGAGGTAGCCCCCATCGTACAAGTTCCACCGATGGCAGCACCTTCCATACAAGAGAAGCAGGAGCGATAAAAAACAGGGATGAGGAACCGCCACAAAGAAGAGTGGTCAGGGATCAAACACCCTAGTCGAAATCAAGAGGAACAAATGGGCTTGGGCAGGGCATGTGATGCGAAGGAAAGATAATCGATCACAGTGGGTTCCAAGAGAAGGCAAGCGCAGCAGGGGACGGCAGAAAGTAAGGTGGGCGCTGTGGAGATAGGGCGGCCACAGCTTGCATAGGGCAGGGTTGCCTTTGCCCTGCAGTGGCCGTATTCAGGCTGATGACGATAATTATGACACTATGTGCAGTGGGAAGACTCGAAAAAGCTGGCCTGCTATGCAAACGTTGACAACCATTGGCCTCTCCTTCAAAAGGTAAAACCGCACAGCCCAGCAACCAGTGCACGTCAGATACGACCAAGTGGGGCACTGGCCACTGAGGACAGAAGAGCAACAGCGATGCAAGCTGGGAGAATGCAAACGGAAACCAATAACCAAATGTACGAATTGCTATGCCCCCCTCTGCACTACAAGGGCGAGAATAGGTTCAAGGCTTTTCACATGTATTAATCACAGTATGCTACTAGCTTTAAGCTGAAGGTAAGCATCGTGTTATGCTTTCAACATATGAATATGTACGGAAGCTTGGAAAGTGACAGTAACACCTAACTCAGTTTTAATGTTTTTAAAAAATTATATAAAGTGCACTTAAGACAAGAGACAAGGGAGACCAAACAACACAAGCGCTCATGTGGCCAAAAAAGTTCGGGACCTAGAAGTAAAAATCCAAGAAGCGCTTGTGTTGTTTGGTCTCCCTTGTCTGTTGTCCTAAGTGTGCTTTATATAATTTTTTAAAAATGGAAAACCAACTAGCTCAGATGTCAATTCTGCTTCTGTTTTAATGTTTTTTACAACCATAGAACTCCTACAGCCCTGGAGAACAAGAAGCCTTCTTTCATACAAATAGGGTCCTGAAGACATATTTGTTGTATTTTTGTCCCATGGGTGGCAATGAAACAAAATGCAACGAAAGAAAAATTCCTCATGTGGCCAAAAAAGTTCGGGACCTAGAAGTAAAAATCCAAGATGGTACCTCTCATGTGGTGAAAGGTCGGGTCACCAGCGAGAAGGTGCTGGAAGAGGGCTTAGTCGGGATAGTCGGTATATGTAGCTGGAAGCGACTGAACAGCGTTAACAGACGGGATGGGATATAAGAACATAGACACATGCACTCACTAGCAACCAAATAATGTATTGAGATGGGCAAAACAGCACTATGAAGGGCAATATGGCGAGCAGACACAGAAAGGATCAAGCATGAATAGGGAAACGTTACCATCATTCCCCGATTCATGCTCCATCTTTGTGTATGTGTTTGACATGTTCCCTTATATTATTTCAAGACACCACTCAAGTACCGCTGCCTGCGACACCACCGCCTGTTTTCTTGTATCGGGCTCGGGTGGCACAATCATCGCCTCGCTTCGTGCTGGCAGTCCCTTACTATGGACGTCCGTGGTGTACTCGCAACAACAGGACCATTTGCTTTGCCTGCGGCTTCGCCGGCCATGTAGCCCGCCACTACCGCAGTTGTCCTTCTTCGCCTGCTGACGTCCTGCTGCCATCTGCATATGGGTCTTACACACAGCCACACCGCGTGCAAGCAGACCCACTGCCTCCTGCCTTCTCCACTGACCACCAGGCTGCCGCCTCCCGCCGCTCCTCTTCTTTGCGAGGCCGTTCCATCTCCCCAATGCGCCGTCGCGCCAGCCCTTCTGCTGCGGAAAACAAATAAGAGCAGTTCCCGAGGCAAGAGCTGCATCCCCTGGGAGCTCTACAAGGCCTCTGATTTCACCAACAAACGTTATTGATGTTTTTGTCGAAGATGTTACAACCTGCGCTCTTGTGGACACCGGGGCTGCTGTGTCGATTATGGACGCAAAATTTTGTCGAAAACTGAAGAAAGTTATGACGCCATTTTCTGGAGTTTTTCTTCGCACTGCTACCGCCGAACAAGTCGAGCCGCTCGCGACATGCACACCATGAGTCGCTATTCGTCATTTTGTACATAATTCAATTCCTGATCCTTTCCTCTTGCTCTCATGACGTAATTCTAGGATGCGACTATCTCTCTGAGCACTCCGCCGTCGTCGATTGCGCCCACGCCGTAGTTACCTTCTCTGCCCTGCCCAACACCTCCCCGGCCGAACTGTCTCCTGAGTATCCGGCCAAAGTACATCTGTCACACGATGTCGAGCTCCCTGCAAACTCCTCCGTCCTTGTATTTCTCTCGTGCGCCTCACCACATGACCAACCTGCCGTACCTGTACTGTTTACTCTCTCAGAATTATTCCTTCGCCGCACGAACATGCTGCTTCCCTTCGCTATCCTCACGGTGACCTCCGGAACGACAGCCTGATTCATGGTGAATGCCTTGGATGTGTCGAACCGGCTGAACTCCTGCAAGTCGTCGACGAACGCGAAACTGTTCTTGCTCCATCGCTGGACTCTCTTACTCTTGTTCCCCTGTCACCCCGACCGCCGTCTGACATCCTGTATAGCGCCATCGATCAAGGTCTCAATTGTACGTACCGTGACCAGCTGTTCCGCCTTTTGCACCAATTTCGTTCATCGTTTGATGCCTGCCAGTCTCCCCTCGAGAGTTTTTTCAGAAGTCCACCATACCATCAATACTGGCTTCCATCCACCTCTGCGACAGCGCCCATATTGCATGTCAGCAACAGAGCGTCGAGTCATCACTGAGCAAGTGGACGGTATGCCCGAGTGCGGGATTATAAAGCTGTCGCACTGCCCTTGGTCATCTCCAGTCATGCTGGTTCGAGAGAAAGATAGCTCCATAAGATTCTGTGTGGATTATCGCCGCCTGAACACAATAACCAGGAAAGATGTTTATCCTCTGCCACACATAGATGAAGCCCTCGATTGCCTGCACGCTGCAGAATTTTTTTCGTCACTGGATCTGCATTCTGGATATTGGCAAATCCTCATGGCCGTATGCGACCGTGAAAAAACTGCTTCGGTCATGCCCGACGGATTATACGAATTTAATGTCATGCCATTTGGCCTTTGCAACGCCCCCGCAACATTCGAATGCATGATGGATAAAGTCTTGCGTGGCTTGTGCTGGAAGACGTGTCTTTGCTACCTCGACAACATCATCGTTTTCTCGGCCAACTTCTCCACACATCTGACTCTGCGCCAAGTGTTGACCTGCCTCACCGCCGCCGGCCTGCAATTAAATTCGAAGAAATTCCACTCTGGAGCTTGCCAACTGACCATACTTAGCCATGCCGTATCCAAAGCAGGCATCCTTCCAGATCCGGCAAAGCTTCGCGCGGTTGCCGACTTGCCAAAGCTGTCTACTCTGAAAAAACTGCGGAGTTTCATTGGCCCCTGTTCTTACCTTTAGCGCTTCATACAAAATTTCGCTACCATCATTTTACCTTTGACACAGCTTCAAGCCCAGAGCTCTTTGTTGTCATGGTCCTCTCAATGCGATGAAGCTTCTGTAACTTTACGTCGGCTCCTTACTTCACCCCCATCCTTTGCCATTACGATCCTAACGCACCGACAGAGATACACATGGATGCTAGCGGCGTGGACATTGGTGCTGTGCTCGCCCAGTGAATACCTGGATTTCAAGAATACGTTGTCGCTTATGCTAGCCGCACGCTGTCCCGAGATCAATTACTCCTCCACAGAACAAGAATGCTTAGACATTCTGTGGGCGACAACCAAATTTCGACCAAACCTTTACAGTCACCCATTCGACGTAGTCACCGATCATCACGCTTTGTGCTGGCTGTTGTCGTTGAAGGATCCATCGGGTCACCTTGGCCGTTGGGCTTTGTGCCTTCAGGAGTACGACACTCGAGTCGTCTACCGCTCTGGCCGCAAGCACTCTGACGTTGACGCCCTCTCCCGGTCTCTGCTGACTTCCGACACAACGACCATCTCCAGCATTGACCCCATGCTGTCCTCGTTGCACCCATCAACCATGATTGTGGAACAGGGAAAGGATCCCAAGATTATATCCCTCGTGCACCATCTGTCTCGGCGCCCTATGGCGGCAGCCTCTCGCTCCCTTTGGCAACAAGCCTGCCAGTTCACTCTGCATGGCGGTCTCCTCTATCGTCGTAATTACATGCCCGACCGTCGAAAATGGCTCCTCGTCCTTCCTCGCCACCTACGAGCTGAAGTCTGCGCCTCTTTCCATGCCGACTCCCAGATTGCTCATGCTGGTGTTTTGAAAACCTACGCTCGACTTCAGCACCGGTACTACTGGTGTGGAATGTAAAGCATTTTACGCAAGTACATTAACTCATGCCTTGACTGCCAACGCCTTAAGTCCCCACCACAGCACCTTTTTGGCCCATCGCAGCCATTACCTGCCCTGCCCGTCCCTTTGATTGCGTCGGCATCGGCCTTTACGGGCCCCTGTCCTCTTCCCCTTGTGGTAACTGTTGGGTTATAGTCGCCATAGACCATCTCATGCGCTATGCTGAAAGGGCGGCTCTTTCGGTGGCTACAGCTTGAGATGTGGCTTTCTTCATTCTCTGCCACGGCGCCCCTCGTGAGCTTTTGAGCGACCGCGGCCGTGTGTTTTTATCAGAGTTTTTCAGGCGCTCCTCACAGAATGCCACATGATTCACAGAACCTGCACAGCGTACCATCCTCAGACCAACGGCCTCACCAAACAGTTTAACCAGACACTCGGTGACATGCTCCCCATGTACATCAGTTTCGACCATTCTAACTGGGACCTCGTCCTTCCGTTCGTCACTTACGCATACAATACCACCGCCCAGTCCACCACCGGATATTTTCTGTTCTTTCTTCTTTACAGACGCAAAGCTACAAGTATGCTTGACACAATTCTTCCCTACCATCCTGATGCACCCAACTGTGCAACTGCTTCTGAAATTGCCTAGTATGCCGAGGAATGCCGCTAGCTCGCCCGTTCCCTCACGTCCGATGATCAGAATCGACAAAAAGAGCGCCGAGATTCTGGTCGTCGAACCCATGTACCCCTTCCTACCGGCTCACTTGTTTGGCTCTGGATCCCTGCTCCTTGCCAAATATCACGGACCTTACCATGTTGTGTCTCAAGCTTTCCCTGTAAACTATGTCGTCGAACCATTGACACCCTCTTCTGACAGTGCATATCAGTGGCTTGTTTACCATGACCACGTGATGTGCACTACGCCTCGAGTCACCAGGATTTCTCCTTTCCTCCCCGGGGGCCATTGTAACGACACAGATGTGTCAACGCAGTAGCGGCAGTGCTATCGCTGAGCGCGTGCTGCTGCTTGGCTCTAGAACAACTGCCGACAGCAGAAGAACACCATTCAGTGCCTGGTTCTTTCAGGGCCATTAAACCCCTTTTCAGTATCATATATTAGTATCATATAAAATTTCTATTACCTAAAACGCACAAAATTCGTATGCAACACAATATATTCATTCACAGAGATCTCTTAATGGCTGATGGGATTTTTCACGGCAGTGCGCTAACGCTCATTGCACGCGGTGAATCAGTAGTTGTTGCGCTCAGCTGCTCAGCCGACACAATCATATTTACTAGCTTGTGGAAGGAACAGCGCAGCACGAGACAAAGAAGAGACAGGCGGGACAGCGTCGTGTCCCGCCCATCCCTTCTTTGTCTCGTGCTACGCTGTTCCTGCCACAAGATCATGCATCAACCAGCCCAATTTTTTCACCTTGCTGATATTTACTAGCGCTCATTTTGACACGAGGACAGAGTAACACATATGCAAAGGACAGACACTAGTCTACATCTGCCGTTTATTGAACTTATAAATTTCAGCGTGTAGAATATCACACACGCCCAGTAGCAGTGCCACACTTCAGGAACGATATCTCTTTTTTTGGAGAGATAGACAGAAGGAGTGCTGACACAATTTGTTCCTTCGATATCAATACATAATGCTTTAAAAATTTCCCGCTCTGATTGCACATTTATCTTCAATAGCACGCTCGTTTCCTGGAAGACAGGAGTGCAAGGTATAGGGTAAGAGTCGCCAGGATATCGTTCGATAACACCCGTTTACAGTGATCAGCGAGATTGCCCCCAGCCGATAAAGATCCAGCTGCCAAGTGGTGCTCTCTAAGCCGATCATTTAGGCATCGACCAGACTGCCCAATGTATGATTTGCCACAATAAGTAAGCGGGATTCTGTACGCGACACCGACTTTGCACTGGGACGAACTGCGTTTGGTGGTTTGTAGTGCAACCTGGCTGCCTTGCCACACCGTTCACGAGTGGGCACAGACACGCAAGCTTTTTCGGGGCAGTCAATACAAGATCGACGCCACACTATTTTGCCAACTTTTTTAGACAGTGAAACACATTTTACACATATGGCATGGCCACAAGTCGAGTTCGTTGACGTGGATCTTTGCGGCTTTGTCGCTGCCCAGTTCTCACTTCTTTCAGTAGCTTTTCTGCCACAGATGTTACGGTTTCCTCAGGAAACCCGGGATCCTCTAGGTGCTGTTTTTGTGAAGCAACGCTTTCGGTGATGCAGTGCTGGCATCACTTGAGAGCAGCGCATATGGCATTCAAGGCAATGCCTCTCTTTACCAGTTTTGAATGTGCCGATTGATAGCTGAGGATTTCTTTTTTTTGTTCTCGGCTGACAGAACCAGCAAACGCGTGTCTTTTCAAACTTCAAGAATATATCTAAGAACTGCAGTGGATCATTGCTTGCAATTGCTGTTGTGAAGGTTAGACTTCCCACCGTACATCGATACCACAGGAGGAAATCATGATTGTCTTGTGCGACTGTATTGAAAGTGGGAACCCTTTGTCCTTTCAGAATACTATTGGCATGTCAATCGAAACCTTTTTAAACCTTGTATTGTTTTACCTTTCGATGACTGTCATTAAGCATGAAGGTGCAGAAAATGTACAGAAGGATGGCATATGTATTGGTTCTTGTATCGCCCCAGCACTTAGTGCATTTCCCACCATGCAGTGGGAAATGTACTTGATGTGTTTTATTCCTGTAGCCGGGGTCTAACATTCACAACAGAAATGCCAAGCAATGATAGACAGCAGTTCCTCGACATATGCTCAAAGTTTGAAAAGACACGCATTTGCTGGCTGTATCAGCCGAGAACAAAAAAGAAATCCTCGGCTATCAATGGGCGCAATCAAAACTGGTAAAGAGAGGCATGCCTTTAATGCCATACGCGCTGCTCTCAACAAGACATGCCAGCACTGCGTCACCGAAAGCGTGGCTTTGCAAAAACTTTGCCTAAAGGACCTCGGCTTTCCTGAGGAAACCATAACATCTGTGGCAGAAAAGCTACTGAAAGAAGTGAGAGCTGGGCAGCGACAAAGCCGCGAAGATCCACGCCAACGAATTCAACTTGTGGCCATGCCATATGTGCACAATGTGTTACACTGTCAAAAAAAGGTGGCAAAAAAGTGTGGCGTCAATCTTGTATTGACTGCACTGAAAAAGCTTGTGCACCTGTGCCCACTCCTGAACGGCGCGGCAAGGCAACCAAGTTGCACTACAAACCACCAAATGCAGTTCGTGCCATGCAAAGTCGGTGTCGTGTACAGAATCCCGCTCACTTGTGGCAAACCATACATTGGGCAGTCTGGTCGATGCCTAAATAATCGGCTTAGAGAGCACTGCTTGGCAGCGGGACGTTTATCGGCTGGGGAGAATCTCGCTGATCCAACGATATCCTGGCGACCCTGACCCTATACTTTGCACTCCTATCTTCTAGGAAACGAGCGTGCTATCCAAGATAAATTTGCAATCAGAGCGTGAAATTATTGAACCAATATGTACTGATATCGAAGGAACAAACTGCGTCAGCACTCCTTCTGTCTATCTCTCCAAAAAAGAGATATCGTTCTTGAAGTGTGGCACTACTACTGCGCATGTGTGATATTATACATGCTGAGATCTATAAGCCGTCTTTGTTCAATAAACGGCTGCTGTAGACTAGCGTCTGTCCTGTGCATATGTGTTACTTTGTCCTCGCATCAAAACAAGTGCTAGCAAATATGATTGTGAATGATTTCCCAGCCCAAATTTCCGCTTTCAAATACTCAAAATCCGGCAGTGCCTTTTGAAGAAGGTGCCCGTGTGTGCTGCGTGATGTCTGCACACGTTCAAGAGTGATAGAAAGCACCTTCCGGCAATGACAGCATCCATGGCTTTCTGAACTAGAATCCTGAATGGTGGACTTGGCAGCCGCCTGCAACCGAGGAACCACTGGGAGCCAACTTTTCTCCGCCGTTTCTATCATGGAGGGGCGTGAAACCAGCGATACCGAAATGGCTTTGCCGCTCACGCATTTACTGCTTTTCGCACAGGTGTTCATCGCTGTTAATTCAAGTCACTGCTTTCCTGGCAGGGAGTTATCTGCACTGTATGATGCGTCAACGCTGGATACTGTTCCATTCTTCGCGCCTTCACCTGTATCAACCATGGTCGACTTTAGCAAGGTGAACAGTTGGGCTGGTTGGTGCATGTTCTTGTGGCAGGAACAGCGCAGCACTAGACAAAGAAGGGACAGGCGGGACACGACGCTCGTCCCGCAGCGTCGTGTCCCACCTGTCCCTTTTTTGTCTAACGCTGCGTTGTTCCTGCCATAAGATGGTCGACTTCATCGATTGTGTGTGCTTAATTGTAGCTGATTTTGAACAGTGTGCAGTGCAAGTCAGCCCACCATAGATTTACAGCCCGTGCCGCTACACTCTACAAAAGGCAAAAACCATCACTTCGCCGTTGGGGCGTGGAACCGGTGATACCGAAATGGCTTTGCCTCTCACACATTTACTGCTTTTTGCGCAGGTTAGTGACACTTATTTTAATATGTTTTGTGTACATTTTGCTGGTTCCGCACCCTGTAGTGTATGCATGCGTTTCTTCTCATTCTGTAGTCCACAGACCCATGTTACGCAGGAGGTATCGTTTTTCTTTGTTGCGAAGAGCTGGGCTTTACCTTTTACACATTGCTTTGTGTGGCGACATAGAGGTTAACCCAAGTCCTGGCGAAACGGTCCTGCAGCAGCTTTTGCAAGGCCAGACGGACATTAAGGAAAAACTTGCAACCATTGAGAGATACCAGGGTGAAAACAAAACCGCTATGTTGGATCTGAATGTCCGCGTGGCTAATTTAGAAGCAAAGACTTCAGGTCTTGAGGAAATGTGGGCCGTTGTTGAGGACTGTAGGGCGAGTAGTGAAAGGCAGCGGTCTGAGTGGCAAACTCTGATAAAGAAAGTGGACGATCTTGAAAATCGATCCCGACGGTGCAATCTGCTCTTTTATAGCATTAAGGACGATGAACAACACGAGTTGCAAACAACTTCCGATAAACTTGACCTAGACATGTGTAGGTCCACTCTGGGAATAGACCTGTGTACGTCTACTCTGGGAATAGACCCCGGAATCGAAAGAGCCCATTGCCTAGGATGGTTCAGCTCAGAAGGAACTCGCCCAGTAATAGTTAATTTTAGTTCATTCAAAGAAAAAAGAGGCTGTTCTGTCAAATGCTAGGAAATTGAAAGGAAGTTCTACTAGCATTTCAGAGGGCTTCTCTGAACCAGTACGAAACAAAAGGAAATGCCAAATCTCACAAGGGTACCAAAGGCAAAGCGCATCTGAAATACGACGTCTTTTACTTGAATAGCGTCGAATACATATATGACGAATCTCAGGGCCAGGCAGTTCGGGCTACTTGACAAGCTAAACCAGAACAGTCTGTTTTGTCATTTCTAGTTCTAAATTGCTGAAGTATTAGGAATAAAGTGGAAAAGCTACGTTGTCTAACTGACCTCCATTGTGATCGGGTGTGAATCATGGCTGGATGGGGATGTCATCGATAGTGAAGTTTTTCCCAGCAATTACCTCAGCTATCGAAATGATCGGGACAGTCACAGTGGAGGCATATTTATTCTGGTAGACTGCTCAGTTAGTTCTCGTCAGATGGAAATTGATGTTGGGACAAGTGAGGCTGTATGGGCTCAAATTACACTTATAAATGGTAATCGCTATCCGTATGCTCGTTTTATAGGCCGCCTGGAAGTCAGCTTAAAGCCATGAGCGACCTAACTGACGTGATTGAAACTGTTAAAACTGACTGTTTATTTATTGGAGGTGATTTCTACATCCCTGAAATAGACTGGAGCTCAGGAAGTGCTCCGTCTGGAGCCAATACTGCATTAGGCAAAGAAATGTTAAATCTATGCAATTCATTCAGCTTATCTCAAGTAGTGCTGCATCCAACTTGCGGCAATAATGGTTTGGATTTATTATTGACTAAACAACCATTGGCAGCTTATTCTACTCTTATATTGCCTGGTATCAGCGATCATAGTTGTGTTTTAGTGGAAATGAACTTTCAGTATGTTAAACTTGAAGACTGTGGCAATCGGCGCATTTACAGTTATCGAAAAGCAAATTTCCCTGAGATAGCCCGGGCACTGGAATCCTATGTCGATGTGTACGAAACATTGTCTGAATCACTTAGCGTTGATGAACTGTGGCGCACACTGAAAGATAAACTTTTTGATCTGCGTGAACGATATGTGCCGTCATGGGTGTTGACGGAACGCCGCAGCAAAAGCAAGTTGTGGTTTACAAAAGCAGTGAGCAGAATCGTTGAAAAGAGGCTGCTGCTTCACACATATTGGCAGAATTACATGACACACATCCTGGAATGAATGAAATGAAGAGCCTTGCCCACCCACTCTTCTGGTACCAGGCAAGTGAGAACTTTGTGAGGCGCTACCTGCAGTGCATGCAGTCCTGCGCAGAATCGTTCGAGCTGTGCCTGCACATGGACGGGACCACTTGAAGGTTCTTGTGGAGGCGGAGATAAAATAGAATGAGGCGGTGCCTCTGAAATCTGCAGAAGCAACTGTTGAAGCTCTATGCGGGCATTTCGAGCCCTTCGGCTTGCCTCGTGCTGTCGTATCAGACAATGGTCCGTAGTTTTCGAGAGCGGTCACAGCACGGTTCTTGCAGCAGAAACACGTGCGCCATCTGACGACAGCCACTTATTATTATCATTATTATTTTTATTACTACTACTACTACTACTACTACTACTACTTATTATTATTTATTAGAAAAACCCAGTGGCCACACTGTGATGTCCCTGATGCGGTCAAGTCGCCTGTTGAGGAACTGTTGAGGATAGGAAATGTAGATCCAAATTCCCCCATCCTTTCTTGCCAGGAATGTCTGCCTGGTCACGCCAGTATGTTTCACCTGGCACCATCACGGCGACTTCAGGCAGCTGTTTTTGTCACGGTGAACACATCCGCAGGGCTTCAGCGTCGGCACGCTGACCAGATACGGCCACGGCAGGGATCGAGAGTTCAGGCCTCCAGGATTTTTGCTGACTGATGCCACTAAGACCAGGACTTTGTCAAGCGACATCAGGGAGATTGTAAGCCCTGGCCAGTCGAATGACGGCAACGGAAGCGGCCCTTCCAAGCCACGCACGAGGAAGCACCCAGGCCCACCGGCTTAGCTCGCCAATGCACGAGCGCGCAAGTGGCGCTACCTCGTCTTGCTCTCCGAGGCTACACAAGGCCAGAGGGGAACCCAGTAGCATTCAGTTGTGCTGATTTGCTAGGCCTATATCTGCCTCTACTTCAGTTTCCTGAATTAAAATCCCAAAGGGTGGCCTTGGCCTGTGACCGACGACAAAGCACCCGGAGTCAGCTCTTCCCCGCCATTTCCATCGGCCATCTGGCAACCATGAGCAGCCATCAGCATAGCCGCTTGAACTACAAAAATTTGGGGATCTTGAAACTGAAGTCAGCCTGGTCAAATGTGTTAGGGGAATCCCCCAAGGTGGAGTAAATTTGTAGTTTGTAATTCTTCTTTCACTACGAAGTTTCTGAGAAAGCTGTATAGCTTTCCTTTGCAGCCGCTTGGCAGCGTTCGGCTGGATACCAATGAGTAATTACTCCCTTATTGCAAATTTACTCCACTTTAGGGTGTTCCCCTAAAACATTTGACTAACTCTGTTCCCACTTCGAGTTACTGATCAAATTGCTCTCGCTTTCCGTCCCGGTTAGCTCAGTTGGTAGAGCGACTGCTCCGGTGAAGTGGTGGTCCCGGGTTCGAACCCCGGACTAGGACGAATTTTTCTTTAAGTACGAAATTTCTGACAAAGCTGTATAGCTTTCCGTTGTAGCTGTTTGGCTGTGTTCGGGTGGATGCCAATAAGTAATTACTCCCTTATTGCGAAGTCAGCCTGTATCGGTAGAATACCAGCTCAACCACAAAAACACAACTAGTAACTGAAAACAGAGCTCTTGTAAGGTAGAAGAGAGCAAGCACTAATACACAGGTATCGCCACCACAGGCCAATCTCACAAGTACAAGCGTGATGATGAAACAAGAGAAATTACGCCACATATCTCTCAGGCTCACAAACGTGCTTGAAGATTACACGTTTGATTGATATTGAATTAAATAAGTTTTCTTTTTAAACCACTAGTGCACTTTTATCACATGAGAAGATTTTTTAAAAAAATGCTGAATGTTGCAAGTCAAAGAAAACCTGCAATTGGCGACGCAACAGGCGGCCAGCTGAGTTTCGGCATGTTTTGGAGTGCTTTGCGGCTATGCGTTCTGTGTGCCTGCATGATTTCGTCATGCACCTCGATTTACAAGAGCAGAGCAGCAGAGAACCTCCAAGTGCCTCTCTAAGCGCTCCTACGACAAAGTTCGTGCAACGGCACGCAACTGCGACAAGGAAAAAGATCTCTGCATAGCTAATGTTCCATGCGCCTCCACGTTAGCAAACGCACCGCTCGGCATGTTCGCTTCCTCAACGCACCAAGACGTTGGGCTGCATGCCCAGCCCTACGAGGACTATTATTACAGAATTTAAATATGCCCATACGTACCAGTCTCTACACATCAGTCGTGATGGTGGCTCAGCGATGACAGCGACGCTGCCGACTCCTCGGCGCCAGGACTTTCTTGACATACCTGCCACCTTAGCCCTCAAAAGCATCGCACACTGTGTGGAGTTAAGGTCACTGAAGTGTAGGCCGCAGCTCTTTACGAGAACTTAGTTGTCGGAATTGGGAACGGGGTCTATCGTAACGTTGGTGCAATCGCAAATGAAGCAACGATGTCTGATAGAGGCCTTCAACATCCGGCTGGCAGTAGCTTGCTTTGATTTCGGCTGCTGCTAGGCGGCAGTGCGGCGCCCGCAGTCAGCAATCCCGGAGTCCTCGTTTCCATCTCCGCCACTTTACATCACTTTTCTCCTATTTGGTCATCACAGAGTCTCGAGTTTGAATCGTAGTAGCGGGAAAAATTTTTTCAACTTCGAATCCAAATCTTTTAGCAATAAATGCACCGTTCGCTGCCAGACAAGCGACAACATCGCCAAAAAATGGCGAACTATCACATTTTACTAATAAAAAAAATTTGATAGTGTCTTCTGAGTCTCTTTAAATCCCGTAGCATTTAGATTGCCTGCTTTGGTGTCTATAATGGGTGTCTGTTGTTCTGTTCGCTATTTTCCTGCTGAAACTCCGGCTGCAAACAATTCCATTGCCCACATATGGCATACAAGACTGCAGCATTCGAGTGCATGCGAGTGCAACACCACCGCGCATGTCTGGCAAGTTCTTCGTTGGCAGCGCGTGAACATGCGTGCAAGCCCACCAGTGGCTATAGAAAAGCAGGCAGCACACGAGCCAGTTCAGTACGGAAGCGCTGCCAGTGCGCTTCGTGCTACGGCGTTCATGGATCGTGTTCTGCAGGAGTGGCCTCTTTCCTGGATCAGGCACGGTGGTTTCTGAAGGCACCCGACGTGAGTGGCTGAAACACTGCCAGCCTGTCATTTGTGTAGCATTGAGGCTTGATCCTTTACGAGGTTTCTTGAAGCAGAGTATTTCATCTTGAGTGAGAGCAGCCAGGTTCACTCTGATAATTTCAGCGCACGTGTGTGAATGTCGTTAGCCATGTCTCTTGTACCGCAGCAAGCAGAGCATAGCAAACGTTGTTGAAACCACTGGAATTTCCTCTCTGTTGCAGCGGTGAGAAGCTACCGCAGCGTTACGCTATACTAGCTGTGTTCGAACCGTGGTGCGGGTGCTTTGGATTTGTGCATTTTAGTGTTCTTTTGTTAGCCTGTAATAAACGGTGTTGTCTGCTGCTTAAGGTGCGTAACTCGTTGGGCAATACCATGGCTTGGAAGAATGCAAATATTATCTTAATTCATAAGAAGGGAGACACCAAGGACTTGAAAAATTACAGGCCGATCAGCTTACTATCCGTTGCCTACAAAGTATTTACTAAGGTAATCGCTAATAGAGTCAGAGCAACGTTGGACTTCAATCAACCAAATGATCAGGCAGGCTTTCGTAAAGGATATTCCACAATAGATCATATTCACACTATCAATCAGGTGATAGAGAAATGCACAGAATATAACCAACCTCTATATATAGCTTTCATTGATTACGAGAAAGCATTCGACTCAGTGGAAACCTCAGCAGTCATACAGGCATTGCGTAATCAGGGGGTAGAAGAGCCTTATGTCAAAATACTGGAAGATATATACAGCAACTGCACAGCTACTATAGTCCTCCATAAAGTCAGCAATAAAATTCCAATACGGAAGGGCGTCAGGCAAGGAGACACGATCTCGCCAATGCTGTTCACCGCATGTTTACAGGAGGTATTTCGAGGCCTGAATTGGGAACAGTTGGGAATAAGAATAAATGGAGAATACCTAAATAATCTGCGATTTGCTGATGACATTGCCTTGCTGAGTCACTCAGGAGGTGAACTGCAAATCATGATCAATGAGTTAGACAGGCAGAGCAGATCGATGGGCCTAACATGCAGAAAACCAAGGTAATGTTCAACAGCCTAGCAAGGGAACAACAGTTCACAATTGGCAGCGAGAGCCTAGAAATTGCGACGGAATACGTCTACTTAGGGCAGGTAGTGACAGCTGATCCGGATCATGAGAGAGAGATAACTAGAAGGATAAGAATGGGGTGGAGCGCATATGGCAAACTCTCGCAGATCATGAGTGGCAGTTTACCAGTTTCCCTCAAGAGGAAAGTGTACAACAGCATAATCTTACCGGTACTCACCTATGGGGCAAAAACGTGGAGGCTAACAAAAAGAGTTCAGCTTAAGTTAAGGACAACGCAGCGAGCCATGGAAAGAAAAATGATAGGTGTAACGTTAAGAGACCGGAAGCGGGCAGAGTGGGTGAGGGAAGAAACGCATGTTAATGACATCCAAATTGTAATCAAGAAGAAGAAATAGGCTTGGGCAGGGCATGTAATGCGAAGGCAAGATAACCGCTGGTCCTTAAGGGTAACGGAGTGGATTCCAAGAGAAAGTAAGCGGAGCAGGGGGCGGCAGAAGGTTAGGTGGGCGGATGAGATTACGAAGTTTGCAGGCAAAGGGTGGATGCAGCTGGCAAAGGATAGGGTTAATTGGAGAGACATGGGAGAAGCCTTTGCCCTGCAGTGGGTGTAGTAAGGCTGATGATGATGATGGTGATGATGATGATGATGATGATGATGATAAGTCATCACTTCTAGAATGCTGCGAGTACTTTACATTGGATTATGATATGGGATTACACCAATCCAGCCCGCTAATATGCATTAACCTATCCACTAATCCCTACTAGCTCACCTTAATTCATTTTCTGGGGTGGGCCTAAACTGGTTTTTGGGGAAAGGAAATGGCACAGTATCTGTCTCGCATCTCCGGAAACACCTGAACTGCACTGTAAGGGAAGGGATAAAGGAGGGAGTGAAAGAAGAAAGGAAGAAAGTGGAGGGCTCCAGAATAATATCCACCACCTCGGGATCTTCTTGACATCCTACAGCACATTGTACAGCACACGGGCGCCTTAGCCTTTTGTCTCCATTTAAACGCGGCCACCGCTGTCTACTTCAGAAATTTTTGGGGTCCTCAGATTTCCAAACTTTGCGGTGATCTATGACTGGTCCACTTTGCTCACGTGGTGTTGGTGACATCAGGGCCCTTAATCGCATTCGTAGATCACGGGGAGTCCTCATGCCACTACTGGTGCAGTGGTACAGCGGTTAAGCGATATATTTTTGGCCAGAAGAGGGTTGTATTATCGGGATGCTTAGGTCACCTTATGAGTAGAATGCAATAGTACTTCTGCAGCTTCTGTTGAAACTTCTTTGTGTGCTTGCATCAGTTTCTTTGCAATTGCTGGTCCATCAACTGCCATATTCGGACTGCTAGCTACCGTAGCAAATATCCACTATATATATGCTACGGCGGTGCCGACATTTGCATATATCACATTTTTCCTTATTTTTGATTTTATACGCCATGCCTCTCTCAACAAATCAAACCAATCAGTGAATGTCCTGACATTGGACTCCCCCATGTTGCTCCTGACGTGAAATCTCATGCTAGCAAGGTTGCTATCTCAAAATTAGGTAGCTCAAAGCCTGGTAGCCAGGTTACAAGTTCACGTGATCTCTCACCCAATCATTAATTTAACCCGACCTGCCATGATGGGCAGGCTGTGATGACGTCACAAGCTCAGCAACCTTTCCTGATGGCGGATTTTTCTCCTGACGTGAACTTTAGTGCCACTGCATTGAATAGAAAGATGACCCTCACCATACGCAGTGATGAGGCTCTCGAGCAAGGCTGGGCGCTGGCTGAACAGGAGGAGACACTCCACCACCGACCTGCGCAATGTGGAAGAACACTGTGAGTCAGTTCCCTTCCAGAGGGTGGACAGCAACAACCACTCAGCTCATTTCTAACACATTTTGAAACCTACGATAGGAGTGCAAGCTTTAACAGAAAATGGTGACTGGTGCAGTGTTAAAAGCAAGAAAGCATGTGCGAGTTTATTTTTTGGCTGAAACCAAAATACTTGGATCCTTCTCTGTCGGGTGGTCTCAGCTGTTCAGGCTCCCTTTTAATTTCCAGACAAGGGGGTGACAGAGGTGCAGCTTTCCACCGCAGCTGCCCAAGGACACGAACGCCTGGCCCCATCCAGTGGAAAGAGTGGTGCCGGCCTGCTGCTACAGTGAAACGGCACTGTTTTGCTTCCCTTCTGTCTATTGTCTCTTTGGAGCAACCCATGAGTGGCAGCCGACTCTTAATGCAATCAAGTGAGGCTTTCCAGGCTCTCCCCTGACAGGCAAGTCTTGGTCCTCTCGTACCCGAGACAGATGCTGTGCCGGAGGTGTCCTTTTCCATTTCCTGCTTGGCAAACCCCCGGCAAGCGCCAGAGCTAGCCGCAGACAGCCAGGCGATAAGTCTTCCCACAGCACAAATCTGAGGCTGGTTAATAAATTCTGAAAAGCATCTGCCACACCTGCATGTTTTGCAACCCACAAGCAAACATCTTACAAGTGACAGGCCACAAGCACTTTCCTTGTGGCACACATGACCCACGCCACTACTTGGTGGGCATGATCCACAGGCACGAAACACCATCCATTCAAAGGACCAGGCCATTCATAAGTGACGCAGCTGTTCAGGTGCTCTACACAGCTGTGTGGATGGTTGTACCGAGCACACAATCCAGCAGAGAAGCCTTCCGTCCTGCGTAATGCAGTAGGCTATTGCTTCCTTATTATAGCGAATGCTAGTTATTTCGACTACCATCAATTCAGAAATCCAGGTAATTTCAACTGCCTGCTCGGTCCCAGCCAATGCCCAAGTAAGTCTGTGGCACTGTACACTCGCTAATTCGAAGGCTATGGGTCTCGCACTGGTTAATTCGAACGCGCCCCCGAAGGGATGTCGGATCCAAGTATAACCAGCGCGAAAATAAATCATTGTAATAGCCCTATTCAAAACCTCAATCCCTTTCTATAGAGTCACTCATGGCCTGCACATCTCTGACAATGGAGTGCAATGGCAGACGTGGCAATAAACGGGCAGCCCCATCCCCAAGTACAGTAAAAGCACTTAATTTCGGTTTTATAGATGGTTAGATAGAAGATGGCAGCATCCCCTTTGAAACGCAGTGGTGGCAGTGACTACCGTGCTCTTTATATTTCTTTCAGGGTGTTATCCACGTAACAAATCGGTCTATAAATTCACTATTTTATTTGAACACAATTTTAATCCTGTACTTGTAAGCTTTATGTCACGTCCCTGCTTTTGAGCCACCAACCTTCCA
Source organism: Amblyomma americanum (assembly GCF_052857255.1). Classification (NCBI taxonomy): domain Eukaryota; kingdom Metazoa; phylum Arthropoda; class Arachnida; order Ixodida; family Ixodidae; genus Amblyomma; species Amblyomma americanum. The sequence continues at coordinate 12,801,396 of NC_135500.1, forward strand.
ATTGCTTTTTGCTAACTTTTACCACAGATTCATTCACAGATGACCATTGTTATCTCCAAATACTAGGGCCTCAGGGAGAGTGACTACGCCTGCATCGACATCCGGATGGATACCGCCTTTATCAGCACTACGTGACATAGACTCAATTGAAGAAATGGAAGATTGACGCCATTAAACTTATTTTTATATTCATGTTGCACTGTATTGCCCCTCCTGCTAGGGCCCAGAAGGGCCTGCAGTATTCTGTAAGTAAATAAGTAAAAATAAATATTCTAGTATAAGATGTTCAGTTGTTTCTGCAGATTTCCCGTGCACTGCACATACGTCATCTTCTTCATTAAATTTTATTTTCTAGACACTGATCTTCCAATCGCTATTTGCTTCTACTACAGAATCATTCACATAACCACTGGTATATCTAAACCCTCGGGCCTCGGGGAGAACTCCCAAGTGTAAACACCAACACTATTATTCCCTTCCAAATACCTCTCAGTACTTGTTGAAACCCCATACTGGCCTTTGTTCCATATGCACAGCATCTCTTTGCCCATTCACCCTATGGGTGCCTTTGTGTATTCCAGGTGTATCTGCCCTTCGTATACCAATATCCCGATATATTTGTGTTCTGCTAGTCTGGATGCTTTATGGCCTGATCACTGGAATAGCTCAATATCATCAGACCTGACTTAACTGCACTGGAAGTGAAGCATAGAGCGTCTCCTTCATCTCCGCAAAAACTGACCAGAGTCTGAAAATCTTCTTGGCTATCAGCTAATTGTACAATATTATTTGCCCACATTAAATTGGGTAGCCGCTGCTGTACGGCATTTTCGCCTAATCTGTAAGATAGATTATAACATAGATTACTTTCTTGTTGCCTTCATTCCATATTTACTATATAAATCATGAACAGCAGTGACGATGGAGGGCAACCCTGCCTTAATGCTTTCCGTGCCTCGACATTTGTCATAAGAGGATTCTGGTGTGGGCTAGTTGGTTCATACTTTCTACGACACAGATTCGACAGTGCGCATTCTAAACTTGTCAAGCGGGCAGTCGTAACTGGTGCACTTAATGCGTCACTAACAAAGAGTTGTGAACACATGGCTGATGCTAGCTTCGACAACCAGGTTCAACGCCTTCTTTTGGCTGGCTACTCACCTTTTCTTTTATCAGACCTGTGCGAAGGCTTACTCCAGAAAGTGAAGCTAGGCGAAGCAGGGAAAGAGCCCAAGGAAAAGACACGTGTGGCCGTCATTCCATACATCCACAAACTGTCGCACAATGTGAAAAAGGTTGCAGCCGTGGTATGATGTTAACATTGTTTTTTCTGCCCCATGTAAGTTGGCTAAGATATGCCCGATGGTGAACCAGAGGGAACAGGCGACCTGCACAGTAAAGCATTCGAATCAGTACACCGAATGTCACTCCGTAGTGGTGTGCCAGATTCCCCTCACGTGTGGTAAAGTATACATCGGCCGGTAAAGTATACATCGCTGTTTCAATGACAGAGCAAGTGAACACCTCCTCAACGTAAAAAACAAGTCTGGGAGCCGCATGGCAGTCTGTTGCAATCAACCCCGCCACGTGTCGGCCTATGTTATCCGCCACTAAATTTCTGGCGACAGCAAGGAGTAAAATAGTGAGGGAAGTTATTGAAGGTTTGTTGATTGAAAAGGCTGGGGACACGTGCATCAGCAGCCCTTCTGTCTGTCTACTGGAGAAAGAAAGGTCCTTCTTAGAACGGGCGTGATGCTTGCGTTACATCTAGGCATACTGGCAAACGGTTTTTCCTCGCACCTCAGCTCATTGTCTTTTATTTGCTCTTATTTATTTTGCCATGTTGTTTGTTAGCCTTAAGCGGATCGTCTCTCCTTTGTCTTTTAAAGGCTTTAATGATGTTTTTAACGTCTTAAATGTTTCTCCGGTGTTCGTTTTATGTACGATTTTAACTTTATGTCATGTTATTTGTTGGCGTCGGTTACTTTTTTCGTTTTCGCTTTTAGCCTCCTGACTGTGCCTATTGCCTATAAAGTTTTCATTCTTTTTTATTCATACCTCGATTGTACACCCACTTTTTCATCGCCTTTTCACCTGTCATCGTCGCGTTTCTTTTACTCGTTACTGTCCCTGGCACCGCCGATGTTATGGCAGAGGCACCAGCGCGATTCTCTTTTTATCTGTGGTCCCTTTATTATTACTTTAGTAATGCTTTGCATGTTACTGTTTGCACGTGTGATGAGTGCCTTTTCACTGTGTAATGATCGCCAGAGTATGAGGCGCTTTTTCGCAGTTTCCACTGGCTGACAGTGTATCACGTGGTCCATGTGAATGGTATAAATTGTGCTGGTTTTTATGACGCAATAAAGAGTTGGTAGTCAGCGCCCGTCCTATGTTTCGTGTTTCTTCTTCTTGTCCTTGTTCCGTTGCGCTGTGTCAATCTGTGTCGTAGACAGTTGTCATACTTCTTATCCCCTAGAAGTACTTGCAACTGGACTTGTTGGTTCATATTCGTGAAAGACATGAGAGCGCAAAAATGGCAACACGGACGAGTAAGAGAACAGGACGAGCGCTGCCTCGTCCTGTTCCCTTACTCGTCCATGTTGCCATTTTTGCCCTCTCATGTCTTTCTTATCCCTTCCCATGCAATTTCAATTTTTTTTATCTCTGTCTACATTCTTTAGGTAATCAATTATCCCATGACCTTAATCTTTCAGTGTATATTCTGCACCACTTATGCCCAGAATGGCTAAATACAAAGGCCTGTTTTTCGCCCTGCCAATTTCTATGCACTGGGTAAGCAGGAACAAGCTACAGGCTCCTATCACTTCTGAACCCATTGTGCTTCCATCCACGACTGCCTGCATTGCTTACAACAGATGTTATCGTAATCGGTTTGAAGGATTCTATGTGCATCCTATCTCCTTTCCCTTTAAAAACGAAGTGCATTTTACTCTGTCTCCAGCTGTGCAGAATTTGCTTATTTCTTATTACTGCTTCCAATGCATTTACCAATATTTCTTTGCTTCTTGGACCAAGTTCATTCTTGAAACAGTGCAAAAGACACAAACACAGACAGAAGGGGCACACACAGCTGACTTTCAACTACATTCAACTAAGTTCATTTTAAGCTAGAGTTGTCGCCTTTGCCTTTTTCAGAACTTATAATTCCATAATGCCTGTCTGCACAATGAACTAATCTCTAATTTGTTCTATCATTCTGCCTGCGTTAACCACTCTCACAAAGTTGGTATTCTGTCGCATCGATTCCTGCTCCCACAGTTTTATTCCACGTACATCACAGAATTGGAACCACCTTTCCAGACTTATCACCTCCATTGAAGATCATCAACATTTTAAAAATGCACTAGCTAACATTGTATAATTAGGAGCCTTGTATTTCTTATTTTGCTGCATTGCTTGCTTTTGTTTAACGTGTTACATTTAATCACTCCCCTCTGTAATGCCAAATGTCCCTGAGGGTATTAACAAATGAAATAAATGAAAATGAAATCAGCTTGATGAGAATTTCGTCGATCGCTGCGGATGTGCATTTTGGAATGTTTGCTTCCGCCTTTTTCCAATTAAAGGGACACTGAGGAGAACTCTATCAATTTTTTATTGTTAGCAAAATCTGATAGTTCGGCATTTCATGACTTCGTTGCCGCTTGTTCGGGCGCGAAAGATGCATTTATTTCAAAGAAATTTGGATTCGAAGATGAAAATGTTTTTCCCGCCGCTCTGATTCAAACTCAGGGAATTCTTACGACGCCACAGTAACTCTTATGACGTCTCAGAACGGAGTGACGTGACACGTGACGTAAACGCAAACTCCGTGATTTCTGACGGCTAGCGGTTCGGTGCGCAACCTTTCTTTGCCAGCCTCAGAGATTTGCGACATCCATGAAGTGAGGAGAACTCCTCCAAGGTGACGCCTCTTGTCCTAGGAAGTCATCACGCTTGTACTTGCGAGATTGGCCTGTGGCGGCGATACCTGTATTTTGGTTCTTGCTATTTTCTACATTACAAGAGCTTTGTTTTCAGTAAGAGTGGCGTTTTTGTGATCAGGAGCTGCTATTCTATCGATACAAGCCAACTTCAATTTCTCCTCAGTGTCCCTTTAAGATAGGTCAATTCTAAGCTGTTTTCTATTGTGCTATCCAGTGTTGCTCCCTCATTTGGGGAGATTACCCTATCGTCTTTCCTCGGCTATAACTGACGCAATGTAGTTCACAGCATCATCTCCCTCTAAACATTTTCCCTCGGCATCGTGAATCTGTTCCTGCTTTCTGTGATTCGCTTTGCCCAGCCAGCTTATATGGTTCCAGAATTTTCTTGGCCCCTCTATAGTTGCATCGCGGACTTCAGCCAGCCAGCGATTAGAGGACTGCTTTATTTTAGCTTGGACGAGGACCTGCACTTGCTGTTTCTTTTGTCGATAAGATTCCCATTTTTGGCCTATCTCCTCTTCAGATAACTGCGCCCTCTTTGCTTCTCTGTGTTCCCGTGATGCCAACTGTCATTGTTCGATGGCCTCCCTAATTTCCTTATTCCACCAGCTTCGTAGCTTCCTCTTTCCTCTCCAGCAGTTTACCCCTTTTACGTGTTTCATTTTTGTACTAATGAGTAGCTCTGATTATAATCCCACTTTTCCATGGGATGTGTCTCTATTGCTTCCTCTATGGCGGCCGCCGCTATTAGCGCTATTTATTGGTCGTTTACTTTTGCACTTCCTTTTTGTGCTTTCTGCATTTTTCTTCTGATCAGGTCTTCAATCTGAAACTAATATGTTTATGATCACTTCCCAAGCTTCGCGTCAGCCTGCAGTGACGGCGACCCGCCCCCCACCCGTGAATGCCAGGAAAATAGGGTAAATATTGTCACGACTGAAGTCACATGGAAGGTACACGTTGCCGAGGACCAGAGAATAAGGTCGGCTTGCCGTTCTGATCACAGAGTCACAGAGACCAGCACCAGCGCACCGCTCGTGCCCACAACAACCGCTTCGTCGTCGTCGGCACCAAACAAGGCTGTCGCGCGGCGCTAGGCACGTGGCATTATTCCCCCCGTGAAAGAAAACATCGTCCCGATGACAAGGTGAGAGGAAGAAAGAAAAAAAAATGAGGTGAACTGTACAATAACGCAAGGTTTCACTTGCACGAAACGCTCAGTAGCACGAAAAGTATGGCTTTAAGCGCACCACATGCACAATTTCAGGCCGCTGGCGTCGAACACTGACGGTCACAGTTCCATCTGGAATGACTTCGTAATTAACGTTGTTTAAGCGGCGCAGGACTTTATAGGGTCCGAAATAGCGGTGGAGTAGTTTCTCGCTCAAGCCTTTGTGGCGCACGGGGGTCCACACCCACACTTGGTCCCCTGGTTCGTAGTGGACTTCCCTGTGCCGGAGGTTATAGTGGCGAGCGTCGGTGGCATGCTGCTCCTTGATGTGCAGGCGGGCCAGCTGACGGGCTTGCTCGGCCTGTTCTGCGAAATGGGCGGCATCGGGTTCGACCACTTCTTCCCCGCACGGGAGCATCGCGTCCAACATCGTGCGGGCCTCTCTGCCATATACGAGACGGAACGGCGTAAACTTCGTGGTTTCCTGCGGCGCCGTATTGTAGGCGAAGGTGACATACAGCAGGATCTCGTCCCACATTTTATGTTCGACGTCGATGTACATTGAGATCATGTCCGTCAAAGTTTTGTTTAGTTGTTCCGTTAATCCATTTGTCTGAGGGTGATACGCTGTTGTTGTGCGATGCTCGGTATGGCTGAGAGTTAAGGTGTCCCGCAGTAGCCGAGCTGTAAACGCCTTTCCTCGGTCAGTAATGATGGTCGACGGTGCACCGTGTCTGAGCACAATGTCGTTCATAAAGAATCGAGCAACTTCGCCGGCAGTACCTCGGGCAAGGGCCTTCGTTTCGGCGTAGCGTGTTAAGTAGTCTGTGGTGACTACGATCCACTTGTGTCCGTTCGAGGATAAAGGAAATGGGCCTAAAAGGTCCATGCCCACTTGCTCGAAGGGTGTGAGGGGTGGTTCAATAGATTGCAACATACCGGATGGCTTGAGCGTGGGTTTTTTTCGCCGCTGGCATTGTCGACAAGTCTGTACGTAACGTCTAACGCTCGGAGAAAGATGTGGCCAGTAATAGTTCTGCCGGACTCGGTTTAGGGTGCGTGTAAAGCCAAGATGCCCTGAAGTTGGTTCGTCGTGGCAGGCCAGGAGGATTTCGTGCCTTAGATCAGCTGGTATGACTAGCAGGTATGTTTTCGCACTCGACGTAGAATTCTTCTTATAAAGCACCCCATTGCGGAGGCAATACGACGACAACCCCCGAGCAAGATACCGGGGTATTGTAGGATGCCCACCTTCAAGATGGTCAATAATCAGTCGCAGCTCGTCGTCGGCACGCTGTTTGGAGGCGAGATCGGACGTAGTGACTGCTCCGAGGAAGCTATCGTCGTCGGTGGCATCTGACGAAGGAGGGCCGACGGGCGCGCGGGACAGGCTATCAGCATCGGTGTGCTCAGGCGGCGCAGGTGTTCTGTGAATGTCGGTGAAAAAATTATCACGTCGTCGAGATAAACAAGGCATGTCTGCCACTTAAGACCGGTGAGCACAGTGTCCATCATCCGCTGGAAGGTGGCAAGAGCACAGCAGAGCCCGAATGGGAGGACGCGGAATTCATAGAGCCCATCTGGTGTTACGAAGGCAGTTTTTTCACGGTCCCTCTCATCAACTTCAATTTGCCAATAACCACTCCTGAGGTCAATGGAGGAGAAGTACTTGGCTCGGCGAAGTCGGTCGAGAGAGTCGTCAATCCGTGGCAGCGGATAGACGTCCTTCTTTGTCATACTGTTAAGTTTCCGATAGTCAACGCAGAAACGAAGTGTTCCGTCTTTCTTTTTAACGAGGACTACAGGCGACGACCATGGGCTGCTTGAAGGTTGAATGACGCCATCAGCGAGCATCTCCTTGACTTGCTGTTGGATAGCGTCTCTCTCCCGAGGAGACACACGATAGGGCTGCTGATGGATGGGTCGAGTGCCTTCATGCGTGATAATCCGGTGTTTAATGACCGACGTTTGCTGCACTTTAGATGAAGACGTGAAGCACACACGAAACTCCAGCAATAGATCTTGGAGTTGCCTCTTTTCAACAGAGGAAAGGCTAGAATTGATGTCGACAGCGTGTACGGCATCATCCGGTTCAGTGCTAGGCGTAGCTTCCTCTGAAGCAAAACATTCGGCGACTTCGTGCAGATGGTCGACGTAAGCGATGACAGTGCCACGGAACAGATGTCGATGTTCATTGGAGAAATTGGTGACAAGCACCTCCGTCTCTCTTCCACAAAGGAAACAAAGACCTCTTGCCACAGAAACTCCCAAGGCGAGTGAGAGGGAGACATTAGGCTCAACAACCCGGAGGCCGTGATGTGGCTCCTCACAAGTAACTCTGGCGAGGATGCTGGCACGTGGTGGCACTGTGAGGCTATCATCGGCGACTCGCAGCGTGGAGTGGGACCCGCGGTACTCATGCCTTTCAGTGGCCAGTTTGGCGGAAAACGTCACCAAACGGTTCGGTAGATCTATAGTGGCACCGTGCTCACGAAGGAAGTCGATGCCAAGAATAACATCACGAGAGCATTCGCGTAGAACAAGAAAAGTCGCAACAAATGTGCAGCCTCGCACCGTAACCCGGGCTGTACACATACCCAGTGGTGCAACCACATGTCCGCCTGCCGTCCGTGTGTCTGGTCCGTTCCATGGCGTCACCACCTTTTTCAGTGTCCTTGTAAGCCGCCCGCTAAGGATAGAATAATCGGCTCCCGTATCAACTAAAGCGCTGACCTCCTTCGTGTCGACGATAATAGGGATGTCCAGGGAGACCCGGCCAAGACCAGGGCCTGTCGACGTCGGTTCGGAGTGAAGTGAGCGGTGTGGCGGCGGAAGCTGGACGGCGGTTGGGTGGTCGGCGTCGGGACAATTTAAGCGACACGGCGGTGATAACTGGTCGGCGATGCGGACGACGTCGGGGCGATCTGGTCTGTGCGGCGAAAACTGGACAGGAATTCGGCGTTCGATGTCGGGGCGAATCGAGCGGTGCGGCGGTGGAAGCTTTACGGCGAATCGGTGTGCGGCGGCCTCGCCCCCAAAGGTCGCCGGAGCTAGTTTTCCCGATGAGGGCTCGAGGAACCATGGCGTCCAGCGGTATACCGTGGCCCAGAAGGCGAAGAGCGACGAGGCGAAGGCGAGCGCGACTCGCGACGAGGAGAATGTGGCAGACTACGCTGGCGGGTGACGTACTCGGCGATGTCCTGAGGCCGCTGACCAGGCCGTGGACGAGGGCTGTCGGGAGAAAATCCTCTAAGGCCCATCTGACGATAAGGGCAATGCCGGTAGAGGTGACCTGCTTCGCCACAGTGGTAGCAGAGAGGGCGGTTATCTGGAGCGCGCCAGAGATCAGTCTTCCGGGGCGCCTGGCGCCGATCTGCCCAAAGGGGCAGCGGTTCCGCAGCGTGCACAGCGACCTGAGGTTGCGTGTAAGGCGAAGAGGTAGGTAGCAGGGCTGGGCGGTGTGTGACATCAGCATAAGTCATCCGCTGGGTGGGGCCCGGGGGTGGTGGTGGAACGACTGTACTTGTCGGTGGCGTGAGTGCGTTCTGGACCTCCTCACGGATGATGCTGGCCAGGGAAGCTGCACCAGGAGTAAATGATCCATGAAGTTGCTGGAGCTCCTCGCGAACCACGGTGCGAATGAGGTCGCGAAAGGAGCTCATATCTTGCCCGGGATTGTAGTCGGTTCGGTCAGACGGCGGTAGTGTGGAGATGGAATTCAGCGGCCGACCGTACTGGCTGCATCGCTGCTGTAGCAGTTTCTCCATGGTCACAGCTTCAGCCAGAAACGCCGCGACTGTGGTGGGCGGGTTCCGCACGAGGCCGGAAAAAAGCTGTTCTTTGACGCCGTGCATCAGGTGCCGCACCTTCTTCTCCTCACTCATGGACGGGTCGGCGCGATGGCAAAGGCGCGTGACGTCTTCAACGTACATTGCGACCCCTTCGTTCTGACGCTGAACTCGAGAGGTTAGGGCACGCTCGGCATTCTCTCGGCGGTCACTGTTGGCGTACGTACCGAGGAGCTGGCTTCGGAAGGCCGGCCACGTAGAGAATGCGGCCTCGCGGTTCTCGAACCATGCTCGAGCAGCGTCTTCAAGGCTGAAGTAGACGTTCCGCATTTTCGCAGCGTCGTCCCAGCCGTTAAACGTCGCGACCCTTTCGTAGTGAGCTAGCCAGTCCTCGGCGTCTTCAAACTGCTCACCGTGAAATGGTTTAGGAGTGCGTGGGGTCTGAAGGATGAGACAGGACGAAGGGGTGGAAGGGACAGTCATGGTACGGGCGGGTGGTGTCGTTGCCACAGCTAGGGTCTCTTCATCAAGAGCGAAGGCCTCGGGGGGCAAGCCTCGGAGCCGTCGGCTGGTACGATGAACAGGAGTGGTCACGAGAGGCGGCCGCGTAGGATCGTCCGCAGGAGAAGGGATCATCGATGGCACCTCCACCAGTGTCACGACTGAAGTCACATGGAAGGTACACGTTGCCGAGGACCAGAGAATAAGGTCGGCTTGCCGTTCCGATCACAGAGACACATAGACCAGCACCAGCGCGCCGCTCGTGCCCACAACAACCGCTTCGTCGTCGTCGGCACCAAACAAGGCTGTCGCGCGGCGCTAGGCACGTGGCAATATGGTGAAAACACTATGACACACAGAGCAAGCCGGGCAATTCATTTTATTATGGAAAGAATGAATAACTGCGCAAAAAAAACGGGACAAGAGAGAAGAATCGCACGAGGCAAGCGCAGACTAACAACTATTTTATTGCACCAACGCCTCCGACAACAAAGCACATGCCCTTTTTTCGGCACCTTGCAAGGTGTCGCGTTTGTGCAATTTAGTTATACCAGATAGGCAAAAGAAGGTTGAGCGTAGCACCAACCACAGGAACAAGTTTGTGCAATGCAAAGTGAATGTAATCTATCAGATTCTGCTGAGCTGTGGTAAGGTGTACGTAGGGCAAACTGGCCGCTGCGTCAACATTAGATTATTAGAGCATGCCAATTCCTTAGCTGATTCACGGGGGCAGCATCTGCCTAGGCATTGAAAGACCTGCAAGCATGACGATAAAAATTGCATTCCACTTTTCAGCAGGACTAAAATTATCGGACACGCGAGGGACAAAAAGGAACGTGAAGTTATTGAAGCCTTGGAAATCGCGAGATTAGGGCCTGACAAATGTGTTAGCGAGGCTTCCATACACCTGTACCGCAAGGAGTTTGAGTTTCTTGGTTTGACGAGATGATTATGACTTTTGTCTTTGTGGTTGGTGCGTATGCGCTTTGTTGTCGAAGGAAGGAGGCGTTGGTGCAATAAACCAGTTGTTTGGTGCAATAGACCAGTTGTTAGTCTGCACTTGTCTCGTCCCGTTCTTTTTTCACAGTTATTCATTGTTTCCATAATGTCATACCAACTAGCTCCACTTTTTTTTAATTCATTTGAGACAATCATATGCATGTTGTTAGTTTTTAGATACTGCCCATTGGCCGACCTCAATGTGGCGCCAGTTTTCCGGACAACATGCGTACCAAAAGTGTGACGTGACCGTTGGTCGTATACTGTTCCGGGTGGTGTCATACGATTCCTTGCTACATATAGCTTACATGTGCTAGTCAAGTTGGGGACTAGCTTGTGACAGGGATTCCAACCGACGACATATGCACCTTCAACTGTATGCCTTCCCAGACTCTTTAACTCTTTTCTTAAGGCAAGGTTGAGGTGTCCATCAAGATGTGAGGCAGTTACTGCACCATTTCCTTTCCTCAAAAACCAATTTTCATATCAAAACCATGTTGCAACCATTCCTCCTAGAGCATTTCAAGTGGTGCCCTACATGTGAGAGTGCACCCAGGGACAGTTGGAATTCCCACATGCGAGCATTCTTTCTCCTCACATGCAAGGTGTGATGGGAAGCTCCACCCTGTGAATGATGCCCTTACGGTTTTGGAGTGCAGTTCTGCTTCGACGCTCCTGACAGTATGCATGCAATAAAGCCCAGCTGGAGATGTAGTTTTATCTCAAAACTATGCACCCAATCTTTCACTGTCACACATGTATTCTTGAGTTTTTTTTTTAGAGTCCTCTGGTAATTGAAACATTTTTTCCGGTCCCATGGAGCTCGAATTTGAGAGCTATATTATTTCCCATTCATCACACGTGTTCTGCAAGTGCCTGTATTCCCTGCATACATGTCCCAGCTGGGACAGCCGCTTCGTGCACAGCAACCACACAAGAGCAGAGTGTGAGTGACTGCAAAACAGTGGTGTGCACTGTGGACTGGGTGCGATACTTATTTTTTGCCTAACTACAACTACTGCAGGACCCTCGCATGACATTTCCACTGCCAAGTCTTTGAGGGAAATGAAATACTACTCACTCCAGAAACAAGGTGTCCGCTGCTGACACCAGGCACTCCACAAGCACATCTGCGCATGAGCAGCCAGCACACAGCATTAGCCGAGCACAGTCCCTCACAAGTACAGCCAGCCATTGCTCTAGGCAGGAGTGCGCACACACAGTAAAGATTAATGGTCCATCCACCAGGACAGATAAACACTCCAAGTGGTTTGCACAAGCGTACACTGTTGCATCAGCAGAAAATAAGATACCAACTACAAGGCAGGCAAGGATCGATAAGAAAAGAAACAAGGATGGCACCTGAAGCCTCACACGAACACTCTCGATCAACTAATATAGGCAGTTCGCTTTTGATAACAACGATTCGACAGTCAGGCATTCTACAGCATCAGAAAGCAGAGTGTTCCGCTGACGGACAGTCCTTGGCAAAAAGAAATACAGTTGAGCCCACTTATAACGAACCTGAGAGTCGTGGGGATTGCGTTCATTGTACCAGAGATTTGTAGCAAGTAGATGTTACTACAAAGTCAGACAGTGTAAGTCCATTATGTATTTCTGTTTAACCCTATTACGGTGCTTTCCAAGCTCTCCAGAGCAGTCACCAATCGCCGATACCACTGCTACAGACGCTTTGCAAAACTTCAGGCAACACTGTGCACCATCCGCCATGGTGAAGGACTGATGTGCGGATCGTGCCTCTGTCAGTGCTGCCACCTACTTTATCAGTGTGTTTACGTTCATATGTTCTACCACAACAGGTCCTCCGCCAATGTTTTAATAACGTGTATCGAACGCCTGCGCACTTTCGCGAATGTGATTCAACATGCCCACTCATTGCTACGCTCCGATGTGTTACCAATACGATTATGTCGACAAGGATGGACAAAAGGTATGTGTTGCTTCTAAGAAAGCATTGGTGCTTGTTGTTTTAAAGCGCTCGAGTATACAGCTTTTCATAACTCCCGTGTGTGTTACGGCATGTCACCAAGTTTTCAGTTTCAATCGACAGAAAGCTGTGTTCATACTCTTCTACAAACTAAGCTATGAACGGCAAGGCGCACGCGTCATCCGGGTGTTGTGATTTCTTCTTCGCCCACAACATTTATGGAGTCTATGCCCAGATCCTTTTAGATTAAAGCAAAGTAAACACCATGGGCTATGCAAGAGCCTAGCTGGATTCCATGTTCGCTGAGTTTACCAAGGAGGTGTGTGATCTGCGGAGGCCCTACTGGTATGCGGTGCTGATCTTCCCGCGTCGCCTTACTACATAATGGAAATTCAGAAGTACTTTCGCCAACCCCTTTACAGCTGATTTGCTGTCTGAACAAAACATCAGCAACATGATTTTTTTGGCAAATTTATTTCAAGAATATCTAGACTTACAGGTTACTGTTCCATGTTGCTTTCCATGACGAATTCGTATCATCGAGATTCTACCGTAATAGGGCAGGACTGTTACAATGGTTTTTTCATATGCTAGTTTCGTTTTCATTCAGTCGTTCATGTGAGCGCCATGATCGTGAGAGAATAAAAAGGCACGGCATGAGCAGTGCATGTGTTGCTTGCAAAGTGGACCATGGTGCGTGTTCTCTGGAGTGTAGCCATTGACAGCGACCGCCGAGCCGGCACGTATCTCGGCAAAGGCCGTCATGCTTGTAACAGGTAGATGCTTGGGCTTGTCGGTTCATAATTCAGTGAAAAAACCTAGCGCAAAAAAAAAGACGAGGACTGAGAAAGAAGGGCACAGACTGTGCTAAGTTCCGACAGTGATTTATTGCACAAAGGAAGGCTGCTATTTATATAATCGTACCACAGTTGCACCACCAGTATAATGTGCTAGCAAAGAATATCAACCAGATACACAACAGAAGGGCTATTTACACAACCACTTTCCATAAGTGCAATCTATTCAGAGTGGGCGTGAGAACAGCACCAGGATGCGGCCACCTAATCCGCTCTGCTTCTTCGTCCAGGTTACGGCATGGGCCCTGTTCAGCAATGCGCCGCTATCGTCACCTACCCATGAGATCAGCAAGCTGCCCTGCCACTTCAACGACACTTGTGATGCCGCATGCCCGCAAGACAGGCACAATTTCATCGCCGTCCCTCCATCGCATGAAAGATCCAGATCAACAGCGACATCATTTGCTGCCTATATGAACAGCTGGCGGGCCCTCGGCGCCCTTAGTGGGCGTGAGAACAGCACCAGGATGTGGCCACCTAATCCGCTCTGCTTCTTCGTCCAGGTTACGGCATGGGCCCTGTTCAGCAATGCGCCGCTATCGTCACCTACCCATGAGATCAGCAAGCTGCCCTGCCACTTCAACGACACTTGTGATGCCGCATGCCCGCAAGACAGGCACAATTTCATCGCCGTCCCTCCATCGCATGAAAGATCCAGATCAACAGCGACATCATTTGCTGCCTATATGAACATCTGGCGGGCCCCCGGCGCCCTTAGTGGGCGTGAGAACAGCACCAGGATGTGGCCACCTAATCTGCTCTGCTTCTTCGTCCAGGTTACGGCATGGGCCCTGTTCAGCAATGCGCCGCTATCGTCACCTACCCATGAGATCAGCAAGCTGCCCTGCCACTTCAACGACACTTGTGATGCCGCATGCCCGCAAGACAGGCACAATTTCATCGCCGTCCCTCCATCGCATGAAAGATCCAGATCAACAGCGACATCATTTGCTGCCTATATGAACAGCTGGCGGGCCCCCGGCGCCCTTAGTGGGCGTGAGAACAGCACCAGGATGTGGCCACCTAATCTGCTCTGCTTCTTCGTCCAGGTTACGGCATGGGCCCTGTTCAGCAATGCGCCGCTATCGTCACCTACCCATGAGATCAGCAAGCTGCCCTGCCACTTCAACGACACTTGTGATGCCGCATGCCCGCAAGACAGGCACAATTTCATCGCCGTCCCTCCATCGCATGAAAGATCCAGATCAACAGCGACATCATTTGCTGCCTATATGAACAGCTGGCGGGCCCCCGGCGCCCTTAGTGGGCGTGAGAACAGCACCAGGATGCGGCCACCTAATCCGCTCTGCTTCTTCGTCCAGGTTAGTTCTGTTACTTCCCTGTACGCTAAGAAATCTAATGACGTATGCCTGTTGCTGTTCCCACGCCCGGGAGTTTTGCTTTGTGTGTTCAGTGAATGCTTTGATATTGTAAACCAACTTCTGGCGTTGTCCGGGGACGTCGAGCTCAACCCTGGGCCTAACACGAGGCATCAGGTACAGGACTCTCTTCCTGACGTCCAGTCTAAGCAGTTGGAAGATATATTTGCAATACTGGAGGCTTTGAACACGCGAACTGCGAAAATGCAACTGGACCAAAAGGCTTTCATAAAGTCTATTGATGATTTTAAGAAGTCCCAGCTGAAGTTAGAAGAAGATTTGAGCGAAATGAACAAAAGATTAACTAACGTTGAGCGCAAAACTGTTACCATTGACGAAACTGAGAAGAAAGTACATCCTTTTCAGCAGTTAGTTGACCAACTTTCTTGTGAATACTCTCAGCTGCGCGCGCGCCTGTCTGAACTTGAAGACAGGCAGCGACGCGATAACCTTCTGTTCTATGGCATACCTGACGCGCAATCAGAGTCCTGGGCTCAGTCAGAAGAAAAGCTAGTCAAGGTTCTTTCATCCTGCTTGGAAATTCCGTCCTCTGAAATTTTGATCGATAGAGCGCACAGGCTCGGTAGGTTCGCATCAGAAAAATGTCGACCAATTATTGCCAAATTTTCATCCTTCAAGGTAAAGCAGAGAATACTGCTTAACTGTTCTAAGCTCAAGGATGAAAAAATTACGCTTAGCGAGGATTTTTCTTTTGCCACCCGTCACGCTAGAAAAAAACTGGTCGAATTTGGCAAATCCCAGCCGCTCACTTTCAAGCTTCGCTTCAATAAGCTTTACATAAAAAATAAATGCTACTCCTACAATCACTCTGATGACTCTGTTCATGAAATCCCAAGCGCCTTCCTGTTGCCAACCAACCGTTCTGAGGACCCTACGAATGATACCCACAGCGCCTCCGCGCCACCGACCGAACTTGTTACCAATTAGCACGGCGCGAGGGACAGTGGAACTAAGGCCCCGGCCATTACCCCACTTTCTTTTTTGTTCACAAATATTCGCAGCATAATACCTAAACGAGATGATCTTTGTTCTGTAATTGATGCTTGCGATGCTGACATTGTATGTCTTACTGAAACCTGGCTATCGGCGAAGGTAGATAGCTGTGAACTTCTTACCTGTAAAAAGAGATATAACATTTATCGGTGAGACAGGGGTTCTAGATGTGGTGGAGGCGTGCTTGTAGCTGTTGCTGATACTGTTATGTCTTTTCCGATCCATTTTGTAAGCGCGTTGGAACTTGTACTGGTTGAAATTCGCACATGCTCTAGGAAATTGATAGTGGGCGTTTGCTATCGTCCGCCGTCTACCTCCCCCACCTTTGTAAACGATCTTCATGATGTCATTCATATGATTACAGTCCGTTATCCGAGCAGTCCCTTTATCTTACTGGGTGATTTTAATTTCCCCAACATAGTGTGGTCTAATGTGAGTTCTTATTGTGAACCTTTTTCAAGTGAATGCGACATGTTCTTGAATTTGTGCAGTGATTTTAACTTATCCCAGCTTGTAACGCAGGCAACGCGTATTTCACCTACTGCGTCTAATATCCTCGATCTGGTACTCACCACATCGCCTGATTTTTTCCAGCCCATATCATACTTGCCAGGGTTAAGTGATCACCTACTCCTTCATTTTGCTTTGACCTGCGCAGTTCCCCATCAACGTAGCCACAGTAAATATATCCATGATTACAAAAATGCTGATTTTGATGCTATTAACCTTTAACTGTCCGTTTTTCTAGACCATTACTTGCTAAGCTTTCATGACCGCTGCGTGAATGCTAACTGGAGCCTGTTTAAAGAAAAAGTTGCTGCGCTCACTGAAAAATATGTTCCACGCTTAGTCATCACCTCTAACCGTCAATCACCATGGTTCACTAAATCGTTAAAACGGCTCTGTAATAAGAAAAAACGCATGTTCCACTCTGCAAAACTAACCAGTTCCCAAGAACGTTGGACTGCTTATCAGGCCGCGGCCCTTGAATATAAAAGTGCACTGAAGGATGCCAAAGATTTGTTTTTCAATGACACTTTACCTTCCCTTTTGATAAATAACCCTAGGCAATTTTGGAGCGTAGTTAACAAAAAAGACAATTCATCCATCAGCCTTAAAGACTCCAGTGACCAACTAATTCATCCTAATGAATGTGCAAATGTTCTAAACAGTGTATTCGTTTCAGCTTTTTCCAAAAATCAGTGTTCGGTAACCGCTGTATATAACAGTGCTGACTTTTTACCGATGGATTCTATTGTTTTTGATCCTGCTGGAGTGGAAAAAATAGTCGAAAAACAAAAGGTTTCTTCATCATGTGGTGTTGATAACATTAGTTCTAAGTTCTTGATTAAAACCAAAGTATACAGCGCAATAATACTCTCTAACCTATTTCAGCAATCTCTTGAAACAGCATGTATACCTGATGACTGGAAGGTTGGGAAGGTGATTCCCTTGCATAAATCAGGTGATCAACATTCCCCGCATAATTATCGACCCATCTCACTTACCAGCATTCCGTGTAAAATCATGGAGCATGTTATTTACTCTCACCTTGCATCGTTCCTTGATTCTAATGCCTTTTTTACGGACAGTCAACATGGATTTCGGAAGTGGTTTTCTTGCGAAACACAGCTTTTAACCTTCACACAAGATCTAAACTCATTCCTCGACAGGGGTTTCGTTGTCGACTGCATTTTCCTCGATTTCTCAAAGGCGTTTGACAAGGTCTCTCATCAACTGTTTTTTTTAAACTTAGTAAACTTAACCTCGACCCTAACGTTCTTAGGTGGCTGCATTCGTTTCTCACTAATCGTTCACAATTTGTCACCGCTAATAATGTTTCTTCCTTCACTTCTCCAGTTGGATCTGGAGTACCACAAGGCTCTGTTCTAGGGCCTCTGCTTTTTCTTATATATATCAATGACTTACCTGACAATCTATGTTCAAGAATAAATCTTTTTGCTGATGACTGCGTCATATACCGCGAAATTAACAGTGACTCTGATATAGCTCTTCTTCAATCGGATATTGATCATGCTCTTGAATGGACTAACAAATGGAACATGGAACTAAACATAAAAAAGTGCAAGTACATGCGGGTTTCTCGTCGTAACACCACATTGCCTTCATATCGTCTTAAAAATTGCAGCCTTGAGTCTGTGCCTTTTTACAAATATTTAGGTGTCTTCATTTCCCATAATCTTTCTTGGAAAGTACACATAGACTATGTAAGCAATAACGCTAACCGCATGCTGGGCTACATACGCCGTAACTTTAATCTTTCTTCTAGCTTCGTAAAACTGCTTCTCTACAAGTCGTTGGTTCGTAGTAAACTAGAATATGCTGCATCTATCTGGGACCCCTATCAAGAGACACTAATATACCAACTCGAATCTATACAGAACCGTGCGGCCCGTTTCATTCTCTCGAATTATCACCGTAACTCTAGTGTCAGTGCCATGAAATCAAGCTTATCACTCCCACTACTGTCGCAACGTAGAAATATATCCCGCCTTTGTCTATTCCATAAAATTTACTACGATAACCCCATCCTTAAGAGAAAATTTATAACGCCACCTTGCTACGTTTCAGCTCGGATCGATCATCGTCATAAAGTTGGTATTCTTTCATGCCAAACAAACCACTTTTTCAACTCATTCATCCCCAGTACATCGGCACAATGGAATCACCTTCCCTGATCGGTCGTCGAAATAAGTGACCATTCTGTGTTTAAATCGGCTTTAACTAACTTCATGGTAACATAGTACATGTAATTCTTGCGCCCTGCCGTTTATTCTTTTCAGCTTATGTGGTAGTTCAAACAGACCTGGTCTGCGTGGTATGCTTGTTTGCGTGGTATGCTTACTTTTATTCTTTGCTCAAAATTTCGTGTTAAATGACTGTTAATTTGTTTGATTGTATTTGCTGTAACCTACTGATTTGCGCGAGCCATATTCTTGTTCACATTTTTGTGTTACTTGTTACTGCTGTTCCTTTGTTATTTTGTCTGTTGTACACCACTCCCCTCTGTAATGCCCTCGGGCCCTGAGGGTACTGAAATAAAAATAAATAAAATAAATAAATTATTTCACGTGTTAGCCAGTTTTTGCGCACTTTAAAACCACACTTTTTGAGAAGGGATATGCACTGCAAAACTCAGCAGTCCACTGCCGCGTTTTTTGTCCGCTGTAACTGAGCTTTGCAGCTGCACTTGTTCTTTGTACCTGAGATGCAATGCCATTGCCGTAATACATATTCCGGAGTGGGCTAGGCTGCAGCGGCACCGGCGTCATGTTAAATCGATGCTTGCTCTTCATGCAGTTCATCGCCTGTTTTAATGACCACGACCCTTGCGGAATTGTCTCGTCTGGCTTGACTTCTTCGCTTCTGGATGGGCACGTGGATACCACCGTGTGCTTACCCTTGGACTTGCCAGCTGATACCCTGTGTGATGGCTTCGGGTTTCCCGCTTTCTTCCAATATCTGCAAGCCAGTCATCTCGCCAACTTCTCGCTAGATCAGCCAATCTCGCTGCACTGCTGGTCTATGACGTCACCTGCCAAGGATATAAAGGCCATGTGCGCGGATCGGCTCTTCAGTGGGCTAGGCTGCAGCGGCACCAGCGTCATGTTAAATCGATGCTTGCTCTTCATGCAGTTCATCGCCTGTTTTGCTGACCACGGCCCTTGCGGAATCGTCTCGTCTGGCTTGACTTCTTCGCTTCTGGATGGGCACGTGGATACCACCGTGTGCTTACCCTTGGACTTGCCAGCTGATACCCTGTGTGATGGCTTCGGGTTTCCTGCTTTCTTCCAATATCTGCAAGCCAGTCATCTCGCCAACTTCTCGCTAGATCAGCCAATCTCGCTGCTCTGCTGGTCTATGACGTCACCTGCCAAGGATATAAAGGCCATGTGCGCGGATCGGCTCTTCAGTGGGCTAGGCTGCAGCGGCACCGGCGTCATGTTAAATCGATGCTTGCTCTTCATGCAGGTATGTTACTATTCTGACGCTGAGTGCGTCCGGTCTGATGATCGATACTTGCTGCTGTACCCTTGCCCACGTACTCTTGTGTCCTGCTGCGTACACGCGTTTTATTGCGAAAGTCATCTCCTCCTGAGTGGTGACGTGGAACTCAATCCAGGCCCCCCATCAAAGTCAGCGAACTCCAGTAAAAGCAATGCATCTGGTACCAGACCTTTAACCCGGTCTGTGAGTGGTTCCAGTCTCACTCTCGGGGAGGCTGACGATGCGAGTTCTTCCGCTGTAAGTCTTGACAGCGAAATCTCTTCGAATCCTTCGGTGTCTGACATGTTTTCTAGAATACTAGCAGGGCAGAATCAGTTGGCCCGTGACATCGCCGACATTAAGCAATCTTTTGCTTGTCGCTTCGATGCTTTGGAGTCATGCGTGGCTGCCTTAGAGTCTTTGCCCCCGCCCGAAAATTCCAATCTAATTTCTGATTTACACGCTGAAATTAACTCTTTAAATTCCAGAGTAACACAGCTGGTGCAAAAGAATGATGACCTTGAAAACCACTCTCGAAGAAATAACATTATAATACACGGCGTTTCAGAAGACCCGAATGAAACCGCTGACACAATGATGGATAGCATCTCATCTGTATTTACTGATAAATTGAAGATTAGCTGTCCCAGTATTGAGCGCTTCCACAGGCTCGGTGCAGCTCGCAGAGGTTATACTCGTCCAGTTATCCT
Organism: Amblyomma americanum; assembly: GCF_052857255.1. Lineage (NCBI taxonomy): Eukaryota > Metazoa > Arthropoda > Arachnida > Ixodida > Ixodidae > Amblyomma > Amblyomma americanum. The sequence goes on from NC_135500.1 coordinate 12,821,721, forward strand.
AAATCTTTCTAGCTTCAACGACAGAAGTGTGGTTTTTAAAAACGTCTCTAAACTCAAGGGCTCTGCCTTCTTCATTACAGAAGATTTTTTTGCAAGGGTTAGGTCCATTCGGAAAAAAATATGGGACGCATCAGTGTCTTTTCGTGACAACGGTTCTATCGTGAGGTTAAGTTTCGATCATGCCTTCATCGACAAGGTTCGTTACAATTGGGATGAAAGTTCTAGCTCGTTGGTAAAAGCATACAATGATCCTGCTTGTTCTGCGCCTGTGTCCTTGACTGCCGCATCATCGACTCCCTGACTTAGCTCTGGCCGTCCTGATAAGCTAGTTGTTCTAAATATTAACGCTCGCAGCATTGTTAAAAAACTTCCAGATTTACTGTCCCTTATTTCTGTTCACTCCCCCCATATTATTGGCATAACGGAGACTTGGCTGCATAGTGGAATTTATGACTCCGAATTCACCCCACCAGGTTTTGTAACTGTGCGCTTAGACAGAAGTTGCAGTATCGGCGGCGGTGTGGCATTGCTTATCAGATCGGATTTACGATTCTCAGTTTTGCCTTCTCCCCCTGATACAGAATCCTTGTGGTGCAAAGTTTATCTAAACAATTATAGTATTCTAATCAGTGTTATTTATCGTCCACCTGGCTCTTCCGTTGATGTCCTTCACGCTGTCGCAAATTTCATGACCAAGATCAACATTACTTCATCAAGATTTATCTGTTTGGGAGACTTCAACACTCCTGGCATCCACTGGCCATCGTTGTCTGCATTTGGTCGTGACATTACAATTTGTAAAGAACTAATAAACATTTCCTTATTGTTTGGACTTACTCAGGTTGTTTCTAGTGCTACTAGGCTGAATTCCATCCTCGACTTAGTTTTTCTAAACTCTACTTTGGCCCAAAATGATTTCTCTTGTGAAGTAATTGATGGGCTCTCAGACCATAAAGGCGTGTTAGTTTCACTCTCTTGTCCAGTCTCCAAATCACCCTATTTGTTTACTACTTTTCCTGACTTCACTCGTGCTGACGACCATTCCATTATTGAGGTTTTAGCTGATCGTTTCGATACATTCTCTGCTTTCTCAGCAAGCCACGACGTAAATTTTCTTACTAATTACTTTGAATGTCTTGTCAAGGATTGTGTCCAACGCTTTGTTCCTATTAAAACTAAGAAAAGAAATACTAATGTTCCTTGGATGACTCGAGACATTTTGCATTTATCTCGTCGCCTTCGTAGGCTAAGGCGTTCGAGAAGAAGCAACGATCCCATAACCTTAGACAGATTTCACAAGGCAAAAAAAGAACTTAATCTTAAGTTGCGCATGGCCAAGGATTTCTTTTTTCGTGTCCACCTGCGCGATCTGTTAAGAACTAACCCCCGAAAATTTTGGTCATCCATCTTACCTCGTGACACTTCATCCACTTCGTTCAGATTAGATAATGACGTCATCAGTGAGCCTGCTGTAATATCTGATGCTTTCAACAAATATTTTAACTCGGTGTTCGTTCCAGATAACAACGTCATTCCGCCACTCACTAATATAATTTCTTCTCCAGCAATCAGTGATGCTGTCATAAACACTGATGGCATCCTAAATCTTGTATTAAACCTCGACGTTAAGAAATGCACCAGCCCAGATGGAATACATAATGCGTTCCTGGTTCGTTACTCCATGTGGTCTTCGAAATATCTGACCATCATATTCAACAAGTCCTTATCATCCGCTACAGTTCCTTCTTCTTGGAAATTAGCCAAAGTGCTCCCTCTTTTCAAATCTGGTGATAGGCAGTGCTTGTCGAACTACAGACCGATTTCATCGACATCACAGTCATGCAAAATGTTGGAACACATCATTCATAAACACATCATGCTTTTTCTTGAATCCAATAATTTGCTATCTAACTTTCAGCATGGGTTTAGGCGCGGTTTTAGTACGGTAACACAATTAACAGAATTTGCTCATGATATATTACATAACCTCGATGTCGGTAACCAAGTTGATGCCATTTTTATAGACTTCTCGAAAGCATTCGATACTGTTCTACATTCCAAGCTTCTTGCTAAACTAAATGCTATACTAAACAATCCTCACTTGGTTGATTGGATTTCTAGCTTTCTCTCATCTCGTTCCCAGTTCGTATCCTATAATTCTTCTCATTCTACTGCTGTTGATGTAACGTCAGGTGTGCCTCAAGGCTCCGTCCTTGGACCACTACTCTTTTTAATATATATAAATGACTTGCCGCATAACATTTCTTCTAACATTCGTCTTTACGCTGATGACTGCGTTTTATACGAAGTAATTAATGGCCCTAATGATCATCGTCACCTCCAAGAGTCATTTGCTATGTTTTGTAGTTGGTGTAGTACCTGGCAAATGAGAATTAATTTCGACAAAACCGTCCTCATGTCTTTTTGTAACAAATCTTCCGTTTCCCATTTTAGTTACTCTTTTAATGGCCGTGTGGTGGATAGGGTCTCGCAGTACAAATATCTTGGTGTCATATTCACGCATAACATGTCTTGGTCTAAACACATTGGTTACGTATGTAATAAAGCACTAAAAAAACTAGGTTATCTACGACGCACGCTACCCAATTCACCAAAAGACACAAAGCTACTGTTGTATAAATCTCTAATCCGCCCTGTTCTTGATTACGCAGCTGTAGTGTGGAACACGTACAAGCAATTCGAAATTAACATGTTAGAAGCAGTCCAGAAGAAAGCTGTGCGTTTTATATGTCATCGTTATGATCGCGATTTCTCACCCTCTTCTACACTTCTCTCATTGAATTTAACCACGCTGTCTGTCCGTCGCCACACTGAATCATTAAAATTCTTACTTTGTGTCGTCAATTCCTCAGTAAGGCTGTCAGCTAACCACTACATTAACTTTGCACCATTATCATCTACAAGAAGTCATCACGAGCTTAATTTGATACCGTATTTTGCGCATGCTAATTTGTTCAAATTCAGTTTTTTTCCCCGTTCAATAGAAGCCTGGAATTCTCTACCCGGGTCCACTCGTTCTTGTCCATTTCAAAACTTTGTAACTGCCGTTGAAGACGCATAATAGCTGTGTATTCTTACCCTGTCGTTAACAGTTCCTTTCTTGTTTGATATTTCATTTGTGATTTTAACTTTTTGTAGTGCTCACTTTGTACATTTTGCTGCATTTTGTTTCCTTGCATTTTTGTGTTTTCCCACTCCTGCCATAGCGCATATAATTGCGCTGCAGTATGTATAAATAAATAAATAAATAAATAAATAAAACCCCGCCCTCATTCATTATAAGCACGGCTGTTATAAGTGGGCTCCCCTGTATTTGAAGGCTGCCCTTCTGCACATGTATTCTTTTAATCTTTTTTAATAGCTTGCAAGTGCAGTTCACCACATAGCAGTCTCGACATAAATGTCCCTGTTTGTACCATGTTTACTATTGTAGTTGAAATGCACACATTTTATTCACAATTAATATCGCCACAATTGTAATGGTCTAAATTAGCTCTTTCCACGAGAGCAGGTGCTGAGGTATACCAACTGTAGATGGATCGGGCTGCCTTTATTATGGATTGTTTTCAAGTTTGTTAACACTCAATTGAGTATACAGGTCCCACACATCCGAAGTGCATTCAAGAACCAGTCTTATAAAAGTTTCGTAAGCTATAAGTTTTATATGCTGAGTAGACTTCTGCAGGATTCTTCTAATGTAACCTAGTTATTGCATAGCCGTTCTTTTGCAATGCAAGAAACATGCTCATTCCATCTGAAATTAGAAGTGAGAATTACAGCTAGGTATCTGTTACTTTTAACGAACGGCAGAAGGTGACCATTAATGGAATACGGTAAAGTGAGAGATTTCGTATTGTGTGGTATTATCACTGACACTGTTTTTTTGCTGTTTATTTTCATTTACCACACTGCGCACAGATTTTCTATTTTGGCTAATGAAAAATTCAGTCGTGGCTTACCAGCCTACCGCTGCTTAGGCAACAGCATTTAAAAAGCATTGTCCCTTTGGTGTTCAACCAGCTGAGTAACAAAAAATACAACGGAGCATAATGGAGCACCCATCAAAACAGTTCTCCAAGATGGGTGACCCTTCCTCGAGGTGGGGAATGATCCAACTGATTTCGTCCGTTAAGCTGAATGTCAGAAGGCTTTTTTTGCTATTTTCTGCTCTCAAACACACACACAAGTGTGTCGTGCTTGTGATGGGGAGTAAAAAATTGCAGCACAAACTGACAGCTGCCACCTTGTTCCCTTCGTCACTTGGACTGCTGGGATGGATCTGCATGCCCTCAGTCCTCGCAAATTGGCACTGTACCAAAACGTTGGTGTCGCTTCACTTTCAGAGTACTACTACGAAGCATGGCATGATTTCTAAAGGCAAACTGGTAGCTACAAACAAATAAGATGCTTGTTTTCGTGGCAAGCCTGTTGATGCGAGTCATGGTTCATTTTAGTAGCCTTGCAAGGCCTCACCAGGTAAGTGCAGGCGGGCGCAGAGCGGTGCAGCCTGAGTGCAGACCAGGGCACTGATGCACTTGACGGCAGCGATGCGCACGGAGCCCTGTTGAGCCTGCAGAAGGACACACTTGAGCGAGCAGAGCAGCTCCGCGAGGGAAGAGGATTCCTCGCCTTTGGTCACTGCACAGGAGTCCTCTTCCAGCACTGCTGCCACCGGCAGCAGCTGGCACAGGCTCTCTGCAGAGGTTTAATTGAGAAAAACCACAGGTCCTGATAGGCACTTAAATAAGACCTTTCACTACTCTTCCTCTAGCATCCTCACGCAAAAGGTCCACGTGCAACCGGTGGGGGGCAGCAGAACGCAGGGCAGCTGCTGACTGGCGCAGCAGCTGCGACAGGACTTGTTGCTGGCGCAGCACCAGGCCCCCCTCCCTGCTGAGGCGAGCCAGCAGGCAAGCCACCGAAAACAGGGCCCCTTCCCGGCAAGATGGTGGCAACAGCAGCCGTGACAGAGCGTCACACACCTCCCCTGCAGCAGCAGCATCACAGGGGTTGTGAGGGACACCGCAGTGGGAACGATAACGCGACTGGAATAAGCCACTGAGCCAAACTCACCTTCTATTTGGGACATCATCAGTCCGCAGAGATCAATGTTGTGGCCCAACTTATACCCATAAGCAGAAAACAGCACCGGTAAATTGTTTTTTTCCGTAAGAAGCAGGAAAATATGCAGATACCAAAAGCAGGAAATGAAAACCTTTTCGATGAGGAGGTACATCAACCCAAACACATGGTACATCAAAAACAAACACATGGCGAGAAAACGACGACACGACACGAAGCGCTCATCTCCGTCGTGTCGTCGTTCTGTCACCGTGTGTTTGTTTTTTTAGTGCTGACCTGTTTCAAAGAAATTACTTTGGTTTTCTGCACTTTGGTTTTCTGCAGGCAACTTTCAAACCCACCGTTCTGCTCTGCCTTTCTATTTCATTGATCATGCTTTGCAGTTCACCTCCTGAGTGACTCAGCAGGGCAGTGTCACCAGCGAATCGCAGATTATTTAGGTACTCTCCATCAACCTTTATCCCCAACTGTTAACAATCCAGGCTCCTGAACTTCTCCTGTAAACAGGCGGTGAACAGCATTGGCGATATCGTGTCTCTGAATAATAAGAACAGGGCGGAGTGCATTTGGCAGGTCCTCAATGGCAGTTTACCAATATCCTTCAAAATAAAAGTACATAACAGTTGCATCTTACCGGTATTCACCTATGGGGCTGAAAGGTGGAAGCTAATGAAATGAATTCAACTTAAATTGAGTAAAACACAGTGAGCTAAGTGAAGGAAAATTGTGCGTGTAAAGCTGAGAGACAGGGAAGAGGCAGAGTGGGTCAGGGAACAAATGCGGGTATTAGCATTCTAATCGAAATCAAGCAAAAATGGGCTTGGGTAAGGCACGTTTTCACACGCCCCGTACGAGCGAAGAAAAGAAAAATTGCCTCTTCGCAAGGTTTGTTACAACTTAGGATATAAAATTATTCCACACGTATAAAAAATTAATGAATAGGTTAGATGGAGATATTAAAAGGTCGAGGGCTTAGTATTAAGCAAACAAGTGTTTCAGTCTGTTCAAGCTTAAAAAAGGCTTGCAAATTATGCAATGAGATCCAAACCCAGCAAAACAACTTGTATACCTCCGCTTATTAATGATAAAACACTAAAACTTATTTTTGGCTAGTTGGTGCATTTTGAATCTAAGAAATATAGCAGCACTAAAGCATGCAACCATAGAAGAAGAAAGAACACGACACAAGTGCTGACTTTATTGAAGGAAAGCACACACCTTAAATAAGGCGAGGAACAAAGGTGAAAAAGGAGGAGAGTGAACAACAGAACACACAAGCAAGCAACCAAACACAAAAAAAACTCAAATGTCAGCTGCTTCTATAAAGTCGACCTCTGCTGCAGAGAGTGATGATAATGAGGGAATGCTGATGCAGCTGCTGCCATATCTCATAATATGGTATGCTTCCGGGCTGACACGTGGAGTCTTGTCAGCACTCTTACCTAGAATCCTAGTCTCACCTAAACGAGCCACGCATCTTCTGCACTTACTTACATACACAACCAAATGTGCGTATTTTCCTGTGACTTAAATTTTGGGCATGCCCCCCAATCGTTCGTTGATGCAACGGCCGGTTTCTCAGACATAAAGCTTTCCACATATCATGAGAATGGCATATACCATGCCTGTTGAACACTTGACAAACGGAGTGTCATGTCATATCTGACATCCTCGTTTTTTAGAGCCGCAAATGTGTGGGAATTACTTTCCCAGGTTGTTGGGTGCCGAAAAACAATGGAAACACCATGCCTGTTGACCACTTTCTTGATGTTGTGCGACCCTTCCGATGATCACCATCCATTCTTCGTGTTCAGTTTCTGAAGCAAGGTCTCAGCGACTGTAATCAAGACCAAAGCCGCCAAAAGTCTGCTAATCAGATTCTGAAAGCTCCTTTGCATTTGATTCGGGCATGATTTTTTAAGACAGGTGGTTGCATGCTTTAGTGCTGCTATATTTCTGAAATTATTATTGATAGTAAGCAATATGCAGGAGAATTGGCAAACAAATGTAATAATTACTTTCTTTCAGCTGGCACTGCTACAGCTCATGTCCATAGCGTAGACCATTCAGCTTATATAACCAGCCAACTAATACTTTGCAATGAAAATGAAAGGAGCCACCTACACAGTAATGTTGAACCTGGAATTGGCCAGTTAAATCTAGAGCAGATGTAATTTCTGAACCGTTAGCCCACGTTTGCAATTTAATGTTAATTAGTGGACAATTAGCAATACGTACGAAAAAAGCCCGTGTAACTCTCATTCATAAAGGAGGAGACGCGAACAACCACAGGAACTTCAGATCACTTTCTGTACTGCCAGTTTCTACAAAAGTTGCGGAGCATGTTGTTAATAACTGCTCGTATGAGAACCTTACCAACATAATATGCCAAAACAATAGTAGGCATTTCAAAAAAAATAAAACAATAGAGTCTGCTTTACTGAGAATGAAAGAACAATTACACATTAAAAAGAAATTAGCCATGGTTGGAGTATTCCTAGATTTAAGAAAGGCTTTTCACTCAGTTAAGCATGTTATTCTTCAGGATAAGCCAAAAGAGTCAAGTGTTAGGTGCACACCAAAAGATTTGTTTAGCATTTGCCTGACAAACAGATTGCAATACACACAAATAAACAACCAAAATGACAGACTCGTACACTTAGAGCTGGTGTACCCACAGGCTCTATATTAGGTCTGGTACTCTGCATGTAATGCGAAGGCAAAATAATGGCTGGTCCTTAAGGGTAACAGAGTGGAGTCCAAAAGAAGGCAAGCGTAGCAGAAGGTGACGGAATGTTAGGTGGGCGGATAAGATTGCAGGGATAAGGTGGCCGCAACAGGACAGGGTTAATTGGAGAGACATGGGAGAAGCCTTTGCCCTGCAGTGAGTGCAGTCAGGCTGAGAATGGTGATGACATTGCTTAGTTTGTATAAATGTTATTATTAATGTACCAGCCTCTATGGACATTGTTATCTATGCTGACAACACTAATGAGTTTTTCACAGACAGTAACCTGGACATTGTGAACTTTGAAGCGCTGGCAGACGCCGGACGAAAGGAGGACGTGACACACAGCGCACTGTGTGTCACGTCCTCCTTTTGTCCGTCGTCTGTCAGTGCTTCAGAGTTGTCAAACCAACAAGCCCAGCAACACACCCTGCTCAACCTGGACATACTGCAAGAAACAGCAAACAGGTGGCTTACAGGGCTTGAGGTTTGACTAAAAGCTAATTGCCTGGAACTGAACATTTCTAAAAGAAAATACATACTTTTCAGGGCCAAAAACAAAGTTCTTCCTACAAACTTTACACTAAAGTTCAAATAATCCAGAAAAACACATGAATGTAGTGTAAAATTTTTAGGCATCTGCTATGGAGTGAACACACCAACTATCAGTAAAAACATTTCTTTCTCTATCGGTGTTCTAAACAAGATGTGTACTATTTTGCCAATAGAATCTAAGCTACAGCTATATTACTCTCACATACAACCCTGCTTGCTTGTACAGGGCACGACCACTCAGACAAAATAAAGAAAGAATGCTTATTTTGCGGAAAAGAGCGTTACGAGATATTGGAAACTCATCCTTTCATAGTAGCCCTGCAAAGCTCTTCCATAGACTTCTTAAAACAGAACAAACTTACCACAAGAAATCAGCACCATATTGTAAAGTGCTTTGTGTCAACAACAAAGCGGAGGAAATCACAAGCGTAGAGGAAAATGAAGCTGGTCAGCATGGCCGGGTTGAGCTCTCCGCCCCATCACTAAACCTCTTAAATAGACGCCCCAGACGTGCTCAGTGCCTCCTGAGTATGTAACAGTTGTGGTGAAGGTGCTGGGTCGCAACACAGATCCCTCTGGTCCTCGATGGAGCCGCAGAGTTAGATTACCTCCCCTTCCATTGGATATGCCTCAGGACGGCGACGTCGAGCAAGCGGCAGCACCTGCGGTGAGCCACTGGCAGCATCACCGCAAGCCGTGCACCTTTGCTGGAAGGTCCGATGAAGACATCGACGAGTGGCTCACTAATTACGACCGGGTAAGTCGGCATAACCGATGGGATGCTACTGCGAAGCTAGCCAATGTTGTGTTCTTTTTGGGAGCGACAGCGCTGATTTGATTCGACAACCGTGAAGACTCCTTTACCACGTGGGAATGTTTTACGGAAGAGATCAAGAAGTGTTTTGGTGACGGATCTGCCAAATAGAAATGCGCCGAACAAACGCTGCTCCAACGGGCCCAATTACCTGGTGAGACTTGCACCATGTACATCGAAGACATCGTAAAGTTGTGCAGGGTAGTGAATCCATGGATGTCTGAAGAAGATAAGGTTGGACACTTGCTTAAAGTGATCGCTGAAGATGTCTACAATTTCCTTATTAACAAAGACAATTTGAAGTCTACTGCTGACGTCATCAGGCACTGCAGAACACTCGAGGCCATTGAAGCTTCATCCTATTGTCCCGAAATTTGGGTGCCTGGCCAATGTCACCTCCTTCGCCAATGTTGACGTCGCTGCTCCACTGTTGATGGCTTGCATGATTCGCGAAACTGTGTGCGAGGAAATCCTCCGGCATCAAGACCCTGTGCACCATGATGACACCCAGCAAGACGGTTGCACATTGCAGGCAGAGCCTGCAACACCATCCACTTCTTGGGTTCCAGCTGGCCGTGCACAGAACTTCGCCGATCAGAGACCCTGCGATTTGCGGTCCGCCTACCAGTCTGTGCGAAGACACATGTGTGTGCCCACAAAGGTGACTTAGCGCGACAACAGCCTCGACCTGACAACAACCAACATTCTGACCCTGCTTGGCAGGCGCCATATGTTAACTGCAGGCACCCTCCACCTGTGTGTTAACACTGTGGCATGACCGGACATATATCCCGATATTGCCGCCGCCGAGGCCCGATGCAACAAGACCACCGCCCGTGGCCGAACACTTCTCTCAACCCCGATGCTGAAGCTCAGCACCCAAAGCCAACATCCTCTTGGTGTAGCTACCTTGCAGCGTCAGCGACACTCACCATCCCCTCAACGTCGCTCTGCCCCTCCGGGAAACAAGACGGCGCGGCCGATGGTGGTAAGGCCGCCGGCGAGTCGATGTCATCTATACCTCTTCCCGTGTTTATGCTAAAGAACAAACTTGTGCTTATCGACTCGATTTGTCTACTTATTGATTTCTTCCGCTTCATCCTCGAGCGAAATGTAGAGGTAAAAGAAGCTGGTCGGTGATACCTGGTAAGGCCTCTGTCGTACTGGAGGTGTGGAGCCAGTATCAATCACATGATGAATGCGAGAACATGGAATGGGTGCTGGAATGTCTCTAGAGAAATCAAACACTGTGACATGCTTCGAAAGCAGTTCCACCAAAATGCGGCACTCGTTTGTGGAAAGAGGCTTATAAATCATAGCCTGAACTTTGAACTCTTCACAGGGGTGTTTCGGCTCTTCAAAAGCACAGTTACTAAGTGCCGCGACTGAAACAGACAAGCCTTCCTTGAAATGGGAAAGTTTCCAAACCAGCACGCCCTAGACATGCTCAGTGCCTGCTGAGTACGTAACAATATATATCAGAAATCTTTTGAATGAGATTAAGGAGAATTTTGATATCACATACTTAGTAAAGCCCACAGCCTATAACTTTAAAAGTTCGCAGTTTCATGGTCCAAAATCCCGCACAAATTATAGACTTCAAAAGCTTACTCACTGATTTTAAACTTGTGGGATGTTGGTTCTGCTGAAGGACGAATCCCAACATAAAAACTTGAATGTTTATTCAGTTGGCGATGGCAGCAGACGAGCATACCAACGCTACGCTCGTCTCGGTAGCGGAAGTAAAACAGCCCTCTTCCCATCCGGGCAGCCCGTTTTTGTAGCCACCGTCGGTGACGCATGCCTCGGGTGACGCAGCGGTGGCGCTGTGCTTTATCGGTAATGCAGTCCAGCGTGTGGCCGTGTTACGCTGGGCCAGATGATAACAAGACGGAGGCTGCGCGGAAATATGCGCAGAGTGTGTCGCCACATCACCCCCCCCCCACGCTGAGTGGAGAGCCCTCAGGGCTTGTAAAAATCTGTGCAGCGTATCCGACGTCCATAGCGTGTAGTGACAGAAGCAGGCTGCGATGTCAGGGGTCATGGATGGACGCCTGTGGGTGTACTGGTATTTCCTGGTTCGGTGGAATCGATGTAGGCTGGCTTGAGCCGGTTGATAGAGATGCGGACGTCGTTCCCGAAAACGCGCAGGGTGAAGCTTTTGTCGTTGCGACGGAGAACTGGGTAGGGTCAGCTGTAAGGTGGCTGGAAAGGCCTGCGGACGGTGTCGTCGCGGAGAAAAGTGTGCGTGCACGTTGCCAGATCCTTGAAGATGAAAGGACAGTCTTACATAGGTGAGCTGCAGGTGACTGGCGGAGGGCAGCGATGGTGCATCGGAGCCGGGCGACGAAATCGGTGGGATCTGACGTCGCAGTGGTGGATGGCGGTGCAGCAAGAAATTCGCTTGGAAGACTGATGTGGTTCCCCGTAGACGAATTCTGCGGGTGTAGCCTGAATGTTCAGCTTGAAGGTGGCGCGAAGACCTAGGGCAATGGCTGGGATGGCTTAGAGCCAGGCTGAGTCTGGGTGGCACATGATGGCTGCTTTGTGCTGTCGGTGGAAACGCTCGATCATCCTTTTGGCGCACGAGTGGCAGCTGGTGGTCCTCGAGCACTCGAACCCGATGGTGAGCCCGAGGAGCCTGAAAAGGTGCGATTCGAACTGTCATCCTTGGTCGGTGGTGACGCTACGAGGGGGCCCGAAGCGAGCAATCCAGCCAGCGAAGAAGGCCGGGGCGACGTCTTCCGCTGTGATTCCCTCAAGGGGCCATGCCTCAGGCCATCGAGTATACCGATCGATGGCGGTGAGGCAGTAGTGAAAGGGTTCAGCCGGGAAAAAGGGCCCTATGATATCAAGGTGGACGTGTTGAAACCGACCAGAGGGCTCGGGGAATGCTCCGAGCGGTGAAGTGACATGCCTGGTGACTTTTGCACGCTGGTATTGAATGCGGGAGCGCGCCCAGGTTCGGCAATCGCGCTGCATGGAGGGCCAGACATAGCGGTCGGCTACAAGCCGTGTAGAGGCGTGTATGCCGGGTGGCTGAGATTATGCAGCTGGCAGAAGAGGCAACGGCGATGAGAAAGGGGCATGTAAGGCCTGCTTCATGCTGTTGACATGTCACAGTAGATAGTCATTAATCCAGGTATGGGGACTTGTATCTGTAGTGAGGACCCGCCCTTAAGAAGTTCTTGCAATTTGACGTCCGTAGTCTGAGCCTCGGCGAGGACGCCAGCTGTTATCTGCGACGAGCTGATAGCTGCCACACGTAAAAGCGCGTCGGCGACCACGTTGTCCCTCCCGCTGACATGTTGGATGTCGGTGGTAAACTGGGCAATGAACAAGAGCTGGTTGTGCTGGACCAGCGGGAGTTTGTCGCGGCGCTGAGAGAAGGCGTGAGTCAGAGGTTTATGATCGGTGTAGATAGTGCAGTGCTGTGCTTCGAGAATGTGGCGAAAGTGTTGAACTGCTTCGTATATTGCCAGAAGTTCTCTGTAGTAAGCTGGCGAACTCGACGGGGCGGGGGTCGTGGTTTCGTTGGTGGGACTGGCCTCAAAAGGGGCCGTTTTCCGAACTGAGTTTCTTGGAGAAGAACGCCAAGGGATGCCAGGTGTTATCTATGTGTTGCATAGGGGCGGCGCCGACGACAAAGTTAGAGGCGTCCGTGAAAAGTCCCAAAGGAGCGTCTGGCATGGGATGGGAGAGAAGTGTGGCGGTGCAGAAAGCAGCTTTGCATTCTTCGAAAAGTTGCGTTAAAGCCAATGTCCACGTGTCCGGTGTCCACGGTTTCCTCGTAGACCAGCCAAGGCATCATGGAGGGGAGCCTGGTGGTTGGCTACGTGTGGCAAGAAACGCCTGTAAAAGTTCACCATGCTGAGGAAACGGTGAAGGTCTTCAGCGGTGGTGGTTTCGGGGTAATTTTGCAGGTCTGAGATGCGTTGCGGCAAAGGTCGAGTTCCCACTGATGAAACTTCATGGCCGAGGAATTTGACGACTGAAGCGCAGAGCGTGCTCTTTGGGACATTGACGAGTAGGCTGTGGTCATCGAGGCTTTAGAAAAGCAGATGAAGGTGTGTGTGTTGTTCGTCGGCGTTACGGGAAAAGACCAGTATGTCGTCAAGATAGACGAAGCAGAAGTCGAGGCCGCGGACGACTTCATCGATGAAGCGTTGAAAGGTTTGTCCAGCGTTCCTCAGGCCAAAGCTCATGAAGGGAAACTCGAACAAGCTGAAAGAGGTAATGATTGCAGTTTTTGGGACATCGTCCGGATTGACGGGTATCTGCGTGTAGGCCTTCACCAAGTCAAGCATGAAGAAAACGTGGCAGCCATAAATGCAATGGGCGAAGTCCTGTATGTGGTGAACGGGGTACCTGTCCGGAATGGTGTGGGCGTTGAGGGCAGTAGTCTCCACAGGGCCGCCAGCCTTCGGTCTTCTTCGGGACAAGGTGAAGTGGCGAGGCCCATGAGCCGAGCGGCGGGCGATTCCCTCACAGAGCATGGCTTCGAACTCTGCTTTGGCTATGCGCATGCGGTCCGGGGCAAGGCGATTGGCGTGGCAGAAAACCGGGGGGGCCTGGGGTGGTCCGGATGTAGTGCACAGTGGTGTGCTGCACATCGCATGGCAACCCGCTAGGGCACGTAAAACCGGGAAATTCGGAGAGGATGGCATGGTACGGTGAATGATTTTCAACACCGAGTACTTTGATGCTCGGCTGGGGGGTAGTTGTTCGCTGTTCTGGCGAAGAACGTCCCGTTGTTGCGTCGGCAGTCCAGAAGGAGGTTGTAGTGCGCCAAAAAGTCTGAGCAAATGATTGGCTAGGTGACATCGGTGGTGACAAAATTCCAATGAAGGCCATGGCGTAGGTTTTTAAACTGGACGTGCAGGCGGAGCAAGCCGTAAGTATTGATTGTGGACCGGTTTGCCGCGCTGAGCTCGAAAGACGTAGGAGGATGGGTACCTTGAAAGTGGGCTCGAGGGTAGCGGCAAATGTCGGAACCACTGTCGACAAAGAACCGCTGCTTTGTAATTTGGTCGGTGATGAAGATGCGACGGCCTCCAGGTTGGCAGCTCACAGCCGTGTCTACGAGCTGCCGTTGGTGTTTCCCTTATGTCCAGCGGAGCAGGGCGGTCGACATTGTCGTGCTCTGTCCCCGAAGCGCCTATGGTAGTAGCACCGGCCGTCGTCACCAGGTTGCTGCGATAGGGTGGTGTTACGGTGACGGGGTTGCGGGTGGCGCGTCGGCAAGTGTTGATCCAGGCATCATTGAATGGAGCTGAGCTGTCGATTGATATCGTCGATAAGACGCGCAAGCCCTGTGGTGTTCAGCGGTGCGGCTACAGCCTGGACCGTGGGCGACAACTGCAGCAAAGAGACCTCGATGACATGATCAGCGATCCCAGAAAGTTGGTCGAGAGGTAGCGTTAGCTGAGCCTGCAGAATTGCCTGGACGTGCGGTGGAAGTCGCTGAAGCCAAAGTGCTCACAGTAAGGAATCCTGGACTTCCATTTTGCCCGCGAGAGCACGCATGCGGCGGAGGAGCTGCGAAGGCTTGCGCTCAGCAAGTTCTGCGGACTGCAGTTGTCGCACCTTCTGGTCTTCCGAGAGTGACAGGTGGCGGATGAGTTCAGTCTTGAGGTGTTCGTAAAGGTTGGCCGTTGGTGGGTCGGCAATTAAGGATATCCCGTACCTCGTTAATTGGCGTAGCGGGACTCAAGGTGGGCGACGACATAATCGTAGTGGGTCCGGTCTTGCGTGACTGGTCTTGCAGAAAACTGGGCTTCGACTTGACTGAACCATACCTCGGGCGAGTCGGCCCAAAACGGTGGAAGCTTGATACCGACACGCCAGACGTCGTGCGGGGCAGCGTGCGGGATGCCGTCTGCTGGGGTTCTGATGACCTCAGCGGAGCCGGCAAGATGCTGCTACACGGAAGCATTGAGTTGGCCGTGCCGTTCCTGAAGCTGTTGCTCTTGCTCGTCCATGGCGATGCGTTATTGTCCGTTGTCCGGGCCTCCAGATGTTGGATGTCCTTTCTGCTGAAGGACGAATCCCAACATAAAAACGTAACAACTGTTTATTCGATTAGCGATGGCAGCGGACGAGCATACCCATGCTACGCACGTCTCAGTAGCGGAAGGAAGAAAGCCGCTCTTCCCAGTCAGGCAGCCTGTTTTTGCAGCCACCGTCGGTGACGCATGCCTAGAGTAACACATGCGTCGAGTGACACAGCGGTGGCGCTGTGTTTTATCCGTAACGCAGTCCAGCGTGTGGCCGTTTTACGCTGGGCCGGATGATAACGAGGCAGAAGCTGCGCGGAAATATGTGCAAGAGTGTGTCACCACAAACTGTTACCTCCAACTTCTTTCCTTAGCGATGGAAATTACATCCAATCAAAATTATGAGAAAAAAAAATTATGGGAGCATCTAAGCAAATCTTATAATCTTATAACGTGTAAATGCGAGAGCACTGCTTGTCGCTTAGTGTGTCTCTGAGTTGTTGGAGGCTTGGGGGTGAATGTCGTTTCGCTCCAACAGACCACTTCTCAAGTTTCGCTGCATTGCTATGGTCACGTACTTTATCGGCAGTGAACTGACACCTCTGGCCAGGCTTTCCTGTCTCACATGATGATGTGGACGCAAGCAATTCAACTTGTACGATGAAGACTCCTTAGCACCGCAACTTCACTCTCCGAAAGCTGAAGGCCAGCTGACGGCGGTGGCAGGGACTTTCCCTTTTGTGTAATCTCTAGCTGCGTTTACAGGGATACGACACTGGCGCATTGTATTTGCAGTGTATCTCACAGAGACGATATGCCACTGCTTGCATATAGCTACCACCCCAAATCAGGCGGGACATCTCGCCCAGTGCATGTGGCAGAGTGGGCCCATGGTCTGCTTTGTTATCCGAGAGAGGGGGCATTGTATAGCGACCCCGGGGAGAAGAAGGAGAGGCGCCTCTAAACCTGCTTCCGTTCATCGCAAAAGTTGAATTGCCCTTCTCGAAGGGGCAAAATGAACACAATCGTTGTAGGCATCAGTCAGGGCCACATGTTCAATAGGGTGGCTAGATGAGTAGGTGTGCCGACCGGCAAGGGACAAAGCAACAGTTCCGCACACCTCGACCTCACGACAACAAAACTGGTCCTGCTCTTCTACGCCTGCCGCTCGGATGCGTATTGTCTGCTAACTATCGTGGTTACATTTGGCTCTTCACTCACCCCAATTTTAGCTCACAGCATTAATTTTAGTGCACTAGCACTTATAGTGGCCTCATTTAGTTGCTGCGTTTGTCTGCTTGTCTGAAGCCAGTTTTGCGGCAGGCAGCAGCGCAATTAATTGTGAAGGACAACCTGCATCGCAACCCAACCCAAGCTACCCCAAGTTCTACCTATGGAAGCATAGAAGGGCCATAAAAGGGCAGTGGCGCATAGTTTGACCGCTGCACCAGGAGTGGTAGGAAGACTGCCAGAAAATAACCAATTCTGCACATATGGACACTAACCCATTATCACTGTCCGAACAACTGTCATCCATGAACACTGGATCTGAACACCAGAACCAAAGTGAAAACCAAACAGCTAGCGCACCTAATTTGCATTTGGCCTAACTACGCAAAATCGAGCATATTCTTTTTTGTGTGTGTTGACTATCACTAGACACTACGGCTGAAGCCAAAATTCACAATTTGGAAACGAAATGCTAAAGCTAAATAACAGCAGCTACATTACTTTCTTCTGTTTCCGTCAGCTCTAGCACAGCACAGTTCGCAACAGACCCAGTGAAGAAAAGAATTGCTTATAGCCAGCTTAAAGCAGGTGAGGAAGAGGCCTAAATTTTCATTGCTTTTGAGCCATGATGTCCCAAGTCATTTAGAAAATGCGAGTTGTCCACTATCTGGCTAAAAAATAGGTGCTAACTCCGCCTGTGTGTGAATGCAACTTTGAGGAGCAGTTCACCGAATGTACAGGACTACACATCTGCCACTGCATGCTCTTAGGCCACCAAAATCATTTTCTACGCGGCATGCTATGCAGCACAAATGCCATGGGGAGTGCTCGCGTGTTTTGGGGGCTGGTGCTCCTGTTCTAGCTGCAACAGGGGCCACATGCCAGCCTGTGTGAAAATGGGAAGCCCCATTTTGGACAGCTTCGCGATTGCTTGCGCATTCACTCACTCGATTAGCGTGACAAACATAGGCGATCAAGTTTACCTGACCACTTAGTTCTTTTCTGCACCCAGGGGTTTCCCAAGGAATTGAAATTAGGGAAGGGTGTTAGGTAGACATTTTTATTTTTATTTGTGTCTGTCGCGTACTAAGGGCCCTGTGCACGACTCACAACAGCGTTGACGCAGCTCTTAAATGTTTTTTCTGGTCCCGAAACTCCGCCCAGAGTTTCATATAGGCACACCACGGGCAGAGAGCGGGCACGAATGGCTGCGCAGGCCTTGTTCACAGCAACTGTTTCGCGGTCAGCAGGCTCACATTCGCTTGGTATTTGTGCTTTCTGGGGATTGGTATTTGGGCTTAGCATGGACACTACTTTACTGGTTATCGCCTGAAAGCTTAACTGCGACATCGAGACAATAAAATCCTGTGCGATCGACGGCGGCCGCTAGTAAACCTTGCTAGTAGCGGCTGTTTTCTGACCAACAATTCACGTGCTTACTCTTTCTCGTTTCTTTCTATAAAACCAATTTTTGAACATGGGCCCAGCCTGAGCACTCATTTTCACCGCAACTTGCCTGTAATGTTACTCTGGAAGATCTAGCGCAGTGTCAGGGTCACAGCTCTCTCAACCAAGTCCTTGCTTTCATCGAAGTGCATAAGACTGCTTACAGCTGGTGCTTACCTTGTGAGAAATGCTGCAATCTGACTAATGCTGAAAACAAGGCGTTGTAGCGGCATTTGAAGAATCGGAGTGCGCACTACAGAAGCGATCACATGACGAATGCACCAGCAGTTTGATTGTGCTATCTCAATCTTTTTTTTTTTTTTTTGCTGACACTTTCGGAGGTGGGAGAGCCAGCTGCTGAAGCCTCTTGCTACACAAGCCATTTATTTACACTCTGTTACGCTGTGACGAAGGGGGCACTGACAAGTGCCAGGAAATTTTGAAATGTTAAGCCTAGTTGGCTCATGGTTTTGCGTTGCTGTGTCGGCACGTCTGCCGATGATATTAGACTCAGGTTAAGCCCTCATCAAGTTAAGCTGATCTGCACATTGAAGAGTACAACTGTCTAAAATGCAACATTGTCACAGATTCTTCGAGTATCCATGGGACAGCGCCGGGCCCGAGTTTCAGCTTCTCGTGTTGCAGTAACACTGCTTCTCCATTGACCACAAACTCATCAGGCCGAATTAAATCTGTGAGACCAAATAACTCTCGCAGACACGCTTGGAGTTGAAGGTAAATCCATCGCTTTCCTGTAAGGGAAAGCGGTGCTTGAAATATTTGCTTGAAATTGACTGCTTGAAATATTTTACGCTGCTCGGTGTCGCACGGCAGACAGAACAGCGAGGCCTTTTCCTGCACACCTCCACAGCCAGAGCAGCAACCCATCATGCAGCAAGTATTCAGCATCGCAGGCTTGCACGCCATGTGCAATGCGAAAGAATGCAAAATGCAAAATTTCGGTTGGATGTCAATGTCCATAGTATCCACTCACTCACCTGCATTAATGAAAGTTAGTTCCATGCCGTACAATGGTGCATATTTAGACAAGACTGAACTACCCAGTTTTCTGAGTTGATGATTGATACAATAAGCACATGGTTTCCTTGTGACACAGGAGGAGAGATCAGAGGGTTCGGTGGGGCAGACACTGTGCAAGTGTTCTCTTGCATACACGTCACGGGGTTGCAGGAATGAAACACAGCTATGTGCCACACTATAACCTTGGGACAGGTCACAAAAACTTGATCAGATTATGGGGTTGCCTGTTCAGCTCAAGCAGCTCTGCTGAGTTTAGACAAGGCAGGGCATAGAAAAAATAAGGCATGTGACCTGATGGGCAAGTCTCAACTTGTCTACCACAGAGATGTCAAAACTTGAAGAAAAAAGCAAGGCTAATGTACCAGTCCTTGATGCAACAACACCGGCCACGGCAGCAGTGTCCATACCAGCCAGCATCGCCAGCAAAGAGAGCTGCGCTTCAGTCTTCACCGAAGGACCACCTGACAAGCACACCTGCGTCAAGTATACGGACGACGGCTACATCAGTTGTGACAGTGGACAAAGCACAGACTAGAAAAACACCTGTAGTAGTGTCTGTACACCAAGATGCTGCAATTCAGCATTCACACAAAGTACAGAAAAACATAGATAACGTCCTGTAAAGGTCTGAAGTGCTGTGCTTTATCCCGTTTTTGCCGCAAGCCCGCTAATGCGATGGCCCTTTGGAGCCGAGGGCGATGCCTTTGCTTAAGAGGTAAAGCACAAAAACCTGCCTACATGGACTGAGAGGGGCACTTTTGCAGAGGTGTGCAATACAGTCACGTGCAGGCAGTGTCTAACCGAGGCACTGGCCTGCACCGTTTCTTTCCAGCATCTACTTCAAGTAATAGCAAAACTTTGCAAAGGTTATTTGAAGGCCTGCTTCACTCTTCAGTGAATGTTTGCCATGAGCTCTCCGACCCACTGAGGCGACACCCAACAACACTCCCCTAACACCCCCTTCAAAAAGAAACGATTTTGGTTACAACCAATGATTCAAAGGCAGATCTTAAGAACTTGGAAGCCAAATTTGATGCTAAACTGGTAGCCCTTGGATGCTAAATTGATAGCTGGGAGGAGTGGTAGACTGCTACGATCTGAGGACCCGGTCCAGGTGACGACCGCCATGGACCGGGCTGCCGACATCACGGATTGAAAGAACACGAATGTTGAAGTGCAGTGGGATCATGTGGGGTACCAGAGGCCTGTGTGCCCCAAACATCATCATCATCATCAGCCTAACTACACCCACTGGAGGGCAAAGGCCTCTCCCATGTCTCTCCAATTAACCCGGTCCTTTGCCAGCTGCGCCATCCCTACCCGAATTTAATAATCTCATCCACCTAAGTAACCTTCTGCCGCCCCCTGCTACGCTTGCCTTCTCTTGGAATCCACTCTGTTACCCTTAAGGACCAGCTGTTGTCTTGCCTTCGCATTACACGCCCTGCCCAAGCCCATTTCTTCCTACTGATTTCGACTAGGATATCATTAACCCGCGTTTGTTCCCTCACCCACTCTGCCCGCTTCCGGTCTCTTAATGTTATACCTATCATTTTTCTTTCCATGGCTCGCTGCGTTGTACGTAACTTAAGCTGAACCCTTTTCGTTAGCCTCCACGTTTCTGCCCCATAGGTGAGTGCCGGTAAGATACAGCTGTTGCACACATTTCTCTTAAGGGATACACATACCACCATGCCGTGTTTTGCCATACTATGCCACGTTTCACATACCACCAAACAATTTTAAGATATGTGAACCGTAATGGCAAAGAAAAACTCTGCACCAGATTTAAAAAATGGTGAAGAAATCATTTCTCACAACGAAGAGAAAGTTGAATGTTCTAGCCGTTATTTTTCATCTGTATTTATGCCGTCTAGTTCACGTGAGGTCTCGCTTTCTTTGTCTGCGGAGATTGACCGCATGCCGGAATTCACTTTTTGTGTTAGTGGAGTCTGTAAATTGTTGAAAGATGTGAACCAGGCCAAGGCGTGTGGTCCTGAAGACATTCCCGCAGCAATTGTAAGAAATTGCATGGATACGTTATGCTTTTACTTTATGGGGTTGTTCCAAAAGTCCCTCAATGAAATTGTCTTGCCATGTGATTAGAAGTTAGCGCGAGTTGTTCCTATTTTATGAGTGGTATGAGAAACTCCGTTCAGAACTACAGACCAGTTTCCTTGACTAGTATTCCCTGTAAAATTATGGAGCATGTAATATATAGCTGCGTCACGACTCATTTAACCAAACATAATCTCTTAAGTCCCTGCCAACATGGATTCAGGAAAGGTTTATCGTGCGATACACAGTTGGTAGAGTTTACCCACGATTTGGCCTTGGCAATTGATAAGCAACAGGTTGTTTTCTGTGTTTTCCTAGGTTTCCGCAAAACATTCGATGTAGTTGCGCATAGCCTTCTCCTTACCAAATTAAAAGCTTATAAGCTTGACTATAATATTATTAAATGAATTGCCGAATATTTGTCATTACGAAGGCGGGCTGTTGCTCTGAACGGTGTTTTTTCCCAATATACACCAGTGACTTCGGGAGTTCCCCAGGGTTCTGTGTTGGGTCCACTGTTTTTGCTCTATATTAATGATATTTCAATTAGTATACAGTCTTCATTTAGAATGTTCGCTGATGATTGTGTTGTTTATAGAGCAATTAGTACAAATTCTGATTCACAAGTCTTGCAAGATGATTTAGATACCATAGCAGGTTGGTGTGCGCATTTAGATATGCCATTAAATATAAACAAAACTGTTTACATCAACTTTACAAAAAAACGCGCTTGTCATCCGTATAGATATAAAATTGGTGACATTACCTTAGGCACAAGTAAGGAATTTAAGTATCTGGAAGTCCCTTTTACATCTGATTTACGGTGGAACAGGCACGTTAACTATATTGGAAATAGGGCGGCATCAGTTTTGGGTTTCTTGAGGAGGAATTTCAGTCATCTTCCAAGAAACTTAGAAACCCAGCTCTACTTCAGTCACGTTCGACCAATACTTGAATATGCGTGTGTTTGTTGGGATCCCCACACAGCTGAGCTTATAGACAAATTAGAAAAAATTCAGAAGAGGGCAGTCAGATTTCTTCTTGGAAATTACAGCCGGAAACTTAGCCTGACAGAAAGCAAACATGAACTTCAATGGCAAGAGCTAAAAGATCGTAGAAGAAATGCTAGATTAAAATTTTTTCATAACATTTATTACTCTAAAACAGGCATCAACCGCGAAAAGTATATCCAGGCACCAAATTATATATCGAAGCGACTGGACCACGATTTGAAGGTGTGACGTCTTGTGTTACTTTTTTTTTGTTAGAACTGTGCGAGAATGGAACAGTTTGCCATCAAGCACTGTGTATATTTCAATGAGCAATGCTTTTTACCATGCGTTGAAATAATATGTAAAGTGACAGTTGACGTTTGTAGCCCCCCTGCTGTAATTCCCTATGGGCGATGCAGGTATCCAATAAATAAAAATCCAATAAATAAACATATTTGTAACCTGCTATTCATGATCAGAGAGAACTGGCCATATGCGCTCCACCCCAATCTTATCCTTCTGGTTATTTCCCTCTCATGATCCGGATCAGCTGTCACTACCTGCCCTAAGTAGACCACTTCCAACACCTCTTTGCCAATTGTGAACTGCAGTTCCCTTGCTAGACTGTTGAACATTACTTTGGTTTTCTGCATGTTAATTTTTAGACCCACCGTACTGCTCTGTCTGTCTAACTAATTGATCATGATTTGCAGTTCACCTCCTGAGTGACTCAGCAAGGCAATGTTGTAAGCGAATCGGAGATTACTTAGGTGTTCTCCATTAACTCTTGTCCGGAACTGTTTCCAATTCAGGCCTCGGAATACCTCCTGTAAACATGCGGTGAATAGCATTGGCGAGATCGTGTCTCCTTGCCTGACGCCCGTCCTTATTGGAATTTTATTGCTGAGTTTATGGAGGACTATAGTAGCTGTGCAGTTGCTATATATATCTTCCACTATTTTGACATAAGGCTCATCTACACCGTGATTCTGCAATGCCTGTACGACTGCTGAGGCTTCCATTGAGTCAGATGCTTTCTCGTAGTCAATGAAGGCTATATATAGAGGTTGGTTAATTCTGCACATTTCTCTATCACCTGATTGATAGTGTGAATATGATCTATTGTGGAATATCCTTTACGAAAGCCTGCCAGATCATTAGGTTGATTAAAGTCTAAGGTTGCCCTGACTCTATTAGTGATTTCCTTAGTAAATACCTTGTGTAGGCAACAAACAGTAAGCTAATCAGTCTGTAATTTTTAAGTTCTTGGCGCCTCCTTTCTTATGAATTAAGATAAAGTTAGCATTCTTCCAAGCCTCCAGTACGGTCGAGGTCATAAGGCATTGCGTATACAAGGTGGCTAGTTTTTCTACACAATTTCCCCTCTGTCCTTCAACAGATCTGCTGTTACCTGATCCTCACCAGCTGCTTTTCCCCTTTGCATTGGTTCTAAGGCGTTCTTTACTTCCTCTTTCGTTACTCGCGGAATGACGGATTGCTGTGTGCTACTGTCTTTCTCATTAGCGCTCTGATTGCATTGGCTACTGTACAGATTTGTGTAGAACTCTGGCTACTTCAACTGTCTTATCCATATTGGGTAATGACATTGCCCACCTTGTCTCTTAATGCATACATCTGGTTTTTATCTATGCCTAGTTTCCTCTTCACCGCTTTTAGTCTACCTCCTTTAGAGCATGCTCAAACATGCTTTAGAGCATGTTCTTTAGAGCATGCTCGATTCTCTTTATATTAAACTTCCTTATGTCGGCTACTTTGCACTTGTTTATTAACTTCGATAGCTCTACTATTTCTATTCTGTCTGTAAGGTTAGATGCCCTTATGCTTTGACGTTTCTTAATCAGATCTTTCGTCTCCTGAGATAGCTTGCTGGTATCTTGTCTAACCATCCTACCGCCTACTTCTGCTTAGCACTCTGTAATGATAGCTGTCAGATTATCGTTCATTGTATCAACATTAAGATCGTCTTCCTCAGTTAAAGCTGAGTATCTGTTCTGCAACGATATCCTGAATTCCTCTATTTTCACTCTTACTGCTAGCTCGTTAATGGACTTCCTCTTCACTCGCTTCTTCCGTTCCCTCTTCAAGTCTAATCTAATTTGGGACCTCACGATACTGTGGTCGCTACAACGCAACTTTCCGAGGAGGTCCACATCCTGAACGATGCCAGGTTGAGCGCAAAGTATGAAGTCGATTTCATTTTTAGTCTCACCATTAAGGCTCTTCCAGGTCCACTTCCTTTTCTCTCATTTGCGGAAGAAGGTATTCATGATCCGTAAATTATTTCCTATCTGCGAAGTCTACTAATAACTCTCCCCTGCTATTCCTAGGACCTATCCCATAGTCACCCACCGCCTGGTCACCAGCCTGCTTCTTGCCCACCTTCGCATTGAAGTTGCCCATCAGTACAGTGTACTGTGATTTTACTTTGTTCATTGCCGATTCCACGCCTTCATAGAAGCTTTCAACGGTCTGGTCATCATGGCTGGATGTAGGCGCGTAGGCCTGCACCACTTTCAGCTTGTACCTCCTATTGAGCCTAATTACAATAGATGCTACCCTCTCGTTAATACTATAGAGCTCCTCTACGTTGCCAGCTATATCCTGATTAATGAATCCCACAGCCAGTTCTCGTCTATCCGCTAATCCATGATAGTACACTATGTGACCATTCTTTAGTACTGTGCACGCATCACCTGTCCTCCTAACTTCACTAAGCCCTATGACATCCCATTTAATGCCCGCTAGTTCTTCGAACAGCACTGCTAGGCTAGCCTCACTAGATAAAGTTCTAGCATTAAACGTTGCCAGGTTCAGATTCCAGTGGCGGCCTGTCCGGAGCCAGAGATTCTTAGCACCCTCCGCTGCGTCACAAGTCTGACCGCCGCCATGGTCAGTTGCTCCGCAGCTGTTGGGGACTGAGGGCCGAGGGTTACTTGGTTTGTTCATAGAAGTTTTTGACCACGTACTACACCAGGCTGGCAAGTCCTGTTCTGGTGAGGAAGTGTGTTGTCGGTTCTGGTCACCGAGGTCAGGCCGCACCCCAGGCCTGCTTATGGAATTCCATCAACACGAGGACTTTCTTTTTTTTTTTTAACCCGGTGAATTGCACTGCACCAGGATTCAAATCCCAGTCCTCTTGTACGTGAGGCAGACATTTTACCTCTACGCCATCGCTGCGTAGACTAGTTACACAGCCACGTAGTTACACAGTCCAAAAAAGAACAGAACCAGAATTGCAATATATCGAGGAGACAACAGACTGAGGATTGGAGTAGAATCAGAACTGGAATAGACTGCCAGGTGAACAAAGAATGGCATTTCCTCCGTATCAACCTAACTCATTGCTCCGTATTTTTCTTTTCTTTTTAGTGTCCTGGCCCCTCGCAGCAAAGCACCGTAGAAGAGCCCCTATGGCGGGTGGCTGCCGTTGCATTTCAGCTCGTGTTGTGTGTCCTCCCATATGTGGCCCCCTGGCGTGTGTGAATATGTGCAGTTGGTCGCTGAACCCGTTGTTGTGATGCGTACTGTTCACTCGGGGGCACCACCACGTGGGTAAATAAAAGGCACGCAAAACTGGGATGGCCCCGACTAGCATGTTGTTCTTTATTCTTGTCCGGGAAAAGTTCCCGGCCTGGATTATCACAATTATGCAACTAGGATTTCTAGCAGTTCTATATGCAGTAGCCAGAAAATCATGTTTTCCAGGAACCTATTAACCGGGAGAAATATAATGCAACCCTATCGGACATTTTTAATGCCTGCAGTTTTGAGGGTATTAACTGGGAAGTCAAATGAATCTAGAAGATATTAACTAGGTTTTACTGTAGTTGAAATTTTGTATATTTGGCAAATATTCATGTGTGCAAGGTTTTGCCACACTCAACTGCATCACACCAGTTTCTTAATGTACTGCCGCTTAAATGACACACAGGCTACGGTAAACACCATAGTGTGCCAACAAATCTTTCATCTTAAACTAGATTCCCCCTCGCAGCACATTTGTGATCGCATCATATTCATGCCCATATGGCATTTGTAGAAAAGACAGATGCGAGCATAACATGAAGCATGTGATGAAATAAATTATTAGTGCAAAGAGTGATAATTACAGCAACCAGCAGCCTCCTCAGAGCCATATGACATCACCCAAACCCTCCTGCTCTGTCCATACGAATGAGACGATGGCAGAACTCACACCATCCACCACCTCTTCCACGGCTGAGCGGACCAGTCTGGGAGCCTCGGGGCTTCCCGACAGGGAGAGGAAGGTCAAGGCACAACACACACCTGCACATCGACACCAAGACAGGTAAGAAGAACCACAAGCCAAACAGTGCAAAAGGGAATGAACAACTGCACACAAAAAAAACATAGCCAAGCGAATTCTGTTGAGGCTTGGCTTAGTCTCTTTCCCCTCCCACAAGAGAAGGAGGGCACACACAAAGAAGAAACCTGTGCAAGGAACAACAAGTGATGTTCCAAAGTACGTATAACATTTACTTTACATTTACTAACATATTTACTCGCGTAATTTGCGCACCCCAACATTTTTAGAAAAATGCTTTAGCTGCATATTTTGCGCTCCCTCCTGTGCAAGCCCACCAGCATGCACGTGGGTGTGCACAGGGCAGGCATGGGAAGATCAGCATGGCCATGTATCCGCGTGAGGCTACAATAGGCGAGTGAGTGCTGTCAAAGAAAGTCGGTGATTCGCTTTTAAATTGCTTCAGTAATAAAAATAATTCTAGTCGATTTGCATAGTTAGGCCAAATGCAAATCAGGTGCAGTTTGGTTTTCACTTCAGTTATGGTGTACAGATCCAGTGCTCACGGATGGCAGTAGTTTGGGCAGCGATATTGGGTTAATGTCCATATATGTGAAACTGGTCGTTCTCTCAATTCATAGATCCCTGGGAGTCTTCCCACCCCTCCTGGCACAGTGGCGCATTTGTCAAGCGATGGGCCACTGCCCATCTCAGGCAGGCAGGCAAGGCAGGCAGGGGCAGGCAGGTGTGTGTATTTGTGTGTGCCTAGGCAGGTAGCCCACTGCCAAAAACAAGCTTCAGACAGACAAACACACAGCACCTAAACAGGAGGAATGGCCACTATAAGTGCTCAATCGTGCCAGCAATCACTTTCCCAAACAAATGGCTGTGAGAGCAAACTTCAGACAATCTCTGAAGCGTGCATTCCGGCACAATCCAAAACTACCAAACTATTCTATTTGCCACTACTCAGCCCGCCCACATGCGAGGGCACCATTTGACTACTTTTATTTCCATTTGCCTCTGACTACTGATTTTAGGACCATATCGCTTCGTGTTTACTGCTTTGAGATGTGCATTCGCTGTCATGCCATCATGCGGGGAACTACATAATGTCGGTCTTGGGGGGAGTATGCACAGACTTCATTCATTCTTTTATTTTTTCTTCATAACATGACATACGCATTGTGAAAGGGGCCAAGAAGAAAAGCCGTTTAATTACAGCTTGAAAAAACCTTGGTCCCTTTGGGATTGACCGCAACAGGCAACACAGGTAAAGACACGACACTTTTACAAATGACACAGTACATTTCAACAAGTTCCCCGCAAGTACTTCTCTAATAAAGCACTGGCAGATTGTCCTGATTGCCGCTTTTAGTTATTTTTGTTTTATAACTGATTCGCTGCTTTTGTTCATGTTTAAAAGTAACCCCTCCTGAGGCAATGCCCAGCAGGCACTGTAGGTATTTGTAATTAACTAATATATAAATAAATAAATAAATAAAGCGCTGTATTTATGAAGCGTGTGTTGTGTATTGGTAACATACGAGTAAATTAATAAAACAACGCCGTCAGGTTCCGGAAATTTAGTTCTTGCAACACCTATTTCTGCTTTCACGTATTCATTTAGCAATCGAGGCAGGTTATTTCTAAGCATTTGAAAGCCGTACATAGAATGACATTTGACACTTTCCATCGCTCACTAGTATTATACGCCATGTTGCCTAACGATTGATTCCAAGTGTGACGTGTCAAGTAATAGCATAACTTCTTTCCTAATGCTGAGCAAGTAATATTGCAGGATTTTTATTCATACATAATGGTTACAGGAATAATCTGGAGCTTTCTGAAGATTCTGCACTAGAATGAAAAGTGGGCATATCATTAATGACTCGTAAAATCTTCTTTTGCATTCTTAAGAGAATACTAAGATTTTTTCTCTCGTTGTGTTCCACATCAAGTGAGAATAACTTATGTAGGATGAAAATAAGGTGTAGTAAAAAGTTATGTTTGTGGACATTAGAAAGACGTTATGATTTCGCTTGTTAATTTGACATGACGATTTCATTTGTTAATTTTAAATGCGCGAAAAAGAAATGGACGGAGGGAAGAGACGTGTGTCTACGTCTCTTCCCTGCATCCATTTCTTTGTCACGCTATCTTCAAATGAATTGCCACAAACTCGCCCAAGCTCCTACATCGGTGGATTTTGTTTGAGCATACCAGTAATTGAACATCTATTTGGTTATTGAATATCGAATTTCTATGAATGCCTATTTGGAGCAAAACTTTTTTTTTATCAGCGAGGGGCGCAAGTGCAGGATCGACTTATGCACGGCAATATACCAAATACATTGTGCATTATAACTTTTGTAGGGTTTCTTAGGACGTGTTCGCAAAATATCCGTGTATTGCGCACCACCTTTTTGAAGCCTTAATTTTAGGAAAAAAAGTGCACAAATTATGGGAGTAGATACGGTAGTAATAATGCACTTAATGCTTCTAACACATTACAAGATGACAGGCTGTTATTATCAATTATTTCACAGGGTCATGAGCAGCACTTTATATACATTACATTGTTATCATAGTCGGCACAATTGATGCTCATTCTTACACACTCACCGTCGCAAGCTGCTTTCCTGGCTTCTGGGTCAGGTGTTTGGGCCATGAAGGCTGAGCAGAGAAGACAGGGAAAGATAATATTTAAGCAACATTGACCTGACAAGAAACGAGCATTTTTAATAATCAGCCTGACTACGACCACAGCCGGGCAATGGCCGCTCCCTTGTCTAACCATGTCCTTTGCCAGCTACGGAGATCGTATCCCCACAAACTTCTTAACCTCATCCGCTCACCTAACTTTCTGCAGTCCCCCTGCTATGCTTCCCTTCCTTTGGAATCCACTCAGTTACTCTTAGGTACCAGTGGTTATCTTGCCTTTGCATTACATGCCCTGCCCAAGCCCATTTCTTCCTCTCGATTTCGACTAGGATGTCATTAACCCGAGTTTGTTCCCTCACCCACTCTGCCCGCTTCCCGTCTCTTAACGTTACACCTATCATTTTCATTTCCATGGCTCACTGCGTTGTCCTTAACTTAAGCTGAACCTCTTTTCTTTAGCCTCCATGTTTCTGCCTCACAGATAAGCACCAGTAAGATACAAATTAAGAAGTTTGCAGGCATAGGGTGGGCGCAGCTAGAAAACGACCGGGTTAATTGGAGAAACATGGGAGAGGCCTTTGCCCTGCAGGGGGTGTAGTCAGGCTGATGATGATGATGAAGATATAGCTGTTGTATACTCCTCTCTTCAGGAATATTGGTAAACTGCCATTCATGACCTCAGGGTACTTGCCAAATGCGCTCCACTACAGTCATCCACTCCTCGATCCGTTATTTGAACTTAATCCACCATCCAGGCTCTCTTGCTGTTGTGTCACCTGTGGCTGGGAGTTTACAAATGCCTACTCCACTTAAACGTAATGGCAGACTCTCCTGCGTGTGAGAACTGTGAGTGCGATAAGACAACTGAGCACCCTGTGACAACTGCCCTCAGTTTAAGATTGAGTATGTTGTCCTGGCTGCCGTGCTCCGCAGCTTAGATCCTCGCCCAATTGCTGAAGCCAAGATTCTGGGTCCTTGCACTAAACCTTCATCTAGAAGACAGCTGTAGAAGACAGAAGACAGTTCTTGAAGAACAGGACTGAGTTCCAGGTCTTGAACGTTCAGTGTGTGCCCAGTTAGAAATCCTCTCATCCCTTTCTACGTCTCCCTCTCCCTTTCTACCTCTCCTGGGAAAGGGGAACTTTCCCGTGTGTTGGGTAGCATACTGGGTGTTGCCTAGTTAACCTCCATGCCTTTCCGTTCATCTTTCTCTCCCTCTCTCACCGCTTCCAGCGCCCGGCTATCAATTGCAAACTGCTGTTCCCTTCCAAGACTGTTCAACATTACTTTAGTTTTCTGCACTTAATCCATACTAGAAATGATCACAGCTTCAAAGATCTACCTTACACCTCTGGGACTAAAATTTTTAAAAAATTATTTCTCTGTTCAGACCATTGAAGACTGGAATGGCTGAATTGCGGATGTGGAATGCTGCAGCTCTGCACATGGATTTTACAGAGCTTTTTGCCGCCCGCAATAATGACCCTGGTGCTGCGGGCTTGTTTTGAAAAAAGAATATTAGACCCACTACTCCGCTTTTCCTGTCTAACTAATTTATCATGGGGTACAGCACACGTCTGCAAAGAAGAGCTCACCGATGCTGTTCTTTCAGGTGGCCCTTCTGTTAAGTGCATTACTAGAGGCACCGTCCATAGAATCCTGGCTGAACCCTAGCTGGACTGACAGACGCGAAAAATGGATGTGGTAGCCACTTCTGAACAGCTGCCGCCAGCTCTGCTGGCAACCAGGATGGTTTACACGTGTCGATGCTATCGGTAATAGAAGCATGATATGTCTACTACCATTACACTGCCCTCCACTGGGGCACAGCACCACGTCTGCAATGGAGAGCTCACCGATGTTCTTTCAGGTCAGTTACGCTGACTGCTCCTACTGCCGCGTAAAAAGCAACAATCGTTTCCTTATAGTAGTATTGTGCCCCAGTAAGTGGTCTGTCGCCTTTATGAGCTGTGACAGGTTTCTAAAAGACCTGCTTTGTAGGATTTTGTTGCTCCTGTCAGGGAATTCCGGACCTAGCACTGAAGAAGTCCTGGCAGCTGCCCTGGAAACCGTTCAAAGAATTGAATCGGGCCAGGATGATATTCGCAACAATCTTCGAGCGTTAAAGAATTTGCAGGCGTCTGTTGCATCAAACTGAGACGGCTTTCACCTCAAATTTGCATGCTAGAGGTTGACACAGGTGCTCTTAAAGAGCAGCAGTGCTTCGTCAGTTGAGACACCAGAGGCTGTACTTGGCATTTCTGACAAGTTAAAATCATGAATTGAATCGCGCTACGATGACGCCGAGGACTGCCTGCGCCATTCCAATCTACTTTTCTTCGGCCTACCTGACACCTTACACGAAACCTGGTCATCCGCTGAGACTAAAGTAATAAGCCTATGCTCGGAGACCCTCAGTGCAGCAGTCGAGTCAGCTCAAATATAGCGTACACATCGCCTTGGGAAGTACCAAGAAGAAAAATGCAGACCAATTATTGTCAAATTTGATCTTCAAAGACAAACAGCAAATTCTGGAAAAGGGGCCCAAATTCGAGAATACAGGTTATGCTATACGAGAATATTTTTCTTTGAAAACACGGATAGCAAGAAAACGCCTACTTGAGTTTGCAAAGTCACAGAATGCATCATACAAACTTAATGTAGACAAACTGCGCATGGGTGAGTGACACCACCTACGTGTTTGACGCTGTATCTGGGAGTGTGGTGGAAAATCTTCAAGCACCAACCAATCGTTAAAAAGGATGACGTTTAGGCCCCGGCTTACGGGGGCCTTGTTCACAATGAAAGAAAGACAGGAGTGAAGGTAAGTTATATAGGTTTCATGATATGACGCAAGCAGCGGGAGTATATCGGGGGTAGATTGCCTTCATTGCGATTAAGCGTGTTTGCCGTCGTCTGAATATAAAAAGATTCTAGGTAAAGCCTTGTCGTCTTGCTCTTTTCTTTCCCGATTATACCTGACCAGACGGGTTTCCGTCGAACCCTGGATTTCATCTGGGAGCGTAGTTCGACTGACAAGATAGCTCATACGGGAAATGACGGCTGGTACAATAAATCAATCTAACTCTTCAACTTCATCTCTTATGCACACGCCATAACTATTACAGTTATCATGCACTAACATGCGTAGTTTGCTACCTAAACGTGTTGAACTAAGTTCCTTCCTAGAAAATAGTGAGTGTGACACTTTAGCATTAACTGAAACGTAGCTTAACCCTGATGTTTCTGACCCTGAAGTACCACCCGATATTAATGACTACGTAATCTACCGCAAAGATAGAGAAAACAAAAGAGGAGGAGGTGTCTTAACAGCCATCAGAGAGCGCAAAGCATCCCATCTCGTTAGCCTACCCGGTACTCTTGAGATTATCTGGATTTGCATTAAGTCGTCATTCGTTAACTCAATAATAGACACATCAGTAGAGTCAGTTCTTGGGCTAGTTGGTATTCCTGATTCACGTTCATAGTATTCCAGCGCAATGGCACATAGCCAAGGAAAAGAAGACGAAAAAGAAGAAGGACGAACACAGCGCTGTGTTCGTCCTTCTTTTCCGTCTTCTTTTCTTTGGCTATGTGCCGTTGCACAGGAATACTATGAACGTGAATAGACACATGTTACAGACCGCCAGAGAGCTCCGATGTCTTCATATCTCATTTGCGCGATAGCCTCACTGCCATTAGAGACAAATTTCCCAAAGCTAATATATTTCTGATGGGCGACCCTAATTACCCGGACATTGACTGGCACAACCTCACCTCTAGCTCTCGCTGCTCCAAAGAATTTATCGACTTAACATTGGATTTTCCGCTTACACAATTAGTAAACCAACCTACACGTGGAACTAATATTCTTGACCTCGTTTTAACGTCATGTCCTGAGAGCTCGAGCACCATTTCTACAAGTGAGAGATTCAGTGACCATCAGATTCTTACTTTTACAGATAACGTCCCATCACATGCACAGCTGTTCACATCTATGCTCATCTTCAACTACAAAAAAGCGGATTGCAGTGCCATTAACACTGGTCTGCAGGAATTTTTTTGCTCATACCTTTCTACTTTTTATTCCCGTACTGTCAATGAAAACTGGACCATGTTTAAAGAAAAGTTGCTGGAATTAATGCTTACTCATATACCACAAATTTCATTTTGGGTCAGCATTTCTAAGCCATGGTATCACAGGCCACTCCGCTCACTTAAGAATAAAAAGAAGTGCTCATTCAAAGCATTCAAAAAATCTAGATCCCCCTCGATGAAACTGCAACAGAAACACTGTGAAAAGCAATACTGCCGTGCCATCCGCAAAGCGAAGCAAAAATTTTATACACATGACCTTCAAACTATTATGCACAGCAACCTGAAAAAATTCCGAGCTAACACGCAGGCCCACATCGCTCTACAGGATGATGCCGGAAATTTCATTACTGACGAAAAAAGTGCAACTATCTTTAACAATTATTTCACATCAGCGTTCACCCAAGAAGATCATTCTAACATTCCCGCCACCACCGATGTCGAATACAGATATATGACCCCGACTGAATTGACCGTCGAGGGCGCCAAGTCATTAATCAAAAACCTTAAGTTGTCCACTAGCTCTGTTGCAGATAGAATTAACGCCAAGATCCTTAAACTAACTTTAAATTTAAGTAGCTTAATCCTGTATCACATTTTTCAGCAGTCCCTATCTAAAGGCAAACTTCCGTTTGATTGGAAAATCGGCAAAGTCATCCTTGTGTTCAAATCTGGTGACAAAACTAATATCAGTAACTACTGACTGACATCTTTTACAAGTATTGCATGTAAGCTACTAGAATATATCATAGCTTCAAACATTGCGCCCCATCTTAAACAAAACAGATTTTTTTGCCCTCACCAACATGGTTTCAGAAAAGGACTATCATGCGATACAAAACACATGGAATTTGCTCACGATGTTCTGTCTAACATGAACGATAACCAGCGAACTGATTGTATATTCATTGACTTTTCTAAGGCGTTTGATCAGGAAGCAGATAGTTGTTTATTTGCCAAACTCTCCTTGTTAAATATCGACTCATTAACACTATCATGGATTAGAAATTTTCTCTCATTTTGCAAACAATTCACCTCTAT
Organism: Amblyomma americanum; assembly: GCF_052857255.1. Classification (NCBI taxonomy): domain Eukaryota; kingdom Metazoa; phylum Arthropoda; class Arachnida; order Ixodida; family Ixodidae; genus Amblyomma; species Amblyomma americanum. The sequence goes on from NC_135500.1 coordinate 12,855,769, forward strand.
AAATAATTGCTCATCCTCCCTCCCTGAAGTATCGTCCGGTGTTCTCCAGGGTGTTCCCCAGGGTGTTCCCCAGGGGACTTTCAGCCATAAACTGTCAAATTCCTCCTTCACCTACTCGCTCAACAGACACCAAGTCACAACAGCGTCTTCATACTACAAACCTTTCCTGGTTGACGCACATAAATAAAATCACAGCTGAGGCTTCACGAACCCTCGGATACTTAAAACGTAATCTTTATAGTGCACCATCTGACACTCGAAAACTGGCTTACCAGACATTTGTTCGTCCGCAACTTGAGTTTGCATCACCCATCTGGTCACCTCACCAAGTATATCTAACACGTGGCCTCAAATCCATACAGAACCGTGCCGCACGCTTCATCGCTCGCGATTATAACCGTCATTCCAGCGTCCCTAATATCCCATTATCGCTATCACTTGTGTATTTAGAACCCCGTCACACAACTGCACTCCTTTGCTTATTTCATAAAATGGTTTTCAGTTTTCGCAGTCACACTCTGTCTTTGTCACGGCCATGTCGTACATCACATCGTCTCCAAAATCAAAACAGCTTTGAGTGTATTTTTGGTCGTACTAAAGCATTTAACATGTCTGCCTTACCACGTGCCATAAGCCTTTGGAATAGCCTTCCTGACGAAGTTACTAACAGCAGAAATCCTGCCACGTTTCGAGATATAACCGCCATAATCGCCTAATATCTTGATTTTATGTGCTTTTACCAGAAAACAATTTTACTGCTCTATAATATGAATGAAATTGTGCTTTTGCTAATTTAAGTGAAAAATGATGTTCCATTTCCATCTTCACGAACCCTTTACGAAATTTACTTGTATTCTGCTAAATATCTCTTGCTAACTATTCTATAACATTTCTTTTCAATCGTTGTTTTGCTCTAACGCTTTCTGAATTCATGTGTATACTGCCTTAATCACATAATGCTCTTATGTAAAATAAGCCTGTGAGTAACTTGAATAAATAATTGCAATTCATCCCCTGATTGGCTCAGCAAGACAATGTCACCAGCGAATTGCAGATTACTAATGCATTCTCTATTGACTCCTATCCCCAACTGTTCCCAATCCTGACCTCTGAATATCTTCTCTAAACAGGGGGTGAATAGCATTGCCGATCCTGTTTCCCTGCCTTTCCTTATAAGAATTTTATCATCGTCTTCGTTAAGCACTGAGATAGCTGTGCTGCCTTTATAAATATCGCTTCCAGTATATTTATGTAAGGCTCATCTACAGCCTGATTCTGTAATGCCTAAACGACGACTGAGGTTTCCAATGAGTCAAATGCTTTCTCATCTCTTGATTGATCACCTGATTGTTAGGGATAAGAGTTAATAGAGAATACCTAAGTAATTTGTGATTCATTGATGACATTGCCTTGCTGAGTCACTCAGGAGATGAGCTGCAAATCATGATCAATGAGTTAGGTAGAGCAGAACGGCGGGTCTAAAAATTAACACGCAGAAAACCAAAGTAATGTTCGACAGTGTAGCAAGAGAACAGCAGTTCACAGTTGGTATAGCGAGGTGCTGGCAGGTAGAGACCAAAGATCTGAATCACAACAGTGAATTTCAAAGCACATGGGGCGTGGAACCGGCATGGCTGAAGCACTGCCGCTCACGTTTTTCCTGTTGCTTTTGCAGACACATGGCGTCTCCGCTTTGAAGGAATGTTGCGGTTGCACCGTTTCGTGTTCATCTCCTACGAGTTCACCCTTTTCGTCTGAGATATGCGCCGACGGATCAAGGAACGCAACATCGTCTGCTGCTGCCAGGGAAGATTCGACGTGCGTCGCCGCTGACTTCGGCAGATGTGCCGTACCGGTCTATGAACACTGGTGCAGTGATTGCCTTATCGACAGCCTACAAATACCGGGATCTGGCAGTCAACCAGGGGGGCGTGGAACCGGCATGGCTGAAGCACTGCCGTTCACGTTTTTCCTGTTGCTTTTGCAGATTAGTAACACAAACTTGCACTGTTTTCGCGCGCATTTCGTTTTGCCGGTTCCACCCCATGTGTTATTTGCTTGTCTCAGAACTCACTCGCAACCGAAAGGTTACTCGCTTCGTCGTTTTCGGTTATTGCGTCGTATTTCCTTTTATCTGTTGCTGCTACTTCTATGTGGTGATGTTGAGCCTAACCCAGGTCCGTCTACCGCAGAAACTCTGCAGATGCTCCTAGATGGCCAAGATACGATCAAGGCCAAGTTGAGTGCAATAGAACTGACCCAAGTTGAAAGTAAGCGAGCCATGCATGATCTCGGCAGCCGTATTGCATCGATAGAGTCAAGAATAGCGAGCCTTGATGAAATGAACTGTGCAGTTGGTGAATGGAAAAAACGATTTGAAGATCAGCAGCGGATGTTGAGTTCAGTTGAGCATCTGGAGAACCAGAGGAGGCGTTGCAATTTGCTTTTCTTTGGTGTCGAGGATACAAAACCAAACGAATCAAATGAGGACTCAGTAGAATGCGTAACTGATGTGTGTAATTCGAAATTAGGCGTTCAATCCGTAAAACTAGAAATTGCTCACAGGTTAGGCAGATTCAAGTCTCGTAGCAACTGTCCTTTAAAAGCGATTTTCGCCTCATACGCTGACAAGCAGAAGGTTTTAAAGAGGGCTTATAAATTAAAAGGAAGTGATGTCAGTATTTCAGAGGACTTTTCTGAGGAAGTACGTAGAAAGAGAAAGTTTCTATGGCAGTTCGCAAAATCACGAGAACAAAGTGGCGACAAGATCAGCCTCAGGTATGACACTCTTATTATAAACAGCGAGAAGTACTTGTTTGATGATAATACAAATGAGGTCGTACCGATAGTAGGTGATAAGGCCAGTGCTACAAAGGATGTAGTACCGGTTGAGTGACGGTGTCGGCGTAATGCAACGCTTATTTCCTTTCTTGTAATTAACTGTCGTAGCATTAAAAACAAGGTTGATGAATTTGCAGCTCTAGTTGATATGATGAAGCCGTCCGTTATTCTCGGCACTGAATCATGGTTAGCAAATGAAATTGCAGATGATGAAGTATTCCCAGATCGCTTTAAATGTTATAGAAATGACAGACACTTGCATGGAGGAGGTGTATTTATTCTTGTGGATGCTACAATTTCTTCTTACCAAATAAATGTTGCCGATGAATGTGAAGCTGTATGGTGTAAACTGGTGCTTAATAACAACAAAGTTATAACTGTGTGTTCGTTCTACCGCCCGCCTGATTCATCAGTTGATGTGTTTGCGCAGCTGGCGGGGACAGTTGACGCAATTCAAACAGATTTTATGGTGATCGCAGGTGATTTCAATCTGCCTAGCATTAACTGGACTCATCAACCTCACTTCCAGTCCTTTACGAGTCGCTCCTGCCAAGAACTGATCAACTTGGTTGAACTTTATGCATTGCGTCAAACGGTTCTGGAACCGACACGTGGGGATCACATCCTAGATTTGTTGTTCACAAATCAACCTGAATTCGTCAATTCCACTCAGGTGCTACCTGGAATAAGTGATCACAGTGCTGTGCTTTGTGAAATGAAAGTTGAACATGTAAGGAGCGCTGGTACAGCACATAGGCGAGTATATAACTATGAAAAAGCAAACGTAAGGGAGATAAATGAAGAGATTTAAGGATAAGATGTTTGAACTGAGGCAGTGCTTTGTTCCGGCATGGATATTAACGAAAAGGAGGAGTAAAAGTAAACCATGGTTTACTCGGGAGCTACGCAGTATTACGCGCAAAAGGCAACGTGTTTACGTTAAATTTAAAGGAAATCCGACGCGTGAGAATTGGCTCAAGCTGCAGGAAATTGCCGCAAGAATGAAAGTTGCTGTGGCAGCTGCAAAGAATTCGTTTGGCATTTCAATGGAGACGAAATTAAAAGAAAATCCAAAGGAATTTTGGAAACATGTAAAGAGAAATGGAAAAGACTCTGTAACTATACCACCTCTTGTTTCTGGTGACACCTTTGTTGATGATGATGCACAAAAAGCTGAGTTCTTTAATAAATATTTCAGCTCTGTTTTCAGCTCTGAAATCGAACATGCTGATATGAATACCCCGAGTTTCCAGCCAGTGGCGAGTGTTATGGATGATGTTGTGATCAGCATCAACGGCATACAGTCTCTGCTGCAGAATCCGAAGATTGCTAAGGCTGGTTGTCCTGATGACTTGCCAAACAAATTCTACAAATTGTGTGCTGAGTCGGTTGCACCCTACTTAAAGATAATTTTTGAAAAATCGCTTGAAGAATCCTGCCTTCCAGATGACTGGAAAATTGCAAGTGTTGTGCCAATCTACAAATCTGGCCCTCGCAACACTGTATCAAATTATAGACCGGTATCTCTAACTTCAGTTGCGTGCAAGACACTCGAACATATTTTGTTCACCAGTATAGGAGCACATATGGACGCACATTCATTGTTTAATCCTCGTCAGCATGGTTTTCGAAGGGGCCTATCGTGTACTACGCAGCTGACTGAATTTGCGCACGATCTGGCTGAGGCACTGGACAGGCGACTTAGCGTGGACTGCGTGTTTTTGGACTTTAAAAAGGCCTTTGATACCGTGACGCATTCTTTACTAATTCAAAAAATGCCTTTTTACAATATTAGCCCTCAAGTGATATCATGGGTAAAAGATTACCTATGTTTACGGCAGCAGTTTGTGGTTATGAATGGCGCCGAGTCTCAAAGAGTGCAGGTTGTGTCTGGTGTTCCCCAGGGCTCCGTGTTGGGACCACTATTGTTCCTGCTCTACGTGAATGACATTGGTGATGGAATAGTATCTCAAATGCGGTTATTTGCGGATGACTGCGTTCTTTATAGTGTTGTCACTAGTGAACGAGATGTGGAAATGTTCCAAGAAGATTTGAACAGAATCTCAGAGTGGTGCGTTAAATGGAATATGAATTTGAATTTGTCCAAGACTGTCCATATGAAGTTTACAAGAAAGAAAAACCCTGATGTGTATTCATATGTTGTTAGGAACACAATGTTAGAACAGGTATTTGAATTTAAATATCTAGGCGTTTATTTTACTCCTGATTTGAGCTGGCGCCGTCACGTCGATTATATCTCTGCTAAAGCATGCAGAAACTTGGGATTTCTTCGCCGAAATGCAAGCACTTTTCCACTGTCATGTCGTGACATTTTATTCAAGACTTATGTCAGGTCGGTTCTGGACTACGCGTGCACTGTCTGGGACCCGCCTACTGCTAGAGATAAAAATAAGTTGGAGAGGGTGCAGAACATTGCCCCTCGTTTCGTGTGTGGCACACGCGGGGCTCGTTACAGTGCATCGCGTACGAAGGATGCACTCAACTGGGAATTGCTTGACACGCGCCGAAAGAAGTTGCGTCTGAAGCTATTTCATGCTGTTTATTATTCAACTGCTCGGGTTGAACGCGAAAGGTATGTGCAGGAGCCTTTTTATAGATCCAACCGTGTTGACCATGTTTTTAAAGTCCGCGAATTCGGGGCAAAAACTGAATTGTTTAAAATGTCTTTTTTTCCGAAAACCATTAGAGAATGGAACAGACTACCGAGCGATGTTGTGAGTGTGACATCAAATGATGCGTTCTTTCGTTCTTTAATGATGTGATGCGATTGTGATGTGTTCTTTTGAAGTGAGATGTACATGAAGAGCGCTTTATGCTTGTAACTCTGCCTGCGAGCGGAGGTGTCATGTGTGCTTCTTTTTTGTACATTGCCCCCCCCCCCACTGTAATGCCACGGCGCTGTGGGTTCCTTACTAAATAAATAAATAATGTGTTTCTGTTTTTAACAATGGTAATGTTGTTTTTTTTCTGAGCTATCAAAATTTCTAGAAATTTTGACTGCTGCTGCTGTGATGATGATGATGCGTTGTGTAACCAGAACATCATTTCCTCTATTTTCCCTCTAACCACAAACAGAAGAGAACTTTTGTGATCGCCCTTCGACACACCTTGTAGACACGCTTTCCCCTTCCCACCCCTCTTTGTGCAGCACCTTTTGGGCCCCCAAGAACCCCTCAGTTGGAGATAACTCGCAACAATACAGCAGCTAAATATGATAGTTGATAAGGTGTACAATTCTGGAGGACTCAGAGTTGGGCAAGTTGGTTCGATTCCATATTTCAAGAGCACAAAAGACAAATGAAAACGAGGCGCTGCTGTGTTTTTCTTCTCCATTTGTCTGGAGCCTTCTGTCTCCCGTTTTTTACGCTATTGAAATATGAAAGGGTCTTTAACCTGCATACAGCACAGGAACACACAAGGCAGTGTTTATGAGTAAACCAATGAGGTACCTGCAGGACTTACCCAGACCTGTCTTTAAACGAGCTCTCCGCAACACTACGGAGTGTTGAACGTCAAATGAAACTCCAACAGAATTGAAAAGGGAACAGCGAAACAAGAATTTTAAAGCAAAAGCCAGGACACATTAACCTCCATCTCTGCATTTCTTCTCAATGTTTTATATTCTGTTCATCTGATACCGATGGTAAATCCTACTCAGAGGCGCAGTTTCTTCACAATCCAACAAACCATTCACTGTGACCACTGTGAGGGAATGCAGAGTGCTTCAAGCTCGCCCTGAGGAGAGCAAAAAAGGGGCCAAGGAGTATGTGAGCAGCTCATCTAATTCTAAGCTAAAGCGTTTTTCTGCACAGAGCCATGATACTATTAATTACTAACACCTAACCATTTTCTGGTTTCCTGCCACCTCCTGTAACTGGGGCAAGCCTGATGCAACCAGAGTTGCAAGTGCAAACACAAACTAAGAAATAAAGAATGTCTCTTTGGCAATCCTACACGTTGGAACCATTCCAAAGTTGCATGGGGCCTATGAGGGACTCTGTAGTGAAGGGCCCCAAACATACTTACTTTAATTCTTCACTGTGCAAGGACATAATTGCTCCATCATGTCGGGACTGTGACTTCAAGCTCAGTTCCAAAGCCACTGCAGTGGTGCTCGTGTTGCTTACGGCAACGAAAAGCATGTACAGTCCTAGTTAAAAATTTCAACTGTCAGTCTCATCATCAGGCTCAGCTAATTTGTTTCTGAAAAAAATCACAGTTGTAACGAAAGTTGTAACTGCTTCACTAACTCAGGAAAGAAATAACGGCTACGACAGGGAACAAAACAAAGACTGTTCTTCCTGAGTGGTTCTTAGCATATTTTTGCATAAATGGGCTGGAGGAGCTGCCCCACTCCTAATTCTGGGGAGGCACCTAATCAAATGCTACAGTAAACCAAAGCTGGACACAGTGCTCACAGTGCAAGGCTGCTGCAGCCAGGGACCAGACAGGCAGAGCGGCCGCTGTGCGCAGTGGACCCGGGGGAGGCCGAGGCAGGTCGCGCAGAGCCGCAGCCAGGGCCTGGGCTGCAGCTGCTGCCCGCGGCACACTCCACAGGTGGGACCAGTGCAGCAGCAGGTGCACACAGCACACGAGGCAGCAAGTGGTGCCATCCACTGGGTCACACACCAGGCCCAGCCAGCACAGCTCGTGGCCACAGGCACCACTGGAGCGAGCAGGGGCTTCACCCTGCACCAGCCCCTTTCAAAGCTGAAAACTACGAAACACTGAATACTTGGTGGATACGCAGTGTTTCCTTATTGAACCTTACAGGCCCCAAAGGACATTGTGTACGGGGATTACATTATCACCAGGAATTTCAGTAAACAAGAGGCAAAACATATGCATAATTTCAAAAGGCTTAGCAGAATTCTTAACAACCAACAAATCTAAACACGGCCACTAAAGAATAGAGCACATGCAGATGCATACAAAAACAAAAATCCATACAAAAGGGAAGGCAACCATGGTAAAAAAATATATCGTCATGCCCCATTAATACGACCCCCATTTATATGGATGACTCGAATTATGGACAATTTTTCTGGGGACCAAACTTTTTCAATGTATTTATGCCTTGTTAATATGGAAACTCGCTGTCTGGACAATGAACAGGAAGGAAATGGACAGAGCCCACTCGAGCCCACTGCCACACAGTGGCTAAGGCCTCCTTTTCAATTTGGCTGTACCTTTGCTGTTTCATATTTGAACAGCGCAATAAAACAACGGGACACAACGAAGAAAGGACACCACAAGCGCTGACTCGCAACTAGATTTTAATTCACGTCCAAGCATCTTAAATACTAAGAACGCCAAACACAAACAAGAGGGAAAAACCAAAAGAAAAACGATACAAAGCTGCTAATCATGCCCACAAAGGTGACAATCAGCACGAGCGCGAGACTACACATCTTGGCCGGATAAAAACATCATCTCTTTATCAGTTAGTGTGACAGAAGGATCACTAATACAGCTATCAGGTTCCAAGCGGATGTGAAAAGCCTCCAAAATTTCCCGCGTTAGGTTGTCATTATGTTTTCCTAGGATGACGGTGTTAGACAACAGAGGGGTGCAAGTACCTTCTCTCCAGTGGCGGGCAAGGTTACAAGAAGACCCATTACCTCGGGACCTGTGGTGCTCACTAAGACGAGCGTTGATGCAACGTCCTGTCTGGCCAATATAACTCAACCCGCAAGTGCACGGAATCCTGTAGACAACCCCCACATTACAGGGCACAAAAGGGTTCTTATGGTTGGTCTGACAACCCCCAGTCTTTTTCTTCGCGGTTGTTGCCTTAGCCTTCTCTTCCACCTGCCTGCAAACACCTCTAAGTTTTTTAGGCGCTGAAAAGACCACATCAACATCGTATCTCGCCGCAACATTCTTCAAACCATGTCCCACACCATGCGTGTAAGGCACCACCACAAACTTCTTTTTTTCCCTTTTTGGCTTATCCCCGCTCTTGATCCATCTAAGAAGCTTATCGCATTCCCTGGAAATCACATGAGAAGGGTAACCACTAGATTTTAATCAGCCAACTTGACGCAAAATACTTTCATTGATTCTTTCAAGACATGACTTGTTCATGGCAGATTTCAGGCTAGAAAAAACAATGCCATTTTTTACCAGTTTTGTGTGGCTTGATTGGTAATTTAGAAAAGACTTGGTAGAGCGAGGGAAATATTCCCAACACAAATGACGCTCTTCCAACAACAGTCTTAAGTCCAGAAATTGAATTACATCTTGTTTAGGAAGTTCAGTCGTGAAAGTTAGTCCCATCGCGCATTCTCTGAAAACCTTCAGTACATCTACCACGCTACGCGTCAAGTAACCCTTCTTAACAAAAACAATACAATCATCGACATACCGAAAAATCCTCAGAACCAACCCGTCACATCTCCTGTCTATGGATCTGTCTACCCTGGCAAGGAAGATATTGGCTAACACAGGTGCTACTTTAGATCCTATGCACACTCCATCATTCTGCGCAAACGATTTCCCTTTCCATTCAATGACAGTTGAACGGAGGTAAAAAGACAGAATCTCTAAGAAGCTCTCAAGGGACACACCACATCTAGCAATAAAATCAGTTTCATTGTTGTAATCAGCGATGCACATTTTTACACTTTTCATGAGGTCATCATGAGGTAGAGAATAATATAGGTCTTGCACATCAATGCTGAAAGCATCACACCTTCCCGGGTTATTGGATTTTAGGAAGTCAACCAAAGCACCAGAATTAGAGATGTGAAAAGGATCCTCAATTATCAAACACGACAAATGCTTTTGAAGATAGCTAGACACGAAGAACTGCCAAGTGCCGTGCTCAGACACGATAGATCTGAAGGGAACATTGTCCTTATGCGTCTTTGCAGAAAAGAAAACCTGAAGGTGCGATCCTTTTGCGCTCTTCACAGAAGCCGCGAGGCGTTGCAAGTTGTTCTCCTCCAAAAGACGAAGGGCACTTGCCTTGACTTTGTTTGCTGTTTCGCTGGCAAGGACTGGGAAGTAAAGTGAAACAGGGCTTGTGGCAGGAACAGCGCAGCACGAGACAAGGAAGGGACACCAGCCTCCTCAAGTTGCATTTGTATAAAGACTGCTCCCAAGCTGAAGGAGCTTGTATTGCTTACTTTGCCGTGTCTTTCACTGTACCAATGTACATGTGAGACCATGTCCACGCGGCGTTCTTGTATAGACTGGGGCTGCGGCCTCTGATGCATGCGGGAGAAGAGAGTGCCCAAGGTGACTGACCATGCCTAAGAGTCGCCGCACACCAGCTACATCTGTGGGCGGATGACTTGTGCCCACATGTTAACTCCGAGGAAAGAAACTTTGTTCTGACAAAAACAGCCCTTTTCTTTATTCAATTCTTTTCTTTATTCCCCAATTGACTGTCTGCCGCGCTTGCGCAATGTATCGCCATGTCATATATATCTACAGGCTCTCTTCCGCAATAAACTGTTGCAAGTTAGCGCTCGTGTGTGTTCTTTCATGTCTTTGTCTGATGTTGCGCTATTTTATACGTTATGCACTACCAACAAGCCCAAACCGCCATCTTACTGGTCTTTATTCAAGGCAAATCCAGCCTGAAAAAACCTTGTGAGGACTTTTTTTTCTTTTTCTTTAATATGCATATAATGTAAAAACAAAATTCTAAGGACGATTATAATATTCCCTAATGCGAAATTTGAGCACAGCTCTGTAGGCATTTTGATTTTGCGATATATTGCAGTAAAGAATTTGAGAGATACATGTATGCATGCGCAAATAAACACTCTATTTTCAATTACGTACAAGCGCGAAAAACATGGACAAGGAAGGACTTGGACAACATGGGCACGCGTGTTGCCCAAGTCTTTTCTTAACCATGTTTTTTGCGCTTACACGTGATTGCAATACACCAACTAGACCAAAGGTCGTGCTCTTTATTTTCCATGGACACTCTTTCTTCAAGTAACACTCCTCTCCCAGTCTCTGATTGCCATGAAGGAGGCTTTGTAGTCGGAGAAATTGATAGAGATGTGTTCAGCCTGCTGCACCAAAACCTGGTTTATAAACGCACAGCTTATATTAGGAAGACAATGCTGTGGGTGGTACGGCCGTTGCGTACAATCTATTGCATGCAGCCCAGTTTACAGCACTGCCTGCCAATGAAGTGGAGCCTGGTGCGACTGTCAGGAGACAGAGCGCGGGTGTGTGTGCCGCCGCAGACAAACCTCCCCTCTCCTAGTCACCCTACTTCTGCACACGCAGTGGTGATGGACAATAGCCCGTGCGGCACAAACCACTCTGGAACCATTTATGAGCGAGCGGCAGTACTTTTGTTTGCTCGGTACAACCGGTCCAGAGGAGCGCGCTCACACTCCTCTCACACTCATACCTCGGCAACATGAAAGTTGGCTCAATCACACTCACACTCACGGCCTCTCGCATTCACATCCACTCACTCACACTCACAGCCACTCGTTCGCACTCAAAACCACTCATTCACGCTTGTGTCTACTCACTCACATTCATTCACTGTTTTCTTGTTTACTGACAACGGAGGGTATGAGAGATTTACTGCCACAGCCGACTGCGCTCGTTGCGCCCCTGGCATAGCCTGGGTCACACAGATGTGGTGATGAGCCGTCCAGCGCTATGTCGAGCTCTTTGAACAATTTTCACACTTTTTTTGCTCGAAGGAAGTGGTCGCTTATCATGTATATTCCATGTTCTGAACCAATGCAACGCACATGCACTTCCGTACTTGCTGCTGAGGCGACGAGTGCCTGCTTAGCATCAGCAAAGATGCTTAGACACGTTTCTGAACAGTATCCATATGCGTGTGTGGAGTTCTCCATTAGGTCTCAGAAGAACCAGTGCAAAAAAGAACAACGGACAAGAAACAAGGAGGACGACACAGACAGAAGCGTTGATCAGAAGCGCTGATCAGAAAACAGATGCGCTGAAGCTTTGCTGAAATTCCTCCATTAGGGGGAGCCAAGTTCAGGCACAGCTCCCCCCTCCCCCGCCGTCCTCTCACCTAGGCCCCTACGTTCAAAATGAAGTTCGAAGATTAGGAATGACTATAAAAGAATTAATTCAATGTGATGGAATGGCAAATTACACAAACTATTATTAAGCAGTAGTTTTTACTTTCATGTGTAACACTGGCGGGGGAGGGGGGAGGGCAATAGATGGCACAGAGAGGGTAGGCAGATGGTTTCTTGACACTCACAGATTAAACAAGGGAGGGGAAAGCCTCTCGGTGCTTGCCAATGTTTCAACAAGAAGACTTATCTTCGCCCAGACGAAGACAATTCCTCTTGTTGAAATATTGGCAAGCACCCTAAGGATTTCCCCTCCCTTGTTTAATCTGTGAGCATCGGCATAGGAACCATGCTGATCAGAAGTCAGAACCATACCTTGCATGCATGCAGCGGAAGCTTGTATGCAGTTGTTAACTTGCCAGGGCAGCCCGCAGCAGCCCACATTCCCAGCGGTGTAGTTCAACGTATGTGATGCTGATGGCAGCCTTTTAAAAACGGCTTTTTGGCCTCCTGGAAGACTGTGGGAGACCCTAATCCTTAGCTCTTTCCTGTTATACGAGAACAGTTCAGTGTCCAACATGCCGGTACCCTTCAACCTGTTTAAGAAAAGCTCCTTGCCCCCCACCCACCCCAAACCCCTGTCTCCTGCTCTCTTCTCGTCACATTTTTTGGCTGTGATGTCCACGGACTGATTTTCATTCGCTGCCATCTCGGTATTATTGGCAGTTTGAACAGCAGCACTCGCTTGCACAATACTAAAGCAAAATGAAAACTGTCGCCCCTAGCTTGTTTCTTATTAGCTTTCAATAGCTTGCACTGGTTTTCTTTTGTAGTATTTTCTCAAGCGAAAAGGTGACAATACTCATGAGTCATACTTTAGATCACTTTCCCGAGTATATGAGAATAAAGTTCTAACTGTATGTCCAACCAATCAAAAAGGGTGTGGCAAATGTGGCTGTCAGCTCACATTCACTACTGAAAATCGCTGCAACGTCACATCACTATCGCCATGAAACAATCACTTCTGGAGCAGATTAAAACATTACACACTACCACTTTGGTTCTCTCCTTGGCTTCAAGGCATCAGCATGTCTTATGCTACATATGCAAACAATAAAAACCACATGCTTGATTTGTGATGCAGGGTTTCTTCAACTATATGATAGAAACAAGAACCTCTGGCATTACCGATGTTGTTCGCAGGGGCGAAGCGCGAAAAGCTGTGTGCTGTGCGATATCAGTGCACGAATTATTCTGGAGCCCTCCACTATAGTGCCTCTTTCTTGCTTTCTTCTTTCGCTCCCTCCTTTGTCCCTTCCCTCACAGTTCATGCGTCCATTGAAATATGTGAGGCAGTTACTGTGCCATTTCCTTTTCTCAAAACTCAATTTCATTTTTTTTGCGTCGTTTCCGGGCTTGAGCCAACCTTGTGCAGCTCAAGAGCCTGGCCAAGTAGGTCAGGCTCTTCGAGTGGTTCTGGCCCAATAAAAAAATTAAGGCCAGAGCAGAGAAAAAAACGTAAGCGTCCAATGCAGTCCAATGCAGTATTCGAGATCCCATCTTATGCTAGTTATTGCCGAGAAGCGGACAGTTGTCGTTTCAGCAGCAAATATTGGGACTCTGCGTATATGAGCTTGAGTTGTGTAGAAGGCATGACAAGAGGGATCTACTTTTCTAGCAGTGGCAATTAGAAATTCAAAGTATCTGACACAACTAGTAGCGGCTCATTGCACCTGCAAGGGGCCTGCGCCCATGCCAACGGTGAATTAGTAAGATGAACAGCTACGAAAGATTGCGCCCCTGCGCCAGCAGAGTCCTCTGTTTCTACTGTCCAAAGACATCGGGATGATAGTTCACACTGCCTCGAGTGCCCTGGCAGTGAATATTTTCTTCCCTTCACTGTCAACACTACGAAAATAGCTAAGCAGATACCGTCATCGCGAAAGGCATGCTACAAACTGCTGTTGCGTCCACCCGCCACTCACATCCACTTTCCACTCACGTCCCTCACTCCCACTCTCATCAACTCAAATCCACTCATAACTAATGTCCACTCACCACTCTTTCTACTGACACTCACTCACACTCATCTCCACTCACGCTGACAGGCACTCACACTCATGACCCCCCATAGTCACATCCACTCACTCACACTCACACTGACAGCCACTCACCCACACTCACACTCCTGACCACACACACTCACATCCACTCACTCACAGACGTGAGTGTGAGTGAGGCGATATGAGTGCACTCATGAGTGAGTGTGCCGACCTATGCTCACACACGGTTACACTGACGGCAACACGGCTCAACCCTTGCATGGGCGCATAAAAGCTGCACTCTAAAATACTCAAGACTATTTTGGACCCATAGCCAGAGGGCTAGTGTTTGGTCCAATACAAACTATGGTACAAGGGTAAGTAGAAAAAACAGCAACAGTTCATAAAAGACTATAGATAATAGAAACAAAAGAGTAGCAATTCACACAAGTTTTCTAATGGCCAACCAGGAATGTCTTAAATGAGGGTACAAAATTATTTTTAGCTGATTAGGAAATTCTATTCCAGATCTGGGCACCATTAAATTCAATTAGACTTTACCCATAATTGTTATGGCACGGCGAGAGGTTAAAATTGTGATGGGTTGCAGCTCTCGTGGTTCTGGTGGGAAGTGGTTGGAAGTCTGAAGAGGTCTAAAGAAAATGGGTCATTAAACACTAGAATACTGAGTAATATTGCTGCAGCTTTTAGTCTGTATACACCATGCACAAAACGATGGCTGCGCAGCCTGTTAGAAAGCCCGCGAAGCGTGAGCGGGCCATCTGCCGCTTTCCCTGTCCGTTTCAGCCCACTTTCGCGGTGCACTTGTGTTTTGATAGCTTACATCATGTGCAGTATTGCTTAGTTGCGAATCTATTTTCATGTAAGTTTTGAGTGAGTTAAAGGAATGTACTTCTATGTAGCTGGCTGCTCGAAAACTTTTAAAACTCTGCAGGAACACGCCCTTCTGTCCTCTCCGCGCCTTCGCTCAACAGCGGTAGATCGTGGCTGTTCAACAATAAACATAAAAGTTTGCGTCATATTCAATTTGCACGCGACAGCGTTTATTTCCTTTCTTGTATTTCTGTCTCCCCCCCACATTCAGTTATTTTTTTCACGCGTAGTCGCCTCATAATGGCTTGAAAGGTGCAAAACAGGCGCGCTGCTTGCAAATGCCATAGGTCACCCACCTTTTGATGTAAGTGCACTTTTAAAGAAAAAAAAAAGGAAAGAAACAGCCAAGTTGTGAGTGGCTCACTGCTTCTGTATGCTTCTAACAATGAGTTGGCTATATCGAGAAGCAGATGACGGCTGAAAAGAATGCACCACACAAGACCGCGTACCCACGCCTATTGTGGCACTGACTGTCGCTCAACATTTAAGTTACACCCAAGTGCAGTCTATCGATTTAAATATATCGATGAAAGATCTCTTCACTATGCATATGTTGATAATCTGCCAGGTCGGCCGCGCTATTTATAGCAATTCGGCCACTCGTGATCAAGCGGCTTTGTTAATGCACTCGCATTTGTGAGCGCTGTACTCTTGCGATGTTACAGATTGTGAGCACTTTGTCGTATGTCGTATGCCCCACAAGTGTTTTATGCACCATACTTAGTATCACGAATTTTACACTGCTTCGTCTGCTTTGTTACTGCTTGGTAATGTTGCTGGACTCGATTCATTATGTTTGTCCATGGGATGAATTAGATCGGACCGAACTGGACGAGGTTTTCCAGGTGTACACTAGGTATTGCACCTAGAAAGCCACCCTAATTCATGTGAAGCGAATGTACCCACCCTTTAAATGCAAACATTAAAAAAAGAAATGGTTTGCTCTTCTCAGTAGGGCACTGTCTCAGCGATTGCCTTTATGGTATAATCTCAATCACTTTCCCTGAGAAGAGCATCCATTTGCTCCACGCTTAAAACGATGAGAGCACTTCAGATATGTGCACGGCATACCAATGGAATAGAATTCTTTCGTAAGAAGGTCCATTCCTGTGCTTTCTTATCAGGCTGATCGTACTATTCACCAGCGACAATTAGATTACTCTGTTGTAAATAATATGAATATTAAGTTTTTTCACGTTAAAGGAGTATAAACATCTAACTTTTGGGTGCGTGTTTTCTTGTTTGTAATGATGCGCAAGGCATTATTATGCAAAGATTACCACATGTTATTCTCCTACGACCGCTAAATAATTTATAATCGAATTTATTTCTCGTGCTGTTTCAGTTTCAACAGCCGAACGAGGAGTGTGACGTCAAAGAGAGGTTATAGGGCATGTGAGGCATGAAAAACTGCAATATAATCGATGCTTCTACATTCATTGCCATTCCGGCTCTTGAGGAAGGCTCGCTTCAGCACTGCAGTGAATTGAAACGATAAAGCAGCGATTATATCTCAGTTTTTTCATGCCTCACATGACCTAAAACCTCTATTTTTACCTTGTCAATGTCATTAAAAGAGTAATACATGAAGATGGAAATTCTACACCAAGATGTGATGCACGTTTGCTCAATTTTCGCCACGTCCCCTTCATACATCTTGTGAAGGACGTGTGTGTTTTCAGTCCTTCTCGCTAAAATTTTTCCCTGAGAAGTCCAAACAACTTGTGAGCTTTACCTAACAATATCTTCTTTTCAACACAGAGGTACTCATTTATCATCATCATTCATCATTTATTAACCCTTAAGGGTCCCGTAGGGACATTACATAAGGGGGGGGTACAAAGTGTCCGACGGTCATACATATGAAAAGGAAAACAAAATAGAGAAAAATAGGCAAAGCAATAGAGAAACAAATTAATATAGTCAATCAAAGAAAATGTGAAGAAGCATACAGAAATACACACTACAGTAATACAACGTGTCCAATAAAGTGTTTGACCGTTTTGCAGTGCATCATAGCTGACAAAGGGTATAAGAAAGTTTTATTATTCTTTGAAATGATCAACGAGTAGCTGCCTAAAGTTGGAAGGATTAGTCTCAACAACAATGTTTTCGGGTAGGTTATTCCAGAATTCGATCACACAAGGAAGAAACGATTTGTTGAATGCATTCGTGGAGCCGTGCAAGCGTTGTATGCTAGAGGAATTAAATAAGCGGCGAGATGATAGTACCGGAGTGCGCAGGAGGTTTTCCCGAAGTGCTGGAAAGTTAAAGTACAGTTTGTGGAAGAGGCACAGAATTGAAATTTTTCGGCGAAGCGCTAAAGATTTCAGACCGAGAGATGATTTCATGACAGTAACACTGAGCCGAGGTTTGTACTGCGAGGTGATGAAACGTGCTGCCCTGTTTTGGATGGCTTCTAGTGAGTCCACCAGGTAGGCCTGGTGAGGGTTCCATATTGTTGAGTCGTATTCAAGTTTGCAGCGAATATATGTTACATATGCTAGTTCTCTGATGGCTGGAGAAGACAGCGCAAGTGATCTGATGAATCCAAGTGTCCTGGAAGCACTAGCACATAATTTCGTTATGTGATCTGCCCATGTTAGACTGGTCGTTATCTCAATGCCGAGGTACCTGTATGAATTAGTTTTGAGACAAGTCTATGGAGTTCAAGGTGTATGGAAAATAGAGACTGGAGCGTTTGCATAAAATGTGCATGAATTTGCATTTTGAAACATTGAGCTGCATTAGCCAGTCGGAGCACCACTTTTGGATTCTGCTGAGATCTTCCTGTAATATTGTCTGATCACTGCTGTTGCTGATGTGGCTATAGATGACACAATCGTCAGCGAGAAGAAGGACGGTTGATGAGATACCAGAAGGTAGGTCGTTGATAAATATTAAAAACAGTAACGGAGCAAGCACCGATCCCTGGGGGACCCCGGAGATTACTCTAGTAGTTTTGGATGTATGACCGACGATGACTGTGAACTGTTGGCGGTTAGTTAAGAAGCAGTGCATCCAGGATAAAGTAAGACGGTAGAGTGACAGACAGGAGAGTTTGGACATCAGATGTTGGTGGGGGATGCAATCGAAGGCTTTGGCAAAATCTAAGTAGATGATATTGGTCTGAAAAGAGGAATCTAAATTTAAATGAAGATCAGTAGTTAGCTCGCAGAGCTGTGTTTCGCACGAAAAGCCTGCCCTGAAGCCATGCTGATTGGGAAAGAAAAAGAAATTCTGATCGAGGTGAGATGCAATATGTGAGTATAGTATATGCTCGAAGAGTTTACACGAGATACATGTCAATGAAATCGGTCGGTAATTCGAGGGGTCGGTGCGATCTCCAGCTTTGAAAATTGGCACAACTCTGCTTATTTTCCAGTCCTCCGGAAGTTGGCGAGTTTCGAGAGATTGAGCGAAAATCAGTTGTAGGATTTGGCTTGTAACGTATTTTGTTCCTTTGAGGATCTTGGCGTGGATGTTTTCTGGTCCAGGAGAAGTTGATGGTTTCAGATTGTCAATGAGATTTGAGATTCCCTCCGATGTGATGACACTAGGTGGCATAGGTGCATAATTAAGGTTAGGCAGGGCAAATTTGTTGCTTTCTGGGGGCTCATGGGTGAAAACGGAGGTGAAATACGTGTTCATTACGTCAAAGCGCTCGAGATTTGTAACATCGGAGCCATCACGCGCCTTCAAAGAAATATTGTAGGAACGGTTTTTAGTAGGCATGAGTAGGTTCCAAAATTTTTTCGGGTTCTCCCGTATTATGCGCATGAAATCATGACAGTAAAATTTTCTTTTCGAAGACCGTAATAGCTGTGTGTATTCGCATAGGCAATCGATGTATTTCTGCCACCTCACAGCGCATCCTGATTTCTTGGCAATGCGGAAAAAGCGTTTCTTCTTTCGAGACAATTTCCTCAGTGCATCTGAGTACCCCAGTTTACCTGCGTCCCCTCGGATATAGATAAGTGGGACATAAGCGTCTACAAGAGATAAAAGTTTTTCTTTAAAAGGACACCAGTTTTCATTCACCTATTTTGTGTCTGGAAATTCCAAAAGTGTAAAGGAAATCTTCAAGATGGGCGTTAATGCTAGCGAAGTCTGCCTTTGAATAATCTCGGATCTATTTAATAGACGGCTGGAACATAGGAGTTTCAATGGAAAGGTTGAAAGATATGAGGCAGTGATCACTTAATCCACTAGTACACGAAAGCGATTCGATCAAATCAGAGTTAGAAACGAGGACTAGGTCGAGAATGTTTAAACCTCGCGTTGGGACACACATTGCTTGAGAAAGGTTGAAGGTAAGGACTAGTTCTAAAAAGTTTGGATTGCCGAGATGACGCAGTCAGGTTTTCCCAATCAATGTCAGGAAAATTGAAGTCGCCACAGACTGTAAGATTGGCGTGAGGGAATCGAGACTGCAAGTCCTCGAGAACGGAGTGAAGATCATTAACAAACGAGGGATCGGTATCAGGGGCTCTGTAGCATGCAACTAGCACGTTGTGTGACGATTCGTGCACATGCACCGGTGCCACGGCGAGCCGGTCAGTGACTTTTCCTGGAGACGGTTGGCCGCGCCGTCCTGGCGTCGGGTCGCAGCGGAGAGACATGACCATATTTGGTTGTGGCGGAGAAACATGACCATATATGGTAACCGTCGACGGCCCTGTCGAACGACGCTTGAGTGTCCCCATCATTATGCACCCCTCGAGAGCCACGGGGGAGTGGACAAAGGCGCGGCCACGGCTGAAGAAAGAAGCAAAGGCTTTAAAAGCGGAAGCCGACGGGAGGAAGGGGGAGAGCGATCGGGGCGAGTGGACGAGAGGGCCGGAGACGGAGCGAGGCAGAAGACTGGGGCTGCGCATTGACCTGAGCCCGGGGTCTAGCCGTCGCTAACATTTGACCTTCGCCAATGCGCCTCCACGCCTGGCAGCTCATCCAACGACCAGCCGAGAACGAGGGCAGCACAGTCACGAGGAACTCCCAGCCCGGCCGCTGCAGACAACCAGCCATTCATCGAGCCCGTGCCACACCACGCTGACTCAGCCCCGGCGACGATGAGTCCAGCTTCTGTCCCGTGAGCGGCATCGAGCCAGATGCTTTAATTAAATCACTTCAAAATCATTTTGGAGTCTGTGCATCAATCTCCTCATGCCCAGTGTGGACCCAGGGCCATTTTAAGAAACTGGTTCATCACATTGGTGTCAGAAGTGGGGTCCACACTTAAATCATTGGGCAAAAGCTGGACTGCACCCCCGGCGAGAGGAGCTTGAGGCACTGACTATATTTGGTCTAATATGGAAGAAGCCCACTCGAGTGCACAGCCCTTTGGGGCAAGCGTACTTGCATTAGCAAACATGGTGGAGAGATTCACTGGCGACGGTCAGGGGCCGTCTATTGTTGAATTTTTTGACATGTTGGAGCAGGTGTGCAAAATGGCGGGTTAACGGATGCACAACAGCTGGGAATGGCGAAATGTCGCATGTCAGGGGCAGCACATGATTTTGCCTGGAGAGATGAGGGAGTCAGGAAGGCGGGCCCGTTGGCCGAATTTAAAAAGCTAGCGTTTAAATATTTTGACAGGGAACCTTCTAGCGTAAAGCTCAGGCGGTTCCTCGAAGCTCGGCAGAAGCCGGGGGAAGACGCACGTGCGTTTGCCTCCTGCCTTCGCTTCCTTGGGAACGAAACCCTAGCGCGAGAACCGGGGCCTGATAGTTCGAAGCAAAAGCACGCCAGAGAGCTGCTTCTGGAGCAGATGACGTCCCAGTTCATCACTGGCTTGAGGGATCCGATGCGCAGGTTTGTTCTGTCTAAGGCGCCGTCTACTTTTGAAGGAGCGGTAGAGGCAGCTGTAGACGAGGAGCGTAATGGGTTGCTTGTCTCCAGTGAGGAGAAGGTGCGGCTTGTAACAGAGCCAAAAAGTGCAAGCGCCGACGCGAATGTTACTCAGTTGACCGATAGGCTAGACCGGCTGGAGGCGCTCCTCGCGGAAGGCCTACAGTTAAATAACAGGGGCAATTTCCAGAACCGTGAAAGGAGGCAGGTTCGCTGTTATGCTTGCAGAGGGTACGGACACGTTGCCAGATACTGTCCCGAGCTAAACCGCGAATCTGGTACGCCAAATGGGCAGCAGCGCACGCCGACCAACACGGGGATGGAACAAAGATATATTGTGCCAAAAAACGCGTAGAGTCCCCCGCAGCCGAGCCGGTTGGGGGGGAGAGCAGTAATAGCTGTGCTATTGTAAGCGTTTTTGGAGAATCCTGCCCGATTGCCAAATTCGTGGTAAACGGGGTCACTTGCAATCTGTTGGTTGACACTGGCTCCCGGATAACGCTCCTTAAGCAAAAGTTTTTTGATCTGCTGACAGGGAAGGGAGACAGGCAGGTGCATGAGGCCCGAGAATCTCCGAAAGTAAGATTCGTGGGCATCACAGGAGCTAACCTCGGCACGGGAGGACTGTACCTTTTGCGCTTCACAATCGGGAACAAAAGTTTTGACCATCCCAGCTACATTTGTTCCGATGCTGTGTCGTTGCCGGATGGTATATCGGGCCTCGTAGGTCAGGACCTGTCACGGCAGCATGGCATCGATCTCATATTAAGCCAGAACTGCCTTTCCTGTCGCGGGGCTTTGGTCCCATTAGCAAATCGAGAGGCCGAGTACGTTGCACGAGTGGACTATGGGGAACAGAGCGCGAAACAGGGCTCGCTAACACACGCGGGCGTTAGTGTTAGGACAACGACAGAAACAGTGGTGCCGCCTCGGTCAGAGATAATCTGTGCGGGAGCGATGTCAGCTCAGATTGATGAGGGACACATAGGAGTCGTTGAACCTATAGAGGGGCTCGCAATAGGACTGAGTGTGGCGGGCTGTTTGGTCACGGTTGACTCAAAGAAAAGGGTTCCCGTCCGCTTATGTAACTACTCGCAACAAGAGCTTCACCTGCTGAAAAACAAAAACATAGCTACATTCTCCACGGCTGAGGTAGATGAGCAGGGTACCCCGATTTGCACTACGGGCCTCGTCAATGAAAGGAAAGGAAAAGAAGGGAACCTGCAGTTTGACCTCTCGCACATCGACTGCAAAGAGCGAGGAAGAGTTGAGGGTCTCCTACAGCGCTACTCGGATGTGTTCGCTGCATCGAAGCTAGACCTGGGAAAGTGCGGAGTGATTAAACATTGCATTACGACTGGCGACTCGCC
The DNA here is from genome assembly GCF_052857255.1 of Amblyomma americanum. Lineage (NCBI taxonomy): Eukaryota > Metazoa > Arthropoda > Arachnida > Ixodida > Ixodidae > Amblyomma > Amblyomma americanum. The sequence continues at coordinate 12,877,816 of NC_135500.1, forward strand.
ACTAGTGTACTAACGGGCCTATAGAATTCCCTACTCGCAAAGAGAGGAAATGGATAGGCAGGTCCAAGAGCTAATCGACAAAGGCATTGTTGAGCATTCCAAGTCGCCGTGGGGGGCACCGGCACTTCTAGTTGAGAAACCTGATGATTCATTTCGACTGGTAATAGACTACCGGCGATTGAATTCCATTACAAGGATAGATCCCTACCCGCTGCCATAGGTGCAGGAAACCCTCGCGCAGCTTGGGTCAGCCAAGTATTTTACAGTTGTCGACCTCGCATCGGGGTTCTGGCAGATCGAAATGGATCCAAACGATGTCGACAAAACCGCATTTAACACCCCGTCTGGCCACTTTCAGTGGAGACGCATGCCGATGGGACTTGTTAACAGCCCTGCAGTCTGGCAGAGAACTGCGGACGTAATCTTGGCCGGTTTGCTGGGAAAGAGGTGCTTCATCTACATGGACGATATAATAATTTACAGCAGCACCTTTGCCGAACACTTGGAGGCCATTGAGGAAGTGCTGGTCAGATTGCGAGCTGCTGGCTTAAAATTGAAACCTTCAAAGAGCCAAGTTCTACAGCGGCAGGTCAAATACCTTGGACATATCGTTTCCGCAGACGGCGTAGAACCTGAAGCGGGAAAGTTAAGTAGCGTCCGCGACTTCCCTAGACCAACTGGAGTTCGAGGCGTTCGCGAGTTTCTTGGCTTAGTCGGATACTACCGAACGCATGTGAGAGATTTCGCCCGAATCGCAAAGCCACTGACTGCACTAACAGCAAAAAACATAGAGTTCGTATGGTCGGGGGAGGCAGAGGTGGCGTTCGAAGAACTAAAGGAAAAATTAATAACCGCTTCCTTGCTAGGATATCCAAACTTCAGCCAGCCTTTCATTGTAGCGACTGACGCCTCGAAGTTTGCAGCGGGTGCAGTGCTGTCTCAAAATTTTGACGGCAAGGAGCACCCTATCGCGTTCGCGAGCCGGCAATTCAGTCCAGTCGAGCAGCGGTACAGTGCCACTGAGCGGGAGTGTCTTGCAGTGGTTTGGGCCGTGCGGCACTTTCGGTACTACCTCTATGGCCACAGATTCAGGCTAGTGACCGACTGCCAACCCCTTAAGTGGCTTCTAAAGGTGAAGGATCCGAGCTCGCGCCTCGCGCGCTGGAATCTGCAACTTCAGGAATACGATTTCGAGATAGAACACAAGCCAGGCAAGGTGCACACTAACGCGGACGCATTAAGTCGAGCTAACCTGGTACGCACCGTGAATGAGTTTTGTCCGGCCACAGATACAAACGATCTCCGCACCGAGCAGCGAAAGGACAAAGGGCTAGAGAAAACATTTCATGCGATTTCTGGGGGGATCGCCCTGGATCCCGACAATTGTTACTTTGTTGACAACGAAGGAACCCTACGAAAGCGCACCCGGCCTACGCGGTCAGGAAGGAAGGCTAGCCAGGTGTGGGAAAGAGTGGTGGTACCAAAGTCAATGGTGCCGCACGTCTTGAGGGTTTTTCACGATGCCCCATACGCGGGCCTTTTTGGAGTAATGAAGACGCAAAGGAGGTTGGAGCGCTACTACTATTGGCAGGGCATGCGTTCAGATGTTAAAGAGTACTGCGCTAACTGCCGTTCTTCCCTGGAAAGAAAAACTCCGAAAAACCGCAGGCCGGCCCCCCTTCAGGAATTCGAGAAAGTCTCGACGCCTTTTGAGAGGGTTGGCATGGATATCCTAGGCCCACTTCCGACTACGACAACAGGAAACAAATATGTACTGGTGTGCGTTGACCACCTAACGAAGTATGCTGAGAAAACAGCGCTGCCCGACCAAAAAGCAGAAACTGTGGCACGTGCCTTTGTAAAAACAGTGGTTCTGCGGCACGTGGTTCTGCGGCACGCCGTTCCGCGGCAGTTGTTAACGGATCAAGGGTCAAACTATGTGTCGAGGTTGATGAAAGATGTGTATAACCTTCTGGGAATTGACAAAAGACAGACCACCCCTTATCACCCGGCTTGTAACGGTGCTGTGGAGAGGCTTAATCAAACAGCAAGCAAACTGTTATCCCATTATGTTTCGCGAGACCAACAGGGTTGGGACCTCTGGATACCGTTTGCTGGTTTTTCTTACAACACGGCGGTGCACGAGGGCTCCGGTGACTCCCCTTTCTACCTCTTGTACGGTCGCGACCCAGACACACCGAATGCGGTGGTTGACGGACAGAGACGGGTGCCATACGGGTCACTAGATGATTATCGAGCCGAACTGACGTCTCGATTGCAAGTGGCCCATGACGTAACAGCCGAAGCAGTACGGGAAGCAGCCGACAAAAGAAAAAGGCGGTTCGACACTAGGGCTAGGGCGGTTCCTTTCAGGGTGGGAGACCGCGTATACCTTGAGTGTGTGCAGTTAACGCCCAAATGGAAAGGACCTTACCGCATAGTAGAGCAGCTATCGCCGGTTAATTTTCGGATTCGGGAGATCGCAGGGGCCTCAACCGCTGTGGTCCATGCTAACCGGTTAAAGCAAGCACCAACATGCTCGCCTCTTTCTGAAACGGCTGCCTCAAGGGAACAGGAGGGGGAGGATAACCTTCGCACGGAGCCCGCCATTGTAAATAACCCTGCATTGCAGAAAAGCGGTCAGAGCGGCCGGCACAAAAATTTCAGTCCATGTGATGAACTGGAACACTTCATGCAGTCGCAGCTCGGAGGCGCCCTTCTCGAGGAGGAGGCATTCCAATCTGGCAGACGTATTCCAGCCGCTAGGTACTACCTCCGTAACCAAGTAGTGGACAGGGAGGTACCTCACTAAGACTACATTTCCTTGTTTTGTACATTACAAGTGCGCTTCGTTTAGTTTCATTTTTTGTTCGTTCTCTTGTTTGAGATGTTGTACATACTGTTAATTATGGTCTTATATTGTGCACTCGAGTGGTATCTACGGTGAAGAATTGTTCTGAAACTCCGCTCTGGCTCGGTGCTCGCGGGGAAGAAAGGAGTGACTTGTGCGGGATACTGGCCCGAACAGCGCGGCGTGTGTGTGTGCGTGTGTGTGTGTATGACGAATTCCTAATGTTCAATGAACATTCCTTTTAAGAAGGAGCGGATGTGACGATTCGTGCACATGCACCGGTGCCACGGCGAGCCGGTCAGTGACTTTTCCTGGAGACGGTTGGCCGCGCCGTCCTGGCGTCGGGTCGCAGCGGAGAGACGTGACCATATTTGGTTGTGGCGGAGAAACATGACCATATATGGTAACCGTCGACGGCCCTGTCGAACGACGCTTGAGTGTCCCCATCATTATGCACCCCTCGAGAGCCACGGGGGAGTGGACAAAGGCGCGGCCACGGCTGAAGAAAGAAGCAAAGGCTTTAAAAGCGGAAGCCGACGGGAGGAAGGGGGAGAGCGATCGGGGCGAGTGGACGAGAGGGCCAGAGACGGAGCGAGGCAGAAGACTGGGGCTGCGCATTGACCTGAGCCCGGGGTCTAGCCGTCGCTAACGTTCGACCTTCGCCAACGCGCCTCCACGCCTGGCAGCTCATCCAACGACCAGCCGAGAACGAGGGCAGCACAGTCACGAGGAACTCCCAGCCCGGCCACTGCAGACAAACAGCCATTCATCGAGCCCGTGCCACACCACGCTAACTCAGCCCCGGCGACGACGAGCCCAGCTTCTGTCCCGTGAGCGGCATCGAGCCAGATGCTTTAATTAAATCACTTCAAAATCATTTTGGAGTCTGTGCATCAATCTCCTCATGCCCAGTGTGGACCCAGGGCCATTTTAAGAAACTGGTTCATCACAGTTGGTACAAGAGGGAAAAGAGAATTTAATGCACAAAATTTCACAATGACTGGTAATACTAACTAGGCAGAAGAAAAGCTTGATTTCACCAGAGCAAGGATTCCGCCTCCCCTGCGGTCTACTCTGTCTTGCCGGTACACATGAAATGACTGATTGTCGTGAAGTAGTTCTAAATACTGAATATCGGGTGTAAGCCAAGATTCAGTGAATAATGCGATGTCTGTGCTGTGGTGGTCAAGAAGGGCTTCAACCGTTTCTTTTTTAGGCATGTAACTTCGAATATTTGTTAGCAAAAGCGAGGTTTTATGATAGGCTACAATAGGGCGTGGGCACTGGGAAGGACTGCAAAGATGAGATTAAAGAAAAAGGAATGCGGTCACTGACCATGTCATGAAATTCAAAGACGTTTCGGAACCTCGTACGGGTTCCTTGATCACTGAGCGGTACAAGAAAGAAGTACATCCAGGAATGGCAAAGAGCCGTCTTTCTCAAGTTCAAGGGTGAACTGTATATGCGCATTCTGGGCATTTAGGCTGTCCAGGAAGCGTGTGACGTCTTGTTTCTTCAAAATGCACTTTATAGACTATCAGGCTATCTTCACCAGGTGTTGAGTCCTCTAGCCGGCAAGACATCAACGCATGTCGGAAATTCGTCCACGTTTGCTTCTAAGTTACATGGCATCTCGCTCAGTGAAGACGACATTATGGTTTCGTTGGACGTGACATCGCTTTTTACTAGCGTACCAGTGGATTTAGCAGTAGCTACATGTGAAAAAGCCCTGGAAGCTGACACTGGTCTCCCTGGCCGCACACCCTTTGACGTTCCGGAACTTTGCGAGCTGCTGAGATTTTGCCTTGGCAACACTTATTTTTCCTACAGCGGCAGTTTCTATCAGCAGACACAAGGCACGGCAATGGGGGCATTAATATCGGTTACAACGGCCAATTTAGTAATGGAAGCCCTGGAAGAAAAAGTGCTAGCCACCTTCATTCCTGCACCCAAGGTATTCTACCGCTACGTAGACGACTGCTTCTGCATTTTGAAGAAACAAGACGTCACACGCTTCCTGGACAGCCTAAATGCCCAGAATGCGCATATACAGTTCACCCTTGAACTTGAGAAAGACGGCTCTTTGCCATTCCTGGATGTACTAGTTCGCAGGGATGAGGGCGCCCTCACCTTCTCGGTCTATAGGAAGCCTACGCATACAGGTCGCTACCTCAATTTTATGTCGTGTCATCCGGCTGGCCACAAGACGTCGGTGGTATCGTCTTTAATAACACGTGCCGTACGCATATTGTCAGATGAAAATTCATTGCAAAACGAGCTGAGGACGATTCACCGAGAACTGACTAATAACGGTTACCCTAGTCGCTTTGTCCACAATATTCAGAAGCGGATCTTGCAGCCGGAAACACAAAGCAACAAGACATTCCAGGCGCGTGCTGCCATTCCTTACGTGCAGGGAATCAGCGAAGCACTATCCCGCGTGTTTGCAAAATATGACATGCGCATTGCCCACATCCCGACCAGCAAGCTCCGTAACCAGCTCGTGAACGTGAAAGATAAACTGCCGATTGAAGCATTTCCAGGTGTCATCTACCAGATCCCATGTGCTGATTGCCCCCAGGTTTACGTTGGCGAAACAGGAAAGTTCTCCAGAAGGCTTAACGACCACAAACGTGACGTCAGAAATAATAATCACACGACGAACGCCATTGCCGAGCATGTGCAAGAGCATACTCATATGATTGACTGGGACCACGCCACTGTCATCGCGAAGGAAAAGAACGTGTCATCTCGGCGGCTGATGGAATCTCTAATCATACAATCGACGCCAGCTACCATGAACCGGGTGCAAGGAACCATGCCACCCATCTACGCACGCTCCTCGTGCCACGTGTTACGTATATAAGTCGCGACAATTTCTTGTACCGCTCAGTGATCCAGGAACCCGTACGAGGTTCCGAAACGTCTTTGAATTTCATGACATGGTCAGTGACCACATTCCTTTTTCTTTAATACAATGCCTGACCAGACGAACTTTCGTCGAACCATTGATTAAAGATGAGATTGCGGGTCCCGCGGTACTTGCAGTGATCGCTATGGTTTCAGCTCAACTTTGGAATCCGTATCTGCATGATAGACGAAATGCTTTTTGCCGATGAGTAGCTTATCAAAACGAATCTTAAACGATGCTTTGCTTTGTTGACCATAACAAAAAAGTTTCTTTCTAGCTAACGAACTTTAGCGCTAAATAATCTTCGCGAACAGAAAATGCTGTTTCCTTGAGCTTCGGCCCGGCAAGCAATATTCTCGATTTGTCTTTGATGTGTGCTAGCTTGACAATGATTGGACGGTTTTTTCCTGTCTCGAAGCGACCCAAACGGTGCGCACTTTCGATCTGATGGTTAACAATTGAAATTTTGAGCTTTTCGGAGCAAAAGGAAACAACATGAGCTTCGGACTGTTCCCAGGCTTCACCGAGTTCGTCTGTGATGCCGAAGAATAAAAATAAAAGGTTCGAGCGGCGTGAGCGATTCTCGGCATCGTCATACTTATCCATCAACAGTTTGTTGATAAAAGCTTAGTGAAGTCAGAGATGGTTTTAGGAGCAGCGCCACTTTCAGAGTTTTTTAAAGGATTTCAACGCGCGATGAAAGTCGACGTATGGAGTCCTCAATGCATTTGCGCAGATCTAATCACAGCAAGCTCTGACAGAATGGTGTTCTGGCTAAGTTCGATGCATAGTACTGCTTGAGAGATTGATTCTAAACATGGGGGTCATTGTCCTCAAACCAGAGAAGACTGACGTTCAGGTTTCTTTTCCTGGCAGCAGAAAGCACTCTGTCACAACAACGAGTGCCTCACAATCACATCTGGTTTCATCTTGTCTTTGGACGGCACCCTATGTAGCTGCTACATCAATGTCACCTTAAGAAACCGCCATTCTGAGCCATGTAGCTACTTTCCACACAGTTTTTCCTAGGTCCTAGCCAGTAACAACCGGGAGGCCCTTCATTTCAATGTTCATGCTCTGGATATACTATCTGAGTTCTATGATTTCTTGTTTTGCGTTAGCAAGGTACTCTTTTAGCTCTTGGTTCTTCGCAGTAACTTGGTGGGCTTGAGCCTTTACTTCGGCTAGCTCTCTGTGAAAGTTCTGTATATTGTTCCTTAACTCTTTAAACGTCTCGTTCATGAAGGTATTATGATTTTCTCATGCCTGTGATCTTAGAGTAAATTTCCCCGTTTGAACTCATGAATCCACCCTTTCACATCGATCTTCATTTCCCCAGCGAACTAGTCTCAGAACCAAATCGATGAGTACTTTAACAACTTCCTTAATGAAATTAGGTTGTTTATCCCCACTGGCTTTAGCATTCCTGGCATATCTGTGAATATTTTCAGCCGAAGAAGATTAAGATCACAGGCACTAAGTAATTATGAGTGGCTAGAACACGCACGAAAGAAAAGCACAGCTCTTGACACAAGAAAAGTCACCTACAGCAGCCGCAGTGGCAGAACTGAGGCAAACAACAACTGAAAATTTACCACACATGAAAAATGCAGAAAAGCCCACGCACTGCCACTGCCAAGTGACAGCATATGCGCCCGCTTGATGCTGGCAATAAGTCTGAGGATTGCAGCCAGCCCAGACACATGGCGATGCTCGTAAAAGCACCACTAAGAAAACCACTGAACGTCATATCCGAGTAGCCCGAAGGCACACAGCAGTGTCAGTGCTAATATCCCAGAAATACTGTTTGAAAACCTCTGGCCAGGATCATGCTGGGGAATGCAGAAAAGCTTGATTATCGAACATCCATGCACCACCGCTACTGCTGCCAAAGGCGAGTGTCATGTTCTTCTAAATAGCAGCCAAAGACCAGGACAGACCTTCCAGAATTGTTGGCATTTGCGTCTGAAAAAATACTGGTGCTGATGTGATGTCAAGGAGCATCCGACAAAAATGGTAGCGCCCAAATGATGTCATGAAGAGCTCTTGAGATTCTTCTGCGAGCTTGACTTGAAAGCCAGATGTTGCGTCCAGTTAAGTGAATATTTTAGCATCTCCAAGAATGATCTTATGTCGGTAGATTACAGCGTTCCCGCAAGACAACTTGTTTCAACTTTCTAAGGTCAACACACAGCCTGTAGATCCCGGAAGCTTTTGGGACAACCACAAGACCATTGCATTGCCTTGTTTACCTTGCATATCAGTCCCGCTTGCAGAGTAGGAATGCATTGTGGCATGCTGAGGATGTACCATCCGGCTGAAGGCGCATCCTGTACTTTTGTCAATGAGTGCAGAATCCTTGAAATTGAGAGTTGGATGAACTTGTCTACAAACTTGACAACTCCCAGAGCTTCCAATGTCAGAAAGCCCAACAGCGATACTGACAGGGCCTTGACGACATACAAATGTAAAACAAAGTGCCTTTCCAACAAGTGTGCCTTTTCATGGCAGAGCCACTGTCAAGAATCCCAGGATGCTGAGTGGCTGTTCGCACGGTCTCAAGAGGATGCTGTCAACTCAGTCGAAGGTCTGTGGAAGGTGTGGGAAGGTATCTGAAATGGCAGAAACCCCTGCACCCAAACTGACTTTGAAGATCTCTTTGCAGTTGTAAGGGTGGTTTCAAAGTAATTTGCATTATCCAAACTGCGAACTGTGTCCAGCTGGATTGTTGACACCCTGGCCTGCCTTCCCTTTCGAGCACAACAGGCATTAACAAAATGGCTTTTACAAACATGATAATCTCCTTTCAAATCCAACAAGCATCGTGACGACGACAATGCACTTCACCATGGCCATCAACCTAAGATTGGCGCTGGCCAGGTGCTGCTGCAGCCTAAGTTACACTAGGTCCTGAAATGCACAAATGCAGTGCCCAGCACTACAGAGAGAAAATTTTTAAACGAGTATTAGAAATATCATCGGGAGCAGATGCAGGTGCTGCACAGTTACAACAGACGCAGGTTAAGAAGGGGCACAAAGAGGGTGGGCAACCCGGTTAAGTGCACACTTGACAGAAAAGAGCAAAGGTAAGCACAGATAGAAAAGTGACTGCGAAGTGATGACTGAACACAGGTTAGATAAACATGTTGCCTCGTGGCTATGCAGAGACCATACTGCACAACTCTGAGATAGCCCATATTTTGTTTTACAGCATCGTGTCAATCCCCAACATGAAAACCCTTGTTGGTGCTGTGTATATTTTTTTCAAGCGTTCTGCACACAATTGTGTACACAGCAAACTTACAGCTTTTTCTGAATGAATGGTGCATCTGGCAGTGATCTCATAGTTTGAGTCAAACTGAGCACCCTTCTTGTCGCAAATACGTTGGTTTTTTGTTTCAAGTAGCGAATACAGTAAATAATATTTCATATAACAGTGAGCTAGGTAGCACTTTGTCTGCCATTTTTGAGCAAACAGATTTTGCTGCAAGTGAAAACATCGATAGTTTTTGCTCAATTTTGAGCGTAATGTGCATCTTCGAAACACAAAGTGACTCCACGATTCCTAGGGTGCTTACCAGGCATATGGGAACCTTTCAATGTACTATTTCTAACAAATCTGAAACTTTGTATGGAATTCTGCACATTGTTGTAAAAACTTTACCCGCTGGTCTTTCACGCTCGAAAACTAACACATTCTCTTTTTGAGGCCTGAATATACTAGTTTGGTGAAAAAATAATTTCAATCAAAACAAAAAATGGTGCCTGAAAGGGATATAGGAGCACATAGCCGTCCTTTCGCTGCGTACCTACGCACCTTTGGAACTTGTGCTTTTCCATCAGGGTTGACGAATTCGCTACTGTACCTTTTTTTTTCTTTCACGTATTCAGTTGATAGTGTGTACTTAACCATGTTTTGTCTCTTCTTAACCTGTGTGTGTCTGCAACTATGCTTCTGTTGGCACACAACTAGCCGGAAGAGTAATGAAAAGCTACCTTTATGCTGTGGGCAATTTTCTCATGGATACTCCCTGCTGTCACCAACCAGTTTGATGGCACAGCTTCAGCACGAATGTACAGAAGAACCACGACCATGGCAGTAACACTTCAAATGGCTAGTGATTGCCTAGATGCTCTAGGGGCACACCTGTAGCGGCCATGTCCAACCGAAAGCAACAAAAAAAACACTTTGATACGCTTCTATTTCACCTACACATTTTTTAATTTTTCATATTGGCTTCTGTTCTGCGCACTCCTTCCGGGTTATAACGCGAAAACTGCATGTGATTTGAAACTGCAGACTTTTCTTGATTTCGTTATCCTTCAGGTTTAACTCCATTTAGGTCTCGAGGCACAGCAAAACTTTGTGGATGGAAGCGTCTCAACCATTTGTTCTGTTCTTACAGGCCCTGCTGCGCTGTGCACCTGGATTGCTGGCTGCATGAAGCACAGTTCCAGACATATTACTTTGCGCAAAAAGACAGTAGAGATGCAACACAACACACGCTCTACTGTTGCTATTTTTTTGCAGTAGTTAATAAGTCTAGACGTAGCAGTCAACCAGCCCCCTTAGCTGAAGCATGTGGCATCTTCATTCGGTGCACAGCAGCATGCACAGGGACTGGTGTGCAGATGGAAAACTATGCTGGCCCTCTCATCAAGCCAAGGTGGTCTTCCCAGCTGGACAGTGCTGCCTCCCACTGTGTGGTAAACTGTGGGTGTCTCTCAGCATTGCCCTAGCTGCCACCACAGCAGCTTAACATCCTGTGGGGTGGTTCCCTGGAAGTGCTCCACCAGCTCGGTCTCTCCGGCCTCTGACCTTGCTCAGCCTGGAGACTCCCGGCGACGCCGTCGTGTCCCAGAGCCAAAACTATGTGTTGTGTTTCTTCGATTTCACCACCAGCCTTTGAGTATGCTACTGAAGTGACGACAGGTTTCTCATTTTCTGCCATGCCCCAAAATGTGCACTTAAAATTTTGCACAATGTATGTAATTGCTCCTCATACTGGCTGGTTATCTAAAATTGAATGCTGGGCCTAGCACTGTCAAAACAATGCTGCAAGAACTCCTGTCCGGTCAGAAGGTAATGTATGGGATGATATTAAAGAAATTGAGAGCACACAAACATCCTTTTCAAAGCAACTAGATGATATTATTAAAAAACATTTTGCAGACTCAATGTACCATACAGAAAGCACAAGAACATAATAGGAAAAAAGAACTATGCATAATGCTGGCAGGCATTCAGGTCACCATTCAGTCATAGCAAAATATCGCAATCACCAAAATAATTTGATAGACTTTTGAATTCCCAAAAACTAAAGAGAGACCAGTGACAAAATCAAGAAAGAAGTGTTTACTGGTACCTTTGAGCAACAACTAGATGTGAAAGTAGGAACAGTGCAAAGAATTCACAAGCTTGGCATAAAGCACAAGAACAAGATGCTGCCAATCATCAGGAAGTTTTTCTATCACCTATCACCTGCCCGTCACTCTTTAACTCCAATATTGAACTTCGTATGTCATTGTGAAAAAATGTACCAATTTTTGATTACCCCACCCCTTATGTAATACCCCGAAAGGGGCCTTTAAGGTAAATAAATGAAATGAAATGAAAAAACTGCAAGGAGCTAAAGGGTACGAAGATACCGTCTACTCTGCAAAAACAAATAAAAAAATGTGGCAAAGAGCAAAATAGAAAAAAACACAGTGGATCGGTTCGTACACGATTGTCATCAACAGAGAAACATGTGTTGGGGATGACATCACAGTGTGCAGATTAAAACCAGGCACAAAGGACCACCGTTCTGTATGATAATTCCCAAATAATTCACCCTTTATGCACGCAGCTTTGTGAACAAGACACTTGCATTGGACATTGTTATAGTAACAGAAACGTGGTTACAACCAGAAATTGCAAGGTACGCACAAAATAATCCGCAAAACATGCGCGGTTCTTCAAGCAAGACATTTAACTGGTGGCATTGGAAGGCAACCCCGACAATGAGAGCACATGGTACAAAATTATGTAGTGTGGTGCATCCTACATACATAACATGAGCAGTTTACAGACCCCCAAATGCTTCCATATAGTTTCTAGAATTGATGCAAGATTGCCTTTGCAATGGTGTTCTTGCTAACTAATACACACCTAATTATTGCAGGTGATTTCGATCTACTCGGTATAGAATGGAATAAACTTGGAAGAAAGCATTATAGTGATAGGGAGATTTTATCAACCACGAGACACCGATGACACGTTTTTAAACAATTGAATGAATTTCTGTGTTCGTATAGGAAACATTCATGTAGCATCATGCTCACTGGTGATTTCAACGTGCCATCCATCAATTGGGCCGACAATTTTCCATATGTCCTATCTTGAGCAGCAGAACCTCTTGTCGACTTTATCTTATTTCATGACCACTCTCAGTTAGTGAAACAACCTACCCGAATTCAGAAAAAAGTGTTATCACCATTAGACCTTGTTTCTTGTCAGCAGATCTATTTCTCGACGAAACCCTGAAATCCATATTTTTGAAGGCATTTCAGATTATAAGATAATATGTCTCTCAATGCAGCTGAATATCCTTCCATAACAAGAAAGACTAGAATGTGTTTTCCCGGTCTATTCTCGTGCTAGCAATGTTGATGTATTAGATGCACTGGACAGCTCATTTACAGGCTCTGATTTTCTGTGATTCAAACCAGTGTTCTGTCAACCAGCTAGGGTGCTTTTCAAGGACCTGGTTTTAAAATGTATTACTGACTTCGTGCCCTTTAGGCGAAAGACACTGCGCAATTCTAGACCTTCGAACAACAAATCGTCCGGCTAGGACGAAAGTTGAAATCATCAAGAAAACAATATAATGAACACCCTTCCGCGGCCAACACATCAAGAAGGCAGAAGCTCATTACCAAAATGTCTCTGAAAAACTTTCTATGTTCATCCCCAGGAAAGTTCTGGCGTCACATTGACCCCAGAGAACAAACCCTGAATAGTATGTGCCTGAACGATGCAGTAACAACCAACAAATCTATTATTACAAATGCCCTTAATGATTATTCTTACTCAGTTTTTACTCACGATGATAGATTTAAGCTATATTTTAACCACTATGATGACCTCCCGGCTATTGGTAACGTTTTGGCTCGAAAGGAAGGTGTACTTTTGTTATTACTAAAATTAGATGCTAAGAAGTCAGCTGGTGCAGATGGCATACCAAACTGTTTTTTAATAACGTATTCCGAATGGTGCTCAAAATACCAAACCCTCATATTTAACAAATCCTTGGCATGTGCCGAACTTCCAACCGATTGCAAGTACGCCCAAATAACACCTATCTCAAAAACTAACTACCTGTCGCAACCTGCATCATTTAGACCCAGTTCGCTGTTGTGCACTTGCACCAAATCACTCGACCATGTCATTTCCAAACATATCTCTATTTTTCTTAATAGAAACAAAGTAACTGATATGCGGCAGCACGGGTTTCAAAAGAGGCTGTTTACAGTAACCCAACTACTTGAAACAATTCACGATCTTGCTGCAGCATTAGATAAGCATAGCCAAGTCGACATTATTTTTTAGACTTCGAAAAAGCTTTAGATTGCGTGTCTCATCCTAAACTATTGTTAAAGCTAAAATTGCTACTTAAAAATGATACTCTGCTAGCATGGATTGAAGCTTATCTCTCGTGCCGTCGTCAAAATGTTAAGATTGATAATGTCTCCTCTAGACCTGCTTAAGTTGAGTCTGGAATTCCTCAGGGAACGGTTCTTGGACAATCAATAACACTTCTGTTGGGCCTAGTTGGTGCAGGATAATACTACAGATGATCGATTTGCACAAAACATTAGACAATCCACGTACACGAGAAAAACACAAGAACAGGCACAACCACTCTTTTTTTTTAATCTTCATTAATGAAATTGCCTGTGAAATCCCTGTCAAAATCAAACTTTTCGCAGATGACTGTATAATTTACAATGAAACACGTAGTTCTGAAGATCAGGATGGTTTAAACACTTCCCTAGCAAAAATACAAGAATGGTGCAACACATGGCAAATGACCATAAATCGCATAAAAATAAGCAATGACGGTCACTCGCAAAAAGAACCCATTAAACTTCACTTATTGCCTTCACAACCATGCTCTAGATATAGTATCAAGTTATAAATATCTTGGTGTAATAATTACAAACGACTTGAGATGGAACGAGCACATACAATATGTCGAAGAAAAGGCAGTGATGAAGCTCAGGTACGTGAGAAGAACACTGGCAAAATCAATACGCGACATAAAACTACTAGCATATAAAACATACATCAGACCGATACTGGAATATACTGCAACTGTTTGGGACCCATACACGCAAACGAATATCACTGAATTTGAAAAGGTAAAATGCAAATCGGTAAGATTCATCTATAACGCATATAACTGGAGCACATCCCCATCCCTGCTCTTACTTAACGCAAACTTGAAAAGCCTGGCTTCAAGACCTTGCCATAAACAGATGAAACTTTTTACTTGCTTTATCATGACCAGTCAGGAACCCGCATGCAACACGTTAAGTTAAAGAATATACCTGCAAGACTATTATTTTTAAAGAATCATATTCTTTCCAAGAACAGCTCGGCAGTGAAATGCCCTATCTGCGGATGTTGTGCAATGTCTAAATGTATCATTATTCTCTCGCGCGCTGTCCTGAATATCGAAATGTGTTAATCGTATTGTTGCTTGCCTTTGTTTTCTGGTGCAAACTGTGGAGTCATGTTGCACTGCCTTTATTCATTTATTTTCATTTCTTTTATTTTTTCCCTTAAAGGCCCGGAGGCATTCCATAAGGGGGAGCAAATTCAAGGTCAAAACAGGGAAAGAATAAATCGATCAAACAGAACAATAACAAGACAAAAAAATACAGTATGTAACAGGTAAATGACCTTGTGACACGTACACAATGCAAAGTAGAATGCACGGGATCGAAACAGGAAAAATGTATTATATATATATATATATATATATATATATATATATATATATATATATATATATATATATATATATATATATATATATATATATATATATATATATATATATATATATATATATATATATATATATATATATACATGAAAAAATACACTGCAAAAGGCAGCATATAGAAAAAAGTAACAATAAACAGCTGTTCAAAGTGCAAAGGTGAATATGGCAGGAACTTTCTGCCCTCATGAAAAATGGTCCTTTAGTTTGTCCCGGAATGATTTGCGGTTAGTGCATGATGCGATGGTATTTGGCAGGCCATTCCATAGTGCTATCGCGTCTGGAAAAAATGATGACTTTAGTGCTAAGGTGCGAAAGTTGATGCGTGCAATGCTATGGTCATGGCTTAGGCGGCTAGACGTCCTATGCGGGGGCTGTAGATTTTCGTGTCTCATGCCTAGGTGATAATAGAAATCATGAAAAAGGCAGAGGCGAGACATAATGCGGCGTGACTCGAGTGATGGAAAGGCAAGGGAGTGTTTCAGCATGGTGATACTGGTTTTCCTTGAGTAGCAAGATGTTATAAATCGGATGGCGCGATTCTGTATGGCTTCAAGGTCAGCGGCAAGGTATGCTTGTGATGGGTGCCAAATGGATGACGCATATTCTAGTTTTGGGCGAATTAATGTAATATATGCTAGATTTTTTATGTCAGGAGATGCGCAGGTATCCGAGTGTGCAAGAGGCTTCAGCGCAAATGTTTTG
The DNA here is from genome assembly GCF_052857255.1 of Amblyomma americanum. Classification (NCBI taxonomy): domain Eukaryota; kingdom Metazoa; phylum Arthropoda; class Arachnida; order Ixodida; family Ixodidae; genus Amblyomma; species Amblyomma americanum. The sequence continues at coordinate 12,893,333 of NC_135500.1, forward strand.
AACGTGTGTTACCCATGATAGCGGTGGCGTTAGACGGAGGCCAAGATATCTATAGGATAATGCAGGGTCAATGGAAAATGAGCCAATACTGCACTGATGCTGATTCACGGTGCGTTTTCTGGTGAACGACATGGATTTGCATTTGTTAATGTTTGAGAAGGGATTTATCGCACCAAGAGGAGAGTGTGTCAAGGTCAGACTGAAGCAAAGATGAATCGTTGGACGCCCTAATCACTCTGTATATGATGCAATTGTCGGCAAAAAGCCGTAATTCCGATTTGATATAGCAAGGGAGGTCATTAATGTAAATTAGGAATAGTAGTGGTGACAGACCAGCGCCTTGAGGGACTCCCGATGTTACAGTGGAAAGAGGAGAGTGGCTACCATTTGTAGAAGTGAACTGCTTGCGCCCTGAAAGAAAATTTTCGGTCCAACGGATTAGGTTGACGGGAATTCCTAATGATGAAAGTTTTTGAAGTAAATGATTGTGGGGGACCCGATCAAATGCTTTGGAGTAATCAAGGAACATAGCATCTATTTGGAGGTTGTCATCCATGGATTTGAGCAAATCGTGTATGAACTTGGCAAGCAGGGTTTCACGTGAAAGGTGTTTCCTAAAACCATGCTGGTGCGAATAAAAAAAAGTCGTTATATTCAAGATTTCCCCAGTAAAATATGTCGCTGATGTAATTAGTCCTGTGTTATAATTTATTTTCAATAGCTGTATTGAACACGCAGTGTTCCCTAAGAAAATGCAGTTTGCCAAGGTCACAGTTATTCACAAAGGTGGAGACAAAAACAGTCTGTCCAATTATCATCCAATATCTATTCTACCTTGAAGTGCTTTGAAAAGATCTAGTTCAAACAGATATCAAGTTCTTGTGACAAATATGACATAATAACGCCCAGTCAGCATGGGTTTAGGAAGAACCTTTCGATGGAAACCGCGCTGCTGACACAAAAAGAGCTCATTCTAGAGTCATTCGAGCAGAAACTTCTCACTCTTGGCATATTCATCGATTTTTCAAAAGCGTTTGACCGCATTAACCACAAAATATTGTTAACTAAGCTCGAGCATTACGGTTTCCGCGGACAGTTTCTTGACATAATTCAGTCTTACTTAAATTCTCGATCGCAACAAGTAAAAATAAACAATGATTTATCTGATGTTAGACACATCGCTTCAGGTGTTCCGCAGGGTAGCATCTTGGGACGATTGCTGTTTCTTATTTATGTTAATGACATCGTCTGTATTAGTAGTCTTCCAACCTTTGTGATTTACGCTGACGACACCACTTTATTCTTTAGAGCTGCACAGCTACCAGATCTCGAGAAACAAGCCACAAAATGTTTACAGTCACTCCAGCAATGGTCTCAAAATAATTTATTAAACATAAACGCTGCAAAAACGAAGGCCGTGCTTTTCAGGCCTCGTAGCATGTTGACAAATCTGCCACCACTCTGTTTAAGGATCGGTACGTCACTCATCGAAACGGTCCCTGCGGTAAAAAGTTTAGGTGTTATCTTTAATGAGCATTTGAGTTGGAATGATCACGTCGACATGGTGATGAACAAGCTGTCAAAGGTTGTCGGTATTTTGTGCCGACTGAGATATTTCATGCCGAAGAGCATCAAGGAAATTCTGTACAGTGCATTGTTTTCCTCTGTTGTAAATTATTGTTTTTTGGTGTGGAGTACCACGTCTTTTACAAATATTAACCACTTGTATCTTCTTCAAAAGAAAGCTGTTCGAAATATTATGAATGCTCCTCAACTAGGACACACCGAACTGATTTTCAATGAACTTCGAATCATCCGCTTGCCACAGCTGAACGAAGCTTTACTTCTACAGCGGTATAAAGCCCGTGTTGATCACAAAAATTGCAATATACTAAAGCTGTCAGGATTGCAATGCAAAGAGCCAAAGTACTCTACACGAGCGACACCCAAATGGTATGTGCCTAGGATGCCAACAAATTATGGTTATCAAATTTTGAGCTACACTCTCCCACATCAATTAAATAAGGAGTCCGAAGTAATGTACAGCTAATGCCAAATTTGTTATTTTTTGTCCCTCTTTGTTCCTTTTTTTCTGGAAGTGCTATCATGTTGTGTACCACTGCAATGCCTTTGTGGGGTGCGCCAGCCTCGTCAAGCCTTCCTAATGACTTTGTGTCGGCGCACCCAACATCGTCATGATGTTAAATAAACATTATTCTGATTCTGATTCATTAGGTTCGTGGATATAATGTGTTCGAATAATTTTGATGGCACACTGGTCAGAGAAATAGGACGGTAGTTAGAGGCTAATTTGCAGTCACCGGATTTAATGACTGGGGTGATTTGGGCAATTTTCCAATCATCCGGAACTTCCTCGGATTGTAAAGACTGGGTAAAGATTAATTGTAGTATCTGGGCCGAGGTCGCTGATGTGTTTTTTAGTAGTTTACAATTAATATGGTCACATCCTGCTGACAAAGAGAGTTTTAGAGAAGCAACAAGGTTACTGATGCCGTTGGCATCAACCTGGATCATAGGCATCGCAACTGATGAGGATTCTGGTGGAGTTATGACGGTAGAGTTGCTTACAGGAGAAAACACCGAGACGAAATAACGGTTCAAAACGCTTGCACACTGATCTGGTTCGACTGGTTCTCCACCAGTTCCCATAAGCGCTATTTGGTTCGGGCGAGGCCTAGGGGATAGAATGCGTCAGAATTTGTTGGGGTTCGACTGTAGAATTCTAAGTAGGTCGATGGAAAAGAACGTGCAAGAACAGAAAATCCACTTGATCGAAGCATGAAAATCATTACCACGTGAAACTGTACAAACAGATTCCACGAATGATGATTTGAAAAGGATGTTCTGAATTACACTGTGGGCCCACTCCGATGTTATTTGTTTGGTGACCTTGTCTGTGCATCTATGCCTTGTATACTGGCATGCTGTCCTCTTCTCCCGTACTTGAAGTGCCATTAAATAAATACAGCCTCTCTTTGCTCGATAACCCACAGAGACCGCAACTTCCCAAGAACCTGTAGCCTGTATCATCCTTGATGGGTGAAACAACGACTGCAGTCGTCAGGGGCGATCTGGAGAATGACACTGTGGAGAGGGCGTTATCCTCTTAGCTCAGTGAGTCCAATGTCCCTTGTTCTTGTGTTTGGCCCATGATGGCCTTAGCTGCCTATGTGCCATTAAGCACAACACAATACCCAATGTCGCCTGAAAAAGTGCAAGATAAGGAAGTTACACGCACATGAAAAACGGCCACTATTAGTTATTGTCTCTTGAGTCAAGAGTAGTCTAAGAAAATAAACACTGCATTCACCCGTGAGAGATGTTTGATTCACACCAACTAGGCCAATTTCAAACCTCGACTTTCCCAGGCTTAGGAAGTATTTGTGTACGACAGTGCCACGCATATTGTGAATAATGTTGATCAAAACCATTGAAACTTGTCAAAGCCTAAAAAACAACCGTTTCAGGCACTGTGTGCACACAACCTGAAGAGTATTATCAAATGTCGCCAGGCAAAACTTTCACACATGCAGATGCAATAAGACATGCAAAATTAACACGGGAATTTGTTGTTTGAAATGGCATGTTTTAAAAGGTAGCTCTCGAATGGCTCCACTTTCATTTCCATGTTTTGCAAACGCTTGGAAGTGCCTAAAATGTGTTGATTTGCTTGCACAAGGAAGTATAAGGACCTAGAAAATAGTACTGACCAATGATGTGAATATACGAAGACCCGAAAGAAACTGCATAATTAATGATTGGGGAAGTTGGAATTTTGTCTGTGCAATTCTAGAATGCTTCTTACAAAAATCTGAAATTATGAAAATTTTTTCTCCTGTGAACCGAATTCAAAGAACGGACTGATAATTTGCCTGCCCATAATTTCAGTTGCACCCTGCCTCCTGTTTTCATGAAGGCACAACTTTCCCACCGAGTCTGGTGGCATGGATGATGCATCAGGGCTAAAATATGCGTTCCTTCGATGCTATAAACAACTGTCGTAATCAGCGCTCTGCAGCACCTACGGATTGGTTAATTTCTAGATGTGAGGTTTACTTTCATGTGATTACAGACCAACGTCATCAATTTCCACCATGTTGAAGCAGTTCAGACAGGACTCACTCCACTTAATTGTGAATGAATGAATGAATGTTTATTTCAGGCAGACAGGTACAATAAAAAAAAAGTACACATCTGTCTAAGAAGCTGACAAAAAGGCACGGATGCCTGACGAGTGTCAGCCTCTCAATGCGCACAACACCTCAGCATAGGGTATGAAGAGAAAAATAATCTGCTACATGCACTAAAGAGCAGAGAACAATGGTAAAGATAATACAGGCATTGACAAAAAGCGGCCTTGTAGGGTTAACAAAACATATATATATACAGCAGGCATTCAAAGCAACCGGACATGATTAGGAAGTCAAATTTCTCCTAAAGTGACAACAAATAACCATTCAACTTTTTTCTGAAGACTGCTAACGAAAATTATTGATTTACTAATGTCGTAAAGGCAGGGTGGCGATTTAAAAAATCTGGTATAACAAATGATTGTTGTTGCATGCCGTAATTAGTTCGTATTTTACCCTTGTTGTAAGTCGTGTACCTTGTGTCATATTGGTGTTCGTTCGGGAGGTATTTTTGAAAAAATTCTCTTTCATTAAGCTTGATTGCGTGGAATATTGTAATTGCTGTTTTCCTGTTAATGAGGTTTCCAATTGTTAATATATTGTTCTTCTTGAAAAGGGGAGTGGAATGACTCATGTAGGGTGCATTCTCCATAATGCGTAATATGCGTTTCTGTAAAACAAATAACTTATCTATATTTGTTTTTGTCGTCGTTCCCCAAACGGATAAGCAGTATTGAAGGCGTGAGTGCACTAGACTATTATACAGCTGTTTTTTTAATTGTGGAGGTAATAGGTTCCTTAGTCTATTTATAATACCGATGGATCTTGCAATACTGGTTTTTATGTTGTCGATATGATTTGACCAGTTCAAATGTTCTTCAAACACAACTCCAAGAAATCTATGAAATGAGTAGCGCTGGATGACTTCTTCATTGTACTTTAATACTATGGTGCCATCGATATGCCTACCACGAGGCCGAAAAATAATGTATTTCGTTTTCTTAGTGTTTAATTCTAATTTGTTTATTCTAAGCCACTCATACACTTTATTTAGCCAGATATTAGCTTCTCGTTGAACAGCGCATAAATTTTCACCAGAAAAAAAAACGTTAGTGTCATCGGCATATAGGATTATGTCTGTAGTAAGAGGCACGTTAATGATATCATTGATGTATAAAAGGAAAAGAAGCGGGCCGAGAATAGGCCCTTGTGGTACACCAAATTTGATTTCTCCCCGCGCGGATCGCGAACTAAGTATTTCTGTGTACTGTAGCCTGTTAGTTAAGTAACTTTGAACTAGGTTAAGAGCAATTCCCCTTATCCCATACTCATTTAACTTTAGTAATAAGATGTCATGCTTGATGGGGTCAAATGCTCTTTTAAAGTGAAGAAATATTCCTACTGTATACAGTTTATTTTCAAAGTTGCTTACTATTCTTTCTTTTATGTTTAGCAGCGCCGTTTCCGTACACTGTTGCTTCCGAAACCCATATTGTCTTTCTGTTATAATATTATTTACAGCGCAGAAATTCAGGATACGTTCATTAATCACTTGCTCAACTAACTTAGAAAAAATTGGCAGGATCGAAATTTGTCTGTAGTCGTTAAAGTCATTCCTGTCACCCCCTTTAAATATTACCGATACCTTTGCAATTTTTAATTCATCAGGGAAAATACCAGTAGACAATATGAGATTGCAAATGTATGACAATGGTTTGCTTATGTACACTGCGACTGTTTTTATAGGCTCTGCTGTAATGCCGTCAACACCACAGGCTGCTGAGTTCTTTAATTTGAGCAGTTGGCTACTTATCTCCGCGTCATTTGTAGGTGCGAGAAATAAAGACCTGCTTATACTAGTCGAAATATAAGATCTACAGGTAGGGTTGCAAGTGTTCAAAGCACTTGATGATCCGCTTTTTAGAAAATGTTCATTAAACTTATTCGCGAGTGAATCTCCTGTGTATATTGTTCCGTTATCGCTTATTTCAGAAACAGAACTTTCTTTAACGTTAGGAAGCAGTTCATTTAATGCTTTCCAGACTTTTCTGGGGTCATTAAGAATATTAGCGAATTTATTATGATAATACCTTTCGCGTGCTAACTTTATATCTCGGCTCAGTCTATTTCTCACTTTTTGAATCTTATTAAGTGCTCTGGTTGCCTTGTCTTTATAAAAGTGGCAAACAGTCTTTCTCTTTCTTTTATTCTTCTTAACAGCTCATTCTCGATCCATGGTTTCCTACATTTCTTATTGCGTTTGGTCTGTCTTAAAGGAAACGCTTCATTATAAAGCTTTCTAATTATTGTAGAAAATTGGCCGAACGCCTTTACAGGATCTGTCAAGTTGTAGATGAAAGACCATTCTATTTTGCTTACTGATCTTACAAAATCTGCAATCGTGCTCTTATTTATCGCTCTGTATGGTGGTTGCGCATCATGTTTACCTTGTCTGCTTATTTTTGTTTCAGGTATAAAGAATACAAATATTGGCATATGATCACTTACTTCGGATATCAGGGCACCTGATTCTAGACCAGTTGTTTGCGCCGTGAAGCACAAATCAAGCAGGCTTTCAGATGCATTCGTCACTCTGGTTGAAACAGTAATGACATTATCATAGCCAAAGGAAAAAAACACATCCAAAAATGCCCGTGAGAAGGGCCCGAAATAAAGCAGGCTAATATTAAAATCACCCGTGACAATCAGGGATTTACCCAGCTGTGAGCAGTAATCAAGCATGCGTTCAATGAACTCTAACAACTTAGAAACAATTCCAGTGGGTGGCCTGTACATAACTACAAATATATTGCTAACACATTCAATCATGAGAGATTCATAGTGGTCATGCATAACAGTGAAATCGCGAATGACTTCAAAGGAGAAGTAGCATTTAACATAAAAGGCTACACCTCCTCCTTTTTTAGTTTTCCAAGATAGTGAGGGCATCTGTACCCTGGGAAGTATACCACATCAGAATCATCCCGAAACCGTGTCTCAGAAAAAGCCAAAATATAAAATTTGTGGTCTAAATCATCTAGGAGCATGCAGACGGACTCGTGCTTACTTTTTAAGCTTTGGGCATTCAAATGGAACAAAGAAAACCGGTTGTTTTGACGTAAGTTTGTACTTTCTTTAAACGAATGCTTATTGTAGTACTAACACCCGTGGAAAGGGGCTATCATTTTCACGGATAAGTAAATAAAAAACTAAAGCTGTTGAATGCCTTTACCTTATGTTATCAAGGCCTTCCATGGTGACAATTCTGATAACCCGAGAGCAGGGAGCATGGCGTACAAACATTTTTCCATTCTTGTGCCACGCAAACTGGTACCCTTTTTCATCAGCTCGTGACTTCATGTGCCAAGAAAGCTTTTTGTTCTGCACTGTAAGATTTCCATTCACATAAATGTTTTCCTTAATTCTTTCTGTTCAGCCTTTTTCTCGAGCCATGCATCTCTTGTTGTACGGGACGTAAACCGAACCAGGACGGGCGGAAACTTTACCTTCTTATCTATACTAGCATTCACGGTTTCGACGTCTGTCATTTCAGTTCGTGATTTCAACGGAAGGCGGTGGGCCGCTTCAATGTCTTGTCCAGAGAGATATGGAAGCTGCAGATCGTCTGCAAGGTGGTTAAGCTTTTCTAGCAGGTTTTCATTTTCATGTGGGCGCAGTCCATGCACTTCTAGATTAAGCCGCCTGCCGTACTGATCAAGGTCGTTAACTTGCTGTCGAAGCTCTTCAATTTCATGATCGTTTACTTTGACTTCCAGTTTTTCCACACGTTTGCGTAGACCTGCAATATCTGCATTTTGTTGCTTCATCTGAATGATGACCTCATCATATTTTGAAGACATTAACTGCATGGACCGATCGACGCTTGCCACTGTTTCTTTGATTTCTTCAAGTGCATCTACCTTAACCTTCATTTCTAGCAGGAAGGAAAGTTTACGGTGAATCTCGGATATTTCTTCCGGCAGGCTAAGTTCAGCTATGTCTTCATCGGTTGTGAAATTTTGACCACTTCGGGCCTTTGGCTGTTTTGAAAGTGACACATTTCCAGGATTTTAGGGCAGCCTCTGATTTTTTTCGGTGCGCACTAAGCGTTACCCCAGAACAGGTACCCAAATGATAACTGAATTGGCATTCAGAACAAGATAAGCGTTTTTCACCGTCTGTAAACGAGCTGCTGTAGACAAGGCAGTCAGACATGATTCTAAAGAACAGGAACAAGATCGCTCAGCAGCAGCGGTAGCCACACAGTCGGTAAGTACAAGTTAAAAAGAACCAACCTGTAACATATGAAACAATGAAGGTCTGGCTTAGACGAAACACCAGGAACAATCGGCACCGCTGCTGCTGAGTGTGTGTGGAAACTGCTGTCGATGTGGGTGCTTTTTGTAGTCGTCTTGACGTGACGTAGTGGTGACGCAGTGATGAACGGTGTAGAGGCGTTGTCTGCTGGTGGTCAACTGGAGCTGGCTGGCAGGAAAGACAGGGCACGTGCAAGTGACGGGATGAAACCTGTAACATATGAACGATGAAAGTCTGGCTTAGACGAAACACCAGGAACAATTGGCACCGCTGCTGCTGAGTGTGTGTGGAAACTGCTGTCGATGTGGATGCCTTTTGTAGTCGTCTTGACGTGACGTAGTGGTGACGCAGTGATGAACGGTGCAGAGGCATTGTCTGCTGGTGATCAACTGGAGCTGGCTGGCAGGAAAGACAGGGCACGTGCAAGTGACGGGATGAAACCTGTAACATATGAACGGTGAAGGTCTGGCTTAGACGAAACACCAGGAACAATCGGCACCGCTGCTGCTGAGTGTGTGTGGAAACTGCTGTCGATGTGGATGCCTTTTGTAGTCGTCTTGACGTGACGTAGTGGTGACGCAGTGATGAACGGTGCAGAGGCGTTGTCTGCTGGTGATCAACTGGAGCTGGCTGGCAGGAAAGACAAAGCACGTGCAAGTGACGGGATGAAACCTGTAACATATGAAACGATGAAGGTCTGGCTTCTGCGTTATATCCCCTCAGCTTTTCTACGGGTGATTATCATCCAATGCTCTCATTCGCCCAGCCATGAACAGAATGAAATAATTGGGGGAGATCTCGGTCGACCGCGGCGTGAGGGAAAGTACTGGAAGGCTCCGGATTCATTTCGACCACAAAAACAGAAGCAAGAATGTAAGTTCCGCGGCATCGATTCGTTGATTTTTTTGCTCTCGTGCGACACGTCCGCAGACGTCCGGCGTGAGGAACAATTGAGGAAACGGCACAGCACGGCCCAAAACAAAGTGTAAACAGGTGAACGCTATGATCTGCCCCGTTCGCCGTCTGCACACAGCAAACACGCGGAGATCAGTCACTGTGAACACACAAGGAACGAAAGCGCGTGAGCAAACGCAGCATGAGCATCACGAACACATCGGGTGCTCAGTGCGTCCCATCGTGAAAGCTTTTGGAACAACGACTGACAACACAGAGCGTCGCTCTGCAGGGCACCATTCGCGCCATTTACGCGGCCACATCGCTTCGTGATCACAGCAACAGCGTCGCAGCAGTGAAGAGCCCAATTATTCAGTACTAAGATGCGTTGCCAGCTTACCATCGAAAGGTCTTGCGGACACGCGCGGGTTAAGAACCTCAGTTCGTATATCGCGGCTCTTCTGGTAGGAAAACACGCGTCTTCTGCTCTTCGGCTCACTGATCTCCACTAGGGGGCCCGATGGCGCATCAGATGTAGAAAGACGTATTTAAAAAAAATGACTAATTTTAATAACTTTGAACAAAGATAAACAAAAATAAAAAAGCTTAGCATAGTGACCTCCTGCATGTTTGTAACCAAACGAGGTGGCGCTGCAGTCGCTAGCGGGCTCGTACCAAGTAGACGGCTACTTAGAGAAGCGTTTGGGTGCAGGTGGGCTGGAAACGCTGATTGGTCGATGGGATGCGCTTCTCCGTGGCGTTTTTCTGCTTCTCCCTCGTTCTCAACCGAACGTGGCGTCACCGCGCCCACTTTGGACCTGTCCTTAGAGCACCTAGGGAATCGCTAGGCGCCCCCGCCGCTGCCGCCGCGCAGCATGGCCAGCATGGCATTCGGTTCGTGGGGCTCGGCAGCAGCGCTTGTTTCGGGAGCTGTCCAGCTATGGCTGTTTTGCGTGGTGTGCTCGTCGGCGACAGGCAGCTGAAATTTTTGTGCAGTTCTCGCTTGCGGCTTTCGCCGGTAGTGAGAACATGCACTTTCAGCTTTAGCGGCCACGACGCAATCAGCCTAGCTGAAATAATTCCCGAGACATGCTTTCGGCGCGCCGATTTTGTGGTCCTATATGTTGGCGGCAACGATCTCGACAGAGGAGATGACCCGCGAGAAATCGCCAGCCACATAAAGGTACGCATTTTATCTCAAATTTCGCTTCCAGCCACATAAAGGGAGGCATTTTATCTCAAATTTCGCTTCATGAAGTGCTGTACCGCTTACCTACATGTCTTGCGCATTCCAGGACCTCGTTTTGCTGCTGCAGGAGAACGTGGCCAGTGTCGTGCTGGTCTTCAAAGTCTTGCCACGCCATTTTGATGAGCCACGTAAGGCGCAATTTGAGGACCGCCGGCGTCGCCAGCTGAACCGCCGTCTGTCAGCCACGCTGAAGCGCTTGTCGGGCGTGCACATTCTCAACCCCGAGGTAAGGGTTGAACAACATTTTCGCAAGTTTTCTCGAGCAGAACTCACCAAATTGCGGCGCTTGTAACGTAACTTTTTTTGCAGCATCGTTTCCTGGATGCTTCTGGCAAGCCGATGCTGTCCTTGTTTGCCGCAGACCGGTATCACGTGGCGAGAGACCGGGGCATCGACCAGATGTCAAAGATTATCGTCGCGGCCCTCGTCAAGATCTACGGACCAGGGATAGCGTCGGCTTCAAGGGCAAGACCAGGAGATGTGTACGTCGTGCACCGGTGTCGTCGGTGCGGAGCCAAAGGGCACAAGACGGACCACTGCTGGGCCTACTGCTCACCGCGCCGCCACGCCGCTGCAGGTCGCGGTTGAAGTGCTCCTGCAAACGGCCCTTTTTAGGGCCACCTCATTGTTTCCTGGCAGATCGCGAGCGTCCCGTTTCGTGCCCGTATTCCCTCTCTGTCGAAATCGACGCCAGACATCAAAATCGCGCGGTGTGAGCTAGTAAATCGCTGGTAGAGACAAAAACTCGTGCTTGTATACAGACTTACCCATCTCCAGTGCGCCTTTGTTTATTTCCGTAGGCACTACTCGCGCTTTGTAGAAATCGACGCCAGCCGCGAAATTTTACATGTTAGACCTCGCTACAGCATTAGCGCAGCGTGCCTTCGTCTCTTTACGTTCTAACTTTTATGCAGCGCACCTTTGTTTGCTCGTTACTTTTGTTCTTTTCAGTCGTTTCCTGAATCCGTCCAAAGAGCCGGGCTAAATGGATGATTATGGAACCACATGGCGATTGCACTGCATACAGCACGACTTTGGTCCCTGTGTTTTTAAATAAAAACATCAGATGTCGAAGGTCATGGTCGTGTCCGAGGATGGCTTCCACAGCTGGGGCCTAACCATAGGGACCGCACACGCTTTGTCGTCGTTGCCAAGTGGAGAGGCCCAAGATGGCTGGCATCCTTAATAAATATCCCTTCTCGGGGCCGCTTTAGTGTTTCCTGGCAGATCACGCGCTTTCCACCCTGTGCACATGCTTTCATTTCCAATTAAAAAGGTCCTTTAAACCCTGCAGAAGGCATGAATTAGCAAGTGCTAATAACAAGATGTTGCATGGTACTTGAACAATAGCGGCTCCAATGACAAAGGTGAAGAAGTGCTGGAGTTACACGGAAATAAAAAAGGTTGGGGGTGCCCACATAACAACCTGAAATGGTTTTGGACAGGACTCCTAGTTAATTGCATTTGGAAGAGAAAGACAAGGTTTAATTTTGCAGTGTAAGCTTGCTTCTCTAGAATGAACAGAGAACGTTACCTCACACTGCTTGGGCCACCTTCCTTGACCCCATGAAAAAAAAAAAACAGGATGCCTCTGGGAAACTATTTGCGGAATCTCCGCCCCCCCCCCCCCCCATTCTGGAGGGAAGGGTGGGGGGGGGGGGTGACGGCCTCCTCTTTGTCGGGCTCGGCGCGACGCACGATGGACAAGACGGCGAAAGGAAGGGGGCTGTCAGTGACGCATGTTCCGCGCTCTTCGCTTATCCAGCGTACAAGTCCCTTCGACAGCCTGAAATGCCTTCGGTGGGCATCGTCACGCATGTCGAAAGGATTGTCATGCACGTGCGACCGCCGATAACATTCCTTGCAAGCTTATTCATTGCCGTGAAAATCACGTCCGCCCCGTATCTCGCCCGAATTTTTTTGAGCCGGTGTGAAATTCAATGGATGTATGGAATGCCCACCACTTGTCTACGTCCACCGTCCTCTTTTTTACTAGCATGGGCCTCCCTCCTTTGAACAGGATCCTTTCGGAGATCTGAGCCAACTCAGATCAGGATACCCGGCTTCTTTCAGCCTCTCTACCTGCCCCAGGAAGCTAGCCTCCGCTCTGTGTGTACAGGATTTCCCAAGAGCTCTTTAAGCATGAAGTCGCTATACCCGCCTTGACGAGTGTGGAATGCCCCGAACTGACGTTCAAGAGAGGTTTTTTTTTTGTCCTAGGGTGATATTCCCAACAGACCCTGCTCTCTAGATAATGGATCCTGAGGTATAAAAACTTTTTTTTTTATGGCGCAAGGGCATCTATGGCCAAATACGCCTTGACACAAGGTATTTTCTTTTTCTCAAGGTGGGGTCAAAGACCCATTTCCCAAGCATTTCACCCTAAATAAGCCGAGCACCAGACCAGGGAAAAGCTTGTACCCATTGTATCCCCGGTGGGTACCCGGCGGCACTGGGGATCGAACCCCGCACCTCCCGCATGCGAGGCGGATGCTCAACCACTTGGCCACCGCTGCGGTCGGTCTAAAAACTGTAGGGTAGCTGAGCTGGGTAGTTCGAAGGTGAATCTCAGGCCACTACCTGTATCTTTGAAGATTTTGACGACGTCCGGAACTGCCCTGGGATAGTTCGACTAAAGAATGATTAAAAAATCATCGACGTAACGGAACACTTTTAGCGCGAGGTCAGCAAGATTTTGTGCCAGTTCTAGATCCATCCTGCTCAAGTAAATATCGCTCAAAACGGGTGCCACACGGGAGCCGATGCACACACCCGATTTTTGGACGTACACCTTTTCGCCCCGCCCAAAAACGGTTGACTCTAGGTAAAATGATAGCAGCTCCAGGAAACTTTCTATGGAAACCCCCGCACCCCGCCACGAACACCAACTCGTCATTGTCTTTTACAATGCAGTCTTTCACTCTCTTCATGAGCTGAGCATGGGGTAGCGAATAAAATAAGTCCTCCACATCGACGCTGAAGGTAGAGTACTTTTTCTTATCCAGCCCAGACAGGTACTTAACCACACTTGCGGAATTGTTCACCAAGAAAGGATCCGAAAGCTTGAGTGAGCTCAAATGTCGCTGTAGAAATCCCGACACAACATGCTGCCAAGTGTTGCGCTCGGATATGATTGTCCTGAACGTTCAGGGAATGGAATTTCACACCGGCTCAAAAAAGTTGGGGCGAGATACGGGGCGGACGTGATTTTCATGGCAAAGAATAAGCTTTCAAGGATTTGTAGTGCTGTGCGAAAGAAGCTCGAGCCTGAGAGCAATCGTGCTGGAGCTGAGTGCTCGATAGCGCACAGACAGAAAACCAGGCTCACAGAGTGTAAGACTGGAGTCGTATACGAACTCCCCCTCTCGTGTGGGAAGAAGTACATCGGCCAGACGGGTCGATGTATTAACGAGATGTTAGCAGAGCATCGCAGGTCGTTGAAGGGCGCACCTTCCTCTAATCTCGCCTTGCACTGCAAAGAGTGCAAAGATTGCTTCCCACGATTGAACAAGACCAGCGTCTTGTTTAAACACAGGGATCAGGTTTGCAGGGAGTTGGTGGAAGCGTACCAGATCAAGAAGGAATCAGATGACTGTGTAGCATCACCATCTGTAGGCCTCATTGATGAGGATATACCTTTTTTGCGCAGTTTCTTTAGCGCAAGCAGGCGGTGTGGAGCGCTAGCTTGGCAGGAGTGTGCCTGTGAGTTCGCTGTTTGTTTGTTTTGTATCTTGTCTCTGACGATGCGGAGATTGCTTTTAGGTTGTGATCAGTGGCATCACGTTACATGTGCCAAGATGGTGTGTGATAGGGTTTGCGCTTTCGGGTTTTTTAGCATGTTTTTCGCGGGATGAAGATGCATATATAGGCCTTTTTTCCTTTAATAAAAAATCGGTTGATAGTCTGCGCTCGTGTCGTGCCTTCTTGTTCTCTGTCTTCGTTTCTTTGCGCAGTTAAACATGATACATACCCAGCTCCAGTGCGCCTTTGTTTATCTCCGTAGCGACTACTTGCGCTTTGTGGAAATCCACGCCAGCCATGAAAATTTACATATTAGACCTCGCTACAGCATTATCCCAGCGCAGCGCGCCTTCGTTTCTTTGCGTTCTAACTTTTATGCAGCGCACCTTTGTTTGCTCGTTACTTTTGTTCTTTTCAGTCGTTTCCTGAATCCGTCCAAAGAGCCGGGCTAGGTGGATGATTATGGAACCACATGGCGATCGCACTGCATACAGCACGACTTTGGTCCCTGTGTTTTTAAATAAAAACATCAGATGTCGAAGGTCATGGTCGTGTCCGAGATGGCTTCCACAGCTGGGGCCTAACCATAGGGACTGTGTCGTCGTTGCCAAGTGAAGAGGCCCAAGATGGCTGTCATCCTTAATAAAGATCCCTTCTCGGGGCCGCTTTAGTGTTTCCTGGCAGATCACGCGCTTTCCACCCTGTGCACATGTTCTCATTTCCAATTAAAAAGGTCCTTCAAACCCTGCAGAAGGCATGAATTAGCAACTGCTAATAACAAGATGTTGCATGGTACTTGAGAAACAATAGCGGCTACAATGACCAAGGCGAAGAAGGGCTGCGAGTTACACGGAAATAAAATATGGTTGGGGGTGCCCACATAACAAGCTGGAATGGTTGGACAGGACTCCTAGTTAATTGCATTTGGAAGAGAAAGACAAGGTTTAATTTTGCAGTGTAAGCTTGCTTCTCTAGAATGAACAGAGAACGTTGCCTCGCACTGCTTGCGCCACCTTCCTTGACCCCATGAAAAAAAAAGGATGCCTCTGGGAAACTATTTGCGGAATTTCCGCCCCCCGATTCAGAAGGGGAAGGGGGGCGGGGGTGACGGCCTTTTCTTTGTCGGGCTCGGCGCGACGCACGATGGACAAGACGGCGAAAGGAAGGGGGCTGTCAGTGACGCATGTTCTGCGCTGTCATTAGGACGAGCTGCCCGGCCTCTCCGCGGCAGCTCCCCTTTGAACCCCCCGGCTGTTCAATCGGAGGCGGGCGACGGCGGGGTGGTGCTGAAAAGGAGCGCCCTTGGGGTCAAGTGCCCCCCCCCCCCATAGAGACAGAGACGGCCGAGCGCTTTGAATCTCGCGTATTGTTCGCGCCCGAACCGAACAAGACGCGGCGCGCGGCTGAGACCAATTTGAGTCAAACCAGGTCCAGATGTGGCGGTGGCCAGCCGGTTTACCGGCTTCGGGCTAAGCCGCGCGCGAGCAACGCGCAATTCCCCTGGAAGGTCAAGACAAGCGGTCATGCGGGCACAGCGAAAGCGCCTCGCGACAGACGATCTGGCGACACAGCTAATTGAATACAGCGGGAGCGGCCGATCGTCAGCGAAAATCAGTCGCACGTGTGCGCGCGCGAAGCGTTGGTGCTTTCGTCTCCCGAGAAAGACGAAACCAACCGCACTTGTGTTTGCTTTCCTTCCGAGAGGAGAGCTAACCGAGTGCACATGCGGACACGACGCCGGGTGGTATTTGCTTGCCTTCTCCTGAGGGACCCAGGTAGCACCGAAACGTTGCAATAATGTTACATTTTTGTTGAAGACTATATTAAAACGTTTCTTCAGAGCGTTAAAATAAAGTTTTCTGCATAACACACGTTATATGTTAATTTTTAACGTATTACAATGAAACATGTAACGTTACTGCAACTTGGATAACATTTTTATAACACTATTCTAATGTTCGGTACTACCTGGGGAGAGAGTCCCGCAATGCTGTGGATGTAGGGGGCACGGCATGCAAACCTGGTGGGCCACTGATTCCGAGGGTCCATTCTCGGAATTAAATTGCTCATAGTAGCTTTGATGTTTTTTCATGCTATGTATTTTTGAGAGCAGATTTGGAAATTTGCTGAAACTTGAAGGCGTGCCACGCGGCTCATGAACCAATCATGTGGTATATTGTGATTGGGTGATGCAAGGGATGGGCCGGGCCTTTAGGTCTTTACAACCAGGGCCCGGAGCCATGGAAAAGGGTTCCGGGCTACGGTCTGATGTGATGCATCTTCGGCTATGCCGAGTGGTAGCCCCTAGTGGTAGCCAGTTCCACTTTTCTGCTGTTTAACCTTTCTAACCTTTTTGCCACTTTTAACTTGTGTGACATTCCTTGTGTGTGCTACGAGGTTCCGCGTTCGACGGCGCGGCGTAGACGGAGACCCAGATGACAGCGGCATCATCAATTACCCAGCCATGCTCTTTGAGTGACGACCAGAACGAAGGGGTTTAAGCCCAACCGGACCCAACCGGACCCGCCGCCGCCGCCGCGGGGAAACGGGCTTTATCCTCCCCAATTGGCGTGGCGGTTCCAGGGGCGGCCCTCCCGAGCACATTCCAGGACAAGGGAACTGTCAGCGGGCCAGAGCGCGCCTTACCTTGAGGAGCGAGTGTCAGTTGATGGATGGAGAATGGAGGCCGGTGACCCGCGGGAACTGTCAGCGGGCCAGAGCGCGCCTTACCACAGCCAACGCTATGCGCTACCTCGAAGACAACCTTCTTTCCCTCGGACTCAACACGTGAGGGGGGCGAGACCTTAAGTGCGGTGGTATGTTTGTGCGCCCAAGTGAAAGCCCTAGCCCCCCCTCCTTCCCCTCCGGCGTGGGCGTCCTCACCCTAGGGAGTGTGGAGAAGAGGATATAAAAATCGACAAGCAGTAGGGAAGAGGACGCTCAGGACGACATCGTTCGCCAAGAGGGCCTTCAGCGCGGAAACCCGACGGCGTGCAGCTTCTGCCAGCAACCGCTCGAGCCCAACTCCGGAGCCACTCCATCGCCCCCATGAAGTCGTCGGCACGTAAGCTCGGACGCCCCAGCCTCTGAATCTTAATGATGTATACTTATTGAATATATCTGTTTGTTTAAACTGAGCCATACGGTGTCTCTTTGCCTCTCCGTCCCGTGTGGACCTGCGCATTATGGGGGTCATCACACTGGTGTCAGAAGTGGGGTCTCAAAAGCAAATGTCCTCTGAATGCTGTGACATTCATGACTTCAAAATTGTAATCAAAAGGGAATCACGGGACTGATTGTGGGACTTTTACCCCCATTTGAGAGGCTTGAGGCACTGGAGGGCTTGAGAAAAAAAAATGTCTGTATCTGAGGGAGCTCCCACTCCACAGCCGTCGCTCGGAGCAAGCATGCTGGCATTAGGAAGCGTCATTCCGACGTTTACGGGAGATAAGACAGGGGTTCCAATCTGCGATTTCTTTTCCATGCTAGAAGAGATTGGGAAAATGGGGGGATGGTCCGATGCTCAAATGCTGGGAATGGCGAGGTGTAAGATGGCAGGAGCTGCTCATGATTTTGCATGGCGAGACGAAAATAATAATAATAATAATTGGTTTTTTTTGGGAAAGGAAATGGCGCAGTATCTGTCTCATATATCTTTGGACACCTGAACCGCGCCGTAAGGGAAGGAATAAAGGAGGGAGTGAAAGAAGAAAGGAAGAATAGGTGCCGTAGTGGAGGGCTCCGGAATAATTTCGACCACCTGGGGATCTTTAACGTGCACTGACATCGCACAGCACACGGGCGCCTTAGCGTTTTTCCTCCATAAAAACGCAGCCGCCGCGGTCGGGTTCGAACCCGGGAACTCCGGATCAGTAGCCGAGCGCCCTAACCACTGAGCCACCGCGGCGGGGCCGAGACGAAAAGGTAAAATCCACAAAATCATTTGCGGAATTTAAGAAGCTCGCGTTTGAGCATTTCGACACTGAACCACGTCACGTGCGGGTACAGAGGTTCCGTGACGCCGGACAGATGGTAGGGGAGGACGTGCGAACGTTTGCGTCGCGGCTTCAGCGCCTAGCACGCGATACGTTAAGCAGGGAGGAGGAAGGAGACCAGCTAAGGAAGAAATACGCGGAGGATCTACTTAAAGAGGAAATGACCGCTTTGTTCGTGGCTGGTCTGCAAGACCCCGTGCGCCGGTTCGTGCTCTCGCGCAAGCCGAGCAATTTCGACCAAGCCGTGGAGGCCGCATTGGATGAGGAACGAAATGAGGCGTTAACGACAGCCGCAGCGAGAGTACGCGTCATAGAGAGAGCGGTGCTCAACCCTGAGGTTGCTCTCTTGACAGAGCGGTTAGATCGCTTATAACAGCTGCTATCTCAGCAGGTAGAACGCCAGGTTGAAGCGCGCGCTCAACAGCGCCCATTCGCTGGAAACCGGAGACCACCACAAAGCTACAGGCGCGGTATGCGAGATTTTGAAGAAATCGTATGCTTCGCTTGCCAGGGTCGCGGACACATCGCCAGGTTCTGCCAAAACGTGTGCCGTGGGGAGCCACAAAGAGAAGCAGGCGAGACACGCCCTAAGCAAGCCTACAGCGGGGCTCCAGATACCGAGAAAAAAAACTAGATAGTCCTCCCCAGCCTGAGGAGCGTGGGGAGGGAGCAGTGGATGATGAGGTGGTGGTAGTTTGTGTGGCCGACGAGGCATGCCCTGTTGTGCGTTGCAAGTTAAATGGTTGTTGCATGGAATTGTTGATAGATACGGGGTCAAAGGTGACATTACTTAAGGAGAGCAGTTTTAACACGCTTCGAAGGAAGGGGGACCGCGAGGTGTTGGAAGCGTCTGGTGGTATGGCAACCAAATTTGTAGGCATAACGGGGGATCCTCTTGGCATAAGTGGACTCTACCGGTTACACTTCTCTCTCGGCGGAATTGCATTGGAGCACCCCTGCTACGTATGCCCGGACACGGTGTCTCTGCCAAACGGAGTGCCAGGTATATTAGGGCAGGATTTTTTGAGAAAAGGGAAGGTAGTAGTCTCATTCTCTGAGGAAGAGGTTAATGCGGGCGGCTCAAAAGTTCCGTTTTTGAACAGGAGAGGGGCTGAGATTCGCATTACCGATATTGACACCCGTCAAACAGTGGGATCATTGGAGAAGGTATATTCGCGGGTTGCCGTCAGGCTGGTCGATGAGGCGGTCGTCCTTCCTTGGTCGGAGCACATTTTGTACGCGTTTGTGCCTTCAGATGTAGAGAGCGGCGCCGTGGGAGTGCTTGAGCCGGTCGACTCTCTCAGCAATGGCCTGAAGGCAGCCGCGTGCCTCGTGACAGTTAATGACGCCCACAGAGTGCCCCTACGGGTGGTTAACTGTAGCCAGCAGCCACTGAGCCTTCCCAAGAACAAAACATTGGCTTTCTTCACCTCTGCGATAGAGAAACGTGAGCCCACCGATACGGTACTCGCAACTGTAGAGCATGCTAGTCCTTCGGCTGCTCCAAAGGTGTCGTTCGATCTTTCTCACGTAAAATCCAGGGAGAGGGAGGCTCTGGCTGGTTTGCTGAACGACTACTCGGAAGTATTCGCCGCGTCCAACCTGGATTTGGGCTGCTGTGGCGTTATAAAGCACAGGATAGAAACCGGCACTTCATCGCCCGTTTACCAGCGTGCGTACAGGATTCCTTACTCCCAACGTGAGGAGATGGAGCGGCAGGTGCAGGACCTGATTGATCGCGGCATTGTCGAACACTCAGTCACCCTGGGGAGCACCAGCACTATTGGTGGAAAAGCCAGATGGCTCGTATCGATTGGTAGTGGACTACCGCAAACTAAATGCCGTAACTCGCATCGATCCATACCCCATCCCCAATATACAGGAGACGCTTTCTCAGCTGGGCTCTGCCAGGTACTTCACGGTAGTGGACATGGCGGCGGGATTCTGGCAGATAGCAATGGATCCGGCAGATGCCGAGAAAACGGCATTCAACACGCCCTCAGGGCACTATGAATGGAAAAGAATGCCGATGGGTCTGGCCAACAGCCCTGCTGTCTGGCAGAGAACCGCTGATGTTATCCTGGCAGGTCTTCTGGGGAGGCTGTGCTTCGTGTATATGGATGACATTATCATATACAGTGACAGTTTTGAGAACCATTTGCGCGATATTGAGCAGGTTTTGGTGCGACTAAGAGGAGCGGGTCTCAAGCTGAATCCCTCTAAGTGCCAATTCCTCAAAAACGAGGTGAAATACCTCGGGCACGTTGTTTCAGCTGACGGCGTGCGACCGGACCCTGAGAAACTAAGGTGTGTCTCGGATTTTCCATCCCCGACTAGCGTCCGCCAGGTCCGGCAGTTTCTCGGCCTGATCGGTTACTACCGAAGGCACATAGAGGAGTTCGCCAAGCTCGCTAAGCCGCTCACCGCCTTAACAGCCAAAAATGTCGCCTTTCGCTGGGACGAAAACGCGGAGAATGCTTTTGGGGCCCTGAAAAGGAAGCTAATGAGTGCACCGCTGTTGCGCCACCCGGATTTTAATTTGCCCTTCGTTATGGCCACAGATGCGTCAAAGTTCGCAGTTGGTGCCGTGCTATCTCAGGTTATCGAGGGCAAAGAACATCCCGTTGCTTTTGCTAGCCGACAGCTGAGCCCCACAGAGCAAAAGTACGGAGCTACGGAAAGGGAGTGCCTCGCCGTTGTCTGGGCAGTAAAGCACTTCAGATGCTACCTTTACGGCCGCAAATTCAAGCTAGTCACAGACTGCCATCCTCTGAAATGGGTGATGAGTGTCAGGGACCCTAGCTCGCGACTCGCTAGATGGAATCTACACCTGCAGGAATACTGCTTTGATGTTGAGCACAAGTCAGGAAAGACACATCTGAATGCTGATGCCCTCAGCCGCACAGCTGCCGTGGCAGCTATAGATGAGTTTGTCCCCGTAGTCGACCCCGCCGAATTACGCACAGAGCAGTGCAAAGATCCTGACCTGAAGCGAATAATCGAAAGCTTAGAGGGCGCACCGTCTCACCCCGAACAGCTAGGTTATTTCATTGGCAAAGACGGCACCCTGTGTCGGCGCACGAGGCCAACCAGGAAAGGGAGACCAGAGAAAACCGCTTGGGAGAGAGTCGTCATACCTCGGTCGTGGACAGAAAGGGTTCTTCGCGCGTTTCACGATGCGCCATGCGCCGGTCATTTTGGCGTAGCGAAGACACGCAGGCGTGTGGAGCGTTTGTACTTTTGGAGTGGCATGCGACAGGATGTTAGAGACTACTGTGTGAAGTGTCATTCCTGTCTCGAAAGAAAAACACCCAAGGGACGAAGACCAGCTCCAATTCAGCCGTTCCCTGAGGTTTCGGCTCCCTTCGAGCGGACAGGTATGGACATAATGGGCCCATTGCCCACGACCACTTCCGGAAACAAGTACATTTTAGTATTTGTCGATCACCTTTCAAAATACGCGGAAGCGGTAGCACTCCCAGATCAGAAGGCAGACACGGTTGCAAGAGCATTTGTCGAACAGATCGTACTCCGACATGGACCCCCGAGGCAACTCTTGACAGATCGGGGAACGAACTTCGTGTCGCAGCTAATGAGGAGAGTTTGCGAGCTGCTTAAGATCGCTAAGAAGCAGACAACACCGTACCATCCGGCTTGCAACGGCGCGGTGGAGCGACTGAACCAAACCGTGGCCGGGTTCCTGTCGCATTTTGTTTCGCGCGACCAGCGGGACTGGGACTTGTGGCTCCCGTATGCAATGTTTGCCTACAATTCCGCAGCACACGAGAGCACGGGCGAATCGCCATTCTTTCTTCTCTACGGCCGAGACCCGGACCAGCCTAGTGAAGTGCCAGAGGGCCCCCGTCGTGTCCCATACGCTTCACTGGACGACTATAAGGTGGAGCTAGAATCGCGATTGCAAGTGGCGAGGGACATCGCAAAGGAGGCCTTAAAGAAAGCGGCGAAGCGCAGGAAGGAGGTGCACGATCGCAGTGCTAGAGACGCGCCGTTTAATGTGGGGGACAGCGTGTACATCGAAAACTGCCAAAGGCAGATTGGGCTAGCTCGTAAGTTCCAGACGAAGTGGAGAGGACCGTGCGAGGTTGTCGAGAAGCTTTCTCCGGTAAACTTCAGAGTCCGAGACGTGAACCGGCGCTTGATAAGGATACACGCAAATCGCCTCAAGTCGGCACCGGTTCAGTATTCACGAAATGAGGAAAGAGAAAGCGCGGATTTTGATGGGGACAGAAGTGAAGCGGAGCGCGCAGATAGTTCGCAAGAAACGCCCTCTCCTGCATTTGTTCGGCAGGCGCCCGAGGTGACGGCCGGAATGCCACCGGATTTACTTCATGCATTGCTAGAAGAAGAAGCGCGCGAGGTTGCCGCGAAGATAACGCCAGGAGAGGCTCCTGCCACGAGCCCTCGCGAGTCCCAAAGCAGACAAAGGGGCACAGACTTACTTAGTATGACTCATGAAGGCCGATATCCGCTGCGAAATCGGAAAGCTAAGTCGGACTAATGGCGTAAACAGAGCGGAGTTGTGAACTGGTTAGAATTATGTAATGCCGCAGCTCATAACATTGCTATGTGCTTATGTGTTAAGTTATCGGAGTTGGTAGTTAAACCTTTCTGTCATTAAGTAACACCTTCACAGGAGAGCATGCGGAGCGCATGCGGAACCTGCCCTACTTCCTTTCGTTATCTATATTTTTGTCTGTGCCGTGATCGTGCTAGAAGTGGGAGCTCCTTTGTAACTGTGGTAAATTTATTTCGTCCAGTTTGGACTAGAAAGGAGAGGCTTGGGTGCTGAGTTTCATGTTTATCTGTAAAAGAAGATCAGTGCTGCCCCTGGAGACGCCAGTTATGACAGCGGAGGCATATGGTGTTGTGCAGTGGTGTTGAGTGCAGCGAAAAGTGTTTTGTCGGACGCACTGTGCGAGGCGATTCAGAAAGACAAGGGGAGCTGCGTGGACTCAAATGTTCGGAGAACATTCTTCTGGAGGGTGAGCGAGTGTGACATTCCTTGTGTGTGCTACGAGGTTCCGCGTTCGACGGCGCGGCGTAGACGGAGACCCAGATGACAGCGGCATCACCAATTACCCAGCCATGCTCTTTGAGGGACGACCAGAACGAAGGGGTTTAAGCCCAACCGGACCCAACCGGACCCGCCGCCGCCGCCGCGGGGAAACGGGCTTTATCCTCCCCAATTGGCGTGGCGGTTCCAGGGGCGGCCCTCCCGAGCACATTCCAGGACAAGGGAACTGTCAGCGGGCCAGAGCGCGCCTTACCTTGAGGAGCGAGTGTCAGTTGATGGATGGAGAATGGAGGCCGGTGACCCGCGGGAACTGTCAGCGGGCCAGAGCGCGCCTTACCACAGCCGACGCTATGCGCTACCTCGAAGACAACCTTCTTTCCCTCGGACTCAACACGTGAGGGGGGCGAGACCTTAAGTGCGGTGGTATGTTTGTGCGCCCAAGTGAAAGCCCTAGCCCCCCTCCTTCCCCTCCGGCGTGGGCGTCCTCACCCTAGGGAGTGTGGAGAAGAGGATATAAAAATCGACAAGCAGTAGGGAAGAGGACGCTCAGGACGACATCGTTCGCCAAGAGGGCCTTCAGCGCGGAAACCCGACGGCGTGCAGCTTCTGCCAGCAACCGCTCGAGCCCAACTCCGGAGCCACTCCATCGCCCCCATGAAGTCGTCGGCACGTAAGCTCGGACGCCCCAGCCTCTGAATCTTAATGATGTATAATTATTGAATATATCTGTTTAAACTGAGCCATACGGTGTCTCTTTGCCTCTCCGTCCCGTGTGGACCTGCGCATTATGGGGGTCATCACACTTGTCTTTCATGTGTATCAATCTGCTTGCAATGTAAATATTTGTGTAAATACAGTCAAGTTATACTCCCCTGAAATACCTGCATTCTGCAAAGTCGCAATATCGTCTCTGACGGAGCACCTTTGGTGCCAAGAAGCCTTTGGTCATCCAACCAAGTAACCGTCTCGGGCGGTGAGCATTTCTGGTGCGAAGTGAAGGAACTTAGTAAGGTCTGCAATTAAAGACCTTACGCAACTTTACTGGGGCATAGCCGCCTTTCCGAAATTAACCGTGACAAGTGCCTAGCTGTCTTTGGATTCCAGCGAAGTTGCAGCTGTACCTCCGAATCCTCCTCGCCCGTTCCCACGCGGCTTCGCATGCCATGTCGCCATGTGCGGTAAAAAGAACAGTTTGCAGAGTTTAAATGGTTCAAGTATGAAGCTATGCAATGAAGCCAATTACAGACTTCTGTACAACAGCTAGAGGAATTTCAAGAGCATGCTGTGTGATGCTAGTCAAAACTAATGCAGTCAACTATTATTTCGTATTTTTTTGACCAAACAGACATGAAATGTCTGAAGATGAATGTGTACCAAACACATCAGTGCATCAGTTAATTGTGATGCGTGAAAAAAATTGTACTAACATATAAATGTCCATATGTCGTCATAATCAGGAATACTGAAGAATTAAGGAAAATAAAAAGTTTTTTTTTGTTCAGGCTCACACACCTGCTACAAACATCTTTATACGCGTACGTAACAATTTATGACTCTGTAAGAAGCATTTTGGGTAAAAAGTACAGTATGGCAGAAAGGAGTCTTTAGGAAATGCACTGTGTAGAAATAGCCATACCAATTTCCTGTGATCGTTCGATAAATGTAACAAATACCGTGCAAACAAGCTCGCTGCATAGTATAGTTTTTTTGCAAGTTACTGGTTGCAGACCGCTCTGCAGTCACTGGACTGTGATTGTGTAAGTACTGCGTGACAGTGCATGGATTGCAAGGCAGTTGCTTGTTCATTTCGTTTACCACCATCATTTGTAAGAAGGGGCCATTTCTCATATACATGTGTTTCTCTGCGAGTGTCGTTCTGCGCAGCGAGCGTTCTTTTGTGCCCGCATGTGTGCATGCTTTCGGTGCGGGAGGGCGTCCTTGGCGGCACCCTCCGTTCTGCGAACGGACCGGTGGGCGCCCGCTTCGTTAGCTTATTGGTGTGGTCGTTAGGGCCGCGGGAAATGCCGCCGCTGCCCGAAGTACGAACCGGAGAGCCGTGCGGCGTCTCCTTTCAAGTGGACCCATGCACGTGTGCGCGTGAGAGTGTTTGTGTGTGTGTGCGCTTCCGGTGCACTGCAGGTGCGCGGTAGCCTGCAGCGCTTGGAGGCGACTCAGTCAAGTGACAGACGACAAGGAACCCGTGAGAGTGTGTGTGCGATGCTATTTTAGCTTGTAAATAAGTTTTCGTAAATATACCCTTTTGTATTTCCTTCACATGAGAGTTTATACGTTTCATTTCTTCAGCGCGTATTTGTAACATTAATTTAATCTTAAGCCTCATTTCAAACACAATGAAACAGGACGTGTAACTTTTTGACATGTTCCTTTTTGGCAGCCTCTAAAAATATTTCCGCATGAATGGGCTAGCTTAATTGTTTTGCAGCAATATAACCACGGGACTGCTGTAACTTGCAACATTTTCAAATTGTGTGAGTATCACTGCATGTGAGGGGTCACAACCATATCCTAGCTGTTTCTTGAAGGTCCCGTTGCTTTGATGGCAATGCTTGGACAACCATGACCATCTTCCGCATTCATGCGTACAGGGTATGCCCATTACGTGCATGCCTTTCTACCTATTAATGCCTTACAATGCAAACAGACAACAAATGAAAGGAAGAGCACAAGTACAGACAGTGTTTGTAGCCCACACTCTTCTTCTTCACGTCAGTAAATGTATATGGCACATACCCACGCGGGGGGATTTGCCAAGGTACAGTGGAGATTGCCAATTAAATATTTGCACGGGGGAAAAAAAAAGACGTGAGGCGGCGGCGTAAAAGACTGAATCAGGATAAAAATTGGAAAATTCAATAAAATTTAAGAATTATGAATTACCAGAATAGAATCAAGCATTTTAGACATGCAACAGAATTTTGTATGCAGCTAACAAGGTGACCGATCAGTCGCACTTATGTAATCATGAAGGTAGCCACAAACACTGCTTAACGGAAATTACCTGGCGCTCGCACCGAACGAGAGAAGAACTGGAAGAGATAGAGGGAGGCCTAACCTCGAAAGAGGGACCTCCAAATACTGCTTTCCTTGAACTGCGAACCGCCGGCGAGAGAGGAGAAAATGACCTATTGTTTCAACTTGCCCACATGAGACACAAAGGTTTGTCGCAGCGAACCCGCATCGGCGCAAGTATAAATTTAAGTGAGGGATTTTGCATCGCAGAAGCGTCACTGACACCTCGCAACGCCTTGATTTACACCACTGGACATTCCATGGGTAATTTAAGTGGTGAAAATCCACGGTATTGAGCAACGGATCACTCAAGCTGGCTGAAATATGTTGGAACCGCTGGAAACGTGAAGTTTCCAACATAATGAGGCGAAGGACAGGAAAGATTACAGGAGCGCTGAGAGCTGACCTTGCCAATAAATCAGCCACCTCGTTAAAATAAACACCCGAATAGGCAGGTACTCAGACCAAGTGGATCTCACGCACTGTGCACGGAACATAAAACCTAAGCGACCAATTCAATAACGATTTTCCGGAATTTTGGAGACTAGAACTGAAAGGCAGTCTGCAGGAATGAGAACTCAAGCTACATGCCTGGGAATTAAGAGAAGAGCCAAAATAACCAAAAACTCTACGAAGAATATAGGAGTATAATCAGGGATACAAACAGAATAGCTCCAAGCCAGATCCTGCGAATATATCCCAATTGTAATGTTTAGTAGCTTCTTCTGAATTTAAAAGTAATGCTACTACTTTGAACTTTAAACTTTGGGGGTTCGAATAATAGCTGATAAATCACAGGGGGACAAAAACTGAATAACGGTAACAGAAACTTTGGCTATATTCAAGAAACATTACAAATGTCTTCCTTCGACGACTCTTCTTCCCGCACTGCCCCGTCCACCCGTTTTCTTCAGCAACTCGTTGCAAGGAGATCAGATCAACTTGAAGCGGAGCTAACAAATTCTGCGTGAACCTAACTTGAGGAAGCTGATAGCGTGGCCAATGCCTCCCATGGCTACTACGGATGGAATCAATACAAAGTCGAAGAAAAAGTATACTGCAGCACACATGATTGGAAGTGAAAGACGAATTTTGTTGATGTTGTTAGCCTATCAAAAGATGGCACATACCTACACTGGGCGATCAGCCAAGAATCCGGTGGCTATTCACCTGTACAGTTAAAAAAAAGAAAGCCGCGCGGGAACGCAATACTGGTGGATGTGCTGAATTTCAGGAACAAACGTATCGTGCAACAAGTAACAAAAATATTCGTGAATCAGATTTTACATTGCATAATGAACCATGACTGCACCAAAGCAATGAGATATAAGTGAAGCATTTCGTTGCTTTCGTGACAGAAATGAGTTATGAGGTTTGTTGAATAAAAAAAAGTGATTTTTGATGGCAGCCAGCATGAGCCATTTAAAGTTATAGCTCAACATTAGTCACATCTGATATAGATGACACGCATGCTATGAAAACAAGATAATGTTTTTCTTTTTTTTATGAGAAATGCACAAGCAGTTTCAAGGCTTGCTTCACAATTTCATTTCTGGCGTATACACAAAGGCATGCCTATAAATTTTTCGTGTGTTACACCAGAACCAACACTACTTAAGTTGGTAAATCATGTTCATTACCTGGGTGTCATTAATAGCAAACATATACTAATGCTGCTAATCCTATAGAAGAACAAACAGCGGTTTTATGAAGACGTTAAATAATACGTGATACTGCATGTGTCCATCAGGCAATGAACTGTGCGGCAGTTTCAGTTTCTCTTCTCTTATTTTCAGTTTCGGTTGTCTTACTTTCAGTTTCGCTTCTTCAGAGTTTCAGTCACATGCATGTCTCTTGACACCACGTATACGTGACAGAAGAAAAGTAGAGGGGGGGGGGGGGGGGGGGGTTCGGCGGAAACTTGGCGTCATCATGACATCGCTCGCTCCGGTGTGTCGTTCGATCTTGCATCTACAATACAACAACGTGTCGACGAGGTAAACAGTTACTATGAGTTGCACGGGATCTTACGCCCCCTCGTACATTCCTGTAAACACCGGGCCAGTCACCAGTACCATGGAACCAGTGGAAGGCACTGTTTTCTACCTACTTAGAGGCGTCTGGCCTGAGTTTGCTGCAACCCGGCGCGAAGCCATGCCTTTGCAGTCGCGCGGCGTCGAAGGTCAGCGTCGTTCCGCAATTAACGCCTCCTGCCACGAGCGCAAAATGAAGGAGCAGGGACCTAAATTAATGGCGATTTCCACTGGTCGTGCTGGAGCAGCTTTTCTTGCTCCGCGACGACGAATTCGAGTTCAACTGGTCGACCTGGACCGACCGCGCGAATTCCGCTGGTCGATTGGAGCAACTCCGTTCCAACGGAGCTCACAAGGTTGGTACGCCGACCAGTGGCGGATCTGCTCCGAGGCGGTTTGGGGCGCTCTTTTGCGATTCGAGCGCCTCACTTCAGATCCACCAGTGGAATTCGCCATAAGTGAAGTTACGAAAGGTGAAGATACGTTTCAAACCGCGCTCAGCACTTGCAACCGTCTGTCCTCAGCCACGACGGAACGCTACCGCGGTTCAAGATATGTTTACAGAACCCTGGCGAGCCTGTCAGCTGCAGGTTTACATTGCTCAGTTACGCGAACCTGCGTAGAACTGCGACTTCGACAATTCCGTGAACACTGTTGTTCGTGATCAGCTCGTTTCTGGCGTTGCGTCGGACAACTTCATAGGATGAAATTGTTGCTCGAAGGTGCAGGGCGAACCGGGAAAAGGCGATTAATCGCTTGTACGAAGAGGCACTTTTTTTTGAAATTCAGTAGTCACTTTGGCGATGTAAAGTGCGCGAGGCGAAAGCCTTTCTGCGCCCACTGTGGCTGCTTCTTTTAATTTTTATTTAATTATTTTTAATTTTTCGCTTCTGAAACTGCATTGTCACATAAGTTAATTTTTCCTTTTTATTTTTGTTTCTTTAAAATTGTTATTTATTTTTATTTTTAACGTTTCGTTTTGAGCTATTAATTTACTTCACAAATTAATGTGTAATTACAAACTAATGTGCAATTTCTAATCACCAATTACTTCTTAATTGCTAAGACTATATGGGTTATATCAATTATTATACCATTGATGACGTCATAGTGTGACAGATTTCGCGGACGGATGGATAACGAGAGCCATTAAAGGCTTTCGCTTTAAATGTTTGCATGAAGTCGCCTATAGGCAGCTATTGGCTCTAGATTGCAGTTATTCGTTTCGGGCCCCTGATTATACACCTATATTCGCTGTTCATTTTCTAGGGATTCAGTTGGCCCTATAGATAAGGTCTCTTGCATCGTTACTGATGTCATTATACTTGCTGACAGCCTTTCTGTCCTGACTCACTCGAAGGCTCGAAGGACGCTCTTCTGGGCCATTCTCTAAGATTTTTCATTCCACTACATGTTAAAGAAATGCGCTTTCACTGGATACCTGGACACTGCGGCATTGATGCTAACAAGACGGCCGATTTTTTAAACAAAATCTGTGCTTTGTGGGCCTGTGGTACCATTTACTCTAAACACTGTGCATTGACAACAGCTTGCTTCCAATGGTTCCTGCATCTGCATTTTTTCAGTCATGAGCCTCTTCGTGCTGCAGCGGATTTTCAACATTCCCTTGGAGTGTGGGCTTAAGTAGTTCATGGCAATTCGAGGTGTCTATGAAGTGGGATTCCAAATGTCCCCACTTTATAGACAATGATTCCAAATATGAAGTGGGATTCCAAATGGTCCCACTTGTTTTCAAGTGGTGCCACCTCAAAACAAGTGGTTTTAACAAGTGGTCCCAATTGTGGTCTCACTATGCAGGTGTTGTTGAGCCTCTGCGCAGGCTCTTGTGACACTACGTTGCTTTCGCTTGGGACTCTGAGGCAGTTGAAAGCTTTCATGAAGTGAAGCAACTACTTTCAACTTATGACGTAATGCACTTGTTTGATCCGGCTCTACCAGTGGTCGTGATCACAGATGCTTAATTCAGAGCATGTACTTTCTTTTAACTTCAGATACCACAAAACGTTTGCAAAAACTGCTGGGTCAATAGCCAAAGCTAGTATAGGCCCAATGTACACATTTTTTATTACAGCAACAGAAGATGCCAACATGAAACTTGGTTATAAATGATCAGTGAACAAAGTATTAGCAAGCAACACTCAACAGCACAGGGCCTAAGACTGACCCCTGGAGGCACTCCAGCACACACAGGCTGTCGAGATGATTTTAAGTGTTTTATGTGGAAAAATTGTTTTCTGTTAGTAATGTAGCTTGTAAAGAAATCAAGAGTGGAATCCCTAAAACCATAGTGCTCTAGCTTGTGAATTAAAATGTTATGATTAACAGTATCAAATGCTTTCTTTAAGTCTAGGAACAAGGCTGCAGATATTTCATTAGCTTGTGAATTAAAATGTTATGATTAACAGTATCAAATGCTTTCTTTAAGTCTAGGAACAAGGCTGCAGACATTTCATAATTATGCAAAGATGAACATAACTCTTGAGACAATGCCATTACTGCTGTAGATGTAGACCTGTTATTTCTGAAGCCTTGTTGACAGTGAGATATGATTCTAGTTCTCTCCAAGTAGTCATTTAGTTGCTTTCCGACAAGTTTTTCGAACACAGTGTTAATGATACTCAAAACCGAGATTGGACGGTAACTGCCTGAATCATTACTATCCTTGTTTGTGAACTGGTATAGCTGCAGCGATCCTCAAAATATTTGCATAAATACCTTCGTAAACTGCATGATCCATTATTGTTGATAGGAGTGGAGCAAGTTGGTGGATGTTCTCTTTAATGCTCTCAAAGTAATCCCGTCATGTCTGGTTGCCTTGTTTGCAACGAGTTTCCTTGATTGCTGTGATGTCACAATCGGCAACAGCTTGCGGTAAGAAGGTGTCATGAACACAAGGGTCATTAACAGAGCACGGTAGATTAGGGATATGAGCTACAAACTCAGGGCCAATGTTTGTGAAGGAATTATCAAACCTATCAACTGTGTTTTCATCAATGTGTTCAGGAACTACGCGCTGTTTTAACTGTCTACCGATTACGCTATTTTCCACATCCCACATTTTTCAGGAGTTTCCTTCTGCTTTCTGTATTAGCATACAGTTGTATTCTTTCTTTCTCATCTGTATTAATGCCACTCCATAGTTTCTGGAGGATCTGAACTTGTTTGAATAACAAATGTTTTCTTTTTGACGTTTCCACTTACGATACCATTGATCCTTCTCTTGTATAGCCTCAAGTATGTTCTGATTCATCCACAGGCACAAAGAATTGTTCGTACCTACGGGTAGTGCATAATGTGCATTTCGATATGGCAGACTCAAGAGCCTCAGCAAAATTTTCGAATTCAGTGTGAGCATTTGTATGATATATGTTGTTGAAATCTAAATTGTATATTTTCTCCTGCAAGAGTTGATAATTGATTCACGCAATTGGTGCAGAACTCATTCGAGCTGTTTTGTAGCAGAAATGTAATGGAGGCCTGCGTACTGCTGCATATTTGCATCTCAACTCTCCCACGCTAAACACTCTGTGTATGGGCATATGAATATTGGCATGGGCGTGTGTATGGGCATATGAATATCAGCATTACTTTTTATGGGGGAGGAAGTTCGAATTGAAGCAGGTCATCAAGCACAGTTTACCCTATACTCATCACATGGAACCAGTCGTTGATCGACACGTAATATAAGATTGTCTGCATGACTAGATTATTCACTGATGATGCTTTGATTTACCTCAGTGTGATTGCTCATATGGACTGCTAATATTAAAGGTCACATCTCGATGAAACAATTTCTTGCTCCTAAATGTCTCTAATGCTGAATTCATCATTCACAGAGTACCCGAATATCCTCCAGATAGTTTCCAGATAACAGCTATTAGCATGCTTATCACAAGATATAAATATCTTGGTGTTCATCTTAAGTCATACCTGTCATGGAATCAAAAGAATAACTGTGTGTTCTGCTAACACCTTCCTGGGCTTTATTGAACATCTAGAATAAGCTCCTGTAAATGAAAAATGACTTGCATATATTACACTAATCCTAGCCCAAAGCTAGGACATGCATCACACATTTTGTATCGTGAACAATGTAACCTAATTAGTGACATTGTTACAAATTATTTAGCGGCCGTAGGCAAATTTCAAGTGATGACCCGTCTATACTAATGTTTGATGCATCATTTCAAAGAAGATGTAAGCAAAAATTTTGTGTCTATACCACTTTAAGCTCAACTGTATACGCATATCAGGAGATGATAATCCAAGCTATTGTTACCAATGTAGTCTATTGTAATGTAAACAGTAAATATTTGTGCAGTGCTAATGCAATAATTATTTCATAAAAAAAGGCTCTGATGACTTGGATGCATTCTTAAAGAGTTTGCCATGCAGCTGTTCTAATGACTGTCACTATGAATGCAGGCTAATCTATCTTACCTATTAACTCAGTGAAATGCTGTGTGGCCCTTTCTGCAGATTCTACAGTACTGCAACAGTATAGCATTTTGAGCAGTGTTATGAATAGTGTTATTGTGGTCCCTTTGTCTATTTTGTGCACTCACTTAACCATATCTCAATTCACACATCTGTTCAGTTGTCACGCCTCAGTTTATCTACTTTAATTTATGTGGGTGCTTAAGAAAATATGTAAACAATCTACAATGTATAGATTGTTTTTATTGGAAAAATAATTTACGATTGCTTGTGGTGACAATGCATCTTTAAAAAGTGTTGCAGCTTTGTTTATTTCTGCACTGCAC
Source organism: Amblyomma americanum (assembly GCF_052857255.1). NCBI lineage: Eukaryota > Metazoa > Arthropoda > Arachnida > Ixodida > Ixodidae > Amblyomma > Amblyomma americanum. The sequence goes on from NC_135500.1 coordinate 12,926,562, forward strand.
GCCAGACAATGCTGGTAATGAATTCAAATCTCTGGATGCATGTACCTGCAAAGAGATTGGACGACAACGCAGTTGCAGGAACAAAATAAATATAGGTTTATTTCTGTGCTATGACAGGCAGATTGCAATATACTAGAATCTGAAGGAAAGGTAAGGCATAGTATAAGTTGCGATCTTCCAAGTATTTCAATAACTGATGCTAATGACATCTTCAGTACAATCATGAAAGGCCATCAATGTTGTCTTCACGTCTCTTTGGTTGTTTGTTACCTGAAAGACAATCACAACAGCGCAAATTAGAACAGTCGTCGCTTTTAGCTCTGCACACACAATGAACTCTTATTTGACAGCGCATAATAGTACCATGTGCCACTTAGCAGAGTTGTTCAGAAAATGCCTGCATCAAGTTGCACCCTAACAGCAACTTTGTGAATTGCCAGCAATGTGTAGCCATGGACCTGAGGAAAAAGGAAGCATGTACAGGTGGGGAATGTGTCAAGGCAGTGAAACCCCTGTTGGTCCATGGGTGCACGCACCACTCTTACCGAGCACTGTGTACTTATAAGACACACCATGCCAGAAGGTTCCCTCATTTAATCAAACTTATTGTGCCTTTTGCAAGCTGCACACTTCAGGTGCTTGGTAAGAGCCTCCCTATCCGCCACCTGGGAGACGCGCTCTCTAGCAGTCAGGTTCTGCCGAGAGAAAAAAATGGTCTGGCTAAGCCAGATGCAGAGAAACCATTGTGCTGTAGGTTTCACTTCAGTTGTTTAAGTGTGCAACACACTGAGCTGAAAGGAAAATATACTTACCTGCAGCATATATGGCCAGTATGGAGGTGCCTCTCGCGCTCTAACGCACACACCATCCATCTGGTTCGAGACAGCTGCACACCTCATAGGTGAGGTCTATAAGTACACAGATGAACTTGTAGACGGGTTGTAAACCAGAAGAGAGTGCCATAGAGTCGATCTCATCTTTCATATGTAGTTGTGTCCTGGAGATGTTATTATAACAGTTGCCTCAGCATTGCTGTTAAGGATTTGCTTTTTTATGTTCTCCTTCTGAAGCTCAGTTGGCTTTGAAAAACTTGTACCTGAGCTGGACAGCCTCTGCTTCTTAGTGGAATGAAACCTGACTTGGTGTTCGATTTTCTTGTTTGCAGGCTCCCTTGATGTGTGGGGCATTTCTTGCTTCTTAGTGCCTTCATAAATCTTCAGTACAGGGTCCAAAAGCTTGCTGGCCTTGTTGTGCACTTCTTGAGGAATTTCTTGCTCTGCGACATACTCTTTGAGCAATTCCATCTTGGCCAAGATCAAGTCAGATTTTGTCATGCTTGTAGAGGCTTCTGCTGTTTGAACACTTTCCAAAATGTGGAAAGCCTCGCTTGTCTTTGAATTGGATGACACTGCTTCAGTAGCTTTCAGGATCTTCTGATCTCTTCCTTCAGGTGCGCCAGCGATGACCACACAGTGAATGTGTTTGCAGATCGTCAAGCTCATTCGGTGCTCCTCACAATCACATGAATAGCTATGCACACACACCATGCACTCGCTGCACTTCAGAGGGCAGCAGGCACTACCTTTCTCTTTTGAAATCCTGTATGTGAGGCCTCTTGTGGACTGGGATTGCGCAGTCCATGTTCCATCTTCATTCCTCTTGGCAGGCGTAGTAATTGCCACAGCAGATCTGTGGTTCTTCTCGATCTGGCTCATCTTGCTCGTTCTCTTTGCTTTCACAATGTGTTGTACCCTCTTCATCAAAGACTCGTATGTCATGTCCATCAGTGCAGTGATGAGCCTGTCAACACGATGATTCTTCTTACCTTCCAGGAAACTATGCTTTAAAGTCCTGTGCATCCTTTCAAGATACATGTTTGTGTTGATGCCAAGTCCAGTTCGAAAACTGTAGGCCCACATCTCCAGGCGGTGAGCATAATTTCCTCTGAAGTACTGAATAAACTCCTGAAGCCTGGGATCTTTGTTGGCAAGAAATGACTCGAGAAGCTCAGCCACTTCGTCCTTTTTTGGGCACTCTAGCAGTGTACGAACAGCATGGTAAACGTCTAATGCGAGTTCTTTTCCTTTTATCTTCTCAGCAATCCTTCGCTTCCAGTTTTGGTCCACATGCCATGTGCAGAGTAGTCGATGTTGAGGTGGGCCCATGACTGTTGACCAGGCCTTGAAGTATTCGTATGCATCATCTTCTGTCTTTTTTTTTTCTGTATGTATTTTCTTCCGTATGTATTTTCCTCTGTATAACGCTTACATCTGGCCTACTTTTTTTACCGGCCCGCCGGACTGTTATAATTTGTAATTTGTATGTTTGTTTGTCATGTAGTAGGGGGCTGAGGCCCTGTCAGGCAACATTGTGCCTTTAGCCTCAGCCCCTTCTTAGGCAAACGTCTAAGCAACAAATAAAAAGAAAGAAAAGAAAAGAAAGAAAGTTCTAGCTGACAGGGCTCCTGTGGAGGACTTCAGGGATTCAAAGAATGCTGATAGGGTTTTCTCATTAATCGTGCTGCAGATGAAGTAAGCCATAGGCAATCCTGCTCCATATTCATCCAGCACCAGAACAGTCACCAGTTCAAATTGGCACCCCGTTGTTCCATGTGTGGAATCAACACAGACTGTTCCTGTACCTAGAACTTTCAGCAGCTCTTCCTGTGGCTCCGTCATTAAGGCAAGAGCAAAGTCTTTTGTACTAAAGGTATTCGTTGGGTCAAAAACTGCCTGCTCTTTGTACAAGCGAACAACAGGTTGCCCCTTGTTCCTCATGCTTTGCACCCATATGCTTACACTCACAGCATCATTATCATGACATCTTTCAGGAACTGTGAGGTTATATTGCCGCTTGATGTTGTGCAAGTCCATGCGATTTGTTAAATGCAGAGGAGTTAGCTTGCTTGTCACCGATTCCCTTATTTTCTTCAATATTGTCCTCATGGGCACTCCTTTCGAAAGGTCATCCGCAATGCTTGCCCTTTCCTGGTCAGTCATACTCAGGTGTTCAACATCTGCATCATGCCCATAATGCGTCCTTTGGTACGATACCTTGACAGTACCCTCGTCTCTAGTAACGATCAGAAAAGAAAGGCATGTCCTGCCGCTCCTGCAGCTTTCCTGGCTTTTCATCGCACGAGTCTTGTTGCCTCGACCTGGTCGTGCCACTCCTGACCTGTTGCAAGCGTAGTAGGTCCTCGTACATCCGTTGGCGAGCCTTTTTTCACCTGTGGATATTACGAACTTGCACACCTGGCTCGCTTCCTCCTGTCCTTTCCAATCATGGAACTCTGTAAAATGCATAAAAAATACTTTAGAAAATATTGTGTAGAAAGGTGTTATAACTGAAGGCACTGTCAATGTCAGTGACGAATGAACAATGCTTGAAAAATATTCGAAAAACATGGAGGATTATGTGCACCATAATTTCATGTATACACTGTACATACCAAAAAGCGGAACTTTGTACCTTGCAGAAAATACAGCATTCAAATGCCCAATTCAACAATATCACGAAGGTTTGCGATACTTGCGCTATATGCTTCTGTTGCCATCACCTGGCTCAATATCTGCACGCGTGTTTGCTATGTGGCCCTAGTTACTATCTCGTAATACCCACTTTAACGCTGAAGCATGCAATTGCGTGGTGGAATCCTGGAATGCGATCCCCTCGTGTTATCGTTATTGTCTTGTGGACGTGTGCGCCCGATGAATAAAGTAATATCAAAGGTATTGAAGGCAATGATATCAGTGCGTTTTTAAGGGAGTATGGTAGGGTAACCCTCCACCAAAAATCAAATTTGGAATTTTGGCACAGAAAAATCGACTACACTATGCGGAACAGTCCTGCGGAAGCGCGGCCTCGAGCGCCCGCTCAAAGCGGTTTAAATGAAGGCTACAAGGGTAGACGTGCGGGCTAGTTGGTGCTGCATACTTGTTTTAAACAGCGCAAAAGACACGGACACAGGAGGGACACACAAGACACACACAGCGCGGTTCAGATGTCGCGCCGAAATGTGCCGCGCGCCCTGGCGTGTAAAAGTGGCGAGTGGAGTTCGGAGGCCGGTTTGTTTATCGTTGTTTTTTGCGGTTTTCTTCATTATGGCTCATTATGGCTCATTCATTTTTTGCTTGTGTGTGTGTATGTATGGCAAGTAAACGGTGCATACTAAAAGATAATGTATTGTTGGAAATATTTACTTTTATAGCAGATATGCAGCTAGTAGTGCTCTTGTAGCGTGTTTCGTCTTTGTTATTGTTTGCATAGGTCGTGATCGCTTATGCATCTTTTTCGAACCTCAAACGTAGTACTTGCCCAGAAGATGGCACGATCAAAAATGGCAGATGGCAAATGGGGCAAAAAGAGAACATTAAAAAAATAATCGCTTCACTAGCAAGAAGGACAGTGGTAAACCGGCACGATAAAGCGCAAGCTTCAAGAAACCTGGTGAGAGGATCGGTGGTGAATCCTTCGATGTAGACGGCTCAAGTACAACTGGCTACGTCTCATCGACTTTTCTCTTCCCTGCAGCTTCATGCAAGATGTTGCTGTGAACAACATATCTAATACACGTGCAGCAGGGGATTCCTCCTTTTTGTTTTGTTCATACGCTTCGATCAGTGATTTGATGCTCCCCTGCTCCACGTGTTTTATAAATGCTGTCGAAAATCGTACTCGAATATAACAACTTCGAATTCATCAATCAACACTATTCACAAATTAACGGCACAGCCATGGGTACAAGGATGGCCCACACCTACGTCAACATCTTCATGCATAGTAATAAGTCTAAATTTTTGAAAGATTGTCCCATTAAGCCCACCCTATACAAACGCTACTTGGATGACATCTTTTTAATTTGGACTGACACACCTCGTCCACCCCAACATATCTTTCACTTACACGTGCGCCCACACCACAATTAACTTCCTAGATGTTGAGATTTTGGTAAACGAAAGCTCACTCACCACTAGTGTATATAGAAAACCGACGGACCGTCAACAATACGTACATCCTCGTCACTTTAAAACAAGCATCCCATACTCTCAGGCACATCGATCTAAAGTAATATGTTCCCAAGATGAAGACTTCGTAAAAAATTCCAAACGCATGCAAGAAGTCCTCATTAAGCAGCGATACCCGTTGCCATTGCCGACGATGCCATTCAAAGGACATCTAAACCCAACCGAGAGCAAATACTGGAGTGACGTCGATACAGCGAGCAAACAGACCATCAGGCAAATCTCGTACTTCCCTTCACCAGTAACCCAGCCGCCTAACGTACGTAAACAAAATCTTCAAAAAAACATTTCAACATTCTCAAACAAAGCGAGCTAGCGCCTCGCCAAAATTTTCACTGCTCTCCCTCATGCAGTCTACAGACGACCGAAAAACATTCGAAACATTCTAATACACTCAGTCACATAAAGAGCCGGTTTCGGGGCGTCGACCTTGTGGAAAAAGTAGATTCCAGGTCTGCAAACACATTACAAACATCAAGCTGTGAAATAAGCACAGCTTCAGGATTCAAATGGAAAATTAATGACAACTCTGATTGGGATTTCTGCAACGTAATATACCTCCTAGGATGCAGTGTGTGCAGTACGCAGTACATTGGGCAGACCGTTAACTTTATACGAATTCGCTTTAATAACCACCGCGCGCATATTTTATCCCTACCTCCCCTTATTAAAACACATATATTAATGAGAAAAACGACCGATTTGATGCAATTAAGTTAACAGTCCTACAGGGTGGGTTCCACAACAAAGAGATCTCGAGCAACGCGAGTCGTACTTTATTTACAAATTTAATAACAATTCCTCACGGCATTAATGAAAGTCCGGGTGTATTGACCTCCATCGCCCCTTGCAGAGCCAATGCTGACCTTAGGAATTCCGGTGCGACAAACCTCGGTCGTTTGTCGCCAGCGGCATCTTTTTCAAGCTTCGCTGCCCGCTTACACAAAGCTCTGAATTCATCCCCCACCCCTGTCTTGCCAGTTCGACGCACCACCTTGCCGAGCGGGGTGCAATTGAAGAACCAAGAACCCTTGATGGGCACAAAAGAAAAATACTAGAAAAAGGAGAAAGAAATAAAGAGAAAAAGAAAAACGCTTTGTCCCCTGCCGCCCAGCGAGCTTGCGCGGGAGGCCAGCCCGGGGGAAAAAAGGAATAACGAGGGGAGGGAGGGCATCCGGGCCCTCAAAGCAACAATAACAGACTTTGGCGGAGTCCCGGAGCAGATAAGAATCATAGATGCATGTACTGCCCGTGCCGCCGGCCAAAATGAGCAAACAAATAAACAATAAATTCAGACAGGGCGGGAGACGTTCCAGGAGCGTCTTCGGTAGGAATAGTGAAGGCGGAATCAGCGGCGCAGTTAGCTTAACTACACACACGTGCACTGTGCATGAAACACACACACAAAAGAAAAAGAAAAAAGGCGGCAAAACATACGAGTTCGCGAAAGTGTCCTGTGGGGGGGTAAAGGTGAATGGCAGGAGCATTTAATCAAGGGTTCTTGGTTCTTCAATTGCACCCCGCTCGACAAGGTGGTACGTCGAACTGGGAAGACAGGGGTGGGGGATGAATTAAGAGCTTTGTGTAAGCGGACGGGCAGCGAAGCTTGAAAAAGATGCCGCTGGCAACAAACGACCGAGGCTTGACGCGCCGGCACTCCTAAGGTCAGCACTGGCTCTGAAAGGGGCGATGGAGGTCAATAAACCCGGACTTTCATTAATGCCGTGAGGAATTGTTACAAATTTGTAAATAAAGTACGACTCCCGTTGCTCTCTTTGTTGTGGAACCCACCCTGTAGGACTGTGAACTTAATTGCATCAAATGGGTCGTTTTTCTCATTAATATATGTGTTTTGACAAGGGGATGATGGGTAGGAATAAGATATTTACTTATGCAAGAGTGACTAGCTATGCGCAAAAATTTCCGTGTTTCAATTTTCAAAACTGCGAACTTTGACCGCAGCGTCCCGGACAAATAATTCCAACTCCCGACCGCGTTTTTAAATTCATTCTAAACGGGGTACGTGTTTACTGGTACCTGCAGTGGTCGGCTGCGCAACTATATATATAAGCTATCGCGTGCAGCTGTCATATTATAAAAGAAAATCCGCACAAAACAAAAATTACGCAGCAACGGGCTGTGGCGAATGATTGCGCGCAATATTTTTTCGCGGGTTAGTGAAACGAACAGTTTTATTTTAAATCACGAGAGTTGTATCAAAAGCCTTTATATGTCGTCATTAATTATGATAGGTACGACGACACAGTGAATAGGAGTTTATATAGACTGTCGTCCTTCAAAGACCCAATGCTTTTCTCCTCCAAAACGTCGTGTAGAACAAAACCGGACCGCCAAATTTTGACACGGTTGTACGAAATTTCTGCACTAACGAAAGCTATGAGTGTAGTCTCCTGCATGTAGATAATGTAGAATACAAGGAAAAATTATAATATGTATGCTCTAGGTCAGGTTCATAGTCCTACAGCACTCGATTGTAAATGCAGGCACTCGACGGAGCGCTGATAGACGGGCGTGGTCACCTGTAGGCGCATTTGCGTGGCTTTGCATGGATAGTACGTGTTTAACCTCTCAGGTCTGCAAAAGCTGTATCGGGTCCGCCAGGCAGTGGCGATTATAATAAATGCACAACGAAGCGCGCCGTTCGAGCGCACTAAAATAATACACCAGCAGTTCAAGGATATCATATATAATAAAAATAAAATGCGGGATTTAGCTCGCTGCAAAAAGCTGTAAATTCGCCCGCTGCTCACATATATAGATGCATTCGCACAGACTTGCTAAGAACGTTAAAGCAAAACAAACAAAAAAAAGCCAAAGAGGCAGCGCAGGAAAATTCATGCACGTCGCGTTGCAAACATGTCTCCTTACCTTTGTCGTTCCCAAAGGACAGTTGCAGATTTTCGGCTGGGAATTTGTGCACCACGTTGTAGTGATGAACCAAATTTTCGAGTGTTGATGTTGATAGCAGGCTGCTGCACTGGTCGCAGTGAAGAAAGGCTCCTTTCGTCTCCAACTTGTGCACCATCCTCATATGCTGCAGCATGTTTTTCCGCTGAGTGAAGACTTTGTCGCAGACGCCGCAACGTCGATCATGATGCAGATCATGGTCACCGTGCTCAGGTTGACGTTCACTCTAGTTTGGAAACACTGACGCCATTCTGGACAGAAACGCGCATGCGTGTGTGAAAGCGCGGCGCATCAGGTGCGCTTTTTGAACCCGCGCGCGCTGTCAAAAACGTGGGGAATTCCGAGAAAAATCTAAGAAAAATAGGTCTCTTCCCAACCGGACATGACGTCATTAAAAGTCACGTAACCATAACGTCACGTGACGTTTTAAACGTGACGTCACATTTTGTTTGACTAATCAGCGTTTCCAGCCCACCTGCCCGCAAACGCTTGTGTTTGCGCTTGTACATGCTGTCGGGCGGTACTTTTAAACCGATTTAAGGGTAGGAAGGCTAGCGGAAGTGTGTGTGCCGAAGGTTTTTGTGTAGTAATTTTGGCAGGCTTTTACGTTGCGTAGTGCTGAAGGATTTTTTTTGTAGGAACTTTGGCGGGCTTTTACGTTGCGCAGTGCCGAAGGTTTTTTTCTGTAGGAATTTTGGCGGGCTTTTACTTTGCATAGTTCCGCAGGTTTTTGTATAGAAATTTTGGCGGACTTTTACATTGCGTAGTGCCGAAGGTTTTTATGTAGGAATTTGGCGGGCTTTTACGTTGTGTAGTCGGCCGGACGATGGGTCGGCAAGCTAGGAAAGTCAAGGTGGACGGGGACGGGGAGTTAGTGCAGTGCCAGGAGTGCGACCGTTGGTGCTATTTAGAAAAGACCACGTTCAGGAGTTAGCCGAGGCGATGGGGCTAGCTTCGCGTGCAAGATATGAAAAAGTTTTGAGGAGGCCAATCAGATGCTGAAAGGGGAATGGGCAGCTAGGATTAAGGAACTCAAAGGGGACCTGAAGGTGGAACGAGGGGAACGGATTAAGTTAGAAAATCAGGTCGCCGAGTCGCTTAAAAGGGAGGAAGCTAATGCCGACCTGTTGGAGCGAATTGTGGGCGAGCTGAAGGAGGAGCGGGAAAAGCGGGCCCAGCTAGAAGAGCAGGTAGAAGCGCTCAGGTCGCGGCCGGCCGGGCACCCCGGTTCGGAGCAGTATGTCAGGTTGGGGACGAGGTTCGTTGATCCTACAATGCTGTAGCGCAGCAGTCTTTGAGTGGGGAAGAGAGCGAGTTAACTCGCGACAGTAGCGTACGGCAGCGGGAAAGACAGGTAGTGCGATACGGAGGGCAACAGTCGCAGTCAGGAAGCGAACGGTTAGAGTAAAGGAGGGTTCTGGTAGTCGGTGACTCGAACGTAGCGAGGGTTGAGGGAGGCGTTTTGACGACAGTGAAGGCGGACAGGCGGGTGCAGGTGGAGGCCTAGTCTGGGAAGAGCATTACAGATGCAATGGCCAAAGCCCAGGACGTGGTGGGGGCAGCATGGATGGCGAACACTTTGTCGTTATCAATGTTGGTCTCAACGATGTGCTGAAGGGGAGGAGCCAGGATCTCGAGAAGCAGTTAGAAGTGGGGATGCGTAGGCTTAGAGAGGCCTCTTACAGTGTTCATGTGACCATATTCACAATCCCAGAGGCAGGCTAGCGAAACGGAAAGTAGGGTCGTTGAGGCTAACCGTGTAATTAGGTTAATGAGTCGACGACTAAGATACGGGGTAATGGAAGTTAACAGGGAAGTGTACGAGGTCAGGCCCCACCCTTTTGCTCAGGATGACATTCACTACGGTGGTGCCACTGGCAAGAGGGTGGGTAGTAGGATAGGTCGCCAGGCAACAGATTTTTTGGGGGGACCCAGAGCCTTGAGGGAACCAGTGTAGGGAAGGAAGAACCAAGATCAAAGGGACGATGGAACCATAGGAGAAGAAATAGACACAAGCGCCAGGGCCAAGTTAATTCAGATATATGTTTCATTAACACGCAAGGTGGCAGGAATAGACTGAAATGGGAGGAAATAGAAGAACAGTTAAGGCAGGAGGAATCGCTGATATATGATTTAGTGGAAAAGCATCTTAGAGACATGGAGCAACCACCCTGTAACCCAGACTACGCATGGGAATATTACAATAGAACAGAGGGCAACAGAAAAGGGGGTGGAATTGGGGCATTCATTCATAAAAGTAAGAATTTTCAAAGCGTTAAACTGGGATGCAAGGAACATTTAAAGCTAAAAGGAAAAGTGTCAGGGAAGCAAACACTCCTTGGATTTGTACACCCGTGGACGGGAGCTAATGCCAAAAAGAGGAAAACAGGAAAATGTTAGAATGTATTGCAAGCGACACTGATGAGCTAGGAGGGCAGGGCGATATAATTATTAAGAAGCGCCAACAGAGACAAGACGTAAGAAGTGACACGGACAAGCGCTTGTCCGTGTCACTTCTTACGCCTTGTCACTGTTGGCGCTTCTTTTCTTAGTAACATGCACCAACTGGCCCAGCAAAAAGTTCTACTTGAGATAATTATATTAGGCGACATGAACGCACATATAGAATACCTGGATGGGTACACACAATTGACAGGAAGCATGCTGCAGGACATGTGTGCCAGGCATGATTTAGTTTTATGCAACAGCAACGAGAAGTGCGAAGGGCTCATAACATGGGAGGCAGGGAGTCTGCACTCGGCAATAGATTATGCACTAATGTCACAGAAAATGTATAATAGATTAGGGGTAATGAGCATAGATGAACATGGTTCCAGAAGCCAAGATAGTTACCACAAGCGTATCAAGTTGAGTTTCAGAAATGAAACCAATGTAGGACTGAAGCGAGATGAACAATCAGAGTGGAATTTTTACTCAGAAAAGCTATTGGAAACAGAAGCCAAACGAATTGAAAAACTAATTTTGAGGATGGTGAAACAGAATGGATTTATACCAAATTAACTCGATTACTGGAGCTAGAGCTAGATAAGGTGTGTGTAAAATTTAAGCTAAAAGGGAAAAGACGCAAACCCAAGAGTGGGTGGGATGAGGAGGTCAAGAGGGCGATAGAGAAACGTCACGAAGCGTCCAGGGAACACAGGTATTCCAAGAAGAGGGGGTACCAGAAGTTGAAGTGGACAGGAAACGGGATTCCTTCATAAAATGTAGAAGGGAAGCATCCTATTTTATTAATGAGAAAATTAGAAGGTTGCCCAATGGGTGTCAAAAGTAAATAAAAAGGATAGAAAAGCAGCTCAAAAATTCTGGAAGCATCTAAATGCAATGAGTATTAAGACTAGGCTAGAGCAAAGGTTTATTGTTACAGATCAGGGTATTCAACTAGAAGGGGATGAAGCAATGAAACACATAGGAACAAGGATGACAGAAAAATTTTAAGAAAGAAATGTTGCACATAATTTATCGAAGGAGGATAGACCGGCTATTGCAATAGCTTCACTTGAGAAAAGAGAGTGGGAAAGTGCAGAGAAGAAGGTTCCTAGTGGTACATCAACCGGACCAGATGGTATTCGAATTATGTTAATAAAGAAGCTAGGACCAAAATCCAAGCAAACATTAATACAGGTAGTGAATAAAATGATAGTGGATGGGAAAGTCCCCGATGAATGGCGATTGAGTAGAATGAACATGATATATAAGGGAAAGGGGGACAAAGCTGACGTAACTACCGCCCCATAACAATGACATCTGTGGTTTACAGGGTAGTGATGCAGGTTATAAAGGACAGATTGCAGGCTTGGGTGGAGAACGAGGGGGTGCCAGGGGAGCTACAAAATGGGTTCCGGAAACAAAGGAGGTTGGAGGACAATCTGTTTTCATTGACCCCTATGGCTACCATTTCTGGATATTAAGGGAGCCTACGACAAAGTTATTCAAGAGTATTTTGGGACATACTGGGCACATTGGATGTGGAAGATGAAGTAATTAATCTTTATATATATATATATATATATATATATATATATATATATATATATATATATATATATATATATATATATATATATATATATATATATATATAAAGGTACCATAAGTGCTTATAAAATGGGAAAAAATGTATCAGAGCCTGTAGAGATACAGCAGGGGCTTAGGCAAGGATGTCCTGTCTCCTTTGTTGTTCATGTTGTACCTGCAAGGGTTGGAGAGCAAGCTAGAGAGGAGCGGACTAGGCTTCAACCTTTCTTTTTCAAGCAAGGAGAATGGATTAAAGTCATATACGCTGATGATGTAGGGCTAATGACTTACAACAAGGAAGATTTAGAGAAGTTGATAGACATATGTGCTACAGAGGGAGATAAAGTAGGTTTCAAGTCTAGAAAAGAAAAATCTGCAGTCGTGATATTTAATGATGATGTCGGCGAGCATAGAATACAGGAGTTCACGCTAGAAGTAGTGGATGATTACAAGTATCTTGGTGTGTGGGTAAATATGGTGCTGAGTATCTGACAGAGCATGAAAAATATGTAATGAATAAAGCTAGTAGGAATGCAGCTTTCATGAAAAATAGGGCACTGTGGAATTACAATAGGTATGAAGTGGTAAGAGGGATCTGGAAAGGGGTGATGGTTCCTAGCCTGACTTTCGGTAATGCGGTCCTGTGCATGAGACCAGATCATCATCATCATCATTTATTTTCCCTTAAAGGCCCCAATGGGGCATTACATAAGGGGGGAAAATGGTAATAACGGGTCACAAAGATAGAACACAAATAGAAATGGCAAGCAAAAATAAACACAACAAAGGCATTGAAATTACCAAGACAATAAATAGGTAAATAAAAGGCATTCTACAGGAATTGAGGAGAGAAATAAGCAGTCAATAAGTGTTTAAATTTTACTGAGTTGGTGTCATTGACTATATCGTCAGGGAGTACATTCCACTCGGATATAACAGTTGGCCAAAATGAATTATTGATAGCTTTAGTGGTACCATGAATACGCTGAACACTGTTGCAATTAAACAAACGTCGGGAGGATCTCAAGGGGGGCAGAATAAGGCTCTCACGTAATTGCGGGAAATTATAATAAAGTTTGTGAAATAGGCAAAGTCTTGCTATCTTACGCCGTGATGACAGGAGGGTTAGACCAATGGAAGATTTGATATTAGTAACGCTCAGCCGAGAATCATATTTGTATGTTATGAAACGAGCAGCTCGGTTTTGGACTGCTTCTAACGCCTGGATTAGGTATTCTTGATGGGGGTTCCAAATAGTCGATGCATATTCAAGTTTGGTACGGATAAATGTTTCAAATGCGATTAGTCTAACCGTGGGCGGAGAAAATGTGAGAGATCGTCTAATGAAGCCTAGTGATTTGGAAACGCGTGCAGCAAGTGACTTGATGTGCTTTGACCAGTTAAGATTACTTGTTATTTCGATGCCAAGATACCTGTAAGATTCAACTTGCGATAGCACGGTCGTGTTTAGCGAATATGAGTAGAACAAGTTAGATCGTTTCCGGGACACGTGCATAAACTTACATTTAGCCACATTCAACTTCATGAGCCAGGTAGAGCACCAGTTTTGGATTAAGTTTAAGTCATCCTGCAGCAGAGACTGATCACTATTAGAACAAATACGACGGTAGAGAACACAATCATCTGCGAACAGACGAATGGATGACGAAATTCCAGCGGGAAGGTCATTAATAAAGATTAAAAACAGAAGCGGGCCAAGAACTGATCCCTGAGGGACTCCAGAGGTAACATTTGTAGCGGCGGAAGGATGACTATCAATGACGGTGTATTGCGAACGATTAGTTAAAAAGCAGTGAATCCATGATAATAATAGTGGGTCCAGAGACAGGCAGGAAAGTTTAGTCATGAGGCGCTGGTGGGGAACGCGGTCAAAAGCCTTAGAAAAATCGAGGTAAATTATGTCTGTTTGAAGGGATAAGTGTAGGTTTGAGTGGAGGTCAGTCGTGAATTCGAAAAGCTGAGTTTCACATGAATAACCAGAACGAAATATCCGTGTTGTTTAGAGAAGAAAAATGAATTATTATCTAGGTACGTTGCAATGCGAAAATAAATTATATGTTCGATGAGCTTGCATGCAATGCACGTTAGCGAGATAGGCCGATAATTGGACGGATCGGAGCGGTTTCCTGCCTTAAAATAAGGTGGGTACAACTCTGCTTAACTTCCACTCGGACGGGATTTGGCCACTGGAAATAGACTGCGTGAAAATTATTTGTAGGATACGGCTGGATATTAGCTTGGTACCTTTAAGAATTTTGGCAGATATGTTGTCGGGTCCAGGGGCACTTGATACCTTTAAGTTATCTATTAATTTACTTATTCTATCAACAGATATATCAATTGGCGCCATTTGAGGAAAATTTAAGCTGGGCGCTAAAGGAATATTTGTAACCGGTTCCTGTGTGAAAACAGACGAGAAGTACTCGTTCATTACATCCGAACGGAGCTCCTTTAGAACGTGAGAGCCGTCGGGATCTAATAAAGTGATATTATGTGACCCGCTATGGTTGGGAGTTAACAAAGACCAGAACTTTTTTGGGTTATTTCGGAGGTTGTCAAGTAGGTCCTTGTCGTAAAATTTATGTTTGGTGCTCCTGAGCAACCTGGTATAATTATGCAGACAGCTTAAGTACTTTTCCCATTTAAGAGCTGAGTTCGAGATCTTAGCTTCCCTGAATAACCGTTTTTTCTTGTTACATAATTTTCTTAAGGAATTTGTAAACCATGGTTTGCCGGCATCACCACGAATGCAGACAAGGGGTACATATGAGTCAATTAGAGAGATAACTGTTTCTTTATACGAACGCCAGTTATCAACAGACCTATTAGGAGCGGACTCTGCAAAGTGGGGTAGAAATTCAGCTAGTTCATTGATTTTGAAAAAATCGGCTTTGCTGTAATCACGAATGTATTTTACTGAACGTTGTCGGGGAGGGATTGAAATCGATAGGTTGAACAGCACTATGTTATGATCGCTAAGACCATCGCAGATGTTCAAGCAAGGTTAGAAATTAAACAACGTGGCGTAGGGAGGCTAGCTTTGGGAGCACATGGCAATGCACCAAATCAGGGGGTACAGAGTGTTATGGGATGGGCGTCGTTCTAGAGCAGAGAACCTAGCAGTAAGATAGCATTTGAGGAGCGATTGAGAAAAATGGGCGAAAACAGTGGGCTAGGAAAATTTTCAGATACCTGTATATAAGGAATGCTGATACGAAATGGAGAAAGCGAACTAGAAAATTGACAAGCAAATATCTGGACAGCAGTAGGGGGCAAATCAGCAATTATCAGTTAAGGAAAAGGTTAAAGAAGCAGAGAGAGCTCTGTGAAAACAGGGGTGCTGACGAAATCAGCACTGGGAACATAGAGGATTTTTAAGCAGGAAATTGCCAAAGAAAATATTGTAACGTGAAGATGTGCACACCAAAAGGAAAAAATATATTTACAGGGAAACAGCTTACAGCCACGCAGCCGAACAACCGGGCACGCGAAGCCCAGCCGCAGAAACGCACTTCGTCCTCTTCGCGTTCCAAGCGCGAGCGCACCAAGCACGAGCGTTCCAAGCACAAGCACAACCGTAGCATAACTCCCGGCGGCAAAAGCACCGTCCCGGTGCTAAGTGGATGATGTAGCAGGCGTGTGGTACGGTTTGAGACGGACTACATGAACGACGTCAGTCAAAGGGCTAGTGAACGACGTCGGAGCATGAAGAGGTGTAATCTCGTAGGTCACGTCGGTCACCTGACGGAGAACTCGATAAGGGCCACTGTACGGACGTAGAAGTTTCTCAGAGAGACCTACACGGCGAGAAGGAGACCAAAGGTGGACGAGTGAGCCCGGCGGATAGTGTACTGGGCGATGCCGGCGGTCGTAAACTGACTTCTGGTAGGTCTGAGATGCGGTGAGCCGGTCTCGGGCGATTTCACGGGCCATAGTTGCTCGGGAGATGGCGTCACGTGCATACTCTGTGGTCGAGGCAGTAGAACTCGGTAGTAATGTATCCAATGGCAGCGCAGGATGCCGACCAAACAGAAGGTAGAAAGGAGAATAGCCGGTGGTATCATGCCGCGACGAATTATAAGCAAATGTTACATAAGGCAAGGCAACGTCCCAATCGCGGTGGTCGGGCGAGACATACATGGATAGCATATCGGTCAGAGTCCTGTTGAGGCGCTCGGTAAGCCCGTTCGTCTGGGGATGGTAAGCTGTAGTGAGCTTATGCTGCGTGCCACAGGACCGGAGGATATCGTCAACTACTCGGGACAAAAAGTAGCGGCCGCGGTCCGTCAGCAATTGGTGTGGAGCGCCGTGGTGAAGGATTACGTTCTGCAATAGGAAGTCGGCGACATCGGTTGCGCAACTTGTTGGTAACGCACGCGTGATAGCGTACCGGGTCGCATAGTCGGTTGCGACAGCAATCCAACGGTTGCCGGAGCAGGACGTCGGAAAAGGTCCGAGAAGGTCGAGTCCAACACGGTAGAATGGTTCGAGAGGTACGTCAATAGGCTGTAGAAGGCCAGCAGGCAACGTTGATGGTCTCTTCCTGCGTTGACAGAGGTCGCAGGAGGCAACGTAACGCCGAACAGAGCGGTACAGACCAGGCCAAAAGAAGCGGCGTCGGACCCGATCGTATGTGCGGGAGACGCCGAGGTGGCCTGCGGTCGGTAGGTCGTGTAGTTCCGCTAGGACAGATGAACGGAGACGGTGGGGAACGACTAGCAGGAGCGGAGGTCCGTCAGGACGAAGGTTGCGGCGGTATAGGACGCCATCCTGAATGACGAACAGTTGCAATGAAGGATCTCGGCTGGCACAGTTGAGGCGATCAATGAGAATACGCAAGGAAGAGTCCTGTCGCTGCTCGTCCGCGATGTTAACCAGATCGGAGATAGCGAAGAGGCACGGGCCGAGGTCGTTGTCTCCAGGATCAGGCGGCTCTACAGGGTGCCGAGACAGGCAGTCGGCGTCTTGATGGAGACGCCCTGACTTGTAATGAACAGTGTAAGAATACTCTTGGAGGCGCAACGTCCAACGTCCGAGCCGGCCTGTGGGGTCTTTCAGTGAAGACAGCCAACAAAGGGCGTGGTGATCGGTCACTACGGAGAATGGACGGCCAAACAGGTACGGTCGGAACTTAGCTACAGCCCAAACAAGAGCTAGACACTCGCGCTCTGTAATTGAGTAATTTCGCTCAGCTGTAGAAAGGAGGCGGCTGGCATATGCAATAACGCGTTCTTGCCCTTGGTGACGTTGGGCTAGCACGGCGCCAATCCCATAACCGCAGGCGTCTGTGCGAACTTCAGTCGGAGCCGACGGATCAAAATGGGCCAGAATAGGTGGGGAGGTGAGTAAGTCGACTAGCGAAGAAAAGGCCTCCTCTAGGGCAGGGCCCCAGGTAAAAGGGGTGTCTTTCTTTAGAAGGTCGGTCAGGGGGCGAGCGGTGCCGGCAAAATTTTTGATGAAACGGCGGAAGTACGAGCAGAGGCCGACGAAGCTGCGCACATCCGTAGACGACTGGGGAATAGGGAAGTCCTTGACGGCTTTAACTTTAACAGGATCCGGGCGGACACCAGAAGCGTCGACTAGATGTCCGAGAATGGTGAGTTGGCGGCGACCGAATTGACATTTCGACGAATTGAGCTGTAGCCCGGCTCTACGGAAGACAGAAAGAATGCTCGCCAGTCTTTCGAGGTGCGTGGTAAACGTGGGCGAAAAAACCACAACATCGTCGAGGTAACATAGACATGTGGACCATGTAAAGCCGCGAAGCAAGGAGTCCATCATTCTTTCGAAGGTAGCTGGCGCATTACAGAGACCGAATGACATAACTTTAAACTGATATAAGCCGTCCGGTGTGACGAATGCCGTCTTTTCGCGGTCATTGTCATCAACAGAGATTTGCCAATACCCGGACCGAAGGTCAATTGAAGAGAAAAGTTTGGCTCCGTGAAGGCAGTCCAAAGCATCGTCTATTCGTGGGAGTGGATAGACGTCTTTTTTGTTATGTTGTTTAGGTGCCGGTAATCAACGCAAAAGCGCCAGCTGCCGTCCTTCTTTTTAACCAGCACAACTGGTGAGGCCCAAGGGCTCGACGAGGGCTCTATGATGTCTTTACTGAGCATCTTGTCCACCTCTTGCTGTATGATGGTGCGTTCTGTACTGGACACTCTGTAGGGTCGTCTGTGAATAGGAGCTGCGTCACTGGTGTTGATGCGATGCGTGACCACAGATGTTCGAGCCAAAGGGCGGTCATCGAAGTCAAAGATGTCGCGAAAAGACGACAGAAGATACCGAAGGTCGTGAGCTTGCCCTGGTAAGAGGTCAGCAGCAATCATTTTTGCATATTCATCAGGTGGTGGGACGTCAGAGTCGCGGCAGTTCGACGAGGGTGGGACGCTTCTCACCGCCGATACGACGCATTCGGCAGCAGGGCACAGCGTGGCGAGCGACATACCTTGTGCGAGCGGCTGAACGTAAGAGGCAAAGTTGAGAACCGGAAGGGACGCTTGATTTGCCGACATGGTGACAACTGTATGCGCAAGGGCAACACTGCGTGTAAAGGGCACATCAGGAACCGGAGTAATGATGTAGTCACCATCGGGAACTGGCGGGACAGAGGAGAAACGGACATAAGTGGCGGCATCGGGGTCCAGGCGGACAAAGTCGGCGGTGCACAGTCGGTCCGGTGGCTCTGAAGGAACAGGTAGAGCGAGTTGAACGATGCTTGTGGCGCAATCTATAAGGGCGGAATGGTCGGTGAGAAAGTCAAGGCCGAGAATGATGTCATGAGGGCAGTGTTCGAGGACAGTGAAGAGCACAGAAGTATGGCGGCCGGCTATTGAAACACGAGCAGTACACATTCCGACGACAATAGACATACCGCCATCTGCAACACGGACCACAGTTGAGGGGGCAGGAGTGAGCACTTTCCTTAGGCGACGGCGAAGACGAGCATTCATGACTGAGACGTGCGCTCCAGTGTCGATCAGAGCGGTAACAGGGACCCCGTCCACGTCGACGTTAAGGATGTTCCGATGAGCATGAAGAGTTAAAGGAGGGTTTTCTGGTCGGGTCGTCAGAGCAGCATCACCCCCAGACGCTGCAGCCATTAGTTTTCCGACCGGGAGCGGGCATATGGGGCCGGCGACGAAGGGCGGCGAGGTCGGGGCGATGGAGATCGACGGCGCTGAGGTGACGACGAACGGTTGGTAAGCGGGGTCTGAGCGTGGTGGCCAGAAGAGGTCGTTTCCGAGGGCGAGGGAGAGCGGCGGGAATATGCAGAACCCGGCGGGTAGCGGCTGTAGGTCGAGGACGGACGGCTTCGGCAGTGTCGAGATATGTGGCCAACTCGGGAGCAGTTAAAGCAGATGGGCCTGTCATCAGGTGTTCTCCATTCATCTGGATTGCGGCTGCGTCGAGGGTAGTATGCACGTTCAGAACCGAGCTCCGGGGACATGCGGCGAGCATATGGGGCACTAACTGAGCAAACAGGTTGAATCCCAAGATTGGCAAATTCTTTGCGAACGACAGCCTGTATAAGGGATACTGCTGGAGTACTGTCTGTTGCGGGTGGATGAAACGCAACGGGGGACATTGCCTCTACTTCTTGGCGCACAAGTCGTGTCAGGCTCTCAGATGTCGGCAGACGGCTCGGTGGAGTCGAGTCTACACAGGACGACGTCGCAGTCGTATTCGGCAACCGCGTGAACTGCGGAGAAATTCGGCGGCTCTTCGCTTGTTCGAACCGGCGGCATTCCTTGATGATTGCGTCAACCGTTCCGCAGTCCTTGTATACAAGAAGGTTAAAGGCGTCATCTGCGATGCCTTTGAGCACGTGACCTACTTTGTCGCACTCTGACATAGTGGCGTCGACTTTCATGCAGAGAGCTAATATGTCCTGAATGTATGATACATAGGACTCTGTGGACGTTTGTGCACGGCATGCGAGCTCCTTCTTGGCAGCGAGCTGACGCCCGAATGGCTTACCAAACAGGTCACAAAGCTTGCGCTTGCAGAGATCCCAGCTGGTGAGTTCATCCTCGTGGGTCTCGAACCATACCCTGGCAGTGCCCGTCAGGTAGAAGATGACGTTGGCCAACTTTAGGGTCGGGTCCCACCTGTTGTGTGTGCTCACGCGCTCGTACATTGCGAGCCAGTCCTCCACGTCGACGCCGTCCGTTCCGTTGAAGGTCCCAGGATCTCTCGGATGGGCAATGATGAACGCCGGGTTGGCGGACGCCGACGGAGCGGCCCCTTCGCTGGGCATGGTTGAAGAGCCGGCGAGCTGACGACCGCTGCGGAGTTCCGTGCTTGCTGTGGCTGTACCCCGCACCTCACACCAATAATGTAACGTGAAGATGTGCACACCAAAAGGGAAAAATATATTTACAGGGAAACAGCTTACAGCCACGCAGCCGAACAACCGGGCACGCGAAGCCCAGCCGCAGAAACGCACTTCGTCCTCTTCGCGTTCCAAGAGCGAGCGCACCATGCACTAGCGTTCAAAGCACAAGCACAACCGTAGCAATATCTATGATAATTGTAGGGGAAGCTCTTTGTTGTTTGAGGCCAGGACAGGAGTTTTGCGGACTAAGACATATAGAGTCAGGTACCACGAGATAGACACGTGCGTTGCGTGCGGAGAGGAGGAGGAAACGGCTGAACACTTGATACTTTTCTGTAAAGGGCTTCACCCCGCAGTGGAAAGCAGCGGGGCTGATTTATCCAAGGCATTGGGGTTTAAGGACAGTGAAGGGAAAGTAGATTCTAAGCGGGTAGAAGTAACCAAGCGAAGGTTGTCTGATTGGCGGCTAAAATCAAGAGTAGAGTAAAATTTCATAAGTCATGGCTAGGTGGCTTGAGCCACCGTCCGATTTAAAGCGTTCAGCCATCCATCTATCCATCTCGCAGACGACACGCAGACAGCACAGAAATTTCTTGCGACTACCGCTGCAGCAAAAAGTATGCCTTCTGGTGCGCTGTTTCTTATATTGTTTGTGCAGTGTGTTTAGTGTTACCTTTTGACACGTGACGCGTTGATGACTGCAGCGAGCGAAAATGCGTTGCTGTCGCGTTCCGTTCTGCATGTCCAGTCAGCGAAACAAGAAGCCCGGCGTTTCGTTCCATGAATTTCCGGCCGACTTAGAACTCCGAGAAAGACGGCTCAAGGTATCTAGAGGAAAAAAACTGGCAGCTAAGCATAACCTCGAATTATTCTGCAGTTTGTAGTTTTCATTTTCAGCCAAGGAAATACTACTGTAGACAGTTTGACTGCCCACCAAGATAGGGGTGGACTCTTTTACCCGACGTCAGCGCACCTAAGAGCGCACCTAAGAGGGCCTCAAGAAGTTCGTTGATATCATGCTCAAAGACCGAACGCATCTTGAAAGGCCACTGGACACATATGCTTGCTCTACAGAGTGAATAAAATCGCTGGTTTGCCTGTTTTGACCTGTTCTCACAGGTCAAAAGAGCAAGATTGGAACAAACGCGCGCCTCGCAAAGTTCTAAGAGCATTAGATATGAGGGATGTGCTCCCTGCAGGCCAGCGAGTCCCCAGGCAAGTTACCGCGACGTCTCCAGCCTCCATTCATTGGGTGCCATATGCAGTCCTCCTTTCCCAGGTGAAAATTTCTAACTGGTTTCCAACTTGCCCCAGTCCATCTGGTTCAAGGAATAGATTACCAGTTGCAACTGGGACCAGTTGCATCTGGGACCCGTCGCAATCCCAGACGCGGCGGCGGCCTAATGCAGACCATTCACAGAATTCTCCACGGGAGCGTCGGGACGTCCAAGCACTCTAGCTAGCTCAAATTTGAGTAAGCGAGTGTACATTGTCGTCAAAGGAGTTCAAAACACTGAAGATAAGTTTTGTGTGCGTCAATGTTTATTGCCCTTTGCACCTTCACTGAACCTTGGATCTTCTCGCTGAGCCCGTTCGTCATGTTTTAAGACAGCTGAGGTGGCATTAATACTCTTCTGCCGAGCCCAATAGGTCAGGGTTGCTGCAAAACAAAACATAATAGTTCATTTTTATAGGTGATAAACAAGAGAATCGCACACAGCAAGTACAAATAAAATTTACGCTCTTTACCCACGCAAGTCTATGAGGCGTCCAGGAGTGCTCTTTGCAGCATTAAGACGCAATCGTGCTGAGCGGAGTACGCTTCCACATGCACTTCGGCCCACGATCCGAAAGCATGCCCACTTCTCGTATAGTAGAGATCAGTTGCATACATCACCAGCCTTTGTTTCAATGAACAGCGAGTTTGGAAAAACAACCAAACGAGTTAGCATAAAAATATAACGTGCCACTAAATGCGTTAACTTTTTTCATTAAGAACGCAAAAATAGCATAAAATACACTTAAATGAGGAAACTGAGTAAGCACCTGGAAAGGGCATGATTCCATCTGGTGAAAACGACTTGTAGTCCTAACTGGTATTGACGGATCCACTTCGCCGAGTAGTCAAAGCAAGCAAACTGTCTTCCCTCAGCACCATCGAGGAAGGAACTGCTGAACAATCTTGCCAACAATAGTATGCGAAAAATTAATTCTATGTCGAGGTTCTTCAAACATAACGTTCCCGCGGAACACGATGAAAAATTGCACATGCCATCCGCGCGACCATTGCCGCAATGGCTACCCTAGCACGGACGGCGTGTGCGAAACTGACGCTTGTTTCGGCAACTTTTTTTACTTCCTACTCTGGTTTCACTAGAATAAAAAATAAGTTAATAATTTTTAAATTGTAACGATTACTTTTCTCATAGCTGTTTTTGTCATGCATAGTTTGTGCCATTTTGGACAAAATACGTTACGAACGTCAACGCGATGGCGGCGACGAGAATGACACCCGCACCCGGTCCGCTGATGGCTGAAGACACGGCATGTCGCGGAAGTCACGGTCTTAATAATAATAATAATTGGTTTTTGGGGGAAAGGAAATGGCGCAGTATCTGTCTCATATATCGTTGGACACCTGAACCGCGCCATGTTCATTTTGGGATGGTTCGGCAATTGTAAATAAATAAATAAATAAATATAATGTTACCATGTCCGAAACGCCTATGTCACAACGGGTTGAAACAGAAAGAGAACAGGTTTAATAAAACAAAAAATTAAGCAGTAATGCGTGTCGACAATGTTTTGAGGGAAGGGGTGTTATTCGCCAGGAGAGCGCCTACGGGCGTTTTCACATGCAGTGCACACAGTGAAATCGGAATGATGTTCGCCAATAAGCCAGCTTCCATCTTCTCATTACGTTCACTTCTGCGCCTAATGACTGTGTAATGTGCTGAGCCGCAGCAGCGACGTCCTTCTCGACGTCCCTCCAAGCAGTAAAAAACTTAACACTTGGTTTTAACCCACGACCAGTTCTGCCCAGTTGGCCCTCATTTGGGAATTTTTGCTTCCCACTTGGCCCACAAATGGAACCACTTCCCAGTTGGTCCCCAGTTCCTACTGCTTGACTCTCAGCTGGGAATTGATGCTTCCCAGTTGGTGGCACACTTGACCAATTGCCTCCCACTTGGTCCTCAACTGGGACTAGTTGGGCTCCATCTGGGTTTCCAAGTGGAACCAGTTGGCTTCCAACTGGTACCAGTTGGTCTACAACTGGTTTCCAACTGGTACCAGTTGGTATCCAACTGGGACCAGTTACTCCCAGTTGAAACCAGTTACTCCCAATTGAATTTCCAGTTGAAGATTTTCACCTGGGTTGCCACGGGTCACCTGGCTGCAGTTGAGGACTCAGGTAATTCCAAACTTCCTCCCGTACTTATTCTATCTCATGGATTATTTTCCTTTTTTGCTCGTCCGAAGTAGTTTATTTCTTGCCATTGGCAACAGTACAATATATTATACAATCAGGTATGCATCATGCAGTGCAAATACTTATTTTGCAGTATTTCTAGCCACTTCAAGCACCTACTGCAATATGAATGTTTCGAACATGCTCCTTTCGTTGTAAACCGTCCAAAACTTGCTGGTTATGCATGAGACAAAATGTCCTGACGGCATGATAGAATGGGCTGCACAGCATGCTTTTACATTTCGAAGTTGTCCACAGAAAGGGCCTAAGAAGAGCCATTGGAGTTCCCCAGGCGGCTGCGAATAAGGCAGTACTTCATGAGTCCCTATCGAAACCTCTTAGCCTTATCGCTTCTCAGAGACTATTAATGCATCTTGACCGCTTAGGAGAGACGGTAGCTGGGCGATCCCTTCTCCAGCGGCTCTGCAAGAGATATGAGTCGAAGGCTTACTTGGCACTCAATACTCTTAGTTCTTTAGGCATTAATGTCCGAAGGCAAAGGAAACGGTTGAAACCCCCCTGGTCTTTTTCGACCCTCGACTGTAAGGTCACAATTCCCCATGTGAGCGTAAAGCGCAGCTCTCTTTTGGCAGCAACGCATTCGCTTGTACTGGAATACTTGGAAACAGAGTATGCCTGCCATCTTCAAATTTTCATGGATGGTTCTGTGGACAAGGTGAAACAAGCTAGCGCAGCGGCTTTTTACATTCCTTCTTTGGACTGTATGTGGTCCGTACGCTGTACTGCTGTCGTATCCTTTACAACGGCTGAAAGTGTTGCTATTGAGGCGGCTTTACGGAAGTTAGGGTCTTGTCCGGCTCAACCTGTTGTCATCCTAACTGATTCAAAATCTGCCCTTCAGAGGTTAGAGTGCGGATTCCCTACTGACGCCTTGCCTCTAAGCTCTCTGCGCTTGGTGCAGAATCTTGCTGCAGAGGCTTTACTCTACATTTCCAGTGGGTGCCCTCTCACATAGGAGTCAACGGTAATGAGGTGGCAGGCAGTCTCGCCCATAAAGCTCTCTCAAGGATTCCATAAAAAAAGTACCTCAATATGGGAAAAGTCTTTGCAGGAAAACGGTGCTCGATCACTTCAGTACCCTGTGGAGTGCGTCCCACAAGCCATGCGTGACCAAGGGACTGAGAAAATCTCAGGCGACCCTTCTACATCGAATTCGCACGGCCTCTGCTCGCACTCCTGCATGGATGCATAAGACCGGCATAGAATCGTCTCCGCTCTGCTCTTTATGTGGTGCGTGCGGGGATATCGAACATTATATTATGTACTGCCCAGAGTAAAACGCGGAAAGGCATGTGATGTTCGCTTCCTTCAAGAAGACAGGAACCCGTTACAGCACAGTTCAGGACATTGTCTACCCGAGTGGAAACCATACGTGCAGAAGGGAGGCTGCACGCCTTCTTTTAACATTTCTGCAGAACACGGATCTTGTTTTTAAATGGTGACAGCAGGAACGGACTATGACCTACTGTGATTGAATGTGTGCGTATAGATGGTGTCTTCCGGAGTGAACTACGTTATACTGTGAGTGAATGTGTGCATGGAGTGTGGCACTAGAATACCTATGTTCTACTGTGACTGAATATGTGCATAGATGGTGACTTCTGGAGTGGACTGTGATGTGAACTGTGTGGATTGATTGTGTGCATAGATGGTGACTGCGGGAGAGAATGTGTGCTATTATAAGAGACTGTGCGCTTAGCGGGGTAGATGCGGCATTGTTAATATCGAAGGGACGCTGCGGTGGAGCAATTGCCGGCAGATAAAGTAAGGCTAACCCCACCTGTAGCATTCAACACCTCAACCTCAACCAACCACAACCTTCGAAATAATAATAATAATTGGTTTTTGGGGAAAGGAAATGGCACAGTATCTGTCTCATATATCTTTGGACACCTGAACCGCGCCGTAAGGGAAGGGATAAAGGAGGGAGTGAAAGAAGGAAGAAGAGGTGCCGTAGTGGAGGGCTCCGGAATAATTTCGACCACCTGGGGATCTTTAACGTGCACTGACATCGCACAGCACACGGGCGCCTTAGCGTTTTTCCTCCATAAAAACGCAGCCGCCGCGCTCGGGTTCGAACCCGGGAACTCCGGATCAGTAGTCGAGCGCCCTAACCACTGAACCTGTTTCAGTAATATGTGTAGTCAGCTTAGACTTTTTAAGCATTTGCTGCACTCTCAGACAATAATAATAATAATTGGTTTTGGGGGTAAAGGAAATGGCGCAGTATCTGTCTCATATATCGTTGGACACCTGAACCGCGCCGTAAGGGAAGGGATAAAGGAGGGAGTGAAAGAAGAAAGGAAGAAGAGGTGCCGTAGTGGAGGGCTCCGGAATAATTTCGACCACCTGGGGATCTTTAACGTGCACTGACATCGCACAGCACACGGGCGCCTTAGCGTTTTTCCTCCATAAAAACGCAGCCGCCGCGGTCGGGTTCGAACCCGGGAACTCCGGATCAGTCATCCAAAAACGTATTTTGTTTGTCGTTAACGAACTAAAATTTGTTGCTAAAAGCCAGAAAAAAGAATGAAACAGAATGATCGGGCGCCGCGCATCACAGTCTCCCAGCCATTGAAACCGATATTGAGGGTTAGTGTTCCTGTATATGCTCCACAGGAACACTGTTGGATGGATGGATGGATGGATACGGCTGAACCCTTTACATAGGGCGGTGGCTCAAGCCACCTAGCCATGTCTTGTGAAATTTTACTCCTTTCTTGCTTTTAGCCACCAATCAGATAACCTTCGCTTGCTTACTTCTAACATCTTAAAATCCACTTTCCCTTCACTATCCCTAAACCCCAATGCCTTGGGTAAGTCAGCCCCGCTGCCTTCCACTGTAGGGTGAAGCCCTTTACAGAAAAGTATCAAGTGTTCAGCCGTTTCCTCCTCCTCTCCGCACGCAATGCACAAAGTGTCTATCTCCTGGTACCTGACTCTACACGTCTTAGTCCGCAAAACTCCAGTCCTTGCCTCAAACAACAAAGAACTTCCTCTACAATTATCATAGATATTTTCTTTGACAATTTCCTGTTTAAAGGTCCGGTATGTTTCCAGTGCCGATTTCGTCAGCATCCCTGTTTTCCACAAAGCTCTCTCTGTTCCTTTAACCTTTTTCTTAACCGATAATTGCTGATTTGCCCCCTACTGCTGTCCAGATATTTGCTTGTCAATTTTCTAGTTCGCTTTCTCCATTTCGTGTCAACATTCTTTATATACAGGTATCTGCAAACTTTCCTAGCCCACCGCTTTTCCTCCATCTTGTGACATTCCGTGTGTGCTACGAGGATCCACGTTCGACGGCGCGGCGTAGACGGAGACCCGTGACAGCGGCATCATCAATTACCCAGCCATGCTCTTTTAGTGACGACCAGAACAACCGGACCCGCCGCCGCCCCGGGGAAACAGGCTTTATCCTCCCCAATTTCCGGGCACATTCCAGGACAAGGGAGCTGTCAGCGGGCCAGAGCGCGCCGTACCACAGCCGACGCTATGCGCTACAGCGAAGACAACATTCTTTCCCTCCCCCCCCCTTTGTCGTGGGCTATCGCCGGGAAGGCACCCACAGCTTCCCAGAAGGGCCGTGACGGACACCTGTCATGGCGGACAGGCAGTACTCGCCAAGAATGTGGAAAGACAGGCGCTAGTGAATTAGCTCCGAAGAGAGAGCCTGTGTATACTCTCACTTGAGAGAGAGTGGTGGCGTTTTTGTTGTTTATTTAGTTTGTATTGTTAACAGACTCTGGGTTCGAGGCTAAGCCCAACCCAAGGGGGTTGTCCCCATCTCGCATGTTATTTTGGATTGGAGAATTGATGCTTTGGGCGGGCCACTGGAAATGACCGCCCTTAGTCCTTTGTTAATCAAGTGCTTAAAAGCACATGTAAACGGATGCAGTCCAGTCTGAGCTGGGGCTCCATGCTTAGCATGTAATGTGATGCTACTTAGGCACTAACCTGCCCGGTCGATGAGTAAAGTAGTGCAAAGTTTGTTCTTTTGTAAATTCAGTTCTGCTTTTTTCAGTTTAACTCTCTGTATATGTATGTTGTAAAATTATGCTCTGCTGTCATCATCTACAAGCTCGCCTCCTGTTCATCTTCCAAGCCGAACGACACTAGAGGAAGGGTTTGTGAACCATCCTCGAAGAAACGGACGACTATTGAAATTCTACTGCATACACGCTGAGGACGACATCGTTCGCCAAGAGGGCCTTCAGTGCCGAAGCCCGACGGCGTGCAGCTTCTGCCAGCAACCGCTCGAGCCCAACTCCGGAGCCACTCCATCGCCCCCATGAAGTCGTCGGCACGTAAGCTCGGACGCCCCAGCCTCTGATGTATAATCTTAATCATGTGTAATTATTGAATATACCTGTTTGTTTAAACTGAGCCATACGGTGTCTCTTTGCCTCTCCGTCCCGTGTGGACCTGCGCATTATGGGGGTCATCACAATCTTTCTCAATCGTTCCTCAAATGCTATCTTACTGCTAGCCTCTCTGCTCTCGAAGGAAGCCCATCCCATATCGCCCTGTACCCCCTGATTTGGTGTATTGCCATGTGCTCCCAAAGCTAACCTCCCTACTCCCCGTTGCCTAATTTCCAGCCTTGCTTGAACATCTGGCCTCATACACAGGACCGCATTACCGAAGGTCAGGCTAGGGACCATCACCCCTTTCCAGATCCCTCTTACCACCTCATACCTATTGTAATTCCACAGTGCCCTATTTTTCATGACAGCTGCACTCCTACTAGCTTTATTCATTACATATTTTTCATGCTCTGTCAGATACTCAACACTGTTATTTATCCACACCCCAAGATACTTGTACTCTTTCACTACTTTTAGCACGAACTCCTGTATTCTATGCTCGCCGCCCTCTTCATTAAATATCATGACTGCAGATTTTTCCTTACTATACTTGAATCCTAATCTATCTCCCTCTGTACTGCATATGTCTAACAACTTCTGCAGGTCTTCCTTGTTGTCAGCCATTATCACTATATCGTCCGCGTATATTAGTCCCGGTAATGTCTGTTTAATCAATTCCCCTTGCTTGAAAAAAGATCGGTTGAAGCCTAGTCCGCTCCCCTCTAGCTTGGTCTCCAAACCTTGCAGGTACAACATGAACAACAAAGGGGACAGAGGACATCCTTGTCTAAGCGTACGTCCTGTGTATTTGTGTTCTTGTCCCTTGTGTTCACTAAGCGCTAGAAAATATGAGTGCTAGCAATAAGGGCCTATGTTCCTTTTCCGCAATTTCTATACACTGTGTCAATGAAAATAGATTGTCCTCCAACCTCCTTTGTTTCCGGAACCCATTCTGTAGTTCCCCTAACACCCCCTCGTTCTCCACCCAAGCCTGCAGTCTATCCTTTATAATTTGCATCACCACCCTGTAAACCACAGATGTCACTGTTATGGGGCGATAGTTACTTACGTCTGCTTTGTCCCCCTTTTCCTTATATATCATGTTCATTCTACTTAATCGCCATTCATCGGGGACTTTCTCATCCACTATCGTTTTGTTCACTACCTGTATTAATGTTTGCTTGGATTTTGGTCCTAACTTCTTTATCAACATAATCGGGATACCATCTGGTCCTGTTGATGTGCCACTAGGAACCTTCTTCTCTGCCCTTTCCCACTCTCCTTGCTCAACTGAAGCTATTGCTGTAACCGGTCTATCCTCCTTCGATAAATTATGTACCACGTGCTTTGCTGAAAATTTTTCCGTCATCCTTGTTCCTATGTGTTTTATTGCTTCATCCCCTTCTAGTCGAATACCCTCATCTGTAACAATAAACCTTTGTTCTAGCCTAGTTTTATTACTCATTGCATTTAGATGTTTCCAGAATTTTTGGGCTGCTTTTCTATCCTTTTTATTTACTTTTGACATCCATTGGGCACCCTTTTTTCTAATTTTCTCATTAATCAAATAGGATGCGTCCCTTCTACACTTTATGAAGGTATCCCATTTTCTGTCTACTTCGGGTTTTGGTTCCCCCTCTTCTTGGAATATCTGTGTTCCCTGGATGCTTCCTTGCGCTTTTCTATTGCCCTCTTGACCTCCTCATCCCACCAACTCTTGGGTTTGCATCTTTTCCCTTTTAGCTTTACTCGCACCTTAGCTAGCTCTAGCTCCAGTAATCGAGTTAATTTGGTATAAGTCCATTCTGTTTCACTATCCTCAAAAATTACTTTCTCGATTTGTTTGGCTGCTGCTTCCAATTGCTTTTCTGAGTAAAAATTTCCCCCTGATTGTTCATCTTGCTTCAGTCCTACATTGCTTTTTCTTCTGAAGCTCAACTTGATACGCTTGTGGTCACTACCTACACTTCTGGAACCATCTTCATCTATGCTCATTACCCCTAATCTGTTATACATCCTCTGTGACATTAGTGCATAATCTATCGTCGAGTGCAGACTCCCCGCCTCCCATGTTATGAGCCCTTCACACTTCTCGGTGCTGTTGCATACAACTAAATCATGCCTGTCACACATGTCCTGCAGCATGCTTCCTGTCGAACCCGTGTACCCATCCAGGTCTTCTATGTGTGCATTCATGTCGCCTAATATAATTATCTCGCCCTGTCCTCCTAGCTCATCAATGTCGCTTGCAATACATTCTAACATTTTCCTGTTTTCCTCTTTGGCATGCATTAACCCCTGTCCACAGGTATACAAAGCCAAGGAGTGTTTGCTTGCCTGCCACTGTTCCTTTTAGCCATAAATGTTCCCTGCATCCCAGTCTAACCCTTTGAAAATTCATACTTTTATGAATGAATGCCCCAATTCCACCTCCCTTTCTGCTGCCCTCTGTTCTATTGCAATATTCCCATGCGTAGTCTGGGTTACAGGGTGGTTGCTCCATGTCTCTAAGATGTGTTTCCACTAAACCATATACCATTACTTCCTCCTGTCTTAACTGTTCTTCTATTTCCTCCCATTTCAGTCTATTCCTGCCACCTTGCATGTTAATGAAACCTATATCTGACTTAACTTGGCCCTGGCGCTTGCGTCTCTTTCTTCCCCTATGGTTCCATTGTCCGTTTGATCTTAATTCTTCCTTCTCTACACTGGTTCCTTCAAAGCTCTGGGTCCCCCCAAAAAAGCTGTTGCCTGGCGACCTATCCTACTACCCACCTTCTTGCCAGTGGCACCACCGTAGTGGATGCCATCCTGTGCAAAAGGGTGGGGCCTAACCTCGTACACTTCCCTGTTGACCTCCATCACCTCGTATCTTAGTCGTCGACTCAATAGCCGAATTACCCGATTAGTCTCCACGACCCTCCTTTCCGTTTCGCGAGCCTGCCTCTGGACCTCTGGGATTGTGCATATGGTCACATGCACACTCTCAGAGGCCTCTCTAAGCCTACGCATCCCCACCTCCAACTGGGTCTCAAGATTCTGGCTCCTCCCCTGCAGTACATAATTGAGACCAGCATGGATGACCACAAGGTGTTCGCCATCCATGCTGCCCACCACCACCTCACGGGCTCTGGCCATTGCATCCACCATGCACTTTCCACTAGGGTTAGGGAGCCTACATGTCGCGCCATGTATGTAGGCTCCCTAACTAGGGTCATCTTTTAGCGCCGGCTAGCGGCCAGTCTGCGCAATGTCGAGGCGATCTCGAGGCCCATTGAAATCGAGGCAATGCCTACTGAAGAACAAGCCTGAAGCGTCGGGGGTTTTTCGGCCCGCCGTAGAGCGCGCGTCCGACCTTCACCCCGCGACGTCACGAAGATGCGGTGGCGCTGATGTCAGCAGCGACTTTCGCATGGTAGGCAAAACAGGCTCCGCTTGCCCGTGCGGCTGCATCATGCCTGCGCACTTCAGAAGCAGCATGTATTGACCAGCTGCGTCACTGTTGGATCCGCGTAGTAGCATAAAGGGATATTTAAATTAGCCCCGATAGGCTTCTCGCAGATAAGTACCGCATTAGGAAACTGGCTAACAGGGAATGGCCGCGGTAGTACAACGCGAAGTCTGGGAGTCAATTGGCACTGCCACTCAATGTACTTAATATAAGCATGTAAGTTACTGCGTTCATTCACCTGAACATCAGCATAGTACTTATGACTTCGCAAGGGAAAATAAAACACATATGCACCTGCGCACGTATTTATCACCTTGAGCCGGTGAGCATGGAGCGCCGGCAGAATGCGTTCTTTCGTTAATAGGACAGCATGTTTTAATGGCGCGTTTTATGGTATTTACTTGAAAGTGTTTTTTAATACGACCGGAGTAATTAATTGTTTCCAGTAGACAGAAGTCTGGTAAGCGCGGTCGTGTTAGCGTGCTTAGAATATACCTTAAGTGGGCTAAAATCCACATGCTTTTTCAAATTCCATCATGCATGTGTCATGTTTCATGATGTAGCCCATGATCGCGAAGCTTGTTTGGAAAGAAGCAGCCTCAGGCTTGCTACTAACAGACACGTGGCGAGATTGAGAGGGGACGCGGCAATGAAAAGTGTTTTCGTTATTTATGCATGCGATATGTAACTAAATTTAGTGCAAATATGGAATTGCTACGCTAGTTTTAGTAATGCGCTTTATTTTTAGCTATACATGGTGGAGTTCTTGGGTGATTATAATTAACACCCTCGTCAGTCACCTCAAGGTATTAAATAATTGAGTATATAGAATGTACGCAATTTTTTTTTATGCCAGCATGTTCACAAAGCCTGTGTTCTGTATGATAACGCTATTAGTTCTTTTTTTAGATGATCATGTACTTATGCATGCATAATTACATGAAAACGTTGCTTACAAAAATAACGAACATGGTACAGCACGTGTAGGAAAAAATCGAGAGATAAATTACACTCCTCAATGTCTCAGGAATCGCTTGCGACAAATAGATTCATTCTATTTTCATGCGTTACGAAATCCCGAAGGTGTGAATGATGCCAATCGCGGAAAATTTGAGAGGTCAGAAAACGAACCTTAACGTTTATTCCTTCGTTTTTGGCCTCCTCGCTTCCGCTTTGGTCAAAGAAATGCGGCACTGAACTCAAAGAAAGCCTCAAAGCGAGCAAAGAAATTACCTCACAATTTTCGACGACCACGCATCTAGACAGCGTAATTTATAAATTTCTACTGAATATTTTGCTGTAATTTTTCGTCACGAAACAGAAGACCGCAGGGCTAAGAAAGAAAATAATTCCAGAAATAATTTTTTTTTCACCAAATCGATCAGTTTAACAAGGGGAGAGAGAAGGCGGCCTGGCTGCTGCGTGATCCTGCGTATAAAACAGCGCCTAAGCGACACAGAGGAGAATGGGGACACGACGCTGTCCCCACTTTTCGCACAGCGCGACGCCTACGTATGTCAGCAGACGGTGAGCGCACGTCTGCTCCGCCGAAAGAACGCCAGCACATCCTTTCACTACTGTCCCGAAGTAAAACCATTCTGGCTAAAGCAGAGTGTCAAAAACTTTCTATTTTATTCAATGCCTAGCGTAGAAATCAACGCCAGAAACGCTTTCTGTTCACTACTAACCATATATACAATACACAGTGGCGACTATTTCTCTGACTACGCCGCACGTGGCCAACGCGAGCTCGTGTACTTCAAGAAATTACTGAGTTGAAAACATCAACCACTTCTGCGATTCGTAGAAACTGAAAACGCGCCTGCAAGCCTTGAAAACCCGCGCTCAACACCTCTCCGCGACGACACTCCCTGGCCTTTTGCCTACCGCGAGCCCGCTAGCGACTGCAGCGCCACCTCGTTCGTTTGTAAATACGCTGTCAGATGACCCTCTAGCAGACGACACGCAAGCAGCACAAAATTTTCTTGTCATTGCCGTTGCAGCAAAAAGTATGCCTTCTGGTGCGCAGTTTCTTATATTATTTGTGTGGTGTGTTTAGTGTTACCGTTTGACAAGTAGCGCGTCGATAACTGCAGTTGTTGGAGGGAGTCAGTTGTTGGAGGGAGTAGCGAGCGAAAATGCATTGCTGTTGCGTTCCGTTTTGCATGTCCAGTCAGCGAAACAAGAAGCCCGGCGTTTCGTTCCATTAAATTCCTGCCGACTGAGAACCCCGAGAAAAACGGCTCAAGGTAGTTCTAAGAAAGAACTGGCAGCCAAACACAACATGAAATTATTCTGCAAATTGTAGCTGGCGTTTCCAGCCTGGGAAATGCTACTGTACAAAGTTTGACTGCCCACCAAGACAGGGGTGGACTCTTAAAACTGAAACGATTTCCGCCACCTTCATCGCACCGACGCATGCCATTATTCCTTGTAAGTGCGCACGTATCTGTGCCTTCAAGTGTAGTTTTTTTTTAATATTCACAAGTCGCTCGCCATGTCTGATACTCCCCTTGTTCCAGTTGTCATTTCATCAACGCACGTGCTAGTCATTTCTAGAAATCTGGTCAGTGAGGCCTGCTGTGTTACTCCCAGCGTCACTGTGCGCGTGTGCATGACACAGGAGCCTAGTGAGCTATGTTTCTTACGGAAAAAATAGAGAAGAGGGGCATGGGTTTATTTCAAATTTGTCAACGTTAATCAGGGATGTACCGTTCTGCGAAAGCTCGTCGGAAAAATGAGCCGAAACAGCTAGCGCAGGCTGGGCCTTCCAAGATCTGCTTCACCCGATCGAAACATCTCTAGCAGTGCTCCGCAGCAAGATTGTAACAGACGAGCGCTTGGCAAAGTTATAAGAACATTAGATATGAGGGATGTGCCCCCTGCGGGCCAGCGACTCCCCAGGCAGGTTACCGTACGTGACGTCTCCGGCTTCCATCCGTTGAGCGCCATGCAGTCCTCCTTTCCCACGGGTCACCTGGCTACTGTCGAGACCTCAGGTAATTCCGGACTTCCTCCTGTCCTTGTTCTATCTCATGGATTATTTTACTTTTTTGCTTGTCCGATGTAGTTACTGATTACTTATGGCAGCAGTACAATATACAACCATGCATCATGCAGGGTAAATACTTATTTTGCTGCATTTCATAGCCACTTCAAGCACTTGTTGCAATACGGATGTTTCAAAAACATGCTTTTTGTCATTAACAAAATAAAAGTTGATGTTCAAAGCCTGAAAAGAAGGATGAAAGAGCATGATCGGGCACCGCACAACACAGTCTTCCAGCCATTGAAAACGAAATTGGATGGATGGATGGATGGATACGGCTGAACCCTTTACATCGGGCGGTGGCTCAAGCCACCTAGCCATGTCTTGTGAAATTTTACTCCTGTCTTGCTTTTAGCCACCAATCAGATAACCTTCGCTTGGTTACTTCTAACCTCTTAAAATCCACTTTCCCTTCACTATCCCTAAACCCCAATGCCTTGGGTAAGTCAGCCCCGCTGCCTTCCACTGTAGGGTGAAGCCCTTTACAGAAAAGTAGCAAGTGTTCAGCCGTTTCCTCCTAGCGGGCAGTTTGAGCAATAATTGGGCGATCTCTGGGCCCATTAAAATAGACGAGACGCTTCAAGCATGTTCTTCAGGAAAGGATAACGTTGGCAGCGACCCTAGCGGAAATTACCCCCCCTTTTTTCCCCCTCAATTTTGATTCACAGGCGGCATACAAGGTAGATGTACACTGGTAGCGAAGGCTCCTCCAGCGCTCCCTGGATTTTGGGAAGCAAACTATGCAAACGTGACGTAAAATGACGTCACCATACGTATGCTTTGGCGCGAATTATAAAGCGGTCTTTCTGTAGAATCCGCGTTTTCGAGCCCGTACCTCTCGAAGGTTGCTGCCTTTCAGCGCGCCCCAACCTTTGCCAGTCAAATGTGCTCGCCTTGTGTGCTCGAGTTCCTGCTAGTTATGGCCTTGTTAATGTGCAATTGGGAACGCAATGAAAGTGACTGGTAAAGGAGGGGCAGCATAGAAAGGCAGCAACACTTCCAGACACTGGCGTGGC
Source organism: Amblyomma americanum (assembly GCF_052857255.1). Taxonomy (NCBI): domain Eukaryota; kingdom Metazoa; phylum Arthropoda; class Arachnida; order Ixodida; family Ixodidae; genus Amblyomma; species Amblyomma americanum. The sequence continues at coordinate 12,962,284 of NC_135500.1, forward strand.
CGGGTTAGCCGGGTCAGGTCAAGGGTGTGACATTCCCGTAGAGCCAATGGGGACGATTTTGAAATGCGACGGTGGCGGTGCCTGGGAGTTGGCGGTAAAAACATAAATTGCTCAAAACTTTGCTCGCTATGCTTGCGCCGGTCGCTGTCGTCTGCTGCCACTGCGCTGCAGCGTTGCCCGCGGCGGCACTGGCGGCGCAGACGCGTTGTGTCATTGACTCCAGCCGCGTTTGCTGCCAGATACCAGGATCGCTGCAATCGTTCCGACCGTGGCGACACTTATGGCGCGGACGCGCAACTTGCAACATGCCACAGCACTGGCCGGGTATCGAAACAAGGCCTGCAAAGACGCGCTGTAATGCACCGCACACTCATAAATAGGGGGCAGGTCAAGAGTGTTGCAAAAATACAAAATTTGCCAGGTTTTATAAAATGACTTACCTCTTTCATAAAACAAGGTTCTAATATATTTTTTCTTTTTTATTGGCAGATTACATTCCAATTTTGTAGCTTTATTATTTCTTTATATGAGTGTTTTGCCCCCCATCCTCTGGTTGTGCTGCAGTCGCGCTAAACCACTTTTCGGCCCAGCCTTCGCCACCACTTTAAATCCGCCTTGCGGCATATGCGTTTGACACACTATCTTCTATAATAGTTCACTCTACTGAGAGTAAGAACGATGGAGGAAGGAAAGAAATGGTAAAAACGCACAAAGAAAAGACCCAGTCAAAAGAGACGAAGAACAAGAGTTGGAATGCAAACAACTACGACTGGACTAATAATAATAATAATAATAATTGGTTTTTTGGGGAAGGAAATGGCACAGTATCTGTCTCATATATCGTTAGACACCTGAACCAATCGTACTTGCGTGCATTCATCCTCTTTTCCTTCGTCTGTTTTTGACAGCCCCCCCTCGCCCTAACTATGTACCAACTAGCCCAGCTGACCTCAACAGTTCTCTGCCGATAAAAGAAGACGCAAGGAGGGGAGGAGAGAGATGGGGGTCACGTGGTGCGCACAGCTTGTAATCCAAATCCTGTTCACTGTAACCGTAGTGCGTACTGTGGTACCCGTGTAACATAGTGTGCTGCAGCCAGCTACAGTGTAGCCCTGAATCCACCATCTCACGATGGGTTTCAGCGCGACTGGCGAGCAGAGAAACGCGAACCGGTCGGCGGCATGAACGGCCCCCCGAGACGGCCCCAGCGACTCAAGCGGGCCAGTCCGGTGCCGCGCGCGTCGCCGCTGGTGCAGAAGCTGCGCGCGAGGTTCGAGCCGGCGGACGGCGGACGAGCACAGCCGAACGGGAAAGGAAGGCCCGAATCCGGAGGCGCGGCCCACGGGGACGACCGGACGCCGTCTGTGCTGCAGAGGGCCCGCCACTACGAACTCTGCTCGGTGCGACCGAATGGGGTCGACGCCATGCTGTCACCGCAACGAGTCGCTGCCTCGCCGCCGGTGAAACCCCCGAGGACGTTCGCGCACGACGTGTACGCCAGAATGAAAGAGCAGATGCGGCCTAACCCCCTGTACGGCAGGGCTCCGCTCAGGCGCCTCACTGCTCCCTCGCTGGATGACTCGGCCGTCGCCCACGACTACGACGAGGTGTGCGTTGGCGAACCATCGGGTGTCGGGCTTCGCCGCAGTCGTAGCGACGAGAACATCTACGCCCAGCCCGGTGCTCCACGCAGTCGTGACCAGCCACGTGAGCTGCACTACATGGTTGGTATCCCTTCGCGGGGACTGTTTGTTCTACGACAGTAGTCTGTTCGATGTGGCATTGCAAGTGCCCAAGCGGATGGTCGAGAGCAGGGCCATGTCGGCGGCCACTGCACCGCGCGATTTCACTCAACAAATGTCATCCCCAGGAAATCGTTTTCTTGAAGGAATTCGCACCGGGAATTACGCACACGATTTATGAATATGCCCTGCCCACAAGGCTCGACTGGTACGTTTTACAAACCTGATGTTGGCTGCATTATAACAACAATGGTTAACCGTCACCCCTCAGTTATTCCGTGTACACAACTTTTAGTTCCTTTTGGTTTTACTACACCTTCAGAAATTTGGATCGCATAATTTGTTATGGGCCCGAGTCGACCGGCTGCCATGCGTTTGGGGCTGTTAGGCTGGAGATGCCCTTGTGCTAAAAAAAAATTCACCGCCATAATCATTGCGAACAGCCACCACTTCATCAAGGCAGGATGGAGGAGAATTGCAGAACATGCCTCTGAGCTGTCGGCACTCGTTGAAACACTAGGTGGTCAAAATTAACTTGGATTCTCTTCCTTCTTTCACGCCCTCCTTCTTGCCTAATGGCAAAGTTGAATGGGAGTGAAACAAGTATTGCACCTTCCTTCCATGATTACCAGAATTATTCACCGAGGCGGTGGCCACATCTTCTCCGCATGAGCTCTGCCATGTTGGTCTACTTCTACTTCAGTCAGTGCAAGGCAGCACTTTACTGCACTTCATGCTCAGCAGGCCAGGCAAAGTGGCAGCACTGAAAATCATGGTTGTAGCGGTTAGTGGCTCAAGCCACCTAGCCATGACTTATGAAATTTTACTCTTCTCTTGATTTTAGCCACCAATCAGATAACCTTCGCTTGGTTATTCCTACCAGCTTGAAATCTACTTTCCCTTCACTGTCCTTAAACCACAATGCCTTGGATAAATCAGCCCCACTGCTTTCCACTGTAGGGGGAAGCCCTTTACAGAAAAGTATCAAGTGTTCAGCCGTTTCCCCCTCCTCTCCGCACGCAACGCACAACGTGTCTATCTCGTGGTACCTGACTCTATATGTCTTAGTCCGCAAAAATCCCGTCCTGGCCTCAAACAACAAAGAGCTTCCCCTACAATTATCATAGGTATTTTCTTTGGCAATTTCCTGCTTAAAAATCCTGCATGTTCCCACTGCTGATTTCATCAGCATCTCTATGGGGCACTCAGTGTTTGGGCCCTCTGGCTATAATTTTCTTTGTGTATACATTTTGGGTGTGGATGGAGCAGGAGCACTTCGCCCTATCAGTCGCATATGATACTGACATATATCATTCTCACTTATCTAAGTTTTGATTACTTGGAGGACAGAAATGTGCCAAGGAGTAGATTAAAGTGCAGGAGGCTGTTGCCAGTCATGGTACTTGAGACTTGTAATAAGGCAGTAATTAGTCATTGGCATCCACCAGGGGGCGTGTAACCGGCGCAGCCATGCCGTTGCGTTACACGGAATTTCTACTGCTTGCGCAGGTTATCAGTGGCTTTGCTGACGCACCACTTCTCGTCGACCATGAAGGAATCGCTCTGCTACCAGCATCATCCATTCCCGACAGCGGTGAACTTCAATTCAACGTTTTCTTCAACGGAATATGTGCTACAGCTGAGTTTGACAAGTGTCCACTGCCATCCTACGAACATCGGGAGCCGCATCGGCACGTATGCAGCCTACAAGATGGCGGAACTGTCAATGTCAACTTGGGGCGTGTGACCGGCGCAGCCATGCCGTTGCGTTACACGCAATTTCTTCTGCTTGCGCAGGTTATCAGTGGCTTTGCCGACGCACCACTTCTCGTCGACCACGAAGGAATCGCTTTGCTACCAGCATCATCCATTCCCGACATCGGTGAACTTCAACGTTTTCGTCAACGGAAAAAGTGCTGCAGCTGAGTTTGACAAGTGTCCACTGCCATCCTACGAACATTGAGATTCGCATCACGTATGCAGCCTACAAGAAGGCGGAACCGCCAGTGTCAACTTGGGGCGTGTAACCGGCGCAGCCATGCTGTTGCGTTACACGGAATTTCTTCTGCTTGCGCAGGCTGGTGATTGTTTTAAGGATTCTTGTCATATTGGTCTGCATGTTTTGCCGGTTCTGCCCCACATTGTGTTTGCAAGCTTACAGTCGCAATGTATCAAGCGTTCTGAGCTGCGACGCTTTGTCCTATTGCGTAGTTATGCATTTTATTTTCTCTTGTTACTGTTGTGGGGGGGATGTCGAGTTGAATCCAGGACCCGATATGAAAGATACATTAGACATGCTTCTGGAAGGACAGAATGAAATTAAATTGAAGTTAGAAGCTATTGAAGCATAGCAGGAGGAGGGTATGACTGCATTACATGACCTAAAGAAGCGAATCGAGAGGTTAGAAGAGACTTTGAAGCTATTATATCGACCTTAACCACGTGCAGGAAACAATGTGAAGACACCCAAACTGTGGTGAAGAACTTATTGAAAAAAATTAGGCAGTGGCTTAGCTCTGGTTAAGCCTGGATATACAAGCGAAAAGCTTCAGTTATGCTTCGTTTGACGTCATGGTTATGCTTCGTAGCTTAGGCTTTATCATTTTTTCGCTGTTGTGCAGCCAACTCCCAAGCGAGTACTTCTGGATCGGACGAATTTAGTTTTTCAGCTTTTCTGCGTAGTCTAGCAGCAGCTGCACTCTCCTTCCCTTGCATGTCGAGTGCACACGCCTATTCTTTGGCAAGCGCATTATATAGCCTCCTTGCGCATGCACATGACGCACATGCGCAGTAGCGCGCGGCTGCGCTGAAAGGTCAGGCGACGGAGTCGGCGACGGCTGCGGCAGTGGCGAGGAGTGACCACCTTCATGGCGCGTGACGTCACTCGTTTTCACGCATGCGCATAACTCACCAGTTCGGCTCACGCGAAGCTCTGCTCTGACCCGCATAGTGAAGCTTTTCGCTTCAAAACGCCGCTCCCATTAACCTGATTGCAAACGCAGCCGGTGCAAATGTGTGGCGGCGCCTGTAAAGCGTTTGTGTACGTGTAAAGCACACAGCGTAAACACTTCCGGCGAACGTCAAACGATGACGCAAAGTGTGCGGCTGTGGCTACCTGCACCGTGCGTGACGTTACGCGCGGCAGCGGCTAAAGGTGAGGCGACGGAGTCGGCAGCGGCCACCTGCGCCGTGCGTGACGTCACTCGTGCTCTGACATATGCCGGCTCGCGCGAAGCACGGTGTTGACTAGCGTAGTGAAGCTTTTCGCTTTATAAGTCGATGATCTGAAAACAGAAGTCGGCATTATAATTTGCTATTCTACGGAATTTCTGATACAGAGACTCATGAGCCTCCCGAGACATCTGAAAGACACGTCATGGAAATAGTTTCTGACCGTGGTGTAGGCACCGTGCACATTGAAGTAGCGCACAGACTAGGGGAAACACCACAAAGGAAGAAGACGACCTATCATTGCTAAGTTTGCTTCTTTGAAAAACAAAGCGTCTTAGCCAACGTGAAGAAGTTGAAAGGGAAAACTGATAGCATTTGGGAAGATTTCTCTGAGGCCATATGTCGCAATAGGAACTTCCTGTGAGATTTTTCGAAGCTGCATAAGAGTGAAGGCACTCGTGTAAAACTGAAGTATGATGTGCTGCGCCTAAATGATACAAAATATGTGTACGACGAAGGTCTAGGGCAAGTTGTTGAGAGTGCATAATACAAGCCGGTATCAGTATCTAACATTTCTTTTTTGGTTGTGATCGGCCGAAGCATCAGGAATAAGGTTGAAAATTTGGAAAATCTACTGCGCATGACAGAGCCCTCCGTGGTTCTGGGCACAGAATCATGGCTCGATTCTGATATCGGAGGTAGTGAAGTTTTTCCAGCTGATTACGCATGCTACAGGAAAGAAGGGAACAGTCACAGAGCGGATGTCTTTACATTAGTTCATCATACTATATCTAGCTCCCGTCTTGAAGTGCCAGTTGGGTCATGCGAAGCTGTGTGGTGCTGTATTAGGTTGCCAAGCGGGAAATGTTTATCTGTTTGCTCCTTCTATAGGCCCCCTGGAAGCTCGGTTGATATAATGAGAGAATTGTACAAAACATTAGAAATGATACAAGCAGAGTGCTTGTAATAGGAGGAGACTTCAACTTACCAGAGCTCTGTTTCAATCAACAATCTAGTTCGTGCGGAGCTGCCTCTGGTGCAGAAAGAGAATTTGTAAACATCATGCATGATTTCGCATTGACCCAGATGGTGACCCAAGCAACTCGACTAACCAGTATATTAGATTTAGTTCTGACAAACCGGCCAGCTTGGGTTTCGTCCACTTTAGTCCTGCCGGGAATCAGTGATCATGAATCAATTCTGTGTCAAATGCAGGTGTCTTATGAAAAGGTAAAATCAAATGCAGTAAGAAAGATATATAATTACTCTAAAGCTAATACTGCTGAAATAGACTTAGCATTAGAAGCTTACTTTCCCCTTTACGAGGCCTTGTCAGAAACTTGCAGTGGTAATGAATTGTGGCTTAGTTTATTTATTTATTTATTTATTCACATTTTCTGCAGCGCCGTGAAGGCATAATTGCAGGAGGGATACAAACATGCAATTTTCAAAGATACATCTTACAGCATGCGACATGGGCTCAACCTCTGGTACAAAAAAAGTTTTGTAAAATGAAAAGGATCGTCAATGTGAAATCACATCAGTCAAAGTTAGGAAATGGAGGAAGCGAAATATGAAGAGCAGAAAGAGTATCCAAGTACATAAAGCACATCAGAGGTTCGACAACATTGCACGAAACTTTGCGACGGAGTGGCATTCGATCACAGAGTGAGGCAGCTTGTTCCATTAATTGATAGCATGTGGGAAAAAAGAGCGTTTAAAGGCATCAGTACGACACGTCATTTCACGTATCTTCCATTCGTGGTCGCATCTTCTTGATACAAAATGTGGTAGGAGCAAATAAGCTTTAGAGTTAATGGCAGTTTTATTGCAGTAAATCCGGTAGAGAAGTTCTAACTTAATTCGCAAACGGCGCTTTTCCAGTGAGTCCCAGTTCAACCCCTAATGATGCAGCTACTACGGACATTAAAAGAATATTTGTTCGTGACAGATCGCGCTGCACGATTCTGTACACACTCCAGCATAGCACAATGGGTCCCGATTTTAGGATCCCAGACTGCACAGGCGTACTCCATAATAGATCTGATGTTTGTGAAATGCAAAATTTCCTTAATCTTCTGAAGTGCATCTCGGAAATTCCTCTTTAAGAAGTTCAACATTCTTGCTGCCTTTGACGATATATATTCGGTTTGTTTTCTCCAAGTCAGGTCAGTTGAAAAATAAACACCAAGACATTTATAATCGGTTATTTTAGTTAAAGGTTTCGTTGTTTAAAAGGTAGTGAGACAAAATTGGAGTGCGCCTGCGCGTTAAAGAAATAGTTAATTTTTGCAGTATTCAAACACATCTTCCATCTTCAAAAGCAAAATGTCAGATTTACAGGAAAGGTTTGTTCCGTCATGGGTGCAGTCACCAAGCCATTGGAAGAGTAAGCCATGGTTCAATGCCGATTTACGACGCCTTCATAACAAATGCCAAAGAGCGTTTAAAAGTCATAAAAAGAATCGCAACTCTTTGACGAAAACAAACGTGGAGGCGGCTAACAATGCTCTAGAGATGGCTGTTGCAAAAGCTAAAAAGGGCTTCCTTGACTCCTCCTCGTCAAGGTTCAAAAAGAACCCAAAGAAATTTTGGCAATACGTTAAACCCAATGGTAAAGATAATGTAGGCATTCCATCCATAGCGCACAATGGCCACCTGTTAGATGGCAGTCTTGAAAAGGCCAAGTCCTTTAATGATTTTTTCAGTTTGGTATTTCTGCCTTGCACAACTTGTGACATCCCTTATCAACCAGTTCAGCTTAATCCTATGGCGCCCATAGAAATAGAATAAAGGGGAATTACTGCATTACTTCAACGACTAGATATGTCCAAAGCTGGAGGCCCTGATGGTTTGTCCAATGGCCTTTTAAAGATGTGTGCCGAATCTGTATCTCCTTTTTTAGCTCTCGTATTCAAGAAATCTTGCTCACCAGTTCTCTTCCTACAGATTGGAAGGTTGCCTGCGTGGTCCCTATTCATAAGACCGGGCCTCGGGAATTAGTCTCTTATTTCCGTCCTATATCTTTAATAAGCAATGTCTGTAAAACTCTAGAGCACATCCTATATGTGAACATAATGAACCATCTCGATCCCTTATTAAATCCAAATCAGCACGGCTTCCGGCAGGGAACATCCTGTGTTACACAACAGAGTTTGTTCATGAGATATGCGATGCTTTGGATCATTGTAGCATCATTGACTGCATATTCATTGATTTTAAAAAGGCTTTTGACGTAGTAGATCATGGTCTATTAGTCCACAAGTTGTGTTGTTTAAATATGAAGGAGAAGGTTGTTGAATGGATTAGGGAATATTTAAGTTTAAGGGGTCAGTAGGTCACAATAAACGGAGCCAAATCAAATGTAACTTCAGTCATGTCAGGCATCCCACAAGGATCAGTCTTGGGACCGTTGCTTTTTCTTGTGCTCATTAATGACACATCAGAGAATATTACTTCCTACATGCGACTCTTCGCTGATGACTGTGTAGTCTACAGAGAAGTGAAAAATTCTCGGGATTCACTTGATTTGCAGGAAGATCTATATACATTGCACCGGTGGTGCGAACAGTGGCACATGAAATTAAATTTGCAAAAAACAGTGCACATGTGTTTCACGAGGAAAAGGAATGTACCCAATTACGTCTATAACATAAACGGCCACTTACTGGAAACTGTTCTAGAATATAAGTATTTAGGTGTGTACATCGCGTCAAAACTATGTTGGCATCGACTTGTTGATTATGTTGCTGGGAAAGCTTGCAAAATGTTGGGTTTTTTTCGCCGTAACACGAGAATGTTTCTGCAAGGCTCTAGGGATTTACTATTTAAAACGCATATTAGGTCTGCGCTGGAATATGCTTGTATTGTATGGGACCCGCCGAGACCGACAGACAAAAATTAGAAAAAGTCCAAAGTCCAGAACTTAGCGGCCCGCTATATTTCTGGGAATTATAGTAAATACATAAGTGTGTCTGGCATAAAACAGGAATTAGAATGGGAGCCCCTTCAAGTAAGAAGGAGAAATCTAATGCTTAAATTTTTTCATAATATATATTACAACAGGATTGCTGTTCCTAGAGAGAAGTACATCCTTCATCCACACTACAGATCCGAGCAGGTTGATCATAACCATAAAGTGCGCGAATTCAGATCAAGAACCGATTTGTTCAAGATGTCGTTTTTTTCCTCACACTGTTCGAGAATTGAATGCTTTATCTTCATTTCTTGTTAATGTTGTGGACAATCAAGTGTTTGCATTGTCATTGTGACTGCCCTTGTAAAACTTTTTTTTTTTGCTTTGTACAACCTACCCCACCACTTAATGCCACTGAGGTGCTGTGGGTAAATAAATAAATGAATAAAAGGAAAGCTGTGCAGGTTCCACATAAACTTCTTGGATAAAGAAAAATTTGTCCTAGTCCGGGGCTCAAACCCGTGACCACTGCTTCATTGGAGCAGTCGTTCTACCAGCTGAGCTAACTGGGGCAGGGTAAGAGTTAATAACTCGCAGTGGGAACAGTGCTGGTTAGAGGTTTAGGGTGGAGGAGACTTGTAATAAGGGAGTAATTACAGGCATCCACCCAAAGGCTGCTACGAAGTTTCTGTGGAAGCTGTACAGCTTTTCTTTGTAGCTGCAATTGGGTGGATGCCAATGAGTAATTACTCCCTTATCACAGATCTGCTCCACCTTGGAGGATTCTCCTAAATATTTGAGACTTTCCGCAATGAAATATGCCTGTGTTCACTTTGGTTGCATGGTGAACTACTTTTTTGGTGTAGGCATAGCCTGTGCGAACAGGCACACTAGCTTCGGCAGTGTTGACTGCTATGTGCATACATTTGCAAAGTGAATGCTGAGTGGCGCACTCCTTGAACTGCTGCAGCCATATCAAACAGGGTTCACTAACTGTGTTGCAAGCTCATGCGCTTTTTGAATGTAGCTGCTTAAATTCTAAAGTCCCGGACTGCCTGCCGACTAGAGGTACCATTGGAATTATGTGAGCTGATTGGCTGAGCCAATAAATGATGCGCAGTGCATTTGGAATGGACGATCGAAGACTAACGACTGTCTTGAAGAAGGGCGAAAAAAGGTGTCACCACCACTTTTGACCGCACTATGTCCCGGAGGCTAGTCGCTTTCAAGCAGTGTCCTTTTTGGTCTCAAGTTTAGATTGAGTGGTATTACATAGCTGGAAGCTTTCCGTGTCCGGCTTGCTGGCACGAGGCTTATATTTAAATGGTCCTCTGCAACACTTTGTATTTGAGAGCATAAGGATTTTTAAGTGGACAGCTCAATGTGCTCATGAGGTTGTAAAAAAAAATCTTTCTTCGCTTGAATGAATTCAGAGTTTCATGCATGACATCCCTGAGCAAGGTTTTTGATGTCGGGTTGTTTGCATGCTATGCTTGCATAAAAGTGGCCCACATACTGGCCACACTTTAATCGCGCTCCATGGTGAATAGCACAGCCTTCTCAGTTTTATGCTGAATGAGTGTGCACGTGCCTGCTTTTGGCTGAGTCGTGAACAATGCTACCATGCATGGTCTCACCCCAGCTTATTGTTCGCCGCTGCAGTGGCTGAGTGGCTATTGTGCTCGGCTGCTGACCCGAAAGACGCGGGTTCGATCCCGGCCGCGGCAGTCGAATTTCGATGGAGGCGAAATTCTAGAGGCCCGTGTACTGTGCGATGTCAGTGCACGTCAAAGAACCTCAGGTGGTCGAAATTTCCAGAGACCTTCGCCACGGCGTCCCTTATAGCTTGAGTTGCTTTGGGATGCTAAACCCGCACAAACCAAACCAAACCAGCTTATTGTTCAACCTGCCTTTTAATGCTGCTCCTGATGTTGAATGTTGCATTCTGGCTCCATTGCATTTCTTTGGGCAGCTGGCTGTGTCAACAGGGCCTTCTGCTGCAGCAGTGAGGACAAGAAAAATCCTGCTGTTTTGCTTTTGGTTGTGAATATTGTATTAATCTTCAGAGCATGTTTTCCTGCAGCTGGCCATGCCTGGAATGCTTTCTCATATAGCAGTGACGATTGGCAACTACACTAAAAAGTTTTAGTTCTTGACCCTGAATGCCAAATTTAGTAACATAATGTGTTCATATTGTCACGACTGAAGTCACAGGGAAGGTACACGTTGCTGAGGACCAGAGAATAAGATCGGCTTGCCGTTCCGATCACAGAGTCACAGAGAGCAGCACCAGCGCGCCGCTCGTGCCCACTACAACCGCTTCGTCGTCGTCGGCACCAAACAAGGCTGTCCCGCGGCGCTAGGCACGTGGCATTATTCCCCCCCGATCCTGGCACATTTCGACGATGATGCCGACACAGAGTTACACACGGATGCGAGCAACGTCGGCCTTGGTGCCGTTCTAGTTCAGCACCAAGACGGGGTCGAGAAACTAATTGCCTACGCCAGCCGTGCACTTTCCCGTGCAGAGTGTAACTATTCCACCACTGAAAAAGAATGTTTGGCAGTAGTATGGGCCGCTGCCAAGTTCCGCCCGTACCTTTATGGCCGACCGTTTCGTGTCATCACTGACCATCACTCCTTGTGTTGGCTGAAAAACTTAAAGGATCCTTGTGGCCGCTTAGCACGTTGGGCATTGCGCCTGCAGGAGTTCGATTTCGATGTTATTTATAAGTCTGGCCGGAAGCACACCGATGCTGATAGCCTGTCCCGCGCGCCCGTCGGCCCTCCTTCGTCAGATGCCACCGACGACGATAGCTTCCTCGGAGCAGTCACTACGTCCGATCTCGCCTCCAAACAGCGTGCCGACGACGAGCTGCGACTGATTATTGACCATCTTGAAGGTGGGCATCCTACAATACCCCGGTATCTTGCTCGGGGGTTGTCGTCGTATTGCCTCCTCAATGGGGTGCTTTATAAGAAGAATTCTACGTCGAGTGCGAAAACATACCTGCTAGTCCTACTGGCTGATCTAAGGCACGAAATCCTCCTGGCCTGCCACGACGAACCAACTTCAGGGCATCTTGGCTTTACACGCACCCTAAACCGAGTCCGGCAGAACTATTACTGGCCACATCTTTCTCCGAGCGTTAGACGTTACGTACAGACTTGTCGACAATGCCAGCGGCGAAAAAAACCCACGCTCAAGCCATCCGGTATGTTGCAATCTATTGAACCACCCCTCACACCCTTCGAGCAAGTGGGCATGGACCTTTTAGGCCCATTTCCTTTATCCTCGAACGGACACAAGTGGATCGTAGTCGCCACAGACTACTTAACACGCTACGCCGAAACGAAGGCCCTTGCCCGAGGTACTGCCGGCGAAGTTGCTCGATTCTTTATGAACGACATTGTGCTCAGACACGGTGCACCGTCGACCATCATTACTGACCGAGGAAAGGCGTTTACAGCTCGGCTACTGCGGGACACCTTAACTCTCAGCCATACCGAGCATCGCACAACAACAGCGTATCACCCTCAGACAAATGGATTAACGGAACGACTAAACAAAACTTTGGCGGACATGATCTCAATGTACATCGACGTCGAACATAAAATGTGGGACGAGATCCTGCCGTATGTCACCTTCGCCTACAATACGGCGTCGCAGGAAACCACGAAGTTTACGCCGTTCCGTCTCGTATATGGCAGAGAGGCCCGCACGATGTTGGACGCGATGCTCCCGTGCGGGGAAGAAGCGGTCGAACCCGATGCCGCCCATTTCGCAGAACAGGCCGAGCAAGCCCGTCAGCTGGCCCGCCTGCACATCAAGGAGCAGCATGCCACCGACGCTCGCCACTATAACCTCCGGCACAGGGAAGTCCACTACGAATCAGGGGACCAAGTGTGGGTGTGGACCCCCGTGCGCCACAAAGGCTTGAGCGAGAAACTACTCCACCGCTATTTCGGACCCTATAAAGCCCTGCGCCGCTTAAACAACGTTAATTACGAAGTCATTCCAGATGGAACTGTGACCGTCAGTGTTCGACGCCAGCGGCCTGAAATTGTGCATGTGGTGCGCTTAAAGCCATACTTTTCGCGCTACTGAGCGCTTCCTGCAAGTGAAACCTTGCGTTATTGTACAGTTCACCTCATTTTTTTTTTCTTCCTCTCACCTTGTCATCGGGATGATGCTTTCTTTCACGGGGGGGAATAATGCCACGTGCCTAGCGCCGCGGGACAGCCTTGTTTGGTGCCGACGACGACGAAGCGGTTGTTGTGGGCACGAGCGGCGCGCTGGTGCTGGTCTCTGTGACTCTGTGATCGGAACGGCAAGCCGACCTTATTCTCTGGTCCTCGGCAACGTGTACCTTCCCACCTCCACCAGTGTCACGACTGAAGTCACAGGGAAGGTACACGTTGCCGAGGACCAGAGAATAAGGTCGGCTTGCCGTTCCGATCACAGAGTCACAGAGAGCAGCACCAGCGCGCCGCTCGTGCCCACAACAACCGCTTCGTCATCGTCGGCACCAAACAAGGCTGTCCCGCGGCGCTAGGCACGTGGCAATATGCTGACCGTGCCAATGTTGACTTCTGATTCACAACCCCAAGAGCCACTCATAGAGTTGACACTAACGGAGAGGGCTGACAGGGCCTATAGTAGCACGGCAGGGGATAATTTATGGGAAGAAGGTATCAGCCCCCTACCAAAGCCTGAAATATTACATAGGAAACCATGCTGAACTACTTTTATAGCGAAAGCTTTATTGGCATATGCCGAGTTCGCCGTGGGCTACAGTTAGACCTTCATTTGACAGGAGCTGCGCTGCTGCCGGCTTGGCGCATGTGCTTTCCGCAACTGGGTCGCTGCCTACGTGACTCGCCGCGCTGGCCTATAGTCAGTGCGAGCTTGTCAATGCACGAGAGAGGCCGGGCCATCTCCTCTGAACTTTGGGTGGGAGCGGGAGGCGCGTCTGACCACCACGCGGATATCGCCTGGCGTGCTGCTTCACTGGAGAGGGTCTGGAATGCCAAACACACGAAGCTTTCTCTTGCATATCCAGGCTTAGCCACAGTTAAGCCACAGCCATTTTTCTCAATGAAAACAATCCAAGAAATGCATGTTTCAAATGTGACCGCGCCCCTTTAAGAATAATACATATATCCACCCTTGCAGCACTGCAACATAGCATGTTTCACATCCACAGATCTAGCTTGGTGCATAATAATTAATATACATGACTGTAGCTTTTCAGACTACATCTAGAAGTTTAGAAGTACTCAGTGGCTGAAGTACTCAGTGGCTTTACAGCATTGTGCATTACAGTCTAATCCCGCTTCAACAAAAATCACGGGACCCGTGACAAATTTTGTTAAAGCGGCAGCTTCGTTGTCGTGAAATCAGGCCAGAATATTTAGTTTGGACCACCTAGTTTATGAACAGCATTTATTTTACAAAAATCTGTCAGTTTTGATCTTTCGCTATTTCGAAATGGGCATCGTGGCGATTTTCTTGGCACTCTGAAAATCTCAAAATCGCATAATAAACGCACCCGCTACATTTGCTATCAAAACTAATTTTTCCGTATGCACGCCGTTGCTTTCGTTGTGCAAGAACATGTACTACTTAGACCGCCCTGCCTGGACACGTTTCAGCATAGACTGCGCCCGTATCATTGCGCATTGAGTTGCGATCACGTGCACCTCGAAATTAATCCTTCAGACGATGCACCAGAAATGTCATTCATCCAATCCCTAGAAGACGTTTTACGAATTGCGATGCGCGGTACGAACATGCTGATGAATTGTTGTTCTGTTGAGACATCCGCCACGAACCACTGACACTTGCAGTGGCTGTATTCGGTCAGCTGTGGAGTGCACCAGATGGGGGGAAAAAAAACAAACGTTATCACGATCCTCGCCGGCGGTGCAAAAGTTAGACTAGGGTGCACCCAGCCGGCGTCGGGCTTCATGCAATGGCGCGCCGGATGACAGCGGATTATTGTGCGCCGCTTGCTCAGTGTCGCTAGGCCTACCGCCTAACGTGCTCTGCAAAGAAGCCTCGGAAAAAGTGCTCTGGAACTAACCACTGGTTATCAATAATGTTTAACATTTGAACCGATTTCCATTGATGCGACTTCCTCACACTGAAATGAACGCTGTAGAACTCATTTTCGTTAGGCCTTCGTTCGCGAAGTGAGTGAAAAGGCCAGAAGACCGCTGTGCACCAGCGAACGCGGTTCGCAAGCTGATCCAGATCGTGAGAGGGAAATGACTAGAAGAATAAGATTGTGGTGGAGCACATATGGCAGGCTGTATCTTACCAGTACTCACCTACGGGGCACAAACGTGGAGGCTAACGAAAAGGGTTCAGCTCAAGTTAAAGACTGCGCGGCGGGCTATGGAAAAAAAAATTACAGGTGACAGAAATGACAGAAGCGGGCACAGTGGGTGAGGGAACAAACGTGGGTTAATGACATCCTAGTTGAAATCAAGAGGAAGAAATGGGCTTGGGCACGGCATGTAATGCCAAGGCAAGATAACCGCTGGTCCTTAGGGGTAATGGAGTGGATTCCTAGGGATAACAGAGTGGATTCCTAGAGAAAGCAAGCATAACAGGGGGCAGCAGAATATTAGGAGGGCGCATGAGATTAAGAAGCTTGCAGCTTGCGGTTATACGGTGGGTGCACCTGGCAAAGGACAGGGTTAATTGGAGAGGCATGGGAGAGGCCTTCGCCCTGCGTTGGGTGCATAGAGCTTTTTACTAGTAAGAAACTCTATGAGTAGGCGTAGTCAGGCTGATGATGATGATGTATGTACCTGCCGACTGTTCCGAATTTTCTGGTAATGTATGAATTTAGACCAGTGCTATGATTTTACTAATTGCGCCCCAAATTTTGTGCAGAATAAAATAAATTTCATTTGCGAAAAGCATTTGGAATCAATATATATATATATATTATATTAACCACACTGTTGCCGGTGGTACCATGCGCCGCCATGAGAACTCAATATATGTACCATCTTTGAAATTAGCAGTAGCAGCTGGAACATTGTAATGATAGTAGATATGACCGATAGAAGAGGACTCCTTACTTCATTTAGGTTGAGGTGGAGAAGGGAACCTCGCCCGCACCACTTATGTATCGCGGGTAATGTAGTAAAACGTCGTTAATTCGACGCAGCTGTATAAACGTTTATTCCCACTCCTCAACACCTGTTAGGGTAATCCGGACTGCCGCCAGAGTCTGATGAAATTCCCATGCGCTGTTCATTCAGACGGCCAGGCGCTGGCATCAGTCAATTCGGAGGGACTCCTGAAGTGGTGCCGTGTCGCGGTATGACCTGCTCGACTAACCGATCGCACAAATATTTTTCCCCAGGCATGAACTGCATGCTACATATCTTTTGGCATTGCGCTGACATGTGCTCAACTGCAGGTGTTTTGATGAAAGGCAGGCCCCGGGGGATAGTCTGGCCGATAGTGTGGCCTCGTAGTTTCGTTTTCTGAGCTTTGCTGCCAGCCAGAGCAGCGGCGGCTATCGGCTGCGCTTGTTAAACCCCCCAGTGCTTGTCACTCAGCCAGATGAGCTACACGCCATTTTAGAGGGATGATTGAGTTGTTGTGGACATTTTTTGTTTGTTTATCGAAGGCG
The DNA here is from genome assembly GCF_052857255.1 of Amblyomma americanum. Taxonomy (NCBI): domain Eukaryota; kingdom Metazoa; phylum Arthropoda; class Arachnida; order Ixodida; family Ixodidae; genus Amblyomma; species Amblyomma americanum. The sequence continues at coordinate 12,978,768 of NC_135500.1, forward strand.
TCTTAATTGGCGCTCTGGCAAGGTTCTGAAACCATTGCACGCATTCCTCGATTCTGGCTCCGTAATACTTCCGTTCTTCCAGCGCGCCGAATTTTCGGGCTCGTCATGTGCCGTTTGTCGTTCGTGCGTTTACTCACGTGCGACGCCACGCTAGCTTGTCGTACATCGAAAGAAGTGACTCATCGCGACATTTTGCTTTAAAAAAAAATTGTGTGCTGGCTACCCCCCGCCCCCTTGGTTGTACAGCCTTCAGGTTGGCAGATATGCATGTCAGAAGGGCAGCGTCCGCAGGGACATCGTCGCGGTAGTGATCAGTGCATCACCACGGACCCGAGCACCCGCGCTTAGCCGTATGTGGCATCACCGTGTCTCGGAAAAAGGGGGAAACTAAGGAAAACATAACATTTCAGGAATCAAGAAAAGATTTCACACAAATACAAGGAATGTTCCTTTTCACAGGAAAAACAAACTTCGCCGATGTGGTGTGACGGGGCGGAGCACCACAATTGTTCAAGAACAATGTATCCACTCCTGCTTTGACTGCCAAGGGGCAGTTGGCAGTATTTGATAATTAAATTAAATAAGTAGTTCGCCATCTGTTTTTGCGGATTTTAACTGGGATGTTTTATACCCCTGTCACACGGGCATTTCGAGGGCCCTCGAACCGATAGTCGATCTACTCAAAGGTGATCGAGCGCTGCTACACGGGCAGTTTCAATGGCGATCGAGTCAATAGCCTATCGAGTCAACGGAGCAGCGCAGAACTCCATCGAGATTTCGAGGGCCTTTGAGCGCTGCCCAAGGTTGCTAGGGTTGCTTCGAGCGGCGCCAAGCGCATTTTCGTACACGACACATTCACGGTACAAAAGCATGAACTAACATTATTAACCTAAACTTTAATGCAAGCAGTCAGTATAATAATTTTTAAATTGTATTAGACTGGTTTTAAGTGCATTAAGCGTATTAATTTGGTGTTGAAGTCTTTGCGTTGTTTGCGTACTTTGCGTTGACATGGCGGCGCCCTGCCCGCCCGCTTCGCAGCGATAACAACTTCGTCGCTAATTCCTCAAAGCAATATCGTGTTCTAAGCTGTTGTATTCGCCTTCGATTTGCCCATTCTTACCCTCGCATAAAGTTTCAAGAGACAAATAGCTTTTGTTTTTCAGATATCAAGGCGACTTCCTATGTGTTAAGCCTAACGAAGCAGCGCTCCGACGCAGTTGGACTGGCTTGGTTTTGACTCGTCTTGTATAGAGTAGCTACAGCAGTGTCTGCATCTGTCCGTCGCGTACGTGCAGTTGAAAGGGTTTTAAACGACATGCGCGTATGCGTGTATTTAAGAATTTCGTATACATTTATCAAATATTTTTGTTATTTTGTAAAATCTAAAGTAGCGATTGTGGCGCCACACAAGCGTAGCGTGAGACACGAGAACCATTTCAATGGCCATTGAGATTTGCCGTGTGGCAGCGACACAACTCCTTCGAGTTCGATGGTGATTGAGAATCTCAAAGACCCTCGACTCGATCGGGATTGAAACTGGCCGTGTGACAGGGGTATTAGATAACCCATACGGAAGTGATCATTTGCCTGTCACTATCAGTCTATCATCCTCACAGTCAAATATCCCGACTAAACCTCGCTGTTGGAAGTTGAATTTAGCCAACTGGCCACTTTTTCAAGAAAAAGTGAGCCTGGAGAAAATTTTTTCAGATCGCGGTGTAGATGAACTAAATAAAATGTTCATAACCTGTAAAATTAGTGCTGCACAGCCGTCTATTCCTCAATCCTTGGGACTGGTGCGGCAAAATCATAAAGTTTGGTACACACAGGAATGTCGTGAAGCGAAAAAACAAAAACAAAATAAAGCCTGGGGCATTTTCCGTAGCAACCTAACACATGAAAACCTTATCATTTTCAAAGAGGCGAGAGCGCAAGCACTGTATGTTTGGTGTAATGCCGAAAAAACGTCATGGAAAGCGTACGTCTCTTCCATAAACACCTCAACTCCATCGAAGAAAATGTGGGAGCAAGCTAGAAAACTAAATGGTAGCTACTCACCCTTCACAGTTCCTTTTTTGGCAACACCTGGTACACAAACAAATATAGGGGAACAGGCAAACATATTGGGGGAGCACTTTGCTGCGGTTTCAAGTTCTTCACACTATGGCCAGTCATTTCTAAAATACAAAACCACAGCCGAAAAGCACAGGCTCCCAACAAGTGGAGCTGTGAACAAAAAATGCAATAGTCTAATTACCCTCCAAGAAATCAATAGAGATCTATCTGCCGTCAAAAAAACTGCCCCAGGGCACGACCAGATACACTACGAAATGCTTGCCCATCTTTCCCAGCCTGCCAAAGAAGCCCTGTTGAATTTCTTTAATAAAATATTCATACAAGAAAAAATACCTAACGAATAGAAATGAGCCATTATAGTCATAATGGCTCTTATAGTCATTATAGTCATCATAAGATTAACTTTTGTACTTGACGCTTGCAAACTTCTTGACGTCCATCAATGCGATTTTAAGAAGGCATGCTCAACAACTGACCATCTAGTTCGCCTCAAAACACAATCAGAGAAGCTTTTATACGTAAACAACACTGCCTTGCTGTCTTTTTTGATCTGGAGAAAGCGTACGACACAACGTGGAGATTTGGGATTCTTCGCGACCTTGCAGAACTTGGCATCCGCGGCGGGATGTTAAACTGCCTAAATGATTTTCTTTCGAACTGCTCATTTCAAGTACGCCTGGGATCAACCCTTTCCAGGAACTTCGTTCAAGAGAACGCATTCCTCAAGGGTGTATTTTAAGCACAACATTGTTTATTGTTAAGATGAATTCCATTAACAAAATAATCCCGGAGTCCATGATGTATTCAGTCTATGTCGACGATCTTCAAATAGCTAGCACATCCTCCAATGTAGCAACATGCGAGAGACAAACACAGTTAACAGTAAACAAACATGGGCGGACAAAAATGGATTCCGGTTCTCCACACAGAAAACAGTGGGCATTCTCACTAAAACGACGTCTACAATCTGACCTCAGCTTGTATCTAAACAAAATTGAGCTACCTATAAAAAATGAAGTAAAATTTCTAGGCGTTACTTTTGACAAAAAGCTGACATTCTTACCTCACATTAATGCTCTAAAAAAGAAAGCTTCTGGATCCTTGAACATACTTACTGTACTTTACCGAAAACACTGGGTTTCTGATGGGACATGCCTTTTACAAATTGATTAGTCTTTTGTTCGCTCGACCTTAGATTACGGATGTATAGTTTATGGGTCAGCGAGACCATCATATTTTAAACGACTGGATCCAGTGCATAATTTAGGTTTGTGTTTTTGAATTGGTGCATACAGGACATCACCCATAAGCAGTCTTTATACTGAAACTAATGAACCATCACTTATAGACAGGAGAAGCATGCTAACATGCTCATACATTCTAAAAAAATGGCTGTAGTTTAGCTCTGGTTAAACCTGGAGTGACGTGATAGCTATACTGCGTTTCATACATCAGGTGCAACGCTGTCAAAGCTAGCGCTCTTGTTTGCGCTGCCTGCATCCGCGACCAAAAAGTAGTGCGCTCATTGTGACGAGCGAAACATTAAAGGCTTTGCCTGCAATATTACTACATGCAAATTTGTTATCAGCTTGATTAAATGTACTCTTACTGCTGACGACAAGCAGTCACTTTCTCGTACCTTAGACCACTCGGCGACAGAACAAACGCGGAGTAACACGCCTCTATATTTTTCCGTATGGACTACTTCCGTACCTTTCACAGCATTGCACCGGATGTATGAAACGAAGTATACAGCTGGCTGAGTGGAACTCGTTCAGTCGAATTGCGAAGTCAGTCTTTCGCTGGGCGCTCCTCCTTCATCTTCATCCCTGGACACGATTCACTTCCTCTCCCCCTCTCCACTCCCCCCCCCCCCCCCCCCCCCCCCACTCGGTTTTTCCGGCGCGCCGCGCTGAGCAGTGCCGCCATGCTGAAGGCTCGAAATGCTACCGTAATGTAGCTATTCTTACAAAATCCGTTCACTGCAGAAGCATCTACGTTACCCCATCTCTACAAAGTGCCCATCTAGAATACTCTTTAACAACAAACTGCATACTACGAGGCCACTGCTTTTCCAGTTTGAAGAGATGTGCGAGGATATTGGCGTACTAAACAAATTATCTGGTTTTGCACAGAGACGAGACCCACTACCTCCATGGTACAATTTCCCTGCAATATGCGATTTCACTCTTACACACTTCCGGAAGAAACAAACTCCAAAACAACATATAATACAAGAATTCCTTGCCCTCGAAGAAAAATGCAGTAGTTTTATGGAATTTTATACTGTTGTTTTAAAAACGGATGTTTACATAGGAAGCGCAGTGGTGCGAGGGAATTCGAATGAAACAGTACGACTTCCACAGTGCACATCCATCTTCACTGCAGAATGCTATGCAGTATGTTTGGCCATAGAAAAAATACTAAGCGAGAACCTCAAAAATGCTATTATTTACAGACTCCTTAAGTGCACTTACAGCTTTCCATTCTAAAAATTCAGTCACCCCTCTACTTGGTGACATCATACACAACTTAGCAACAGCCAAGCTCAAGGACAAAATATAAAACTGTGCTGAGTCCCAAGTCATCCTGGAATAAAAGGCAACGAGAGAGAAGATTTGTGCTGTGCACAAGCTCGTGGCAAGGGAATAAAAAAATGTCGGTATACCCTTTAAGGGTTGTATGAACTTAGTACAATGTAAATTAAGAGAAAAATGGCAGACGTCTTGGAACAACTAGGTAAATAACAAATTACATTTGGTAAAGCCAGTTCTGGGCGAATGGAAGGCATGTTTGCATCAGAAGCATTTCATTGAAATTATTTTATGTCGTCTCCCTGTCTCCGTATAGGCCACACTCACATCACACACAACTTTCTATTGACGAAACAATACAAACCTGTTTGTAAAGAATGCGGAGATGATCTTACGGTTAACCACATTTTATTCTCTTGTGCAAGACTGGAAAAACTAAGTAAAAAGTACTTTACTCAATTTTATAACGAATACATTCCTTTACACCGAATGTTAATCTTGGGAGAAGATGAAATTGTCGATATATCGTGTGTTTAGCTTTTTAAGAGATGCAGGTTTCCTAAACAAACTAGATTTTTACCGACTGCTTCACTTCATTTTTTTTTTTATACACCTCAGCCGTGTTCTCATTCCTAAGAAGAAGGCGGAGGTTTTGTTTTACTGGTTGGGAAGCTCAGCATCCTTGCTCAGCCAAGGATGCCTGCTGAGACTACCCAGCCTTCTTTAAAGCTTCTAATATTAGCCATTCATAAAATTTCTTTCTTCCTTTATTATAACGTAATACAAAACAATGTTTTGTGTCCTCTACACCACCGAAATTTAATATTGCAAAAAAATTCTGCAGAAAATTTTCCTTACCTTGGGTTTGGCACATGATGGCCTTAGTTGCCTATGTTGCATAAAAGTCATCACAGCACAACACTTGTTGTGGCCCTTTCCTGCTTGTGCAATATACCTTGGCAAAATCATGAGTGCTCACTTGGGCTCACTCGCAAAAGTTTGGTCAACCTGAGGGCTCACTCAAACTCACTCACACAGGCCAAAAGACAGGATAAGAGACAAGAAGCATACGCGACGAGTGTGCTCTTTCTTTCTTGTCCCGTCTTTTTTGCGCAGTTCTGGTTTTTATAATGTCTTACCAACCAACCCCTCACCACACACTTCTAGATTTCATTTGGACACACTCCGATTCATGGCTCAACCTGGTTCAGCCACTCATTGCAACTCACAGTGCATATGGGCTCACTCATTTCGACTCGTGACTCATTTGGACTGACTTACTAATCCCGCCTCACGACTTATTGGAGCTCACTTGTTTAGACTCGAGACAGGTGACATGCCCCAATTAAGACTTGCAGGAAGGGACCCCTGCCCTCCTGTGCACTGACATGGTGGAACTGTCCGGCACATTCATACTCAGCATCCGCACCCGTTTAAACTAGCAGAGGGCAGAAAGGCACCTTTCTCACTTCCACAGAATCCTCTGGCTGCTTGGTCGCGGCAATAAATCTTTCCCCTCTTTCACTGTCGGAAAACAAGGATGAAAAAAAAACTCTCCATGTAAAAAGGAGACCGTGATCTGATTGTGAATGAGTCCTCCAACCCATGGTGGGCAGTGCTGCTGCCTGCACTATTTGCAACTAAATAAGCAAGGTCACATATCGTCATTGAAAGAGATGTCAGCAGTGTGAATGCAGTCTGGGATGCTATCATTCTGGCAGGAAACAGAGATAAGCTGGCATTTGGAATCATCAGTATGTCCTCTCCAGCAATATTAAACAGGTGCTCTGCTGATAAGCACAGTGCAGACATCTTTTTTACTTTGCTAGCAGCACAGTCTTCTTCGGTGAGTGTGTGTGTGGCAGCAACCCCAGCTGATCAGAGCAGATCCACCACCAAAAATGCATGTCCCACTTCCTCCACCCAACGTGCAGCACAAGTTGCTAGCTCAGCCTTGTGCCTGCGCCTGTCAATGCGTTGAGCTGAATTATGCACTTCCTAACTTTGCAGCCACATTTCAAGATGTGGGGCCAAATCGTTTGTTGGGATACTGTTATAGTGGAGCAGTAGTATGCATGCCAAAGTGGGGATTGTTTTCTTCCTGCTGCATGCTTTCACTTGCACCCCCCCCCCCCCTTCCCCCCCCCATTTTAAATGAGGCAATGTCTCACACTCCCAAGAGCGGATGTTCCTTTATCAGTTGACGCATGACACTAGGTTCAGCTGAGGTGGTCGAAACTAGGGCAGGTGGGCTTTTCAGTGAGGGCCTACAGGGCTGGGCCAGCAGATGAAATGGAAGCGTTCTGTCCTCCTGAGTGGCTTTGTGCCATTGCAGTGGATAATAACCTTGGCAGTTATTTCTCACTGTTAAAGCTAGGGTCATATTTTGTACAGCACTCGCTGCGTAAGCTATGTTGGGCTAGCTTCATGGCTTCTGGCATCCACTCAAGTGCTGTGCAACAAGTCATGTTCTCATCACTTGATAGTACGGTGGGCTGTCACATGGGGGAATTCAGTTGCACTCTGCAGGATCATTCCAGCGTAGATACTGTCACACACAAACAGTACGTCTAGGCAAGCAAGAATTTCTCTCTAACCCCCCTACTTCTTTGCTGGTTGCTTGATTGTGGAAGGATCCCCCAAACAGACTCTGTGGTCATTGTCACTTGTTGTTTTCTCGTGAGAATTAGTGAGGCGAGAGTGCGTGGAGTTGCTTATGAGACGCTGCGCTGATTGCGTTTCCACACTTGACGTGGTTTCCTCAAAACCCCATAGGCTGCTGAAATCTGTCTTACCTGCTCCTGGTATAAGACGCTGTCTTGGTCCTAGAGGTGCTTGCTTTGCTGCATAAAGTGTACTTTTCTGATTGGTAATTGTGGTTTAATAACTGACTGCCTAGGGCATTTTTACGAATAATTCCTATACTTCACTAATAGCTGCAGTATTAATCTGCTATGGTTAGAGACAAACTGCTTTCTCTTGTTGAGCAAAGGTGTAACACTACAGCGTCTACTGGATCAGAGATGGCATCAGCTTTGGCAGCTCAAAGGATTCTGTAGGCGAGCTAGGAAAAAGGTCAGATTGGAGATAAAACATGCCACAGGTAATTTCAGTGTTTTGCTTAGTGACATAATCCAAAGGAAATGTGGACATCTACTGGAAAGGTCTCCATTCACGCGATCATGGGTGCTCAAGGTCTAACTGCTGCAGAATAAAGGCCCGAGGGGCGAGTTGGTGCATGATGAAATGAACGGCTGCGCAAATCAGGATACAGACAAGAAAGAGACACCACATGTGCACTACCAACTGTTTATTGTAAGGAAAAGTGGCATATTTAAACAGTTCCGCTCAAGCATGATACTCATCCCATTATCATTTCGAACCCAGCATGTGGTATGAAAAGCCGCTACATCAGGTTAACAGACTATATACTGCAGATTAGACTAACAGATCAAAGGAATCAAAAAACGGAAAAAAAGGGCAATCTCTTAGCAAAAGCAGTGTCAAACAATCATAGCAACAGCAGAGTCATACAGGAGAAGCAAAAGCAGTCAGAAACCAAAAAACAAAATATAAAAAGTAAAAACCAATAACAATCTTAGCAAAAGCAGTGTCAAACATATGAAGCAAAAGCAGTCAGAAAAAGAAAGATAAAACCAATAAATTTTTTTTTAACAACCCACCTAAGCAGACAGCAGACGGCCGCTAGAAATGCTAGGCTGAAAAGTAGCACAGGACATGACGTCACAAAAAACTGTCTAGGAAGGAAACTTCATTTCTACGGAGGAATATTGAGGCGTCGCTGACACATGTGGCTCCTTTCTTTTTTATCATAAAGACCTCAAGTATTTCACGTGCCACCTAATCGCGACTCCTGCTCAGAATCCTTATTCCGTTAAGCACCGGCTCACACTTGCAGTCTCCACAATGGGGAGGCAAATTTGACCCGCCTCCGCTTTCTAACGTTTTCTCATCCTCCCATGCCCTGCCGTTAATGCAGCGACCCGTCTGGCCTATATAGACCCTTCCACACGTCAGTGGGATTTCATAAACCACTCCGATAGCACAGGATACGAGTTGCTTGCCGTGCCTCTTTTCACACACGGCTTTCTGCTTCTGGCCGATCCGCGAGCATAACCCGCTCAGCTTTTTGGGCGCGGAGAAAACGACAGGAACGTCGAACTGGCCAGAAACCTTCTTGAAACTGTGCGCCACTCGGTGTATATAGGGGACCACTTGTGGTCTTCTTGATCCCGGCTTAGCAAGTGATTTTTTCTTCTTGCCTTTCATTTTTTGAAGGAGGGTCTCTGCTACGCTGTAAACGACAGTACACGGGAAGCCAGCCATTTGAAGCCTTTCGATCTGATGGTTGAAGCTAGCTTCAGCCATGTGAGCACAGGACTTAAGCAATGCAGACTCGAGGCAAAGAGAAGCGATAGCCCTTTTTACTGTCTTTGAGTGCGCTGATACGTACGGAAGCAGTTCCTTTTTTGCTCAGGGGGAACACATCCAACACACTCGCCCATCTGAGAACATGATATTAATATCTAAAAACTACAAGCTCTTGTTGTCTGGTAGTTCGTGAGTAAAAGCCAGTCTTTTTCCTTGTTGTCTAAAAGCGGAAAGGATTCTTTCCACTGTGCTGGGGAGCGTCAATGCAGAGTTAGTAGTTTTTACTATCACCAAGAAGTCGTCCACATATCTAAAAATTTGCAGGACTGGGCCACTGTCAAGGGAAGAAGCTAAAGTACGGTCAATAGTTCATAAAAATATATTACACAACGCCGGGGCAACACAGGAGCCGATGCAGATGCCTCTTCTCTGCAAGTACATTTCAGTTTCAAAGGAAACAAACGTAGACCTAAGGTAAAATTCTAGTAGTGATAAAAAGTTGTCGACACTAAGTCCAGCTGAGTTCTGAAGTGCGCATGTGGTGTCTCTTTCTTGTCTGTGTCCTGATTTGCGCAGCCGTTCATTTCGTCTAACTGCTGACGGCTCAGAAAAAGTTGATCACTTAGCAGTTAGCCAGCGCAGGAAGTTCGACTTGTTGATTTTTCACAACTGCAAAATTAGCCCAAAAAACAGGACATACAGAAGAGGAGAGACTCTACATCCTGTTTATTGTATTAGTTTTTTATTCATGGACTTATTTTCGATTCTGCTCCTGTGGAGAACACTGCTGCCCTTCTATAGCCTTGACAGCATGCCAGACAAATATTTCATATGTAAAACAGCCCGAAGTGGTGGTTCAGTGGTTACGGCGCTCGGCTGCTGACCCGAAAGACGCGTCGATCCTGGCCGTGACAGTTGTATTTCAATGGAGACCAAGTGCTAGAGGCCTGTGTACTGTGCTATGTCAGCACATGGTAATTTAGCCCCTAGTGTTCAAAATTTCTGAAGCCCTTCGCTACGGTGTTCCTCATAGCCTGAGGCGCTTTGAGATGTTAAACACCATAAACTATTTCTTATGACGGTGTACTGAAACTTCTGTAAGATTTAAACACCAACTCAGCCACTGGCCTTGGAAACATTGTTTGCTTAAAATTTGTGCCAAGCTCCGGGCACTATTTAGTATTTGATTAGGCTCACAGATTTGCCGACGTTGTTCGAGCACACAAAAATGGTTCTCATTGCCAGGGTGGAAACTAAAGGCCAACATTGCTATGCTGTAAAACAGGAGAGCAGCTGGTTTTCCCTGTGCTATCCAATAGTTGAATTCTCTTGCAGTATTTTTTCTTTTTTGATTTGGATTGATTGCATAATGCTAGTCTTTCATAGTAAAAACAGCGCAAAAGACGATGGACCAGAGAAAGTAGGACAGCGCTTGTCCTGTGTTCTTTTCTCTTGTCTTTTGCGCTGTTTTTACTATGAAGACATGCCAACTAGCCTAACTCAATGTCTTGCTGGTCTTTCAGAAAGCTTTCCTTGCTGGAAATGTTCGTGACTGCACTCAAAAAGTAATCAGTGCTGCAAGGAGCTGTGCTGGGACCACATATTCTGTTTTTTCTTGTTGAGGCTTCCTTCGGGGAAATAGGAAGGCTTCTGTACTGGGAAATAGGAAGGCTTTGCAAATGAACCCTTTGCGGTTGGTGCCTTTCCGGCGGCTCCAAACGGCTGTTCTGGTCTGCTCTCGGCCTGACAAGCTTAAAGTCAAGTCAAGAAGTCTTTATTGAGTAACACAAACAAAATGTGTATACACAGATATTTGGACCGATAGCCAATGAGGCTAGTAAGCGGTCCAATACAAAATAACATATAGGACAGCAATCACAAACACATTGAAGAAAAACTAACTTTGTAGCCTTGCTTCCATTCCCAAAAAATGTTTCTTGCATGTCAGTTTGAAATTCCTAGCTTGCTTTATTTCAATTGGCAACGAGTTCCAAATTTTCGCTCCTGTAAATTCTATTCGTCTTTCTCCGTACGCATTATGGCAAATTGGAAGGTTAAAATTGCCATTGCTGGCTTGTCTAGTGTTGCGGACGGGAATACTGAATGCACCAAGAGGTAAGGGGTAGTTGGTATTTATAATATTATTAACCATAAGAGCTATTTTGTAATCGCGTAGGGTTGTGAATGACATGATTTGCATTGCGTCAAAAATGTTATTGTTAGAACTATTCGAAGAAGGTAATCCCATGGTTTTCAAGGCACGTTTTTGTAGTCTTAGCAATGGTGTTAAATACGTTTTGTATGTGATTCCCCATGATTCACTGCAATAACTGAGATGACTGTGACATAATGAAAAATACAGTGATCTAAGAATAGCAGGTGGAAAGTGCCGCCGTGCCTTAGCCAAGGTAAAACAACCGTACGCAATCTTTTTACACACATTGTGCACCTGTTCCTTCCAAGACAAGTGGCAGTCAAACATGACCCCTAAATATTTAAAAGAAGGCACACTATCAATAACATTGTTGTCAACACATATAGAAAAATCACTTGATTCAATACACTTTTGTTTTGAACGAAAAATAACATATTTAGTTTTTTCAGTGTTTAAAGTTAGGTGATTATTACGAAACCAGGTCGAAATACGTTGGAGTTCATTGTTAATAGGTTTTTCTATTGACTCAAGTGAGTTGCCAGTAAAGATAAGTGCAGTGTCATCCGCATACATCAAAATTTGAGAACACTGTATTGCATTGGGGAGGTCATTAATAAAGATTGAAAATAAAAGCGGTCCCAGAACTGACCCCTGGGGTACACCACACGTAACAGTTTGGTATGCAGACTTGAACTGTTTGAGGACAACTTGCTGCTGTCGTGAAGAAAGATAACTTTTAAAGAATTCAAGTGCCCCGCTACGCACACCATATGCTTCCAGTTTCATTAAAAGAATGGAGTGTGAGACTGTGTTGAAAGCTTTTTTGATCTATAAATACGCTTACAGCAACATTATGATTATGAAGAGCAGATAGGATAAGCTGTGATAGAGTAACCACAGCCGTGGACGTGGACCTGCTAGAAACAAATCCGTGTTGCTGAGGACAAATAATATGATTAGCATCAAGAAAGGTTTTCAGTTGGAAAGCAATTAATTTTTCAAAAATGGTATTGACGACACCCAGTACAGATATTGGCCTGTAACTAGACGGGTTGTTAGGGTCACCAGTTTTAAATATCGGAACAACTTTTGCAACTTTTAAAGTATCGGGGTATAAGCTAAAGTGTATCGCGTGATTGAATATTCTGCACAAAGGAACACAAAACAAATCAATGTTGTCCTTGATTACCTTAGCCATTATGCCGTCTGGCCCGGCCGCTTTATTCGTGGGCATGTTCGCCACAACACTTGCAACTTTATCGCTAGTAATGTTCGAGAAACTGAATTCATTATTAATACATCGAGGTACGCCGGATGTCACTGAAGCTAAGGGAGTAGGTTGCGCATTGTTCTGACCGTAGGTTGTGAAGAACTGATTAAACTGGTCTGCAGTCTCTATTGACAAGTTGTCAGGAACGATCTGTTTTCTTTTAACTGTTCCCGTAACTTCTCCTACAATCTTCCATACTTGCTTAGTGTCATTTCCTTGACGATTAACCAAATTAGTATAATACAATTTTTTTGATTTTCTCATCAGCGCCATGGATTTGTTTCTGTAATACTTAAACTGTTTCAAGTAATAAGCATTTGTTTGTTGTTTTTGAGCTTATTGTAGTATGAATCCTTTTTTTTCAATACTGTGAGTATTTCCTCAGTAATCCAAGGACATATGGCATGTTTATAGTTGCGCCGAGAAAACTTCAGCGTAGACTTAGTAATTGCATCGGAAACAGCAGATACGAAGTTAGCAAATTCAGTGTGAACGTCACTGTGACACAGATTTTCGAAATGAATAGATTCGAGCAAACGCCTGACATGCGCGTAGTCCACCCGTGAAAATACATTGGTATGGGTAGGGCAAGTACAATCGATACCCGACCGTGGCAAGAACAGAAAAGTTGAACAGTGATCAGCTATGTTTTGGTTACAGACACCAGCACAGGCATCCATATCACGGTTACATAAGATGTGATCAATAATTGTTGCAGACTGATGTGTAATTCTAGTGGGCACATTGATAACGTTCTTGAGGTTGAACGATTCCAGTAAGAAAATATAATCTGGACAGTCATCCTTTGATAAGTCAATATTGAAATCACCAACTATTGCTAACTGATTATTAAAAGACATCAGAGGAACCAGAATGGACTCCATATCAGATATGAACTGACTTGTGCACGTGTTTGGCGGACGATATACCACGCCTATTACGGCGTCTGTCTTAAGGCGAATAAAAAGTGCTTCCGTGGTTTTAGAGCTCAGAGAGGAATCCGAGAGTTGTTGATAATCTATGCCGTTTTTTATAAAAAGAGCAACGCCACCCCCTCGTGCGGTGCTATCTCTTGGTAAAGATAGCGTTGTGTAACCCGGTATGTACGGTATTTCTCCTTTCTTAAGCCAGGTTTCAGTTACAGCGATAAGATCATACTGGAAAGAATGTTGCGATAAATGTACAGTGAGTTGGTCTAGATTTTTATTTATGCTGCGGACATTGCAATGAAAAATGGAAAGGTTTTCGCTCTCGCGCCACGTAGCACTGATTTCCTCAACGGAAAAAGCCATGTTTCTAGACTACCTGAGCAAGATCAGCGTCACAGGTTATATGTAGAACATGCGAGGTATCTGTCTTGCGCATCAGGATCTTGCCATCAGATACCCATGTGTGTTTCCACTGTTTTTCCTTTTTGGCTTTCCGTGCTTTACCTAGCAAAATTTTGATTGCCGGGCACAAATGTTCGTTGATGAACACGGGATTCTCGTGATCATCAAAGCTCAGAAGTGTAGTGTTCAGCCGTTGCTTTTTCGCTTTTTTCAGAATGCTGTCTCTCACTTTCCTGGAGGCAAACTTAACAATGATGTTGGGTTCGTCCTTGTTTTTTGAGGGCACACGATGGATAGCTTCAACATCGGATTCATCGAACTCGGTGCTCAGGAGATGACAGATCGATGTCATCACTGAAATCAGATTTTCACTGGGTGCTGGAGGGATGCCTTTGATTTCAAGGTTATTTCTTCTACTGTACTGCTGCAGTTCAGTTAATTCGTGCCTGAGAGTTTTCACTTCATTTGTGAGTCGGTTGTTTTCTTTTTTCATTTCCTGGTTTACGTATTTCACGTCAGACAGGGTCTTTTTGAGCTCAGAGATCTCTGTTCTAAATTCTTCGAACTTTTCATTGATAAAGCCCATTGAAGTTTTGACAGATTCCATTTCAGATTCAATCACATGTTTTAAATCTTGCTTTAGTTCACTTTGCTTAGAGTCAAACTGTGCACGCAAGTCAGTCATAGCCTTTACAAGTTCTTTTATGGTTGAAGGAGGCTTATCACCCATGTTGGACACAAACACGAACGGAGCAATCCAGTAGCCTAAGATCGATGTTTGTAATCAAAGATACAGGATACACACCTGCAATGAACGAAGAAGGCGGTTAGCCTCTGCCTGGTTGCGAAGGCTGCCTGGATTGCTCCGTGAATGATGTGGGGACCGTCGTGCTGCGGTTATATAGGGGACGCCGTTGATATCGGACAGTAGTGCGCAGGTGCGGCTTGCCAGTAGAGAAGGGAGGGAGGGGGACGATCCGTGGACACGTGTAGGTTCCACCAGCAGTGACGGTAGCAGCTTCGGATTCCGCTTCTCAAACGCGCATTTCTGCTATGAACGAAGAAGGCGGTTAGCCTCTGCCTGGTTGCGAAGGCTGCCTGGATTGCTCCGCGAATGATGTGGGGACCGTCGTGCTGCGGTTATATAGGGGACGCCGTTGATATCGGACAGTAGTGCGCAGGTGCGGCTTGCCAGTAGAGAAGGGAGGGAGGGGGACGATCCGTGGACACGTGTAGGTTCCACCAGCAGTGACGGTAGCAGCTTCGGATTCCGCTTCTCAAACGCGCATTTCTGCAATGAACGAAGAAGGCGGTTAGCCTCTGCCTGGTTGCGAAGGCTGCCTGGATTGCTCCGTGAATGATGTGGGGACCGTCGTGCTGCGGTTATATAGTGGACGCCATTGATATCGGACAGTAGTGCGCAGGTGCGGCTTGCCAGTAGAGAAGGGAGGGAGGGGGACGATCCGTGGACACGTGTAGGTTCCACCAGCAGTGACGGTAGCAGCTTCGGATTCCGCTTCTCACACGCGCATTTCTGCAATGAACGAAGAAGGCGGTTAGCCTCTGCCTGGTTGCGAAGGCTGCCTGGATTGCTCCGCGAATGATGTGGGGACCGTCGTGCTGCGGTTATATAGGGGACGCCGTTGATATCGGACAGTAGTGCGCAGGTGCGGCTTGCCAGTAGAGAAGGGAGGGAGGGCGACGATCCGTGGACACGTGTAGGTTCCACCAGCAGTGACGGTAGCAGCTTCGGATTCCGCTTCTCAAACCCGCATTTCTGCAATGAACGAAGAAGGCGGTTAGCCTCTGCCTGGTTGCGAAGGCTGCCTGGATTGCTCCGTGAATGATGTGGGGACCGTCGTGCTGCGGTTATATAGGGGACGCCGTTGATATCGGACAGTAGTGCGCAGGTGCGGCTTGCCAGTAGAGAAGGGAGGGAGGGGGACGATCCGTGGACACGTGTAGGTTCCACCAGCAGTGACGGTAGCAGCTTCGGATTCCGCTTCTCAAACGCGCATTTCTGCAATGAACGAAGAAGGCGGTTAGCCTCTGCCTGGTTGCGAAGGCTGCCTGGATTGCTCCGTGAATGATGTGGGGACCGTCGTGCTGCGGTTATATAGGGGACGCCGTTGATATCGGACAGTAGTGCGCAGGTGCGGCTTGCCAGTAGAGAAGGGAGGGAGGGGGACGATCCGTGGACACGTGTAGGTTCCACCAGCAGTGACGGTAGCAGCTTCGGATTCCGCTTCTCAAACGCGCATTTCTGCAATGAACGAAGAAGGCGGTTAGCCTCTGCCTGGTTGCGAAGGCTGCCTGGATTGCTCCGCGAATGATGTGGGGACCGTTGTGCTGCGGTTATATAGGGGACGCCGTTGATATCGGACAGTAGTGCGCAGGTGCGGCTTGCCAGTAGAGAAGGGAGGGAGGGGGACGATCCGTGGACACGTGTAGGTTCCACCAGCAGTGACGGTAGCAGCTTCGGATTCCGCTTCTCAAACGCGCATTTCTGCAATGAACGAAGAAGGCGGTTAGCCTCTGCCTGGTTGCGAAGGCTGCCTGGATTTTCCTTACGACACATGATGTGCCCTTGCCCGGATATCATTGAAAGACATTGTGAAATGCCACAAAGAAACACCCCATGGGCTGGTTTCTTTCACAGTGCCCAGGACTGGCGAAATAGGTAATTTTGGACCAGAATGACTGCAGAGTTGGTGCAGAGAGCGGAACGTGAACTTAAATACTGGTGGTTATTTTTCGAATAATTCAACCTGGAATAAGCGTGTTGATTATGTAGCAATGAAGGCTGGTTGTGCACTGAACTTCATTAAAAAACTTCCGTAATATACCCACTGATGTGAAAGAAGTCGCCTATATCTGAAGTTTTTGTTCAGTTTTAAAATACGCAGTGGCTCTGTGGGCCACTCCTGCTCTCTATTCAAAGCCATGCAAAATCGTTTTAAACACGTTTGTTCGCCCCGTCAGTATTGGAAAAAAAGCAGCCAGGCGGGATTTTTTTACCTATTTCTTGTTGAGCATCTCTATTAAATCATCTTTTTTCCCACACACACCCCTGCCAAACGGGCACTTTCAATACTCACTGAGTCATTGCTTATCGAACTCTATGCAGGCAGGTTGCTGTTGCCTGGTCCTGCCCGACTCAACCACGATTCCCTGAGTGCGATTGAGGCTTTCAAGCACAAATGAAAACGTGCATTGACACTGAGCTGTATAAAGAAAAGCAAGGTGGTGACAGAACATTTTTATGCCTGTTTATATAAAGACACAGCTGTGAAGAAAAGAAAGTTTGGTGAACTACAACTGCTAGCAGGACTGACTCGATGACGTGTGGCATTGGAAAGAGAATGCTACGTTGTACGGCACTGTACACGCTGGGCGTTGTACTCTTGACCACAACATCTGGCGTCACAGGGAAACTTCTCAGTGAGCGTTGAAAATGCGTTTGTAGCATGGGATGCTTCGATCATGCTCGAAAGAATTCATTAAAGTCGAAAGTGCCCGTGTGACGGGCTTAAGTTAATGGAACAGTCTACTAAACAATAGCTACCTTAAATGACAGCAACTTTCTGGCTGCTCTTAAAACGCAGCCAAGAGAGGGAAATGAACTTGTGCCATGACTTTTCTTTTTCTTCTTGTCCTTTGCGTTATCAGAAAATGTTTCATGTGGCCAGTTCACATTTTGAGTTCGCTTGTCTTACACCTTTCAGCTCCATTGCTGTTTGATTGCTGTTTATATGTTTCAGAGTGCTTTTGTTGTTTTTTTTTACACTGGCATACACTAGTGCCAAATTCTGCAATTCAAATATTTGAATAAATAAATAAACAATTGTGAGATTTATGTGATCGCATAAATTTATGTTATGTGTATCAGAGATGTGAGGGGTGCGGACAGAAAGCCTCGGGATAGGCTTGATGTGGGGCTCCCTGCCCCCTATGGCACCTTCAATGAGTGTACAACCTGAAATCAGTGCCTGATACACCTAGCAACAACGGAAAAGAACATGTTATTTAACATTACACATTTTCATAGCATTGGTAGGGATGTACCTATCGAGTGTTCAAATCAGGAGGAAAGCTTCATAGCAATCTTCAACTTTGTTTAGCAGTAGAATTTAAGATAGTATGACAAAAACGCAAAAGTTGATAATGCATATACAATGAACTCTGCGGGAAAGTGCAAGAGGAGATCTCAGTTCTATACCAATTACAGCTCGCCACTGTTGTTTAGAATTAACAAGAAATTATGTGACAGCATTTGTTCGCTGTGGTTATGCCTGAGATAAAAATCAGTTGCCTATATTACGTCTTTTGCTGGTACTTTCTTTAGATGTTAGTTTAGGCATGAAAAAATAGCGCAAAAACAACACCAAGTACGGAAAAGAACGACACAGACAAGCACAGTAGCCTGTCTGCATTGTTCTTTCCTTGCTTCATGTTTCTTTTGCGCTATTTTTTCATCATGAACGTTATCCAATTCACCCAAATTTCTGCCTTGCTTTATGTAGTTTAGGCAAAATAGCGAGAGACGCAGTGCCTTGCTTAATGTTCAATATGTTCCTTTTAGGCAAAAGGGCAATTGCCTAATAGGTACAGTGTGTAGCGCCTCAGCGACAGGTTTAGAGTGTGCATCATGTGGAATGGTAATTACATTAATTTTATTTTTTTTACAGTATATCAAGTTTTGTAATAATGAAGATAGTGGTTGTGCCCCAAGCTAAAAAGCAATAACTACAGTGGAAGACAATGCATTTTACAAGAGTTTGTGTGCTGTGGAAAAAAGTACCAAACTTCGATAAGATAGATACCTACAACCCTTGAAATTTTAGCAGCCATCATATCGACATGAATATCTCCTGGTAAATTCTCTTGAAATGTGGATCACTACTGCTTTTTGATAGATTAATAACATTATTAATTTGTTTCCATACTTTACCATTTTATTTCTGGATATTTATTGTTCAATAAATTCTGAAAGTATTCTCTTTACCTGGCGAAGAAATGTCACCTTATTAGTGCGTGCCTTAAATATTGATACAAGGTGGCAAACCAAGGGACAGGACGAAATGATGACAGATGATAATATGATTTAATGGCTGTGGGCCTAGCGCTAGCTCTCTCTTTGTTGACAGAAAGGAAGTTGGCAGGGCAAGGTCAGCAGGTTTCTGGAAACCCATCTAAAAACCCTAAAGCCTGAAGACGTTTCAACAGGACTTGTCGGGCTAGTTGGTTGATCATAATGCAAAAAAGACGAACTGCGCAACAAGAACACGGACGAAAGGGAGGCAGACACACACTAACGCAGACTTACAACTTTGCTAAAGGAAGGAATACAAGGCAAATATATATAGCGATCCCCAACGCACTTCAAATCTGATCAATATGGCACGTGACAATCTACCCAGGCGATAAACAGACCACACAAGAACCAACCGCTTACAAGATAATCTTATACCGGGCCGGCCCTTTCTATGAAAACAAAAAGCAAAGGAACGCTTAGCGACAGTGCACACTTGAGAATTACGCGTTCTGCAAAGTAAGGAAATTCATAACAAAACCACACCACTGTAGCCATCTGATACCACTGAAGCTCGAACCGCTTACAAGCGCAGGTGCTGACACCAAAACCAAGAGACGAAGCACTCCCCCTTTTGAAAGCAAACAAAACAGGAAGACCCTTTCAAAATTGATGGATCTAACCATTTGGTTGAAGTGCTAAAAACAGCCGTCCCTGGTGCTAATTGTGCGGTGTCCATTGATGTCGAAGAATTATTTTATTCTATTCTCCATGGAGAAATTTTCAGTGCTGTAAGGGAGCTCATCGAAGCTGGCGACGTGGTCGACTTCCAGAACTCTTGTCGTGTGTCTGTGGATTCCTGTTTGGAGCTGCTCAGGTTCTATTTAAGTTCAAGCATTGTCTCATTTGATGGTAAATTTTATGTTCAAAGGAAAGGAATCTGTATTGGCTCCAGCGTTGCGCCACTGCTGTGCGAAATCTTTCTGGCCAATTTAGATCGAGTGCTCAAACGCAAGCTGACCCATGCCTTCATTTCTAGTGTTTTTAGATATGAAGATGACTTTCTTATCGTTTTAAAGCTTTTGCCTAATGACGTGGCAGATGAGTTTTTGGCTGTGTTCTCTAAATGTTCACATTCTCAATTCTACTATAGAGCTTCCGCAAGATAGATACATCCAGTTTTTAGACTTAAAGTTAGATTTTAATCAACGTGACCATGTTTGCTGCGCTTTTCAGCCCAGATCAAAGAAAGCTTTACTTCCTTTTGACTCATCCCATTCAAAGCTTGTTAAACAGGCCTTGGCATCTTCATGTTTTAGATCTGTGCTTTTGAAGTCATGCCATCACAAAGTGCAGTTCAGTTTTCATCTTCAACTTGAGTGACTCAAAAAGGCGGGCTTTCCGAGCTCACTGTTAAGATCTGTGGCCGAATCGTTGCTCAAAAAGCTTCGCCAGATGGCGAAAAAAGGCACCTTTTTGCATGAGCCAGCTAGCCGAAATAAGTATGTAGTCTTACCATATGTTCATATTTCTCACAATCTTAAGATATCAGGCAGATTTGGCATTGAAGTGGTCATGTCTGCGCCCTGCAAGCTTTCAAAACTCTTCTATTTGTTGTGGAAGCAGACTTTAATGCCTGTAGTTTGTGGCATGAGGCATTCGAAGAAGTATGTCTCATGCGCAACGGGGGTGGTTTATAAGATTCCCGTCATCTGTGGACGATTTTTTATCGGCCAAACTGGCAGGTGTTTAAAAATTCGTTTGCAAGAGCATGCGCATTCCTATATTAGGCTGGAGGACATGCCCTGCCCGTTCACTGTCGCAGTTGTAAAGACTGCTATCCTAATTTGAATTTCACTGAGATCATAAGAAGAAGAAAGGGAAATTGTCGAGGCTGTTGCCATCCTAAGATCGGAGCCAGATAAGTGTGTCAGCATGCCTTCTGTGTCGATTTTTCAGAAAGAATTAGCATTTCTGTCAGTGTTTCACTAGGTTGTTTTTGTTCGGTTTTGCGCAGGTTAGTTGTGTCATCCTTGTTCGGCTTCCTTCCCTTCGCCGTACCGATTGTTTTTGTCATGGTTGCCATTGAACTGTTTTCTCATGCTTCATCTTCATTTTATCATTGCGTGCCAGATTACACGCAGACTGATCCATATAAGCCATGCTGCTTTTTCAATAAATGAAAGGGAAATTGTCGAGGCTATTGCCATCCTGGGATTGGAGTCAGATAAGTGTGTCAGCTTCTGTGTCTTTTTTTCAGAAAGAATTAGTATTTCTGTCAGTGTTTCACTAGGTTGTTTTTGTTCGGTTTTGCGCAGGTTAGTTGTGTCATCCTTGTTCGGCTTCCTTCCCTTCGCCGTACCGATTGTTTTTGTCATGGTTGCCATTGAACTGTTTTCTCATGCTTCATCTTCATTTTATCATTGCATGCCAGATTACACGCAGACTGATCCATATAAGCCATGCTGCTTTTTCAATAAATGAAAGGGAAATTGTCGAGGCTATTGCCATCCTGGGATCGGAGTCAGATAAGTGTGTCAGCTTCTGTGTCTTTTTTTCAGAAAGAATTAGCATTTCTGTCAGTGTTTCACTAGGTTGCTTTTGTTCGGTTTTGCCCAGGTTAGTTGTGTCATCCTTGTTCGGCTTCCTTCCCTTCGCCGTACCGATTGTTTTCGTCATGGTTGCCATTGAACTGTTTTCTCATGCTTCATCTTCATTTTATCATTGTGTGCCAGATTGCACGCACGACTGATCCATATAAGCTATGCTGCTTTTTCAATAAATGAAAGGGAAATTGTCGAGGCTATTGCCATCCTGGGATCGGAGTCAGATAAGTGTGTCAGCTTCTGTGTCTATTTTTCAGAAAGAATTAGCATTTCTGTCAGTGTTTCACTAGGTTGTTTTTGTTCGGTTTTGCGCAGGTTAGTTGTGTCATCTTTGTTCGGCTTCCTTCCCTTTGCCGTACCGATTGTTTTCGTCATGGTTGCCATTGAACTGTTTTCTCATGCTTCATCTTCATTTTATCATTGTGTGCCAGATTGCACGCACGACTGATCCATATAAGCTATGCTGCTTTTTCAATAAATGAAAGGGAAATTGTCGAGGCTATTGCCATCCTGGGATCGGAGTCAGATAAGTGTGTCAGCTTCTGTGTCTTTTTTTCAGAAAGAATTAGCATTTCTGTCAGTGTTTCACTAGGTTGCTTTTGTTCGGTTTTGCCCAGGTTAGTTGTGTCATCCTTGTTCGGCTTCCTTCCCTTCGCCGTACCGATTGTTTTCGTCATGGTTGCCATTGAACTGTTTTCTCATGCTTCATCTTCATTTTATCATTGTGTGCCAGATTGCACGCACGACTGATCCATATAAGCTATGCTGCTTTTTCAATAAATGAAAGGGAAATTGTCGAGGCTATTGCCATCCTGGGATCGGAGTCAGATAAGTGTGTCAGCTTCTGTGTCTATTTTTCAGAAAGAATTAGCATTTCTGTCAGTGTTTCACTAGGTTGTTTTTGTTCGGTTTTGCGCAGGTTAGTTGTGTCATCTTTGTTCGGCTTCCTTCCCTTTGCCGTACCGATTGTTTTCGTCATGGTTGCCATTGAACTGTTTTCTCATGCTTCATCTTCATTTTATCATTGTGTGCCAGATTGCACGCACGACTGATCCATATAAGCTATGCTGCTTTTTCAATAAATGAAAGGGAAATTGTCGAGGCTATTGCCATCCTGGGATCGGAGTCAGATAAGTGTGTCAGCTTCTGTGTCTATTTTTCAGAAAGAATTAGTATTTCTGTCAGTGTTTCACTAGGTTGTTTTTGTTCGGTTTTGCGCAGGTTAGTTGTGTCATCTTTGTTCGGCTTCCTTCCCTTTGCCGTACCGATTGTTTTCGTCATGGTTGCCATTGAACTGTTTTCTCATGCTTCATCTTCATTTTATCATTGTGTGCCAGATTACACGCACGACTGATCCATATAAGCTATGCTGCTTTTTCAATAAATGAAAGGGAAATTGTCGAGGCTATTGCCATCCTGGGATCGGAGTCAGATAAGTGTGTCAGCTTCTGTGTCTTTTTTTCAGAAAGAATTAGTATTTCTGTCAGTGTTTCACTAGGTTGTTTTTGTTCGGTTTTGCCCAGGTTAGTTGTGTCATCCTTGTTCGGCTTCCTTCCCTTCGCCGTACCGATTGTTTTTCTCATGGTTGCCATTGAACTGTTTTCTCATGCTTCATCTTCATTTTATCATTGCGTGCCAGATTACACGCAGACTGATCCATATAAGCCATGCTGCTTTTTCAATAAATGAAAGGGAAATTGTCGAGGCTATTGCCATCCTGGGATCGGAGTCAGATAAGTGTGTCAGCTTCTGTGTCTTTTTTTCAGAAAGAATTAGTATTTCTGTCAGTGTTTCACTAGGTTGTTTTTGTTCGGTTTTGCCCAGGTTAGTTGTGTCATCCTTGTTCGGCTTCCTTCCCTTCGCCGTACCGATTGTTTTTCTCATGGTTGCCATTGAACTGTTTTCTCATGCTTCATCTTCATTTTATCATTGCGTGCCAGATTACACGCAGACTGATCCATATAAGCCATGCTGCTTTTTCAATAAATGAAAGGGAAATTGTCGAGGCTATTGCCATCCTGGGATCGGAGTCAGATAAGTGTGTCAGCTTCTGTGTCTATTTTTCAGAAAGAATTAGCATTTCTGTCAGTGTTTCACTAGGTTGTTTTTGTTCGGTTTTGCCCAGGTTAGTGGTGTCATCCTTGTTCGGCTTCCTTCCCTTCGCCGTACCGATTGTTTTCGTCATGGTTGCCATTGAACTGTTTTCTCATGCTTCATCTTCATTTTATCATTGCGTGCCAGATTACACGCAGACTGATCCATATAAGCCATGCTGCTTTTTCAATAAATGAAAGGGAAATTGTCGAGGCTATTGCCATCCTGGGATCGGAGTCAGATAAGTGTGTCAGCTTCTGTGTCTATTTTTCAGAAAGAATTAGCATTTCTGTCAGTGTTTCACTAGGTTGTTTTTGTTCGGTTTTGCCCAGGTTAGTGGTGTCATCCTTGTTCGGCTTCCTTCCCTTCGCCGTACCGATTGTTTTCGTCATGGTTGCCATTGAACTGTTTTCTCATGCTTCATCTTCATTTTATCATTGCGTGCCAGATTACACGCAGACTGATCCATATAAGCCATGCTGCTTTTTCAATAAATGAAAGGGAAATTGTCGAGGCTATTGCCATCCTGGGATCGGAGTCAGATAAGTGTGTCAGCTTCTGTGTCTATTTTTCAGAAAGAATTAGCATTTCTGTCAGTGTTTCACTAGGTTGTTTTTGTTCGGTTTTGCCCAGGTTAGTGGTGTCATCCTTGTTCGGCTTCCTTCCCTTCGCCGTACCGATTGTTTTCGTCATGGTTGCCATTGAACTGTTTTCTCATGCTTCATCTTCATTTTATCATTGCGTGCCAGATTACACGCAGACTGATCCATATAAGCCATGCTGCTTTTTCAATAAATGAAAGGGAAATTGTCGAGGCTATTGCCATCCTGGGATCGGAGTCAGATAAGTGTGTCAGCTTCTGTGTCTATTTTTCAGAAAGAATTAGCATTTCTGTCAGTGTTTCACTAGGTTGTTTTTGTTCGGTTTTGCCCAGGTTAGTGGTGTCATCCTTGTTCGGCTTCCTTCCCTTCGCCGTACCGATTGTTTTCGTCATGGTTGCCATTGAACTGTTTTCTCATGCTTCATCTTCATTTTATCATTGCGTGCCAGATTACACGCAGACTGATCCATATAAGCCATGCTGCTTTTTCAATAAATGAAAGGGAAATTGTCGAGGCTATTGCCATCCTGGGATCGGAGTCAGATAAGTGTGTCAGCTTCTGTGTCTATTTTTCAGAAAGAATTAGCATTTCTGTCAGTGTTTCACTAGGTTGTTTTTGTTCGGTTTTGCCCAGGTTAGTGGTGTCATCCTTGTTCGGCTTCCTTCCCTTCGCCGTACCGATTGTTTTCGTCATGGTTGCCATTGAACTGTTTTCTCATGCTTCATCTTCATTTTATCATTGCGTGCCAGATTACACGCAGACTGATCCATATAAGCCATGCTGCTTTTTCAATAAATGAAAGGGAAATTGTCGAGGCTATTGCCATCCTGGGATCGGAGTCAGATAAGTGTGTCAGCTTCTGTGTCTATTTTTCAGAAAGAATTAGCATTTCTGTCAGTGTTTCACTAGGTTGTTTTTGTTCGGTTTTGCCCAGGTTAGTGGTGTCATCCTTGTTCGGCTTCCTTCCCTTCGCCGTACCGATTGTTTTCGTCATGGTTGCCATTGAACTGTTTTCTCATGCTTCATCTTCATTTTATCATTGCGTGCCAGATTACACGCAGACTGATCCATATAAGCCATGCTGCTTTTTCAATAAATGAAAGGGAAATTGTCGAGGCTATTGCCATCCTGGGATCGGAGTCAGATAAGTGTGTCAGCTTCTGTGTCTATTTTTCAGAAAGAATTAGCATTTCTGTCAGTGTTTCACTAGGTTGTTTTTGTTCGGTTTTGCGCAGGTTAGTGGTGTCATCCTTGTTCGGCTTCCTTCCCTTCGCCGTACCGATTGTTTTCGTCATGGTTGCCATTGAACTGTTTTCTCATGCTTCATCTTCATTTTATCATTGCGTGCCAGATTACACGCAGACTGATCCATATAAGCCATGCTGCTTTTTCAATAAATGAAAGGGAAATTGTCGAGGCTATTGCCATCCTGGGATCGGAGTCAGATAAGTGTGTCAGCTTCTGTGTCTATTTTTCAGAAAGAATTAGCATTTCTGTCAGTGTTTCACTAGGTTGTTTTTGTTCGGTTTTGCGCAGGTTAGTGGTGTCATCCTTGTTCGGCTTCCTTCCCTTCGCCGTACCGATTGTTTTCGTCATGGTTGCCATTGAACTGTTTTCTCATGCTTCATCTTCATTTTATCATTGTGTGCCAGATTACACGCACGGCTGATCCGTATAAGCTATGCTGTTTTTCAATAAATGTTCAGTTGTCAATCCCGCCCTGTGTTGTCGCCTGCCTCAGTCCCATCATGTTTTGCGGTTTTGCTCCTCACGGTGTCCTACCAGCTGGCCTACAACGAAGTCCTTCTAAACTGCTGCATGCCTAGCCATTTTTAGTCTTCAGGAGTGATACGTCAGAACCACAAAGTTTGCTGTAACCAAGATTGCAGAGAAGCAAAAAAGAAACAGAATAAAGCCTGAGAAATTTTTCGCAGGTGTCCAACAGCCGGGAAGCTTATAAGTTTTATCTGCCGCGGTGGCTCAGTGGTAATGGCGCTTGGCTGCTGACACAAAAGACGCGAGGCTGACCCCGGCTGCGGCAGCCGAATTTTGATGGGGGCAAAATTCTAGAGGCCTGTGTACTGTGCGTGTACCGTGATGTCAGTGCATGTTAAAAAACCCTAGGTAGTCGAAATTTCCGAGCCCTTCACTACGGTATCCCTCATAGCCTGAGTAGCTTTGGGACGTTAAATCACCATATACCATAAATCTTTATAAAGCCGCACACAACCGCACGACATATCCGTCGCAATGCGCCAAAACTTAATGGAAAACCTACATATCATTTATAAACAGTTCCGTCACATCCAAAAAAATGAAGAAAGTTCGTAAACTGAACTGCACCTTCTCTCCTTTCATAATTTCCTTTCTTACAACCCCTGGTATACAAAGAAGTATAGAGTAATAAGTAGACATCTTAGATGGACATTTCTCAAGTGTTTTCAGTTCTTCACACTACACAAAACAATTTTTAAGATACAAAAACATAGCGGGGAAGCAGACTTCCAACAAGTGGCAGCACATAAGAACCATGCACAAGTTTGGTCACAATTCATGAAATAAACAGTTACATCAGCCGGCAAATAGACTGAGCCTGGCCCTGACCAAATACATTATGAAATGCTGGCACATCTTTCTCACCTCTGTAGAAGCTCTTTAGAGATTTTTTAACAAAATATGGATCTTAGGAAAGATACCTGAAGCGTGGAAATTTGCTGTTATTCTGCCATTCTTGAAACATGGAAATCCACCAATCTTTACTAGTAGTTACAGGCCCATAGCCCTTACAAGCTGTCTCGCTAAATCGTTTGAAAGCGTTCTGAACATTACGCTGATGTTTGTTCTTGGATCTTGTGGACTTCTTGACATGCAACAGTGTGGATTTAAAAAATCTTGACCATCTCGTCCGCCTTGAAAATGCTGTGAGAGAAGCATTCATACATGAACAACGCTGTCTAGCAGTTTTCTTTGCTATGGAGAAAGCTTATGATGCCACCTGGAGGTCTGGCATTCTCGATGACCTAGCAGACCTAGGTATCCGTGGGAGGAGGCTGAACTGCTTAAAAAATTTTCTGTCTGACCACTTATTTCGTGTGCGCCTGGCTTCCACCCTTTCCAAAGAACTCTATCTGGAGAATGGAGTACTGCAGGGTTGTATTTTAAGTACTACCCTGTTTATCGTAAAAATGAATTCCATAGCTAAGATAATTCCAAAGTCCATTATGTATTCTCTATATGTCGATGATCTTCAAATAGCATGCCCCGCAGGAGGGCACCTGCAGCTTGCAGACGTTGGTGACTGGCGGCACTACGGGTTCCCGAGCATCCGCAGGGTCATCCCCACAGGGGGATGATGGTGAGCAGTGCATCACCACGGACCCGAGCACCCGCGCCTAGCCGTGTGTGGCATTGCCGTGTCCGGGGAAAAGGGGATCCTGGTGGTTGAGCCGATGCCGAGCGTTTTGACCTTTAAGGCCCCTCGGCGGAGGCAACACGCCACTTAGGCCCCAGCTTCCTGTAGACGGCACCTCTCGCCTGACACGACCGGGGGAAATCGGCAGTCTCCTTTTTCCTATTCTCCCCTCCATCTTTCACTTTCCTATCTTTTTTCTCACAACTCTCCTGTCTCCTACTCACTTCTTAGATTTCCCTTTTTTCCTGGTGGCGAGGGTTAACCTTGTGTGACCAACTACCCTGAGTTGCATCATATTTGGTTATAGTTGAAGTGTACAGCTGGCGTGGGCAGGACTTGCTTTCAAGTTCCTATCCCCATCCCTTTGTTGGACTCTGTGGTGGGTGGCTGGCACCATGGCCGAAAAACTAATGGTATCTTCGGCTGAGCTGCGCTGCCTCTGTGCCGGTGCTTATGAAGTGACGTCAAATACTACACGAGTGGCACGTCCACTTGCACCTCAGCCGAACGTGCAAAACATTCTCAGAGTGCCGTTGCTCTTTCTGCTCTCTGTTCCCCGTGGCCTCTGAGACTCTCACAGATCTCTGAGGCCATTTTTACGAGTGGCCGACGCCAATGACTGCAGTCAGCAATTTGTACACTTAGCAACAACCTCTTCACTAAAGGCGCGCAGGCAGTGCGGGAACCACGACCATGCTTATGAAATACTGCAACTGTGCTTGTGCAGGTTTGTCAGACACACCATGGCGTTATGCTCGCTGGTTTTGATGCATACGCGTTAGAGCAGCTAGAGTGACTTCCAAAAATATCTGCCGACGATCCTCAATCCAATCTCTGCTCCCCACATTGTCACTGTGTTGATATATCTTTTAACCTATGCTCACGTTGACAAAAAGTATGATGTCACAAAGTGCAGGCGTGCCAGATTAACCGCATATGCCGTTCGCCGCACTAAAAATATTGACGAACCTTTAATTTCTTCAAACGGTCAAGGCACAGCGCTTGCCGGCCGGTGGCTGCATGATTGCAGCGCGAATAAATGCATTGCAGCCGCTACAATATTTAACACTTCTTTAAAATATGCCCACTTGTGATGCTTCGCGTTTGTTCCTCTTCGTCGATGCTTCCTATCGGCCACTGTGTAGTGATATTGTCTGCGCCAACAGCATCGTCTGCCCGCGACGTCTGCTAGCGCGAGCTGCACGACGGGATTGCACCGCGCTCCACCGTCAGTCTCCACGGTGGCGCGGTGGCACGAACGTAAGGTGGCGCGAAGGTAAGGCACTGCACGAGTGGCATCCAGCCGAACGTGGAGCACCGCACGAGTGCGTGGAAAACTCCACGAGTGCCGTCAGCCGAAGACACCATAAATTTTTTATGGCTCCCCTCCTTTCCAAACTGGATCGCTTTCACAAAAGAGGGTGGAACAAGGCAGAAAATTTTTTCAAAAAAAGAAAAGTAACTTTCCCCAAATATCATGCAATCCTCTGTGAAGTACAAGATAAGCAGGCAAGAATAATATCTAAAGTGGCTTTTTGAGCTTGTTGGTCAGCGATCACGGTTAAAGAATGCAGCGCGAAAAGACAAGGGCAAACGAAGAAGTGGACAGGACTGGCGCTGACTACTACCAACACATTTATTCAGAGAAATGAGCAGCCTTTATAATGCCATCCAAGACCGAAGCTCATTTCTCTGAATTAATGTGTTAGTAGTAGTCAGCACCAGCCCTGTCCACTTCTTCGTTTGTCCTTGTCTTTTCGTGCTGCATTCTTTAACCAAGAATAATATCCCCTTTCCTCGTATCGAAGTGCTTGACAGAAACCTTGGGCATTGGCTACAAAGTATCAGAAATGGCCAGCAGCGATTTATTGCTCGGAACTGTGCGACAACGTCGAACACTCTAAGCTCTCAAACCTAGCGTCCATAGGGGAAATCCGTGTCTTCGTGACTTCCCATTGATCACTGAACACTGTCCGAGGCGTAATATCTGAAACTGATTTTGTACACATCACAAAAAATGAAATGCTCAAAGGGCTCAGTGACCAAGACGTCATAGATGTCGACCGAATCAAGATCCGGAAGGACAATAAGGAAATAGACAAAAAACACTTGATCCTCACATTCAACACCAGCACATTGCCCAACGCAATCGACGTGGGATATTTGAAAGTTAATGTAAGACCATACATACCCAACCCTCGCAGATGTTTCAGTTGTCAAAGGTTCGGCCACGGCTCCAGAGTTGCTGCAGTCGCAAAACC
Source organism: Amblyomma americanum (assembly GCF_052857255.1). NCBI lineage: Eukaryota > Metazoa > Arthropoda > Arachnida > Ixodida > Ixodidae > Amblyomma > Amblyomma americanum. Next base: position 13,008,536 of record NC_135500.1, read on the forward strand.
TGTGCAAAATGTGCTTTGAAGGATCACCATTCTGATGAATGTGACGCAGGCCCGTGCTGCGCAAACTGTGAAGGAGACCATGCTGCATACTCCAGGGTGTGCCCATCTTGGAAGACAGATAAAGAGATAATCACCATAAAGATGAAGGAAAACATTTCATTTAAAGAAGTGAGAAGGCGTTTTGCGCTTATAAGCACATTGTCCTTCACAGCAAAACAAAATTCGCTGATGTGGTGCACAGGGGCGTAGCACCACACAGCACCCCGGCACCTGCTGAGGCCACTTCCACCAAGCCTATGGCAGGGCCATCTATGCCCCAGGCAGGGACAGCGAAAGCTGCCGGGCCATTGCCAAAGCAGGGAGCGCCGGTCCATGGGGTCGGCATCCTGCGCGACTTCCCCGCGCTAGGAGAGGCCTGAAACACACACACCCGCGGCGAAGCCACGGCCCTCCAGCGCCTCTCGTGAGGCGATGTACACAACTCCTCCCTTGCCCCCGCTGCAGCAGCGGCAAAGCTCTCTCGAGTGCAAAAAAAGGGGTAAAATCCCCATAACTAGTTCAAAAGACCCACCAACCTAGATTTAAAACCTTATTCCCAACTAGTTTACAAACATGGCATTTCTAGTTCACTGGAACAGTCATGGACTTTTATGCAACTACACTGACATAACAGATATTTTCTCATTCTCTCCGGTAGCACTCTGTCTCCAGGAGACTAACCTAGGACCACAGAAAAAAAAATATTCTTAAAAAATAGCAAGTCTTTCACTGCAACCAAGCGAACCCAAGTAGGCTCTCTGGAGGCGCCGCTATTGTGGGCCAGGGGGGTGTTGCAACTCAAGAAATTGACCCAAGAACCTCGTATGAGGAACTTGCTGTCACCGTGCTTCATTTTAAAATCTTAACATTATGTTCCATGTGCTTTGAACCTCACCTAAGCGTCATATTTCACGATTTAAAAAGACTTCTAATACAACTCCCTGAGCCATATTTTTTAGTTGGGGATTTTAATGCTCACTCCTCTTTTTGGGGAAGTGGACAAAGGGACGTCAGAGGCCGGATTATAGAAGATTTTATTCTCAGCAACAATGTCAGCCTCTCGAACACAGGCAAACACTTACTGTTCTCCAAGCAGTGGGAAAATGAGCTGCCTAGATTTTTCGTTTTGTTCACCTTGTGTTGTTAACGATTTTAAATGGGATGTCATTGACAACCCATATGGTAGCGATCACCTTCCTGTATTAATCAGTTTAACATCCCCACCGGAAATCATCCCAACAAAACTGCGACGTTGGAAGCTTCATTTAGCAGACTGGAAACTTTTTAGAGCAGAAGTCACATTACAAAAAATTGTTTCAGAAAATCTGAGCATTGATCAAACAAATGAAAAGTTCACGAATTGCATCATAACTGCTGCAGATTTAGCTATTCCTCAGTCTTCAGGAGTGGTGCGACAAAACCACAAAGTGTGCTGGACATAAGACTGCAAGGAAGCAAAAAATCTACAAAGCAGAGCTTGGGGTGAATTTCGTAGGTACTCAACACAAGAGAACCTCGTACATTTTAAAAAGGCAAGAGCCAAAGCTTGGTACATCCATCGCAGAAAACCTCATGGCAAAGTTATGTTTCTTCCGTAAACAGCCAAATGACATAAGAGAAAATGTGGGAGCAGGTTCGAAAATTAAATGGCACCTTCTCACTGTTTACAGTTCCTTTTTTGACACCTGGCACACAAACAGGCATAAAGGAACAGGCAGACATTTTGGGGGAGCACTTCGCTGCAGTTTCCAGTTCGTCTCACTATACGCAGTCATTCCTAGAGTACAAAAATGTAGGCATAAAACAAAGACTTTCAACAAGTGGAGGTGCAAACCAACAATACAACATTTTAGTTACTGTCCAAGAAATATATAAAGTACTGTCTGCCGGAAAAAAAACTGCTCCCGGACCCGACCAGATACACTACCCATTGCTTGCCCATCTTTCTCGGATTGCCATAGAGGCACTTTTGAATTTCTTTAACAAAATATTCATAGAAGGAAAAAAGCCTAAGGAGTGGAAAAGAGCCGTTATAGTGCCATTCCTAAACCCTGGAAAACCACCAACATCCCCTGGTAGCTATAGGCCAATAGCACTTACAAGTTGTCTCGCCCAATCTTTTGAAAGTGTTCTGATTTTAAGACAAACTTTTGACCTTGAATCCCGCAAACTTCTTGATTTCTATCAGTGCGGTTTTAGAAGCATGGTCAACAACTGATCATTTTGTTCGCCTCGAAAATACCATCCGAGAAGCTTTTATATGCAAACAGCACTGTCTTGCATTCTTCTTCGATACGGATAAAGCATACAATACAACCTGGAGGTTTGGAATCCTCCGAGACCTAGGGGACCTAGTTATCTGTGGTAGGGTGTTGAACTGCCTGACTGATTTCCTTTCCAACTGTTCTTTTCACGTACACCTGGGCTCAACCCTCTCAAGGAACTTCATTCAGGAAAATGGAGTACCTCAGGGGTGTATATTAAGCATGACCCTCTTTATATTAAAAATGATTTCCATAGCTAAAATAATCCCCAAGTCCATCATGTATTCAGTCTACGTCGATGATCTTCAAATAGCCTGCACATCCTCAAACATAACAGCATGCCAGAGACAAATACAACTGACAATAAACAAACGACATGGGCAGATAAAAATGGTTTCAAGTTTACCACGCAAAAGTCAGTAGCTGTTCTGTTCTCACTGAAAAGAAGACTGCTCATCGATTCCTCCTTTTATCTGAATGAAGTCGCAATACCAGTAAAAGTTGAGCACAAATTTTTGGGACTACCGTTTGATAAAAAACTCACACTCCTGCCACACATAAACACCCTCAAAAATAAAGCTTCTAAATTCCTTAATGTACTAAAAATAGTTTCACGAATTTTTTTTAGACCCAGACCCAGCATTCTGCTCTAAAAATTAACATGCAGAAAACCAAAGTAATGCTCAACAGTCTAGCAAGGGAACAGCAGTTCGCAATTGGCAGTGAGCGCCTGGAAGTGGTAAAGGTCTACTTAGGGCAGGTAGTGACAGCTGATCCGGATCATGAGAGCGAAATAACTAGAAGGATAAGAATGGGGTGGAGCGCATATGGCAGGCTCTCTCAGATCATGAATGGCAGTTTACCAGTTTCCCTCAAGAGAAAAGTGTACAACAGCTGTATCCTACCGGTACTCACCTACGGGGCAGAAACGTGGAGGCTAACGAAAAGAGTTCAGCTTAAGTTAAGGACAACGCAGCGAGCCATGGAAAGAAAAATAATAGGGGCAACGTTAAGAGACCGGAAGCGGGCAGAGTGGATGAGGGAGCAAACGTGGGTTAATGACATCCTAGTCGAAATCAAGAGGAAGAAATGGGCTTGGGCAGGGCATGTATTATGAAGGCAAGATAACCGCTGGTCCTTAAGGGTAACGGAGTGGATTCCAAGAGAAAGTAAGCGTAGCAGGGGGCGGCAGAAGGTTAGGTGGGCGGATGAGATTAAGAAGTTTGCAGGCAAAGGGTGGATGCAGCTGGCAAAAGACGGTTAATTTGAGAGACATGGGAGAGGCCTTTGCCCTGCAGTGAGTGTAGTAAGGCTGACGATGATGATGATGATGACATTCACGAAAACACTGTGGCTCCGATAGGACATGTCTATACAAATTTATCGTTTTGCAGTACGCTCTATCTTAGATTATGGCTGTATAGTTTATGGATCGGCGAGAGCATTGTACCTTAAACGACTGGATCCAGTGCATAATTTAGACCTGCGTCTTTCCACTGGTGCATACAGGACGTCACCCATAAATAGTCTCTTTGTAGAAGCCTATGAACCATCACTTACAGACAGAAGAGCTATGCTCACATGCTCATACATCCTGAAAATTCATTCACTGCACAAAAATGTTTGTTATCCCATCGCTACAAAGTGTCCATTTAGAATAGTCTTTAACAATAAACCGCAAGCTACCCGGCCACTGCTTTTGCGATTTGAAGAGATATGCATAACCTCGGGCTACTACATCGGCGTACTAATCATCGCTCGAAGGCGAGGTCCACTGCCGCCATGGTACAATTTTCCTGAATTTGACTCTTACACAGTTTAATAATAATAATTGGCTTTTGGGGAAAGGAAATGGCGCAGTATCTGTCTCATATATCTTTGGACACCTGAACCGTGGTAAGGGAAGGGATAAAGGAGGGAGTGAAAGAAGAAAGGAAGAATAGGTGCCGTAGTGGAGGGCTCTGGAATAATTTCGACCACCTGGGGATTTTTAACGTGCACTGACATCTGCACTGACATCGCACAGCACACGGGCGCCTTAGCGTTTTCCCTCCATAAAAACGCAGCCGCCGCGGTCACACAGTTTCACAAAATACAATTTCCAGAACAAGCAATACAATTTCTTGCACTCGAGGAAAAATACAGTACTTTTACAGCTTACTATACAGATGGTTCAAAATCAGATGATTACGTTGCAGTGGTAAAAATAAATTGAAATAGAATATTAACTTGCACAGTGTGCATCCATCTTTACCGCTAAATGCTACGCCATCTCTGTAGCCATAGAAGAAATAGTAAATGAGAACCTCGCCAACAGTATTATTTACAGACTCACTAAGTGTGCTTACAGCCCTTCATTCTGGAAATGCAATAATTCCGCTGCTTGGCGACCTAAACACACCATTGCAGCAACCATAACTCAAGGACAAAACTTAAAATTTAAAACTCTGCTGGGTACGAAGTCACTTCTGCATAAAAGGCAATGAAAGAGCAGATGCAGATTTCTGCGCTGCTCAAGCTTGTGGCAAGCGAATTAAAAATGCATATATGCCCTGTAGGGATTGCATGAGCATAGTACATCTTAAAGCAAGAAAAAAATGGCAGTCCGCTTGGGACAACGAAATGAATAACAAACTACACTTAATAAAACCAGTTTTAGGTCAATGAAAGCCATGTGTGCACCAGAAACGTTTAAAGAAAGTCATTATCGGCAGTCTCCGTAGAGGCCATACACACACTACACAAAACTTTCTGCTAACGAAAAAGGACAAACCAATTTGTACATGTGGAGATGAATTTAGAGTTAATCACATTTTTATTTTAATGCTCACAACTGGAAAAGCTAAGGAAAAAGTGCTTTTCTCTGTTTTATAACCAATGCATCCCTTTTCACCCAGCACTGCCCTTAGGTGAAAATGAAATTGTGGGCATGTCTTGTGTTTTTATATTTTTAGCAGAACCATTTTTTCTTCGAAATATTCAAATCATGACCCAGTGCTTCGCCTGATGCTCCTCAGCCACTTTCTCATTGCTGAGAAAAAGGCTGAGGTTTTTGTTTTAATTGGTTGGGAGCCTCCAGTTCCTTGCCCAGCCAAGGATGGCTGATGAGGTTACCCTACCTAATTTTAAAACTTTTAATATTAGCCATTTATAAATCGTTTTTGCTTACAATACTAGTTAGAAGGAAATAACTTTTTAAGCTTCCTACACCGTCATATTTTTTCACATATTTGTAAAAATCTGCAGAAAACAATTTCTCATACCTTGAGCTTGACGCATGATAGCCTTAGTTGCTTATGCGCAATTAAACCCAATGCAACAATCAAATCGCATGCACATCCTCCAACCTGTCAACCTGGGAACGGCAGATACAACTGACATCAAATAGACTTGCAATTTGGGCAGACAGAAATGGGTTTAAGTTCTTTCCACAAAAAACAGTCTTTTTTTTGCTCAAAAGAGGTTTGCAGATTGATCCCACCCTTCACTTAGATGAAATTATACCTCCAGTAAAACAAGAACATAAATTTTTGGACATAACATTTGACAAGAAACTCACATTCCTGCCACACATAAACATCGTCAAAAAGCTCCCAAAACTCTGAATATAACATCACGAAAATGCTGGGCATCTGATAGAACATGTCTTTTACAAAGCTACCGGTTCATAGTACGCTCTACTCTAGGCTATGGGTGCGCTGTGTATGATCTTGCGAGGCCCTCATATCTAAGGTGACTGGACGCAGTGCATAACGTTGGTCGACGTCTGTCAACTGGCGCATGCGGAACATCCCCATAAATGGTCTCTATGTTGAAACCGGTGAGCTCTCACTTGCAGACAGAAGAACTATGCTCATATGCACGTATGTCCTGAAAATCCATTCACTGCCAAAACAACTCTGTTATCCCACAGTTACTATGTGCACCTCCAGAACACTGTTTGTAGTGAAGAAGTTGCGCTGAACAGCTAGAGGCAGACGAAGAAGAGAAGTGTGGCTGCGCTGCAGACTACGAGCTGCCAACTACGAGTGAAACCACTCCTGTGTTTCTGGCGTCTACCAGTGTGTTAAATCCCGCCGTACATGTTCAACAACGAACCGCAGTCCATCAGGTCTCTGCTTCTTTGCTTCGAGGATTTGTTCTCAAGCCTTAGAAATAGTGGATACACTTCCCGATGTCGCGTCAACGTATGACCCACTGCCCCCATGGTACAGCCTTCCCGCTGTGTGTGACTGATTTTCGACAAAAACAAACACCTCACAAACTTATATTATAGGAATACTTGGCTCTACAAGAACTGCACCGAATTCCACAAAGTGCTCAGAAACTGTAGGTTATGTCAGAAGCACGGTAGTGCAAGGGAACTGGCAAAATATAGGCTGCCAAACTGTGCATCCATTCTTACTGCCAAATGTTATGCTGTCTCTGTAGCTGGAAGGAGAATAATAAAAAGCAGTATTGAAAACATCATAACCTATATGAATTCACTTAGCCTGCTCACGGCATTACATTTCAGAAATGTAGCCAAGTTATTAATACACAACATAGAAAAAGTCACAATACAGTCATACGATAAAATTCTGCTGGGTTCCGAGCCATATTGGAATAGATGGAAGTGAAAGAGCCGACCTGTGTGCTGCAGGAGCTCGCATTCATGAAATCAAGAAAGTCATCATGTCCCATAGAGACTGCGTAAAATTAATACATAGTAATTTGAAGTCTAGATGGCAAAAAACTTGGGACATGTACACACCAGGACCATTGTATAGAAGTAATTTCATGTCGTCTCTGCTATGGACACACACACCTGACACATAACTTCTTACTGACGAAACGCGACAAACGTCGTTATGAAGAATTTGGAGATGAGCTCACAATAAACCAATTTTTACTGTTGTGCTCAAAACACGAAAAACTAAGAAAAAAGTACTTTATTCTATTTTATAAGGAACAAATCCCCTTTCATCCTCTGATGCTCTTAGGTGGTAATGCAATTTTTGACATTTCATACGTTTTTATCATTTTAAGAGAAACTGGTTTTCTTGATAAACTGTAAATTCTAACCCAGCACCTCACTTGTTTTTGATAACACCTCAGCCATTTTCTCATTCCTGAGAAGAAGGCTAAGGTGTCTATTTCATTGGTTGGGAGCCTCGAGATCCTTGTCTAGCCAAGGATGGCTGCTGAGGTTACCTGTCGTTCTTTAAAGTTTTTACCATTAGCTTTATCTGAAATTTTTGTTGTTTATTTTCTGTAGGTAGCACGAAATAACTTATAGGCCCTTTACAACAACGTTCTTTCACACTTCTTTATAAAATCCTGCACAAAACTTTTTCTCTACCTTGTGTTTGGGTCATGTGTTCGGTTCCGCTGCGCTCATTCAAGACAAAGAAGACGTTTGGCCATGCACTGGGAGACAGGTTCGGTCACCAGGTTGCGCTGGCAGATTGTCAGCAGTGTGGCATTGCCCCCTCCCCTCCCTTCCAAGAGGCATCAACTCGATGCCGCACGCGAGGGGGAAAAAACATACATAAGGCGGAAAGTTAACGGCGCAAGTTTCTTCATGGAAAGGAGTTAACGTGAGTAATACGGCTTCATTCGCGCCACGTGGACTACTTCGGACGTCGGTTGTCGAGACAACCGGACAGTTCCTTGAGGGAGCACCTCGTAGGTCACCGCACTGAGGCGGCTTAACACCTGGTATGGACCAAAGTAACTGCGAAGAAGCTTCTCAGAGCGCCCTCGCAAACGGATCGGACTCCATACCCAGACTTAGTCACCGGGTGTGTAAATCTCCTCCCTGCGGCGGAGGTTGTAGTGCTCGACGTCGCGTTGTTGTTGGCACCGGATTCGCTGGCGAGCAACTTGGCGAGCGGCTTCGGTGTCACGAACAAATTTGTCAGCGTCCACGACAGAAGAGGGAGCAGGATCAGGAAGAAGGATGGTGTCCAGCATGGCCAAGGCTTCGCGACCGTGCACCAAATGGAACGGAGTGAAGCGGGTCGTTTTGTGGAGCGCAGTGTTGTACGCAAACGTGATGTAAGGCAGTATCTGGTCCCAGTTCACTTGGTCATCGTTGACATCCATAGAAATCAAATCGGCAGTTGTCTTGTTAAGCCGCTCAGTCAGTCGGTTTGTTTGCGGATGGTAAGCTGTAGTCTTGCGATGGCTGATGCCACTGAGTCGAAGTACCTCGCTCGTAAGTGCCGATGTAAAGGTGGTTCCCCTGTCAGTTAATACGACGGTTGAGGCTCCGTGGCGAAGCACAATGTTGTGAATGAAAAAATGTGCAACTCCGGTGGCGGTACCACGGGGAAGGGCCTTGGTCTCACAGTAGCAGCTAAGATAATGAGTGGCAACAGCAATATACCGGTTACCCATGGATGATGCCGGAAACGGGCCAAGTAAGTCCATGCCGACCTGTTGAAATGGGAGGCGCAGGGGATCGATAGGCTGCAGGACCCTGGCTGGTTTAGTCGGCGGCGTCTTCCCACGCTGACACTCACGACAGGTTCGTACGTAGCGGTGGACAACTGCAGCAAGCCTGGGCCAGTAGTACTTGTGGGGTATGTGCACCAACGTGCAGGAAAACCCGAGGGGGCCCGAAGGAAGGTCGTCGTGGCACGCACGCAGAACTTCGTCACGAAGCGTTGCTGGCACTGCAAGCAGATAGACAGTGTCCATTGGGCCGTAGTTCTTTTTGTAGAGGGCACCATCGTGCAAGCAAAATGATGACAATCCGTGCTTTAAGAGTCGAGGTGGAGATGGAGCGATTCGTTCGAGATACTCGATGAGGGGCAGCAGTTCGCAGTCGTCCCTCTGTTGGCGGGCAAGGTTGGATGTGGTGACATCACCGAGAAAAGTGGAATCTTCGTCGGACTCGTCCGTGGGCAGGGAATAGGAGCGCGGGAGAGACAGTCAGCATCACTGTGTTTCTGGCCGGACTTGTGCACGATGGTGAAATCAAATTCTTGCTAGCGAAGGCTCCATTGAGCAAGCCGCCTCGAGGGATCTTTCAGGTTTGCCAGCCAACACAGTGGATGATGATTGCTCACGACCCGAAACGGGCGGCTATACAAGTACGGTCGCAATTTTGTAACTGGCCACAGCACAGCCAGACATTCCTTTTCCGTGGTGGAATAATTGACTTCGGAACGGGATAAAGTGCGACTGGCATAAGCAATCATGCGTTCTAGACCATCCTACCGCTGAACAAGGACCGCACCGAGACCAACGTTACTATCATCAGTGTGCAGTTCCGTGCCGGCCTCTTCGTCTAAGTGGCCGAGCACAGGCGCGCATTGGAGACGGGATTTTAGTTCTGTGAAGGCTCTTTCCTGGTCCTGGCCCGAGAAGAAGGGTTCAGCGTCTTTCGTCAGGCGGGTCAGAGGCTCTGCTAGCTTGGAGAAATTGTGAACAAACCGGCGATAGTACGCGCAGAGGCCCAAGAAACGACGCAGGCTCCGTTTGTTGGCCTGGGGAAGGCAGCTACGGCAGCCGTCTTTTCGGGGTCTGGACTGACATCTCGAGCGCTGACGATGTGACCAAGAAACGTTTAACTCATGAAACGCAAAGTGACATTTTTCTGGCTTCAGAGAGAGACCAGCGGTAAGTATGGCCTCAAAAACAGCAAGCAAATGTCTCGGGTGCTCATCGAACTTGTCAGAGAAGATCACGACAGGCACGACTGCCACTTGCGGCCAGAAAGTATGGTGTCCATCATTCGTTGGACTGTGGCAGGGGCAGAGCACAAGCTAAAAGGGAGCACCTTAAACTCGTACAAACCGTCAGGAGTAATAAAGGCGGTCTTCTCTCGGTCGCGTTCGTCGACCTCTATTTGCCAATATCTACTGCGGAGGTCAAGGGATGAAAAGTAGGTGGCATGGCGCAGGCGGTCTAGGGAGTCATCAATGCATGGCAGAGAGTACACATCCTTTTTCTGGATGTTATTGAGGCGTCTGTAACCCACGCAGAACCTGAGGGTGCCATTTTTCTTCGTGACGAAGACAACAGGCGATGCCCAGGGGCTCATGGACAGTTGTATGATGTCGTACTGGAGCATTTGTGTAACTTGGCGGCGGATGGCATCACATTCTTTTGAAGACACCCGATAAGGGCGCTGGCATAGTGGTCTTTGGTCGTCAGCAACGATAATTCGGTGCTTTGTAAGCGGCGTCTGTCGCACCATGGAAGTTGATGCAAAACAGTCGCGGAAGGAATAGACGAGGTTTTCAACGCAGCGTTTCTGACTTGCCAAGAGGTGCGGGTTTACGTCAGTCGGAATTGCTGTAGCCGTTGTATCGTCGAGATCTGACGAGGTGGACAAAGAACACTGCCTGGTACACTCTCCAAGCTCGTCAAAATAAGCGACGGCCTCTGTCTTCGTTACATGCTGCAGTTCACGGGTAAAGTTGGTGACTAAGATGTCGGTTCGACCGTTGCCAAGTTCTTCTAGGCCTCAAGCTACACAAACTTGCCGAGCGAGGAGCAGTGACATGTTCACTTCAGCGATACCAAGAGTGCCGGTGCTGTCATTACACTCGACTGTGACGAACTTGCTGGCTTGCGGAGGGATTGTTATGTGGTCGTCACATACGTGTAACATTACTCTGCTGAGCTCTGTGTTGGTGTCAACGGCTCGCTGGGCGGAAAAAGATACCATGAGCTCCTGAAGGTCGATGACCGCACCATACTATTGAAGGAAATCCATGCCCAGAATGAGATCTTTTGATCAGTCACGTAATACGGCAAAGGAGCGTGTGAAGGTAAGACCGTGGATCTGAATGCAACAGGTCCAGACGCCGATCGGTGTCACTACATGGCCACTGGCGGTGCGGATCACGGGTCCACACCAAGGCGTCAGAACCTTACAGTGTCGTGGCGAGCTGCCTGTTCATCACAGAAAAATCGGCGCCGGTATCGACGAGTGCAGTCATTTCATGACTGTCGACGGTTACTAAAATTTCAGCAGATACTAATCAATTGCTGCACGTCGGTGAGGTCGTTAGATCGGGTTGCCGCCGCTCGGGCTGTCACGTCGAATCGTCGGGTGGAGGCTGTTGACCCTGTGCAGTGGCGGCGGCCCTACCCCCGCAGGACGCCATCTTCAGTTTTCCCGGCGAGGGGACGTGCCTCTGAACTGACCAGAGGATGAGGGCCGACTGGGCGAACCAAAGCGCCTCGGGGACGGTGGTCGCGATTGGCGCCGCTGCGAGGTCGGGGCCAGCACCTGAGTGGCCAGGTACTCCTCTGTGTCCTGCGGTCTTTCACCATAGCGCGGTAGAGGTGCGTCCGGTGGGAGTCCTCTCAAACCTATCCGTTGGTACGGGCAGTTCCGCAGAATATGGCCGGGCTCCCCGCAGTGGTAGCAGAGCGGGCGATTGTTGGACGTTCGCCATATGTGCGCTTTGCTGAAAGGAGGGCACAGGTTCTGCTGCTGCTCGACGGAACGCAGGTAACGATGAGGGGGGGGGGGGGTCGTGGTCCGTCAACAGGGCGAAACGCTTGCGGCGCGGGGGCAGGTTGGCGCAGGGCATCGCTGTAAGACATGACGTGCGGCTCCGATAGTGGTGCTGGTGGTGGCTGCACCGCTCGCCGGATTTCGTCATGGAGGACATCGCCTGTAGAAGGTATGCTTGCCGATGGAGCATCCAAGTGGAAGTGTCGCAGTTCTTCGCGGACAATGCTCTGCACAAGCTCTCGCAACGACTCATCCCCGGGGGCTGGCAAGGGCGTGCAGTAGTGAGCGGCTGCTACTTTTGCCTGACAGCCATATTGGGCACTTTGTTCTTGTAGTGAACGTTCCATTCTCGTAGCTTCCTTGGCAAAGGCGGCGACGGTTCTCGGAGGGTCGCGCATGAGGCCTGCAGACAGCTGCTCCTTTACCCCACGCATAAGGTGCCGCACCTTTGTAGATTCGGGCATGGCCGGTTCGGCCCGATTGAAGAGGCGGGTCATGTCCTCAATAAACATGGCCACGCTCTCGTTGGCCTGTTGTGACCTAAAGTGAAGGGCAATTTTGGCATTTTCCTTTCACTCGCTCAAGCTGAATGTGGCGAGCAACTCATGGCAAAAAGCGCTGCCCAGTTGGAAAAGGACGCCTCGTGGTTCGAGAACCACGTTTTTGCCGAATCGTGTAGTTCAAAATGCAAGTTCATCAGCTTCCGCTCGTCGTCCCATTGGTTGAATGCAGCAACACGGTCAAAACTGGCCAACCAATCTTCAACATCCTCAAACCGGTCGCTGTGGAAGGATGGTGGCGACTGCGGTGCGAGGACGATGAATTGTGGGGCACTGCCGGAGTGCTGACCTGTCTGGCTGCCAGTGGTGGAAGTCATAGCTTGCACAGGCCTTGTCAGCGGCTCAAACTCGTGTTGCAGGCCTCGCAGGCGACGGCTCGCTTTGTGGACAGGTGTGGCGTCCGCGCGTCGGGGAGAAGTGTCAAGGATATCGTCGGGGTCACCGTACATGGGATGGGGCCCAGCACCTCCACCAAATGTTACCGACAAATGTAGCAGGACGTAGGAAGCACAGTCATTTACTGGGGCGAGGCTTGCCGAACCGCCGCGCTCATTCAAGACAAAGAAGATGTTCGGCCATGCGCTGGGAGACAGGTTCGGTCATCAGGTGGCGCCGGCAGAATATCGGCAGTGTGGCAATAGCCTTAGATACTTATGCGCCACTAAACCCAACACAACACAACCTTTTGCTGTGGCCTGATATGCACCTCCTAGATACGCCTCTTTTTGAAATGAAAGTTCTTGTCCTGCACTGCAAGCACTGCACCCACCCCCTTTTTTTATTGAAAGCGTATATTGTGGCAGGGTAAGTGGTTCGTGTTCATTTGGTGAATGTAATTATGTCCAACAGTCTAAGAAATGAGATTATCTCATCCTCTTTGTGATTGCGCATGAAGAATGACACAAGTTTTTTTTTTTGCAAAAAGTTTATGGACATCAGCTGGCACAAAGAACTGGGAAGCCATGACTAATCACTGGGGGATTATCACTGGACCTCTCATAATCTTTTCTAGGCCTCTGATGTGGCTAAGATTCCTTGTCTTTGTCTCGAGCCATCCCCGTCAGAGAAGGATACAAAATGTGTGTCAGAGTGACCCAGGTCATTTGTTGTGATCCTTCTCGGCAAGGCGTCATTTTGATTGTTTCTTAAACTATTACTGTTTGCATGTATAGTTTCAGTGGAGACACATTGGCATTGTTGTCAGGTGCCACAGGCACATTCATAACCTCGCCAGTCTTCTCAATAATATCCGGAAGATTTTCCTTCTCGGACTGGCAGGCTGGGGATTTCCAAGTTCTAGGTTGTAGAACACTGATCCAAGCCTTTGAGTCTTTTCTTTTGCGGTCAAAAGACAGTGTAATGTTCCCAACCTTTAAGGATTTGTTTCCCCCTCTAGGGCAGCGTGCTCAGTGACCATGTCATCAGATTGTTTGCTACGGTGGCCTGTACTTTGTGACTTTTCTCGGAGCTCCTTCTGCAAGCTTACAAGGGCAAACAAGCCCTTAGACCCCACCAAATAGGAGTTTCTGCGGTGTACAATGACTGCTGATCACCTTGGACCTCAGCTGAAATTAGAAATCTTAAGCGCACTGGAAAATAGCACGCACATGGGTGAAGTGCACACTTGCAAACTGTACTGCTTGGAGCTCCCATGTGTGTCCTTTAGCGTAATAAGGTGCAAGCTGTATGCTTGTCTCACATGCATGAATTTGGTGAAGTTGCACTCGGAATGAGATTTGAAGACCTCACTTTCAAGCCATTTCGACCTTTGCTTTTGCAGAAAAAGGAGTACACGTGCATATGAATCCATAAAAGCCTCAAATGCCATATGAGCCTGCATGTCTGTCTTGTCTATGTGTAAGAAAACTCTCATTAGAATTGAAAATTGTGTCGAAAAGTATTATGAGAGAGTTCAATGATGGAAAACGCTTAAAAAAAGTCAACCATTTTTCAAATCTTATATTACCCCGCTAATATGGGCCGCATCAAACTGTACGCCCGTGCTCGAAACATACTGAACACCAAGGAGAACTATTAGCGAAAGAGATAAACTGGCTAAATGGTTTGTTTGATTGTATTCGATAGTGTGCTGCATGGAAAAATATGTTAGGTAGGGGTGCGCCGTTGTTTGTTTGTCAAGCAAGTGGGACGACATGAGTTCTGCTGTCGTGCAAAAGGGCACACTTTTTATGGTGTAGCAGAAGTACCTCGTATTTATTTATTTGGTCATACTGTTAACCCAGCCATGAGGGTTTCTACAGAGAGGGAACAAAAACAAATACATTTCATGAGCACTTCCATGAGCAGTCATGAATCAGAATTCAAAATTTGTACACCATTTCTCAAAAACATATCGACACCTAGCTCAAATTGTTGCACGTTTGCAGTCTCTACAACATCACTTGGCAGTTTGTTCCATAGTTCAATTACATCAGGAAAAAAGGAATACCGGTATACATCCGTACGTGCGTGAATAGGTTGTAGTACCCTGCTGTGGTTTTTTTCGGGAAGCACGTTTTAGAGGCGTTTTCACATAGTGTTCTTTATTTATTTTTAAGGCCCCTTGCATTATCTGGAAAAAAAGTTTGAGTCGATGTTTTATTCTTCTTATTTCCAGCATTTACAGTTCACACTGCTGCATCATTTCTGTAACCGAGTCAGTACGGCGATACTTGGAGCATATAAAACGTGCTGAAATCAGCTGTATTCTTTCCACCTTCTTTTTTAAGCATTTTTGGTGGGGGCTCCACACAGCATTCGCATATTCCAGAACTGGTCGTGTAAACGTTTTGTAGGCGACCAATTTAATTTCTTTAGTCGTATTTGGAAGCTTTCTCCTAAGAAAGCAGAGCTATCGGTAAGCTTTCGAACAGATATTCTCAATGTGAATACGCCAGTCTAGATTAAGCGTCACTGTCACCCCTAAGTGTCGGAAACTCTGTACCTCTACCAAGGCATTTTCTTCTACATCATATTGAAATCTGATAAGGTTCTCTTTTTTACTTATGTGAGTGTATGTAGATTTTTTGTAGTTAATTACCATGCCCCAACTTTGGCACCACAAGTTTAATGATTGCAGGCATCTACTTTAGTTTAATCTGATCTTCCGTGCAGGCTAAATACGTGTAAATTAAACAATCATCGGCAAATAGTTCAATTTTTACAGGCGGATCAACATTAGAAGGAACATCATTAATATACAATAGACACAATAGCGGGCCTAGAACGGACCCCTGCAGCACTCCATACACAACTTCACACTTCCCTCGATTCACTTTTCCCGATTCTGACCCTTTGATAACGGTTTATTAAATATGCCTGAATTCACAATACTATATTTTCACTAATTCCTAGGCTTCTCTATTTGGAAAGTAGTTCATGATGTGCAACTTTATCAAATGCCTTCGGAAAGTCTATACATACAACATCTATCTGTTGGCATTCATCTGTAGCTTTGCAAAGGTCATGTACAGTTTCGATTATGGTGCCACTGTTGAAAGACCAGATAGGAAACTGTGCTGAACTGGGCATAATAAATCGTTTTTTTTTCTAAAAAATACTGAATATGTTTATTGTAGAGATTATTGGATCAGCTTCTATTTCCATACTCTACCAACTTATCCCCCTGGTGACGAACAAGGGATTTTAGGGTTTGTACTCGCTTGTTCAATTCTGCAATCACGAATCACGTTAAGTGCAGCAGTCATTTTTTCACATTTCTCATTCATTTCGGTCACTTCAGCTCTTAATGCATCTATTTTAGCATCTGATGAACCCTGATTATCAATGACTAATTGCAACATTTCTGCAATTTTTGGCCCAGGGTTTTCTTCAACATCTCCTGAACCCAACGGTGTCAACACCATAGACCAAGAGTCAACCAAAAAATTGAGGTAACTTCGAGGGCACGGCAGGGCTAACAAAAAGTGGTTGTCACTTCTAAAGGTTGTAGCATTCGTCAAATAACGAACCTGCAACAGCAGTAATGTCCACTTAGGCATGTTGTCGCTAGGTCAGGTGCCGTGCCCTCTGAAGCCCCCCTTACTGCTTGGCTCCTTTTGTAGCCAGTCCACTGATGACGTCACCGTCATCGACGAAAGACGATCCACGAGCCGGATGCCATCGATCCCAAAGTCCTGACAAGGCGTGAAGAAAAGCGGTGCCTCGTCCGGACTGCAGATCGATGTAGAGTTGACGAAAATCCATGGCGAAACCTGCAACAGCAGTAACGTCCGCTTGGGCATGCTGTCGCTAGGCCAGGTGCCGTGCCACAAATGGGCTTCTACCGCACGAGGCGGATTTAGTGTTGCTTGACAGCGGAACTTATCTCTGATCCGTCAAGGCAACTGGGGGATCTGGCGCCGACATGGCAGCCAGACGCTTACATCTTGTTTTTCTTCAGGTTCTGCAAATGATGGCGATTTTCGATGCTGCCGCGATGTCGACGTGCCTGCCAATGAACGGAGCTGCTTCTACCGAGCAAGTCTGTTCTGCTGACCTGGCTTTTTTGGGTGACGCTTCGCCTTTGGACCTCATAGCACTACCGGCGCTCGAACGCTTCATCGACTGGCAACCCTGGAACCTTCCGCACAAGCATGACCTACATAAGCAGCTGTTGTACCCAGCCACACCGGGATCTGGCGCCGACATGGCAGCCAGACGCTTACATCTTGTTCTTTTTCAGGTTTGTTACTCTTACCTTTCTGTTAATGGCAAACCGTTTAGGAAGTCGACGCCAGATCCCAACTTTGCTGTGTGCATTTTTTTACGCCTTCTGTACGACGTGTCCGCGAGCTGTTCAGGATACATAGGTTTGTTTCAAAGAAAGCTTTTGCTTGCGGGAGACGTAGAGCAAAACCCTGGGCCTCTGTCTGCTGAGCAGGAAAAGCAGATGTTCGATACTATCATGACAATACCTGTGATACAACAGCAACAGACCGAAATATTGGACGAACTACGTTCCATTCGGCTTGAGCAAAAGAATCTCGAAGAAAAACTAACAAAACTCGCAGAAAAAGTCAAGAGCGTTGAAGATAATGTGTCACTGGTGCTCCCTCTAAACCCTGAAGTAGAAAGATTATCTCAAAGTTCCCAGAAACTTGCTGTCGCGTGCACAGCCCTCGAGTCATCGCACGATGACCTGGAGAACCAATCACGAAGAAACAACTTAATATTCTACGGCATCCATGACAAAGAAACCGACTCGTGGGAACAGTCTGAGACTAAAATTATCTCTTTTTGCGCTGAAAAGTTAAAACTTTCCGTTGACGCCGCTGCCATTGAAAGAGCGCACAGACTAGGAAGATATGCGCCCGACAAGCACAGACCCCTGATCGTTAAATTTTTGTCCTTTAAAGAAAAGAATCGTGCTCTTTCATATGCTGCCAAACTAAAAGATACTGACTTGGCGATAAGCGAGGACTATTCGGCCAAAGTACGGCAACAAAGAAAAAAGCTCATGCAGTTTGCTAAGGCACGCGGCGGAAAGTTGAAACTGCGGGTTAATAAGCTAAACCTGGACAACAAAACCTATATGTACAACATTGAAACAGACGATATCACTTGTGTAAACCAATAGCCATCACCGAGGCTTTTAGCTAGCCCACAAACTGCTATTAAAAATGAACTTGTCTGTATTGTTAATTGCCGCAGTCTAAAAAACAAAACTGACCAATTCCTCTCACTCTTACAAATGACGAACGCACATGTGGTAATTGGAACCGAGTCATGGCTGGACAGCAACATAAGTGATGGTGAAATATTTCCTCCATCCTATACCACGTATAGGAAGGATCGCAATGTACGCGGTGGTGGTGTGTTCATCCTCGTTCATAGCAGTTTGAGAAGCGTGTCTGTTAACTTAGACAACGATTCCTCTGAAGCTGTCTGGTGCAGGGTACGGCTGGGCGATGGTACTTCTTTGGCAATTGGCTCTTTTTATAGGACGCCCGGTTCAACCTGCGCACAGCCATTTTTTGAACTTAGCAACACATTATTAGCCTTAGACGCAACACATATTATCCTTGCCGGTGATTTTAATATGCCCAGCGTAGAATGGTCTTGTTTTAAAGCAGTAATTCGCACTGCATCCCTCTTGTATACCGCTTTCCGTGAAGTAATTGGTGCTCACTCATTATTTCAGTTTGTTCAAACCCCTACCAGACTCGGCCTTACCAGTGCTAATGTGCTAGACTTGTTTTTCTGCAATGACCCTAGCCTAGTCTCGTCTGTCATAACGCTGCCAGGCATAAGCGACCATGATGTAGTTTTAGCAAAAGTATCCTGTAATGCTATGAAGACCCACCACACCCAACCACGCAAAGTGTCTTTTTATGAAAAAGGGGATTATGCTTCGCTATCACAG
Organism: Amblyomma americanum; assembly: GCF_052857255.1. NCBI lineage: Eukaryota > Metazoa > Arthropoda > Arachnida > Ixodida > Ixodidae > Amblyomma > Amblyomma americanum. Next base: position 13,027,223 of record NC_135500.1, read on the forward strand.
GAACTCGACGCATTTTTTCCTGAGTTTCTTTCACATCAGCCATCCCTGAATATTGATTCCTTCTGGAACTTGTTTAAAACTAAAATTTTGTCACTGACGCAGACTTTCATCCCATCCCGCTTGATTTCAGCCAAGCGTCGTGACGATATGCATTGGATGAATAGACAGTTGCGGGCAATGATCAACCGGCGGAAACGGCTCTTTCGCAGATATTGTGATACGCCCGCACTAACTTTGTACTCCGAGATGAAAAAGCAAACTAAGAACTTATCGAAAGAAATCCGTAAAGCGAAAAGGGCATAGTTCAGCACACTAGGCCAACAACTAAATACAAACCCAAAGGCAGTCTGGAAATATGTTAAAAATAAGAGAAACAGCAGGGTCTCTGCGCCTGATATACTAGACGCAACTGATTTTGGAAGGGATTCAAAAGGTAAAGCGAGAAGTTTCAATCTTTATTTCCAATCGGTGTTTTCCGATCCCATTAATACACATACTGACTTTCAATCTTCCAGCACCCTGACCAGAATGAATGACGTAGAAATTTCTGAATGGGGGATCATGCTTTTATTACAGAAAATTAAAGTTACATCAGCACCAGGGCCTGACAACATTTCCAATTACGTTTTGAAAAATTGTGCAGCTTCAGTTGCCCCGTATCTCGTTGCATTATTTCAGAAATCGTTAGAGAATTCTTCTTTGCCCCTTGACTGGAGAAGTGCCAATGTCGTTCCGATTCATAAGAGTGGTGATAAAACTAAAACATGTAACTATAGGCCCATATCGCTGATGAGCGTGTCGTGCAAAACACTGGAACATGTCATTTATACTCAGTTAATTAGCCATCTACAAAACAATAGTTTTTTCTGTTCGACACAACATGGATTTAGGTCCGGCTTCTCATGTGAAACACAGCTCGTGGAATTCACACATGACATTTCTGTTTCCTTAAACTCCGCCGGTCAGGTAGATTGTATATTTTTAGATTTTCGAAAAGCGTTCGATTTAGTTGCTCACAACCTATTATTACAGAAGCTTTCAGAATTAAATATTCCTACCTCACTCTTATCCTGGATTGAGGCGTATCTTGCGGAAAGGAGACAGTGCGTGGTTATCGACGGTGTCAGCTCGGAAAGTGTGGGTGTAACTTCAGGTGTTCCGCAGGGGTCGGTTTTGGGCCCTCTTCTTTTTCTCATTTTTATAAATGACCTCACTAGTAACATTTCAAGTATAATCAGACTTTATGCTGATGACTGTTGTATCTACCGCAATATTTCTTCTGAAGCAGATGCAATTTCACTACAGCATGACCTCAACTCTGTATTCTCTTGGTGCAACAACTGGAATATGGCGCTAAACATCTCCAAATGTAATCTAATCCGGTTTAAAAAAAAGAAACAATTCCTCTAAACAGACTATTTCCTTGGTAGCACTGAATTATCCGCAGTTTCAACTTATAAGTACTTGGGAGTCTTTTTTTCTTCTGACCTATCATGGAATACACACGTAAATTACACATCTGCTAAAGCCAGCCGCACATTAAACTTTCTCAGACGTAACTTTAAGGACGCTCCCCTTACGCTGAAGGAGACATTATACATGTCTACTGTACGTCCGATACTTGAGTATGCTTGCGCGGTTTGGGACCCGCATACAAAACTGAATATTGAGGAGCTGGAGCGCGTCCAGAAACGGGCTGCTAGGTTTGTGTCCGCCGATTACAATTTCCAAAAAAGTTCTTCTGGTTTGCGTGAGAAGTTGGGATGGCCGTTACTTGAAAACAGGCGCAAATATTTGAGACTCTCTTTCTTTTATAATGTGCTTAATAATAAAACTGGAATTCCAAAAGAGAAATACATTAATGAACCCAGCTACATTTCCGCCCGCACTGACCACCCACTTAAGGTGCGCGAGTACAATTGCCGTATAAACGTATTCAAATATAGTTTTTTCCCACGAACAGTGCATGATTGGAACTGTCTCCCTTCGCGGGTCGCTACCGCTCCTCCTACATCGTTTCTGACCGATTTGCAAAGCCACCTGTCAATATAAGTGCAATAATTCTTGTCCGAGTGTATTATGTTTTAAGCAGTGCTGTATTTTAAAATGTATCTTTTTTTTGTGTGTATGTGTGTGTTTAGGGTATGTTTGCCTTTCTACAATGGTTTTTATTCTGTTTGTTTGTTTGTTTTTGCTTCCGTGTGCATGGGTTTATTGTATTTTCTGTGTAGATCGCATCATTTGCCTAATTTATTATGTACTAGATGTTTGTTCTTATTTATGATGTTTCCCCCCTACAATAATGCCCCAATGAGGGCGCTGTAGGTACCGTGTATAAATAAATAAATAAATAAATAAATAAATAAATAAATAAATGAATAAATAAATAAATAAACTGCGGTCAAGACCCTTTTCCCAAGCATCTCACCCCAGAAGAGCTGTGCACCAGGCCGGGGGAAATCTTGTGCCCATTAAAAAAACCGGTGGGTACCCGGCGGCACTGGGGATCGAACCCAACACCTCCCGAATGTGAGGCAGATGCGGATGCCATGGTGAACATAAAAAATGTGTGTAATTTAAAGGGGCTCTGAAAAGGGGCTTTAATAAAGCAGCGGTATGCCTGGGATGCTAAAGCACGCTGCTTTATGAACATTGTCCAGCAATAATTTTTTCAGTGCTCTTTGCAGAAGCTTAGTTATGTATGGTCAAAATTTGAATTTTAGCGTCTTCGCACCCTTCTTGCTTCTCTCTTCATTTTTTTGCACGCTGGAAGGTTGGCGCTCCTCCACCGGCCCCATCTCCGAGGGCGGAGCTTCCCCATTCACCGGAGCTACGCAGGTTACTGGCTGCGGCTGTGGTAGTTGCCTGACGTTTGAAAGAATCTAACCAATAGCAACCTCTCAACTTGTATACGCAGGTGCGAGCAACGGACGAGGGTGCGAGCATGAAAAAGTCTCCAGGAAGCGCTCGCTAACTTTCGTGCGTGATTGTGGGTTCTCTGCTGCGTGTATTTGGCTCAGGTTTTCATGACAACACAATGAAGTGATTGAGCAACTTGATGGGCTCTCCTCGGAAAGCGTTCAGAGCCCCGTTAATTAGATAGAATGTGGGAGAGGCATTTGTCCTGTGTAGTTAGGCTGATGATGAATTCTGCACGCTGGAATGGAAGGACAAGGGCAGTGGAGAAGGCATGCATGTTTTCTTTTTTTTTTTGAGTAAAAAGCAGTGTTGTGAACGAAGGACAACAAACACGACATGGCAGGGCTTTTGTTGTGTTTTGTCTGCTACAACTGAGTGGTGGCTTGACTGTTGATTACCTTTTCCAGAGTTCTCCAATATCCGGTGCTGCTCAAGATGGGCCTCTGTCACCCAGAATGCAGCGAGGTGTGACCTCACAGGTGAGTCTTATTGTTTGTTCTTGCCAAAACTGTGGTTGTTGGTCTGTCCTTTGTCTCTATGCGCACATTGGTCTGAATTTAGGCTCTTTGACTGACCTTTCAAATTTGGGCAGGATGACAGTCAGCATGGCATGGCACCTGTACTCAAAGGTCCGCTTTCATCTGTGCTCGATGTCCAGTGGATTAGGAAGCTTATGTCTGAATATTAAGTGTGTGCAACCTGTGTTCATGCATGCTTAGTATTTTACCAAGTATTAGGGATGTGTGAATATTGGAATTTTTTAATATGAATATCGAGAAAAAAGGGCTTCGAATATTGAATGTATGAAAAAATATTTCAGAAAAAGATAAATAGGCAAATATTGTTGCCATTATTTTTTTTCAAAGTATAGCAGGGTCTTTGCAGCTGAAATAAACAAGACTAGGCTGACTCAGCACCACATAAAAAAAAAACGATGAGCACAGAAATGTACACTACTTGATTAGACTTAACAGTATGTAACCTTTAATGTGGTCATGCAAATTCAGTAACAAAATGAAGTCCATCAATGGACATATAACTGGCAACTAAAATTAACATGATGGCTAGTAAAACCTCATTAATTCGGATTTAAAGAGACCGGAAGAAATGCTTGAATTATCCAAAAGTCTATTTATAAAATGCCCATGCTCCCCCACCGCGCTTAGCCTACCCTTAGGAGTAGTTTAAGCGATGCCCTCATCCTCTTTCATAGATATACCACTACTACTGGCATAGTGGTGCAGCGGTTAAAGGGAAGCTGTAATGGATTTTGAGAATTTGAGGTTATTCAAAAATTGAATCTATAAAGGTTCTAGGCAAAACATGCAAAGTGTTTAGCACTAGCATTTGAAATGATGACAAAATCGTCGGTTAACAATGAGATGATGTTCATGCTTCTCCTCACTGCATTAGAGAAATGCTAATTAGAGAAGTACTAATATGCTAATTAGCCATCAGAAATTTTGCAGAGTAAAAAGGCGGTGTTAGGGTGCTTCATTGTAAGGAAACAAATGCTATGTATGAGTATGTAGTGGCGTAGTTGTCGTGCTAAGAAGGAGAAGGCGTCCACTCATAAGGCAGTTTGCTCACTATCCAATGGGCAGGTTGTGATGAAGCTGCAAGGTCATGTGACCTAGGTGGCCTGTCTGCCTCCTAGGTTGCTTTTTGGGCACCACCTGTTAGAGAGATGCCCGTGATTTTTCGCTCATAACGCCGGCACCGGATTTTCCGGTGAACAGGGCCTTTAACGCTATCGCTTTAAAATATACCTGTGGACAGCGAACGAGCAATGTTTTTGTGATTTATAGTAGCCGTGTCAGCTGGCAAACTGAAAAAACATGATGATGCTGACCAAGCTCGAAAGTCATTTGCAATGCTGATAAAAAAGCTTCGTCAGTGAGTTCTCTGAGAAAGAAATATGGCGGGCACAAGACAGGGCCAATTGGAGAGAGAGATAGGGGAGAGGCCTTTGTCCCGTAGTGGGCGTTATCAGGCTGATGTTGGTGGTACAGTCCAGTCCACTTATAACGATATCAAAAAATCCGGAAAAAATGATCGTTATAACCGATCATTGCTATATCTGGACTGCCATAAAATTGGCTGCCAAACATACCTTTGTAGCTCCTGACTTAAGTTTTACACTTGTGCTGAAGAACAGTAATTGCAGAACATACGATTTGAGAGACATGTTTATTTGTCACGTTTAACAAGCACCTTAAGCGTTAGGTGCGCTTAAGTAATTTGAGGTGGGCACTTGCTTGCGTGGCAGTTGCAGTTTCAATACTGCAGTGTGCATTGCATCCAGCTGCTGTGCGTACATTGGCAGCAACCCTTTCACTTGCATAAAGTTGATGACTGATTCGATCTTACACAGCGCACTTTGCGTAGTCATCGGTGTCCAAGGTGGGCCAGTGTCAGTTTCTTCGTCGCTGTTGCTGCTGCCGTCGTACAACGCCGCACTCTGCCGTGACGACACCCTCTCGGCAAAACCTCGTCGGTGACCTCCTCGCAGAACATAGCAGCACTGTGTGCGCGAGCCCATGCTTCTTGACGAGCGCACTTGCTTTGAAGCCACTGTTAGAGTCCTCCAAAATTCGTTGCCTAATCTCTAGCGTCACCGCTTTGCGCTTGGTCGGTGTCATCTTCGACAGGCGGACAGCACTGGTCTGACTGCCTCAGCCCCTCTGCTTCCGCGCTTGTTCTCTTCCAGGCGCGCGAAGAGTGCCACCACTTCGTTTTTTTCTTCCTCTCTCTCTTTCCCACCGTGCTCCTTCCGTAGCGCAAGCGATGTGGGCGACGCGCGGAGCAACTGGCGCCGTCTTGCGACACTTACGCCAACTCGCGATGCTCGCTGTCCGTGGCTTTCGTAATTGGTGCGCACGGGAAAAATGGCGGCAGGCACGGCAAACTCGCGTATCCGAAGTTTTCCCCCCATCTCGACATCGTTCGAGGGAACTTTGCACCGCGAATGTCACGCTGAGCTTGGAAAACGATGTCCAGAAGGCAAAATTCTGATCGTTGTATCCGATATTCGGTCACAAACATATCGTTATATGTGGTTTTTTTTTCCATAGTCTCAATGCATAAGTTGATAATCTTAAGTCAACTTATTGTTATAACTGATATATCGTTATATGTGGTATCGTTATAAGTGGACTGCACTGTAAATGGCTACCAGTTAAAGCCAAGCGTAAAACTTTCATGGTTTGCTCGGTGGTGCACCAAACCGTGTTTGTGGACATGGCCGACGCACCATATGCGAATACCTTGAAAATATTAGAGGTTTTCGAATAACTTATTACTTGCTTTGATATTCGGAAGTTTTGAACATTTGCACAGTTCTAGAACTGAATTGTTGGTAGTGTGTGTCTCCGTCCTCTTCTGTGCTGCCTCACTGCACCATTTTTGCTCGGCTGCTGACCTCCCAGCCGTGGCATTCGCATTTCGATGGAAGTGAAATGCTAGAGGCCCATGTACTGTGCAATGTCAATGCACTTTAAAGAACCCCAGCTGGTCGAAATTTCTGGAGCCCTTCACTCCGGCACCCCCTCATAGCCAGAGTCGCTTTGGGTCATTAAATAGCCATAAAGCATAAACCAGTTCTGCATTTTTGCGGAGTGTTTTAGTTGATGGCTCTTCCTTTTGAAACAAGCAGACAAAAGAGCATCTTCAGGGAATTTGCCCACCCACGGAGGGAAGCTGTCAAATCAGCAGGCAGTGCTCTTTGGGCTGATCTGTTCGAAATGCAGCCAAACGCAGTTTTTCATCTATTCTAGAAAGTCCTGTTCTAGAAAGTCTATTCTAGAAAGTGCTGGTCGTAAATAACTTCTCAAAGAATGCAGGCCGTAATATGCTACCTTGTGAGCAGTGTTTGCTCTCACTTCTTAGCAAAAATAAACTGTAAGCAGCCCTAATAAAGTGAATAAGCAAGCCTGTGCTTGGATTTGAATTGGCATCATCTCCATCTGGAGAAGAAAGCGGTGCCTGAAACACTGTGCAGTTTGTATTTCCATTCTGCTATCTGACCCAGTGGAATGAAGATCCTGGCACAAGTGCTCCATTTGTGTCTTTAAAAGAGTGGCTGGAATGGTCCTCTTGTGCAGATCCGGGATGCCATTCGGCAGTCCTTCACACTGGCCCGACAGCAGCTGAGCCCAAGGTCACCAGCCGAGGCGGGGGATGCGCATGGCAAGTGGTGCAGCTCCTTTCCTGGCACTGGGTGCATTAGACGATTGATTAGAACGGGGTGCATTAGACGATTGATTAGAAGGCATCGATTGGCCACTGTCATGCTGGTTTGGTCAGCACATGCTTGGGTGTCGCAGATTGACCTTTTCTTGACGGCTCCGGGCAGCTCCACTGCCGTATTTTTGTTTCCAAGTGTACTATCGACATTCGTGTGCAGGGTCGTACCTATTTCTCGATCGCTTTTAGGAAAGGCATCTATTGTGTCACATTGAAAATATCATCATCATCATCAGCCTGAATACGCCCACTGCAGGGCAAAGGCCTTTCCTATGTCTCTCCAATTAACCCTGTCCTTTACTTGCTGCGGCCACTCTACGCCTGCAAACTTCTTAATCTCATCTGCCCACCTAACCTTCTGCTGCCCTGTGCTACGCTTGCCTTCTCTTGGAATCTACTCTGTTACCCTTAAGGAACAGCGGCTATCTTGCCTTCGCATTACATGCCCTGCCTAAACCCATTTCTTCCTCTTGATTTCGACTAGGATGTCATTAACCTTCGTTTGTTCTCTCACCCACTCTGCCCCCTTCCGGTCTCTTAACGTTACACCTATCATTTTTCTTTCCATGGCTCACTGTGTTGTCCTTAACTTAGGCTGAACTCTTTTCGTTAGCCTCCACATTTCTGCCCCATAGGTGAGTACCGGCAAGATACAGCTGTTGTACACTTTTCTCTTGAGGGATACTGGTAAACTGCTATTCATGATCCGAGAGAACCTGCCATATGTGCCCCACCCTATTCTTACTGTTCCCTCTTATGATCCAGATCAGCCACGACTACCTGCCCTAAGTAGACGTATCCCCTTACCACTTCCAGCACCTCGCTGCCAATTGTGAACTGCTGTTTCCTTGCTAGACTGTTGAACATTACTTTGGTAATGCCTGGGAAAGTGGGTTGCATTCTAGGGCCCTGCAGTTTTTTTGGGCCTATGGCAGGCTGAAACATGCCAAGTTCTATCCATACCATATCGTGTGAGTTCCCTAATTAGTTATGAAATATTCTGCAGAGAAAGAAAAGTTGAAATAAATTTGAAATTGCTATCTGCTGGCACTTCTGCACATTATCAATTGATGTGGCACAGCATTTAAAGAACCACGTTGTGCTTTCAAAAGGGACAAACACAGGAAAAGGCCAAGGAGAGGGAAAGAGCGCAAACTATCAACTGAGTTTATTTGTGTGAAGGTGCCTTATTCATTTTCGCTCTCAGCGCAACACGAATGGGACACAAGACGAAGGACTAGCACAAACAGGTGCTGACTATCAACTGGTTTTTTATTGAAGAACGAAAAGCATATAAATACAAACAGTGAACTACTTATCAATCAACAAAAGTTATCTGGAAGGCACGTGGGAGGTTAGATAGCTCAATTCCCTCTCGGATAACGTTATGGAAGGGCTGCTGATACATTTTGCGCCGTTGTGGTAAATATAAAAAGCTTTCATAACTTCGCGTGTTAATTTATTGTTATGTCGGAACAGGATGCGCGTGTTCTTGTAATCGGGAACACATTGGCATTTTTTGCACTGGAAAGACGCCTGGGCAAGGGGGTCCCCTTTAGCTCTCCTTTCTGCATGATCCTTTTCATGCCTGCATTGGCATTGCCTGCTGTGGGAGCCTGTGTGAGACAGGGGGTCATTTTTTCTGGTGTTTTCATGCTCCATCAAGCGTTTTTTAACGCACCTGCCAGTCTGGCCAATGTACATGGCACCGCAAGAGAAGGGGACCTGATATACCACCCCTACCTCGCAAGGTATAGATGGCGACACATGACGCACTTGACAAGCATCCCTCTTGCTCTTGCTGTAGTGCCTCTGATTCACCTGTTTGCACATTGCGCTAAGTTTTTTTGGTGCAGAAAAGACGACATCAACGTCGTATCTACCCGCAACTTTTTTCAGCCCGTGTGGCAAGCAGTGTGCATACGGGACCACAGCCGGCTTTTTCTTTTTGGCTTCTTTCGGCTGAGCCCCATTCTTGAGCTGCCTAAGAACTTTCTCCGCTGCCCTGGAAATGAGTTGATCTGGGTACCCGTTCACACGTAACCTGCCTGTTTGCGCCAAAATGCTCTCTCGCGTCCTTTCATGGCAAGATTTCCTGAGAGCTGATTGCAGGCAAGATGCGGCAATGCCCTCCTTTATGAGCTTAGAATGGCCAGACCGGAAGTTTAGCAATGGTTTGGCAGTCCTCGGGCGATACGACCAACACAAGTGTTTTTCCCCCCCACACAGTGCCAAATCCAAAAACTGCAGTTCTTTGTTGCTGGGAACCTCAGTTGTGAACTCCAGCCCACGTCCGCATTCCTTAAAAGTCTTCAGAACGTCGACTAGACTTCTAGGCAAACTGCCTGTTCGGGTGAGCACCAAGTAATCGTCGACATACCGAAAAATTCTGACAACTACCCCATCCAATGCCTTTTCAGTTTCCCTATCAACCCTGCTTAAAAAGATGTCGGCTAACACAGGTGCCACCCTGGAGCCTATGCAAACCCCGCATCTTGCCTGCAATCAGCTCTCAGGAAATCTTGCCATGAAAGGATGTGAGAGAGCATTTTGGCGCAAACAGGCAGGTTACGTGTGAACGGGTACCCAGATCAACTCATTTCCAGGGCAGTGGAGAAACTTCTTAGGCAGCTCAAGAATGGGGCTCAGCCGAAAGAAGCCAAAAAGAAAAAGCCGGCTGTGCTCCCGTATGCACACTGCTTGCCACACAGGCTGAAAAAAGTTGCGGGTAGATACGGCGTTGCTGTCGTCTTTTCTGCACCAAAAAAACTTAGCGCAATGTGCAAACAGGTTAATCAGAGGCGCTACGGCAAGAGCAAGAGGGATGCTTGTCAAGTGCGTCATGTGTCGCCATCTATACCTTGCGAGGTAGGGGTGGTATACCAGGTCCCCTTCTCTTGCGGTGCCATGTACATTGGCCAGACTGGCAGGTGCGTTAAAAAACGCTTGATGGAGCATGAAAACACCAGAAAAAATGATCCCCTGTCTCACACAGGCTCCCACAGCAGGCAATGCCAATGCAGATATGAAAAGGATCATGCAGAAAGCAGAGCTAAAGGGGACCCCCTTGCCCAGGCGTCTTTCCAGTGCAAAAAATGCCAATGTGTTCCCGTTTACAAGAACACGCGCATCCTGTTCCTACATAACAATAAATTAACACGCGAAGTTATGAAAGCTTTTTATATTTACCACAACGGTGCAAAATGCATGAGCAGCCCTTCCATAACGTTATCCGAGAGGGAATTGAGCTATCTAACCTCCCACGTGCCTTCCAGATAACTTTTGTTGATTGATAAGTAGTTCACTGTTTGTATTTATATGCTTTTCGTTCTTCAATAAAAAACCAGTTGATAGTCAGCGCCTGTTTGTGCTAGTCCTTGGTCTTGTGTCCCGTTCGTGTTGCGCTGAGAGCGAAAATGAACACTTACCAACTCGCCCAAATTTCCGCCTTGCTGAAGGTGCCTTATATATGCAGAATCACAGCAAAAGGGCAAGGGGAATGAGAAGGGGGTTAAAGCCGATCTTCTCCTGATCAACAACAGGTGCGCAGAAAATTCTTTTCCTTCTTGTACAATTTGACAAAAGTGTCGCTTATACATTTATCGCTGTTTTCTTTTATGTGGTAGGCCCCTAAAAGCTCACGCGCTGTTTTGTTTTTACTTTTTCCTAGAATTTTTATCTTCTTAAGCAGAGGCTCGCATCCACTGCAAGCAAAGCAATGAGCGGGCAGATTCGCTCCTTCTTTATTTCGAATTGATCGGGCATGTTCCCCTGCGCGTTCATTCACGCAACGGCCTGTTTGTCCCACATAGGTGCCTCCACACTTGAGCAGGATTTCATAAACCACGCCCGTGGCAGAATTCACAAACGATTCAGCATGTTTTATGCCGCATCCACTGCCTCTAGCTCCTTGCTTACCGATTCTCGGGCACAAGCCTGCGAGTTTTTGTGGTGCAGAAAATACGACAGGGACGCCATGCCTCTTGGCCATTTTTTTTTACATTGTGCGCCACTTTGTGTATATATGGCCCCACCACGATCTTCTTTTTTTGGCAGCGGCTCATTCCCGCTACCTTGATTTCTTCTTTTTATCTTCCTAAGAAGATTCTCGGCCACAGCTGTTATGACGTCGCTGGGGAAGCCGGCTGAAAGCAACCTATCAATTTGGTTATTAAAGCTCATACGCGTTGCATGCGGCATGACTTGGTAAGAGCAGCTTTCAGGCACGAGCTTGCAATTACCCTCTTGACTACCTTCGAATGCGCAGAACCAAACGGCAGTAGCTCTTCATTTGCTTGTGTAGCATAGTGCCAGCAGGCATGTTGTAAGCCGAAGTTCAGGTTAATATCTAAAAATTGCAACGACCCATTAGAAGGAAGTTCATGCGTAAAGTTCTAGCCTCGCCCATACTGTCTAAAGACAGTTAAAGTTATACTCACTGAATTAGTGTGGTTCAATGTTATTTGTTGTTTGGATAAAACAATAAAAAAATGGTCAACATATCTAAAACACTTCAGTACCCCCAGATTAGCAAACTCGTCATTTAGGGAGCGGTCAAAAATATGTTACTAAGAACAGGGGCGACGCAAGAACCGATACAAATTCCTTGTCGTTGAATGTATTAGTTTTCTTTAAAAGATATGAAGGTGGTTTTCAAATAAAATTCGAGCAAAGACATGAAGCCATCTGCTGATACCCCAGCTGAGTTTTGAAAGCCTATTAGCCCACTACATTTAATGCAATCTCAGACAGCTACAAACAACCCTTGATGCGGCAATGAAAGAACAAATCTTCAACATCTACAGAAAAGGCGTAGCCGATATGGTCATTGGAATTGAAGAAGGTTGCAATGTCAGTCGAGTTCTTAGTATAAAAAGGGTTTTCAAGTTATAAACCATTGAGGTGTTCCAGTAAATACTGGCTTATTAGGAACTGCCATGATCCCTTCTCACTAACGATTGTTCTAAATGGCATTGAGTCCTTGTGCGTTTTTTCAGCGAAGAATACAGACAGCGCTTTCGTTTTACATGCAGCTTTTGAGCTAGCAAGCCTGGACAGTTCAAGGTCGCTGCACAAAGCAGTTGATAGTTTGTGCCCTTTCCGTCTCCTTGGCCTTTTCCTGTGTTTGTCTCTTTTGAATGCGCAACGTGGTTCTTCAAAGCAGTGCACCAACTAGCCCAACAAGAAGTTCTCCTAAACTGCCTGGCACAGCGTAGCAGCTTTGATTGCAACACATGTGGCGACGACACTTTGATTCAGTGCCACACTTTGTTCTTAATGTAGCTCTGAAGAAGAAATGTTGTCAAGTGCAGAGATTTTACTGGCCATGGCATGCAGCCATTCTGTGCTCTTTCTTGCATAGGAACGCGTACACCACACAAGGTTGAAGTGTGCTGCTTGATGATCCTGATGCCTTGTACAGTGAAACCTCGTTTATACATTAAAAAAAAAAAAGCTGCGGAAAAAACTTACTATACGGGAAAACGTATGATTCAAACTGCCTAATATTGAGAAATATAACTGGTTAATGAGGTACAGAGACATTGACTGACAATTTCACTGTATAAAAATGTCCTTAGGACAAACTGATGGGCTAGTTTGTTACACATACCAAATAATTCTCTGTATACAAGAAAGAGATGGAGACTGACAGCAAGCAGACCACAAAGCGCTGTATTTCAACTACTAGTTTATTTTTGTGTAACGCGCCTACATTTATACAATACAGCGCATAAGCGCACACAGGAAAAACTACAAACCTATAGGTGGTACGTTGGACCTCTCCTTGATAACAGCGATGAACAACATGCTACACGAGGCAAGTTCGCTAACTAAACAAACATGTTACTGCACACCGTACTAGTAAACACATGTTTGGACAGCCTTGGAACAACCGTTACTGTATTCATGCCTAGGAAACGAAAATTCTGATCACTTCGTAGTATTGAAGGCGTGCTGAAGGAATTTTCATTTCCCCAGTCTCAACGATTTCTCTGTGGTCTTTTCTGCACACCTGTGCTGAACTGTGGTCTGCTCAAAGGAAGACCTTTGTTCCTTGCACGAATTGCAGTCACGGCAGTGTATGCCTAGGTGTCGAGAGGCAACCGTGACATTGTAGTTGTGCTCCCCAAGCCTCTCATTTAGGCATCTGCCAATCTGACCAATGTAGGCTCGTCGACAGAGCAAGGGAATTGAGTACACCACGTTTTCTGTGCCTGCAAGAAACCACCGCTGGTGCCTAATGGTGTAGTTCCTATCCTGACTGTTGGTAGAGTTGACCTTCTTGCACAGTCTTGATAGCTTATCCGGTGCCGAAAAGACCACTTGCACACCTGCTGGATTGCCTATCTTTCTGAGGTTGTGAGATGGCATGCAGGTAGGGTGTCACCGCCACTTTCTTATTGCGAGCTGGGTCCTCCGCGGTGTTGGAAGCTAGCTTATTTAGATTTCTAATCATGTCTTCAGCCACGGAAATTAAAAGCGTACAGCGGTAGCCTGAACTCACGAGCCGGGACACCTCGGGTGGAAGGCCGTTTCAAGGCAGTGCTCGCACGAGTTTGCTAGGGCGTTAAAAAACCATGACTGGATAATGCCTTGTGTGACTACCTTCGAGCAAGCTGACTCGAAGGGAAGGACAGGTTTGTTTCTTCTTGGTTCATAGACCCAACAGAGATGAAATGCTGAAAAGTAGAGGCGTAGATCCAGAAATGTAATAAAGTTGTTGACAGGGACCTCTTTGGTCAGAGTTAAGGGTTGAGGACACTCAGAAAAAAGAGACATGGTGTTGAAAATGTATGAGTGAGGGCATGGACTAGTAGCATTAGTCACAACGAGGGAGTAATCGTCATAATACCTAAACACACCAACTATCGACGACCCCTTACATCGGAGGTTGAGGTCGCGGTCATGCTCCGCAAGAGAAATATCGCTCAGCACGGGCACGATGCAGAACCGATGGAGATTCCATTCTTTTTGCAAACAATAGTACGTTCCCAAGTCACGAAGGTGGACTTTAGGTATGTTGAGAGCAGTGCTAAAAAGCTTTTTTAAGTCTAGCCACTCTCATTTTGGAATGATATCACACCATGCCTATCTATGCAGTTCTGTGCACTCCTCATCAGGTCATCATACAAGATGGAGTAATATAACTGTGTTTTGTCAGTTGAAAAAGTCGACAAGCCGTTCGTAATACCAGACTTTGCTATTCAATCTATCGTCCTTTTCACAGTACTTGGACACATGTTCATAATTGGATAAGCCATGGATGAATCTTGCCTTTATTTTGCATCATGATAAAGTTTTCCAGCTTGGATTCTGAGGTATCACCTTATACAAGTAGACAGTAAAGTAACCGGGAGTGAATTAGAGCAAAATATAACTGGCGTTGCAGCGATGGCGTAGAAGTAGATCATCTGCCTTGCGTGCGAGAGGGTTCAAATCCCAGGGGAGCGAAATTTTCCTCTGGGTTTGAAAAAAAAAAATACTCCGCGTGTCGATGGAATTCCATAAGCAGGCCTCGGGCGCGGCCTGATCTCGGTGACCAGAACCGACAATGCACTCCCTCACCAGAACCGGATTTGGCCAGCCTGGTGTAGTACTTGGCCACAACCTTCTATGAACAAACCAATTCGGCCCTTCATTCAGGCGTTTCTGCAACTGACCAAGGCGGCGGTCAGACCTGTGACACAGCAGAGGGTGCTAAGAATCACTGGCTCCGGACAGGCCACCATTGGAATCTGAAGGTGCTGGGTAATGTTGAACTCCCGGAGGATGTCGTCAAGGTCTTGGAAAAAGGACCGAAGTTCAGTCTTGAACCAATTACAGTGGCTCATGAGCTCCTTGCTCTGAATAGGCGAGTGGCGGGGAAGGCACCGCCGGGAGATCGTGAGCGATGCCTGCTGGAAGGAGTGGACGCGCTAGCCAAAACGGCTTCCAAGAGAGCCAGTGGATATGGGTCAACGGTTAACAAAGTGGTGAATTACTTCAAAGAGAACGACATTCGTTTGCTGCAAGCCGACAAGGAAGGAGTTTTTGTGGTGGTGCCTAAGGGAGTGTATAATGAAAAAGTGTGCCTTGCAGTTGAGAAAAACTTTAAACGGTTCGAACTCAAGCCCATGAAGGCTAAGTCAAGAGCCATCGCCCTGTGCAATGAATTGGAGCTGCAAAGGTTAGCAAAGTCTATAAGTGACCGTAAGAGCAAAACTTTTAGCATGTTTTTACAGCTAAGACCCCACATAGAAGGTGTACCATTCTGTTGTATTGTAAGCGAAAGGGGATCTTGGCAACGCCTTGTTAGCCAGTTCCTGCTAAAGCATCTTAACCAGCTTCGGGTCACTGATCCTTTCGCAACAAAGAACTCCTTGGATATAATTGAATTTCTTGACGGTAATAGGCAGGTTGGGTATTTCTTTTCTGTTGATGCAAAAGATCTTTTCTACTCCATACCCCGTATAAAATTGTTCACAGCCGTTCAAGCATGCATTGAAGAAAGCGGGTGTACATCTTTTCAAAATGCAGCTGGTGTGTCAGTAGGGAATTTCATGACGCTGTTAGAATTTTATCTTAATGCTACAATTGTACCGTTCGAAAGTGGTTCACTTATACAGAAGAAAGGGATTTGTATTGGCACATGTGTGGCCCCAGTTCTGAGCAATATTTTCCTATCAATGATTGATCGAAGTGTGATTGAGCAGTTGAACAAGAATAGGGTAATGAGAGTATTCAGGTACGTCGATGATTTTTTAATCCTACTAAAAAAACAGGACACACAGTCTTACATGGGCACAGTTAACGAGGTTTTAGGAATTTTTAGTGAAAACGGAGAAGGCTTAGAATTTACACAGGAGCTACCTGAAAGTGATAAACTGCAGTTTTTAGACCTGGAACTTTCCATAACCAAAGAGGAAATTTGCTGGATGTACCACCCTCGTGCCCAGAAAAGTTTTTTGTCATATGAAGACAGTGAAGCGAGCCATCGCTACGTCTGGTTTAAACGCCGCCATTGCGAAATCCTGTTGTCATACCATGGAAAGGGGCTTCCACTTGCAGATGGTAAGGCTTCAGGATGCAGGATTCTTTCAGTCTGTCCTGACTAGTGTGGTGGAGTCCCTTCTTCACAGTATAAAAGGAGTGGAACGTAAACAGCCTATGCCTGTTGAGGATAGAATTAGGCCAGAAGTGGTACCATACTCCCACCGCATTGCCCATAACCTGAAAAAAGTTGCATCAAAATACAAAATTCCAATTGTATTCTCTGCTCCCTCTAAGCTGGCCTCATTATGTCCTCGTGTAAACTCAGAAAAAAGAAAGGAAAAACCTGCGGAACCAGGCATGCCATAGGTACGTAGAATGCGATGAAGGAGTTGTTTATCAGATCCCACTCGCGTGTGGGAAAGTGCATATTGGACAGACGGGGCGTTGCCTAAATGAAAGGTTGAGGGAGCTTGAGCGTTCGATGGGCACGGGAACAGGTTCTAATCTGCCTCTTCACTGTAAGGACTGTGAACAAAGCACCTGCGGGCCCATTCTTGAAAGAACTGTAGTTTTAGGTAGAGGCCGGGATCGAGTGTCCCGCGAATTAAAAGAAGCCTTTTTAATTAGGAAAACGGGCCCGGAGGGGAGATTGTGCTAGAAAAACTAGCCACCCTGCATACTCAATGCCTTATGACCTCGATCGTACCAGAAGCTTGGAAGAATGCTAACTTTATCTTAATTCATAAGAAAGGAGGCGCCAAGAACTTAAAAATTACAGGCGGATCAGCTTACTGTCTGTTGCCTACAAGGTATTTACTAAGGTAATTGAGGTCTAAGGGCAACCTTAGACCACAATCAACCAAATGATCAGGCAGGCTTTCGTAAAGGATATTCCACAATAGCTCATATTCACACTTCAGTCAGGTGATAGAAAAATGCACAGAATTACGAGAAGGCATTTCACTCAATACAAATCTCGGCAGTCATGCAGGCATTGCGGAATTAGGGTGTAGAAGAGTCTTATGTGAATATACTGGAAGATATCTCTAACGACTGTATAGCTACCATAGTCCTCCTTAAAGTCAGCAATAAAGTTCTTATAAGGAAGGTTGCCAGGCAGGAAGACCCGATCTCGCCAGTGCTGATCACCGCTTGTTTACAGGAGGTATTCCGAGGCCTGAATTGGGAACAGCTGGGGATAAGAATTACTGGGGAATACCTAAATAATCTGCAATTCGCTGATGACATTGCCTGGCTGAGTCACTCAGGAGGTGAACTGCAAATCATGATCAATTAGACAGGCAGAGCAGTACGGCGGGTCTAAAAATTAACATGCACGAAACCAAAAGTAATGTTCAACAGTCTGGCAAGGGAACAGCAGTTCACAGTTGGCAGCGAGGTGCTGGAAGTGGTAAACGAAGGAATACATCTACTTAGGGCAGGTAGTGACAGCTGATCCAGATCATGAGAGGGAAATAACTAGAAGAATAAGAATGGGGTGGAGCACATATGGCAGGTTCTTTCGGATCGTGAATAGCAGTTTACCAATATCCCTCACGAGAAAAGTGTACACCAGCTGTATCTTACCAGACGAGCGCTATGCCGGGCAGGGCATGTAATACAAAGGCAAGATAACCGCTGGTCTTTAAGGGTAATGGGGTGGATTCCAAGAGAAGCCAAGCATAGCAGGGGGCAGCAGAAGGCTAGGTGTGCGGATGAGATTAAGAAATTTGTGGGTATATGGTGGGCACAGCTGACGAAGGACAGGGTTAATTGGAGAGACATGGGAGAAGCCTTTGTCCTACAGTGGGCGTTGTCAGGCTGCTGCTGATGATGATAACTGACATTTAGGGTTCTTTGGGAGGTAAGTGCAAATTGTATTCAGCAGGCCTAACATTTTAGTAATAGTACTTTTTATTGAATTCATATGACCTGTCCAGCGGATATGTTCGTGAAATTTTACCCCTAGAATTTTTTGCTCAGCTGCTCTTTCTAAAGTCTGCTTGTTAAAATTATGTGTGCACAGAGGATTGACCTGCTTATTGATGGGACCAAATACAATACATTTCGTTTTCTTCACATTTAAACTAAGTTTATGATACCCCTGTCACACGGCAAGTTTCAATGGCCATCAAGTCAAGGGTCTTCGAAATTCTCAATCGCCATCGAACTCGCAGGAGTTGTGTCGCTGCTACACGGCAAATCTCAATGGCCATTGAAATGGTTCTCGTGTCTTATGCCAAGCTTGTGTGGCGCCACAATTGCTACTTTGGATTTTGAAAAAATAACAAAAATATTTTATATATGTATACTTAATGCTTAAATACACGCATACACGCATGTCGTTTAAAACCCTTTTAATTGCACGTACGCGGCGGACAGAAGCAGACACTGCTGTAGCCACTCTAATACAAGACAAGCCAAAACCAAGCCAGTTCAACTGCGTTGAAGCGCAGCTTCGTCAGGCTTAAGACCTGAGAAATCACCTTGATATCTGAAAAACAAGAGCTATTTGTCTCTCTAAACTTTATGCGAGGGTAAGAATGGACAAATCGAAGGCGAATACAACAGCTTAGAACACGATATTGCTTTGAGGGATTAGCGACGAAGCTATTATCGCTGTGAAGCGGGCGGGCAGGGCGCCGCCGTGTTGACAACGCTAAGTACGCAAGCAACGCAAAGACCACAATGCAAAATTAATGCGCTTAATGCGCTTAAAGAAGTTTAGGTGAATAATGTTTGTTCATGCTTTTGTACCGTGAATGTGTCGTGTATGAAAGTGCGCTTGGCGCCGCTTGAAGCAACGCTAGCAACCTTGGGCTGCGCTCAAAAGCCCTCGAAATCTCGGTGGAGTTACGCGCTGCTCCGTTGACTCGATAGACTATTGACTCGATGGCCATTGAAACTGCCCGTGTAGCAGTGCTCGATCGCCTTTGAGTCGATAGACTATCGGTTCGAGGGCCTTCGAAATGCCCGTGTAACAGGGGTATTAGCCTCAAGCCAATGCGATAGACTCTGGAACCACAGATTTCTGGCAGTGAAGAGGGATGAGAAGTCATCCAAGAAGAAATAACATTTGTATCATCGGCTTAAAGAATAATGTTCTGGATGTTATGCAAAGAGACAATGTCATCTATGTAAAGGTGGAATATTCTCGCACCTAGAATTGAGCCTTGTGGAACACCTAATTTTATTCATCCTGCATCGGAGACGGTATTATTTATTGTTACAAACTGCATGCAATTCGATAAATAACTGCCCAAGAGTTTAAGTGCAAGGCTTCTTATGCAGCAGTAATGCAATTTGACGAATACAATTTCATGCTTTATGGAATCAAACGCCTATTTAAAGCCTAAAAAGATGCCTATAATGTATAGATGTTGCTCAATATTCTTTACAATTTTTTCTTGAGTTTTCAGCCGTGCAAACTCAGTCGATTCACCATTTTTGAACCCATATTGGTACTCGATAATAAATGATGTTTAAATGGGTGTTTAAGTAGTATATTGTTAATAGCTTTCTCTAGAGTTCTTGAAAAGAATGCTAGTGTTGATTTGGTCTATAATTACCTATTTCATTCACAGCACCTCCTTTATGTAAAACAGGCACCGTTGCTATTTTCATTTTTTGGTGAAAAATTTCTATAACACACACCTTAATGACAGAGCATAATGCATATGAGATCGGATGCAGCCTTGGTTGGTGTTGCGCTGATGTCGTCAAAGCCAGACGAGCTATTTTTAATGTCACTGGTTATAATAACAATTTCCATGAAGGTAACATGTTTGCATATGAGATCGGATGCAGCCTCGGTTGGTGTTGCGCTGATGTCATCAAAGCCAGACAAAGAGCTATTTTTAATGTCACTGGTTATAAAAACAATTTCCATGAAAGTAACATGTTTTAAGGACATCGTATTTTGAATGCTGTGTTTAATACATGTAAATTCCGGGAATATTCATCTTTGGTTACAGGTGTGAAAATAGACAACATAAGGCAGAAAGACAGGACGGAGCACAACTCACAACTGATTTATTCGAAGGCAACACGCATAAATATATACTGTCTTACACGCAAGGAATGCTATCATCTTCAATGTTGATGTGATAGCGAACGGTAAAAAAATTGTTCTCAGCCTTATACAAAGATATGGACGTTTCGCTGACGCACATGCTTCCTTTCTTTTCAATAAAAAAAGCTTTGATTAATTCCCTGGCTTTGTATCTTTGCTTTTTGAGAGAATTCACGCACTGGAAAAACATAGCTCACAAGAGCGGGACGGACAGGACCTTATGTGCTTAGGCATATTTGGGCCTTCTTTATCTTGCTCAACGTTTCTTTCGTGTTCAGTATTGTCGAGTCCGTTGCTCCAAATTCAAGGAACTGATGACTAAACTCATTGGCAAAGCTTTTGCCGCTCAGTGCTCATTTCATTTGGTATACCACTAGCTTATTGTCTCAATAAGTTCTTTATACTGCGCCATGCTTTTTTCAGATCAAAGTGAATACTGACGAATTTGTCATAGTAGCACGTACAGGACTTCTTTAGATCGGCTCATAACATATTTTTTAATTTCTTCAACTGTTTCAATATGATGTCCCTAGAAAATATGTAGCTTTCAAAGAGTTGTTACGTATTTTTATGCTGGACAGCAGGTCGTGTGTCATCCAAGCCTTTCTTCCTTTCTTGCTCTTTTTTTATATTACCAAAGAAAATGCAGTGTCGTAAATTTTGAGTATTTGCTCCACGAACTGATTATATAATGCATTTTGATCTTCCACTGCAAAAAGCTAGCCCAGTCTGCCAATGCAACTAACTGGGAAAAATTTTTGATATTACTTTTTGTTGTGCTCCGTATCCTTACTAGTTATGATGACACACACCAAGGATCCAGCGTCCACTTCCACGGCCAGTTCTGGGTCCACCCCACCGAAAAGTGTGGTGTACTGGCGTTCCCAAGCCGTTTTTCCTCCTGTAAATTAACATCCAGATGTGTGCCCTAAGTTCTCGTTACTGGGCGCGGTTTCAACTGTCAGTGCCTTTAGACTCATGGTTCGCCTTGGAGCAATTACATCTGCCACATTTCTTCGCCAGGTGACTGCGTCACTAGGTTATCTCGTGACGATGACGAGCTTACATTCTGAGCATCATTGATAGTTCTTTTGTATCGTTGTCGGTTGGTTCTGCTGCAGTTGCCATTGCTTCGATCTCTTCTATCTTTCTTTGCCAAGAATTGTTTGCGTAGGAAGATATATACAGGGTGTCCATGCTGACTTTAGCCAGGCTTTAAAAATATGCCACGGCACTCTAAGACAACGCAACCAAATGCATGTTTCTGGCTGTTGCATGGAACAGCTCATACTATTTTTATGTTGTGCTTAATTGCATGATTATTCGAGATTAATTTATGAACTTCGCAAGCAACGAAGATATGTGAAAAAGTCCAATTTGAAAGTTGTAGAACGGTACGCAAAACGTCCAAATGAACAGTTTCTAACTTTCCATCTATTATGCATTAGCTTTTTTTTCGCTCTCTGCAGATGCCCGTGAAATACAAAAAATACCACGTGACATGCCCGCTTGCGCGCCGCGATTGCAGTGCTCTCAAACGTTCCACGTAGGAATGAACAGATCATTTAGCCCGGTGTGCTGCTGCTTAAAATGGTGACAGGGCTGCGACGCAGGCGCTGGCTGCGCGATTTATGCGAGCGCAAGCGATAAGGACTGTGTCCGCTTGTCGCTATGAAGCTCCCCAAGGGAAACGTACCGCTGGCCTATATCGCACAGCCAGCTGCTGCATTGCTGCCCTGTCACCTTTTAAGCGGCAGCACACCGGGCTAAATGATCTGTTCCTTCCTGCACGGAACGTTGGAGAGCGCTGCAATCGCGGCACGCAAGCGGGCATGTCATGCTGTATTTTTTTGTATTTCGCGGGCATCCGCAGTGAGCGAAAAGAAGCTGATACGTAATGGATGGAAAGTTAGAAAGTGTTCAGTTGGACGTTTCGTGGACCGTTCTACAACTTTCCCATGGGTCTTTTTCGCCTATCTTCATTGCTTGTGAAGTTGGTTAATTAATCTCAACTAATTATGCAATTGAGCACAATACAAAAATAGTGTGAGTTGCTTCATACAATATCCAGCAGCATGCATTTGGTTGCATCGTCTTAGAGTGCCACGGCACATTTTTAAAGTCTTGCTAAAGTTAGCGTGGACACCTTGTATATCAACTGCACAGCTACCATAGTCCTCCATAAAGTCAGCAATAAAATTCAAATAAGGAAGGGCGTCAGGCAAGGTGACTCAATCTCGCCAATGCTATTCACCGCCTGTTTACAGGAGGTATTTTGAGTAGCGTGGACACCTTGTATATCAACTGCACAGCTACCATAGTCCTCCATAAAGTCAGCAATAACATTCTAATAAGGAAGGGAGGCAGGCAAGGTGACACGATCTCGCCAATGCTATTCGCCGCCTGTTTACAGGAGGTATTCCGATAGTGTGGACACCTTGTATATCAACTGCACAGCTACCATAGTCCTCCATACAGTCAGCAATAAAATTCTAATAAGGAAGGGCGTCAGGCAAGGTGACACAATCTCGCCAATGCTATTCACCGCCTGTTTACAAGAGGTATTCCGAGGCCTGAAGTGGGAACAGTTGGGGACAAGAATTAATGTAGAATACCTAAATAATCTGCGATTCGCTGATGATATTGCCTTGCTGGGTCAGTCAGGAGGTGAACTGCAAATCACGTTCAATTAGTTGGACAGACAGAGCAGAATGGTGGGTCTAAAAATTAACATGCAGAAAACCAAAGCAGTGTTCAACAGTCTAGCAAAGGAAACAGCAGTTCAGAATTGGAAGCGAGATGCTGGAAGTGGTAAAGGAATTCTTAGGGCAGGTTGTGACAGCTGATCCGGATCATGAGAGGGAAATAACTAGAAGGATAAGAATGGGGTGGAGCGCATATGGCAGGTTTTCTCAGATCATGAATAGCAGGTTACCGATATCCCTCAAGAGAAAAGTGTACACCAGCTGTATCTTGCCAGTACTCACCTACGGGGCAGAAACGTGGAGGTTAACGAAAAGGGTTCAACTTAAGTTAGGGACAATGCAACGGGCCATGGAAAGAAAAATGGTAAATGCAATGTTAAGAGACCAGGAGTGGGTAGAGTGGGTGAGGGAACAAACGCGGGTTGATGACATCCTAGTCAAAATCAAGAGGAAGAAATGGGCTTGGGCAGGTATGTAATGCAAAGAAAAGATAACCGCTGGCACTTAAGGGTAACGGAGTGGATTCCAAGAAAAGGCAAGCGTAGCAGGGGGCAGCAGAATATTAGGTGGGGGGATGAGATTAAGAAGTTTGCAGGCAAATGGTGGATGCAGCTGGCAAAGGACAGGGTTTTTTGGAGAGGCAAGGGAGAGAGAGGCCTTTGCCCTGCAGTGGATGTAGTCAAGCTGGTGATGAGGATGATGTTTGTGTAGGTCACTTGAGCGCACGCTGCAAAGAATTCGGTCCCTCAGCATTCGGATTAGTGCACCTCCAAAGTTGCAGTTGTCTGCTATGCTTTTTTCATTCTAGTCAGCATGGATTTCTTACGAATTTATCTGCGATACACAACTTGCACTTTCCACAAACGACATCAGCTCCCACCTAGACCTTAATATACCTGTAGATTCACTGTTTTTAGACTTTGAGAAAGCTTTTCACAAGGTTCCCCATAATCGACTTTTCTTGAAACTTTCATGCCTAAATCTTCATCCCCTAGTCTATAAGTGGTTACGTAGTTTTTTGATCGGCTGTCATCAGTTCGTTTTCGCAAATAACCATTCCTCTCCGCTGTCTCCTCTGATTTCTGGTGTGCCTCAGGGCTCCGTTCTGAGCCCACTGCTCTTCTTAATCTACATCAGTGACCTCTCTAACGATTTATCTTCTAACATCCGTTTGTTTGCTGATGATTGTATTATATACCAACCGATTAACAATTGTTCAGATGCCATCATTCTTCAACGCGACTTACAAACAGTAGAAAAATGGTGCATACCCTAACGCCGTCTACCTTGTGAAAGCCCGCACCGAAACATATCACCAGTCTTTTTTCCTGAAAACAGCCCGAGGCTGGAATGATCTTCCATCCGAAGTGGCAACCATCATCGACTTCAGCAAATTCAAAACCGCCATCGAACATCATCTGTATTCATGCTAATTGCCTTCTCAGCCCACCCCTCATGCAATGTCCCGCGTGGACCTTTGGGGAACAAATAAATAAATAATGTCTTTAAATGTCAGCAAAATGCCATTCATTACTTTTCACCGCTGCCATTCTCACGTAGTGTCCACATATTTTTTTGTTAGCACTGTAATATCCTTTGTGAGATCTTATAATTATGTTGGACTTATTTTAACACAGAATTTTTCGTGGCCCTCTCACACAGCGAAAATATCTAATGAGGCTAACTGCACTCTCGGCTTCCTCAGGCGAAATCTTAAATTCTCTTCCCCTTCCCTAAAAACTGTTGCTTACAAAACCCTTGTAAGGCCTAAGCTAGAATATGCATTTTGAGTTACAGACCCTTATCAGGCTAATCTTTCTAACTCCATTGAATCTATCCAAAACCTCATAGCTCGATTTATTTTTCATGACTATTCTTGCTATACTAGTGTCAGCTCTAAAATCTAATGCAAATCTTCGCAGTTTAGAAACTGATGTAAAATAGCCAGGCTCGTTCTCTACCGCCAGTTCTATCATTTTCCAATTGATAACAGCGTTATATCTCCCGCTCACCACCATTCATCCCAGACCAGTCATTCCAAGTCTGTATAAGCGCTGCACACATGCACATCATCGCACCTCCACTCGCTTTTTCTGCAAACAGGGAAAGACCGGAATGATCTGCCTGAAGAAGCAGTTCACCACTCTAGTGCGACAAATTTCAGGACAGCCATTGAAAATTTTTTTTTGTGAAGCCGCCCACCCTTGAAATCGTCTGTGAAGCCGCCCACCCCTCATGTAAGACTTTTATCCAAGGGTCATTTGAGGACTAAATAAATGAATAAATACATAACTATTTCATCCAGGAATATGTGCACTGACTTTCCTTCTTGTTGGAAACTGGTGAAAAATTTATAGCTTTCTGCTATGTCCTGACGCTTCAGGTCATAGTAGTTGTTCAAGGCTGTGACTGCTTCATCATAAGTGAGAGGATTTGGCTTCTGAGGTGCAATTTGTCCCGCTAACACTTGTACCGTCTGCGTGCTGAGTGCTGCCACAAGAAGTGCTATCTGCCTTTTGGGTCAGTAATGGCATTGGCTTGAAAATGTTCTTCTGCCCTAATAAGGTACATTTTCCGCTTATCTGTTGTGTCATCGAAGCTTGGGAGCTGGAGGTTGGTCATGGCTGTCATCGGTGCTTCACGTTGCGACAGGCCATCGGCTTCAACATTTACCGCATGGGTGGTTTCCACGCTTGTCGCCACTGTAGTAACAACCGCGCAAACTGCGCAGCAGCATGAACGATGATCGGCAGTGAACAACGTTTGTTGTCGAGAGCCGCGATTATATGTCTTGGCGCTCAGAGAGCGTTCGTAAAGGGGAGACGGAGCAACGGTACAAATTTTGGCCACAAAGGGGTGCGCGTACAGCTGGCTTGCTGGCTAGCAGAAACCAAATGAACACAGCACTTATGCTGTAAAATCATTGCTAAACACTTCTGCCACGTACCATTTTCAGAGACAATCATGCGCAGTGGACAATCTATTTTGTAAGTTTTTGCCGATAAGAAAAGGTCTAAACTGAGCTTGCTGCCCTTGTCAAAAGCCTTTAAAAATGTTTCCAGGTTTAACCTGCCGCATAATCTTTTCGCTGTGTTTTTTGCTCATGCCAAATACGCACTGGTCCGCCAGTCAAAAACCAAAAGCATAGCATCAGTGGTTCTCATTTTGTGTGTGCTTTCTGAGAGCACTACTATACCACCCTCCTTGTCAGCGAGCAGCAGCGCCAAGGAATTGTTCTTGAAAAAGGAGACACTCTTCTGGATGGGTAACTGGCGGCCACGTGCCTTGCAGCGTAAGGAAACATCCACACTGAGGAGCAAGCCTGTACACTTGCTTCACCATCGTCAGTGGTTCAGCTGCAGTCTTCTTAGGTGAACTTGGGTCCATAGCTGAGAACCTGTTGCACATGGGGCGTAGCTGCACCTCGCCGACTATGTGGGTGGCTCTTCTGGAGGCAGAGAGACCTTTGGTGGAAGAAGCTAATGAAGTTTGGGAAGCACTTGCTGCCAAAGGAACTCCATTGTCCTGTCGATTTCATGGTAAAGCTCTGGCCAGTGGAGAGCAGAGGCCATGGTGCTCACCATGGAACATGATTATAGCCGTAGGTAGTCCCTTGCCACTGCCATTCTGAGCACAGGGTTTTACATATCCTAGTTCTATGGCATTCTGACAGAGGGAAGCCAGTGAACAGCACCAACACTTCGGGAGGAAGTACTCTGTGCTGAATGCAGTGTACGAGTGATCTTGCCTTGCACGAGGCCACCACCACAAAGGAGACAAGACGACGACATGTATCGTTGAGAGGGAAAGTGCTCACAGAACTGGTAATGAATTTGCTCAGGACGAACTAGCGGGCTAGTTGGTTACACATGCCGAATAGTTCCTGGTGCACAAGAAAGAGACCAAGACTGACAGAAAGCACACCAGCCAGGACCCAGCTTGCAACAAGAAAGCGGCGGTGTTAACCCTACCTGCATGCCATCTCTCACAACCTAAGAAAAATAGGCAAACGAGCAGGTGTGTAAGTGGTCTTTTCGGCACCGGATAAGCTGTCAAAACATTGCAAGAAGGTCAACTCTACCGACAGTCAGGATAGGAACTACACCATTAGGCACCAGCGGCGGTTTGTTGCTTGCACAAAAAACGTGATGTACTCAATTTCCTTGCCCTGAGGACTAGCGTGCGAATCGAGAAATCATATGAACCACAGGATGTCTACCAACCGGGAAAACCGTGAAAACCGGGAATTCTCAGGGAATTTGGATAATCCGGAAAAACTCGGGGAAAACTCGGGGGATTTGCGCTTATATCAGGGAAAATTAGCTGCAGTTCTACATAAAAGGAACTAAAGTCGCGATAAATGCTTCCTCGTGTAAACAATGCGGACTGGCATTGCACGGATTGTCCAGTGCGGCGTTACATGTCCTCTCCTCAGCGACCGCTGGCCTCCAACGTTGTGCTGTCAAGTGGAGCATCCCATCAAGGCGGCAAAGAGCCTTGTGGCGCCAGTGGTGCTTCCAATTTCGAAGCGTACTACATCAAAAGCGGACACTTTCCCGCGTTTCCCCGGCGCTGTGGCCGACAGCAGAGCGCGCACTTCCTACGGTTCTTATGTGTGCTGTTCGACGGCCAGCGGCCTTTTCTTGTTTTCCTGTGTTTCCAAGTGGATAGCTCCGACAAGGCGGCAGAAAACGTTGTGAGGACTTGTGATGGCCCCAAATGAACTCTTCCTCCCTGCGCATCTCCGTGTTGGAAGCGTCCATTTCTGCCGCAGGGGGTGCACGCACGCGATGCAGGCGGCGCAGCTTTGAGAAATAGTTTCGCGCCTTTTCGCGATCTGCCAATGCTATGCTACGTTTCGCCTACGACGCGCGGTATAGCCGGCGTGGATGCAACGGACGCCGAGGCTTCGTTCAAAGTGGCGGTCATTTTGGGCCCGTTCAGTGCTGCCGTAACGTCTCCCGCCAAGTGCGTCCAGGCAGGTTTCAATGCCACGTGTCGTCGTGTGTGCGTGTGTGTGTGTGTGCATGTTGGTGCCCACGCTTGTCAAAGCGCGGCAGCCGGGGAGAGGAGCTCCCCAACTGGGAGGCGAGGAGGTCTGACCGGCGCCGGCCCGGCGGACGCGTCACTTCACGTCTCAACATGTCCGTGCGTCGCCGTCTAGTGCGACTCATCCCGAGCCGTTCCTTCTTGCCCTCGACTCCGTGGGTATAAAAGCAGCTGCCCCGGACGCCAAAGAGAGACTTCGATTTCTTCCTTCGAGTAACGTGGTCGCCCTGACCGGCTGCTCTTTTGCGATGCCAGAATAAACAAGTTCTGTTGCCAGTCGACTCATCCTTTGCCGGGACCTTCGGATGTTTCCAGCTGTGCCCCAGGCCGCCAGGCCAACGCTACCCTTGGGGCTTGCAACCCATTTGCAACAACTGGTTGCCAGCGGTGAGATCGCGACAACGGAGGCCAGCAGCGAAGATATGCGGTCAACTGTATGCTGAGCAGTACAACGACCATCCGGGAGCAGTGCAACGAGCCCTGTGTGATGACTGGTTGCCTGCAGCGGAACGACTGCGCTGAATTCTTGGCAGCGAGGTTTGGTGAGTGCGGGACTTTCTTCTTCTGAGTTTTGCCAGGCTTTTGTTAGTGTCAGAAACAGAGCTGGTAATTGTGGTTGTCGTTGCTGCCGGGTTAGTTTGCGGCAAGACAATAGTAGGCAGTAGAGAAAGCAGCATTTGGAGCAGCCATGGATTTGAAGTCGTTGCACAAACCGAAATTGCTGGAGCTTGCAAGAGAGTTGGGTCTGGATGTCTCAGACAAACTCAGAAAACCAGAACTGCTAAGGGCTATTCTTGAGTTGGAGGCTGAGGATGACGAGCTGTCGGAATGCCTTGAGACCATTGAGGAGAGGGAGCAAAAAGAGAAAGACGAGCGCGAACGTAAAGAACAAAAAGAAAAAGAGAAAGAGGAGCGCGAATGTAAAGAGCAAAAAGAGAAAGACGAGCGCGAACGTAAAGAACAAAAAGATAAAGAGAAAGAAGAGCGCGACCGTCAACACGCTTTGGAAATGAAGCGTCTCGAGGTAGAGATGGAACGCTCTCGTAATGGAAGTCAGGCACACGGTGCAGGAGAACGGGTATCGTTCAAAATGACTGACCTGATGCGGCCCTTTAAGCTTGGAGAGGACATTGGTTTGTTCCTGGTTAACTTTGAGCGAACGTGCGAGAAGCAGGGGTTTTCTCGGGAAACGTGGCCACAGCGCTTGCTCACTTTGTTACCCGGCGAGGCGGCCGACGTAGTCGCTCGCTTGAAGAGAGAGGAGGCAGAGGATTTCGACCAAGTGAAATCGAGTCTGCTAAAAAAGTACAGGCTGTCAGCGGAGGCGTTCTGTCGGAAGTTTCGGGAAAATGAAAAAGGCAGAAGTGAGTCATATACAGAGTTTGCCTACAGGCTTATGTCAAACATGCAGGAGTGGCTCAAAGAAGAGAAAGCGTTTGGTGACCACGAGAAAATTCTGCAGTGTTTCGGGCTAGAACAGTTTTATAGTCGGTTACCTGAGAACGTTCGGTACTGGGTCTTGGATAGGCCAGACGTTAGTACAGTGGCTAAAGCCGCCGAGCTAGCCGAGGAGTTTGTGACGCGTCGGGCTCGCGGAGCTAAGGACGGTCAAAAGGGTGAATTTGGCTCCCAGTCTGAGAGGCCAAAGTTCACACCCATGAGAGCAAGGGGGGACACACGTAGTGCGGATGCGAGTGAAAGCAGTCCGACCGAACGTAAGGAGACGGCGGCAGCCGAAGCCGAACGCAGAAAGCGGTTCGAGAGGAGGCAAGCGCGCGTGTGTTATACGTGCCAGAAGCCGGGTCACTTTTCGGCGCAGTGTCCAGAAACAAAAAGAGAAGTCGTGTGTTTGTCATTATGTAGCACTGACGAGAACATGAAGTTTCTCGAGCCTTACATGCGAGACTTCCTCGTGAACGGGAAAGAGTGCCGAGTGCTTCGTGATTCCGCAGCTACAATGGATGTAGTTCACCCCTCTTACGTAGAACCCGATATGTTCACGGGCGAGTGCGCATGGATCAAGCAAGCCGTGGAAGCTCATAGCGTGTGTCTGCCCGTAGCAAAAGTGCTTATTGAAGGACCTTTCGGAGCACTTGAGACGGAGGCCGTAGTGTCATCTATGCTGCCCCCTCAGTACCCGTACCTATTTTCGAACAGGTCCGATCACCTCCTGCGCGAGAAGGGGCTTTTGTTTGGTGAGGCTAGCGTTCAGGCCTTAATCAGATCGAGAGTTCGGGAGCTCGCTGCAAAGGCGGTAGTTGCGGGGCCGACGTTGTCAAACAATGAGAAAGGGTCGGAGGCGCAGCAAGCTGATATTCAGAGCACGTCCGAACTGAATAAAATTGAGCCTGTAGCGTTGAAGGCACCAGGTACTGGAGAGGAAATGCCCGACACGGGCAAGTTAGAAGAGCTTCCGGTCGAGCTTCTGGGACTAAGCTCAGTGACGAACAGGGAAGACACCGATCAGGTCATTAGTGACTTACTCAGTAAAGCACCGCTGTCGCCTGAGCAGAAAACCGAACTACACCAACTCTTACAAGAGTTTCAAGGTCAGTTCTCTGAGAGGCCTGGTAGGACTTCTGTCCTTACTCATGATATAGAACTTACCTCCCCAAAGCTAGTACGATCCAAGGCGTACCGGGTGTCACCCCGCCAGCGCGATATTATGGAGGCTGAGGTAAAGAAAATGCTACAGCTCGGTGTTATTGAGGCGGGTGAGAGTGATTATACCTCCCCTTTGATTTTAGTTGAGGTACCGGGCAAGGAACCTCGTCCTTGCGTCGACTACCGCAGGCTTAATTCCATCACTAAGGATCAAATTTATCCGATCCCTAACATCGAGGAGCGCCTTGAGAAAGTTAGTAGCGCTCAGTTTATTTCCACCCTAGATCTTGTCAGGGGTTATTGGCAGGTTCCACTTACAGAAGAGGCTAGTAGGTATGCGGCGTTCATTTCACCAATGGGAACATTCCGTCCTAAAGTTTTGAGTTTTGGTTTGAAGAACGCGCCATATTGCTTTTCAAGCCTCATGGACAAAGTGTTGCGGGGACAGGAAGAATTCGCTTTACCGTATTTAGACGACGTAGTGATATTCTCCGCATCCTGGTCTGAGCATATGGCACACTTGCGGGCAGTGCTAACCCGCCTGCGCGAAGCGGGCTTGACAGTCAAGGCTCCCAAGTGCCAATTAGCACAGGCCGAGGTTGTCTACCTCGGTCACGTGATTGGACAGGGTCGTCGCCGCCCCTCTGAAATAAAGGTGGCCACTGTGCGAGACTTCCCGCAACCGTGCATGAAGACCGATATTCGGTCGTTCTTAGGTGTCGCCGGCTACTCTCAGAGGTACATCCCCAGGTACTCCGATATCGCGGCTCCCCTGACGGATGCTCTAAGAAAAACAGAGCCCCAAACAGTCGTCTGGGGCGAGACAAAGGAAAGAGCTTTTAGCGCCCTAAAGAGCGCCCTAACAAGCCAGCCTGTGCTACGATCACCAGACTACACAAAAGGGTTCGTTGTTCAGTGCGATGCTAGTGAGCGAGGCATGGGCGTTGTACTGTGCCAACGGGAAAATGGAGAAGTGGAACACCCCGTCCTTTATGCTGGTCGTAAGCTGACCTGTCGTGAGCAGGCGTACAGCGCCACCGAGAAAGAGTGTGCGTGTCTCGTGTGGGCAGTTCAGAAATTGTCATGCTACCTAGCCGGCTCGAGGTTTATCATTGAGACGGATCACTGCCCTCTCCAATGGCTGCAGACCATCTCTCCCAAAAATGGCCGCCTCCTGCGCTGGAGCCTCGCTTTGCAACAATATTCCTTTGAGGTGCGTTACAAAAAGGGGAGTCTCAACGGTAACGCCGATGGCTTAAGTCGAAGCCCCTAACGTAGGAATCCGCCTCAAAGTTGTTTGTTACTGATGTTTTCTTCCTGAGGCAGGATTTTTACCATATTGCTTTTGTTTAGTGTTTCAAAGTGATTATGTGCTTTCTAGTGCAATTTTCCAATTTGTGGACGCGTTCTGAGTGCTGCTTGACTACTATAAGGAACTAGGCAGTAGTATTAAAGGGGAAAGAGCCTGGCAGAGCTTAGTGAGGGTTGTCTCGTGCTTGCTGACTGAGCAGTTGCGTTTCGGCGTAGTTCTAACGCTTGCTGGGAACGAGAACAAAAATGGCAACTCTCCCGAAGTCACTTTGCAGTGTCCTGTGTGAACCTGAACCTGAGAACGAGGCCTTCTCTGTGCGCTGCGCTCAAGCAACGTCGAGGGACGACCGGTTTCGATTACGAGCATCATCGAGCGACATCCCTCCGGACAGCGGATGCAGTCCCCTGACCATCGGGATCTCCTTCTCCCGGCGGGTGCGGTCTGTTACGTTTCGCCTACGACGCGCGGTATAGCCGGCGCGGATGCAACGGACGCCGGGGCTTCGTTCAAAGTGGCGGTCATTTTGGGCCCGTTCAGTGCTGCCGTAACGCCTCCCACCAAGCGCGTCCAGGCAGGTTTCAATGCCACGTGTCGTCGTGTGTGCGTGTGCGTGTGTGTGCATGTTGGTGCCCACGCTTGTCAAAGCGCGGCAGCCGGGGAGAGGAGCTCCCCAACTGGGAGGCGAGGAGGTCTGACCGGCGCCGGCCCGGCGGACGCGTCACTTCACGTCTCAACATGTCCGTGCGTCGCCGTCTAGTGCGACTCTTCCCGAGCTGTTCCTTCTTGCCCTCGACTCCGTGGGTATAAAAGCAGCTGCCCCGGACGCCAAAGAGAGACTTCGATTTCTTCCTTCGAGTAACGTGGTCGCCCTGACCGGCTGCTCTTTTGCGATGCCAGAATAAACAAGTTGTTCTGTTGCCAGTCGACTCATCCTTTGCCGGGACCTTCGGATGTTTCCAGCTGTGCCCCAGGCCGCCAGGCCAACGCTACCCTTGGGGCTTGCAACCCATTTGCAACAGCTAGCAAAGCAACGAATTCTGTCTGCACTTAGCTGCGCCGTTTTGAACCGACTTAGTTTTAATGACTGCTGTGGTGCCGCAGGCAAGCTGTGTGTGACGTGTCAAGCATGACGACCATCAAGTGCACTTTCGTCGAGGACTGGACGAGTGCGAAACATTGCGAGTTTGCAGCCTGGATTAGGCCCGTCGGAAGTAACCCGAACGCAATATACTATGCGCTATGCAGAAAGCAGTTTTCGCTCAGCAGCATGGGAAGAAGAGCAGTGACAAGTCACTCTGAAAGTAAGAAGCACCGACTGGCCATTACCGGAGCCAGGACACCCTCTGTAGCCTCATTTTTGACATCGCTGGCCACCATTGTGACCAATGCCGGGACACCCTGTGTAGCCTCATTTTTGACACCACCAACCACTATTGTGACCAATGCCGGGCCAGTGCCGTCAGTTTCTGCGCATCCGTCAAGTGCTTCAACTACTATGATGGACGTCCAATCAGATCGTAGAGCAAACGATATCTTTCAGCGTAACTTGGAGGTCATAAATGCTGAAGTGATGTGGTGCCTCAACGCTGTTATGACGTACACATCACTCCGTGCTGCCGCGGCATCAGCTTCTCTGTTCCCTTTGATGTTCCGATCATCAGCTACAGCCAAGAAAATGCAGCTTGGCAAAGACAAGGTAGGATATACTATATTGTCTATGGCCTCGCACCTTTCTTCAAGGAGAACCTCATGTTGGAAGTAAGCCAAGCCTCCCACCTCGTCCTGGCGTTTGACGAATCAATAAACAAAGTTGCACAAAAATAGCAAATGGACGTGTTGGTTTGCTTTTGGTCGGATGCAGAGCAGAGCATGAAAACGCGCTGTGGTTCGAACAAAGATCTGTGGTTCGAACAAAATAAGTGTTCACATTTGTGAAGATGATTCTGTCTCTTTCGCACGGAAATGCGTCTGTCGAGCAGGGATTTTCTATTAACAAGGAATGCCTTGTTGGAAATTAGAAGGAGCAATCTTTGGTTGCCCAGCGAATCGTGTATGACACCGTAATGTCGGCAGGAGGAGTTGCCATCGTTTAGCTGACCAAGGCGATGTTCCAAATGGTCCGTGGGGCGAATGCACAGTGGAAAGAGGAGCTGAAGAGGACGAGAGCAGAAAGGGCCGATGCACTGAGGAAGGAATGGGAAAGGAAGCGTGCCGCCGCTTGTGTGAAAGAGCTTGAGCTGAAAGAACAAGTGTTGGCTGATGCCGAGATGCAAGTTTCCCTCATCCAAAGGAAAATAAACTCTCTAAAGCAGTGAAACAACACTGAAGCGTTGTGCATGAACTTGAGTTTTACTTTCCAGTGTTACTTTTCAGGTTTGTCGCTCTTTCACTTCTACGAACTAAGGTTTCTATAGTCTGCAGTTTGTTTGAATAGACTTGCTGGGAGAGAATCGCACTTGTGACACTAAAGTTCAGGTCCCACACTATTGCGGTTAATATCAATAGATAGAAATATCTCACATTTGAAAATATTTGTTTCCGCATGATTCTTCCTTTTCGTTCGTATTTGAAAATGTTCAATTCAATTTGCAGTTTGTTTTAGCATTTCTTCGAAGATATTCGATTTGTTATGCATTTTGCTGATTTCTCCTCCTTTTTTTAAATGAAATAAAATCTGCTCCTTACTATTGAAATAGGATTAAATCGTTTTTATTTTTTAACATGCTTATTGAAGAGTGATAGCATCAGGCGCCTTTGTGTCAGCTTGTTTTCGCATAAAACAAGGTACTGTGTCACTCAGGAAATTTTACAAATGCACTCGAGAAAAACCTGGAAAACTAAGGGAATTTGGAAACGTCAACTTTGTAGACACCCTGGAACCGGGAACATATCAACGAGATATTACTGTATTGAGGCATTGCACTGCAAAATGCCTTGAAAGAAATAACCCAGCATTTGATCATTCATAGAGGACCTTTGGTAGACCATAGATTGGCTTTTTCAGACTTTTGGCAGACTTCCAACTGTTGGAAGTCTGCGCCTGTGTTGTCGTGTTTGTTCCTGTTCCCCTGTCGTGTCTAATTCGCACAGTACTAACCTTTTTTCTGCAATGAACCAACTAGCCCGCAAGAACAACGTTCTACTTCGGCTTTTCAATGCTCAGTAAGGGTGCTGTTAAATGACGTGCTAGGCACTTTGTTTTTAAGGTAAACCTTCTGGATAGTCGGTGCTTCATCTTTTTCTCACCTTTGTTTTTGTGCCGTTTGCTTTGGCCCAACCAAAGTTGCAAGGTCAGACCTGGCTGCAGCGGCCACATTATGATGGAGGCAAAATTAAAAATGCCTGTATGATGTCAGTGCACATTAAAAAAACCTCAGGCAGTCCAAATTGATTCGGAGCCCTCCATGTAGGTGTCTCCCATAGTCAGTGAGTCGCTTCAGGGCTTTAAACTTAACCATACGTGTTGGAACGTAAGTGGCCATTCTGGAGAATTTTCAGATTGTGCCAGCTGGGGTTCGGCTGCCAGTTCATTTGCATACTGACCAGCTCGTACTAGTAGGGTTCCTTTGTGGAGCGTAACGACTCGGCTTTTTCTGTGCTTGCAGCAGACAGCAGCAGTGAAGTCTCAGCCCGGGAGGTCCAGAAGAGGCTGGTCTATGTGCGCTCCATCAAACGAGTGAGTACACTTCTTTCTGCTGGCAGCTGCCACACACCACTCAGTGAGCTTCTCAACATCACCTGGGGAGAAAGCTAGCACTTCGTCCACTTGGCGTGAAATGTGGGATCAGCCATAGCAGTATATGGCAAACCTCGAAAGAAGTTTTTATTTGTGTTAAATTTGCACTATTAAAATGATTTCATATGCTCACAGGCAAGAGCCTCTCTGGGCAACTGCTAATTCCGAGGCAGAGTCCAGATTTTCAGCCGTTCTTCCTTCCACAGTGGGTCCAGTGCTCTTTAAGAAATTTGTGTAGACAGTGCTGCCAGCTCTCAGTGTAGGTAATATTGAGAAACTGGTGGGCGTAAATGCTCATTTTAACGCGATAGCATTAAAGGCCCCGTTCACCAGAAAATCCTGCATCGGTGCTGTGAGCGAAAAATCACTGCCTTGGCTCTGGCAGGTGGTCCCCGGAGAGCAACCTAGGAGGTTGCGTGACCTTGTGGCGTCATGACAACTTGCCCACAGATAGTGAGCAAACTGCCCACCATGGCAGGTAGCAGTTGGAATAATGATTGGTCACCCGGTCAGAGCAACCTGGGCTACACAAGCTCCATCGCTGGGAGCACCTGCCATCGCAAGGCAGTGGCGCATCACTTAACCGCTGCACCACTGCGTTAGGAGGGGTATGAGGACTCCCAGTGATCTATGAATGTAGAGTAGAGAATGACCTTCTGCTTATACGAAGATTAAGCCATTACGCTCTCGTGTCATACCCTTATCAAGTGCAGTGCTGGTACTAACCGAGCAAATAACCAAGCCCTACATAACAATAAGGTTGCTATCGTTGTTTCCTAGACGTAAGGTTGGCATTCGATTCTGTTAGCCACAACATGCTATTAACTAAACTTCAGAGACAGAATTTATCTGCTTCTGAAATGCTACCTTTCGGACAGACAGCAATGAGTAATGATAAATGGTGTTGTGTTCTCAACTCAATCATTAGTCTCTGGGGTGCCACAAGGCTCAGTTATTGGACCCATACTTTCTTTACTCTACGTTAATGATTTCACCTTCATTTTATTGTACTCTGAAGCATTAATGTACGCAGAAAATCTGTGTCGGTGACAGTTTAAACGAGTTCAAAGATAAAATTAACAATGAGCTTCAGAGAGTTCATTCATCATTTAAAGGGAATCAACTGAATGTAAATACTGACAAAACTGATACACGGTTTTTCACTCAAATAAAACAGCTTAATTTTATTAGGTTTCATTTTCCTGGAGACTGCACATTTATAGCGAGCAGCCTCATTTAAATATTTAGGGGTCATGTTTGATTTGGATATGAACTGCCAATCGCATATTAGTAAGATGTTTGTGCACAGTTATTTGAGCTACTGCATAGTATCATCTGGCAGTACATAAAAACATACTTAATCTATTAGCCCCTTACAGAAGAGGCAATTAGAATCACTACCTTTACAACCAGAACGGATACTTCAAAACCACTACAGAACCACCTGATGAGTGTACTTCTGCTGGATATTCAGTGTACAGTAGAATCTCATGACATGTCCAACTTCAGTGTTGGACATGTCATGAAGGAAAGACGTGCAATTAATAATTTCGCGCTTCAGAGCGTGGCTTAAGTGAAAGGTGTACAATTTAGTTACCCGAAGTATTTGACATTTAGAAAAAAGTTCTTGCGTATGGAATGTTCTAGGAACAGTTTCAATTATTCTCAGAAAATTTTTTTGTAATACGAGTAGCTTATTGATGTTTTCTTGTGACGTTTTTCCCCACACTAAATAACTGTAATTGAGGCGAGAACTAAATAGTGAATGATATACGGCCAGCAATGCTCTTGTTGGCAGTAGTTGGAAATATCTGTAAATTAAACCAATAATTTCTGACAGTTTGCTGGCAGTAATATAGATATGGTCATCCCAAGTCGTATTTTCATTGACTACAGTGCCCAGTGTTTTAAATGTCGGTGCTATATCTAAATGAGCATTATTGAAGCAAATATCTTTACAAGTGTGACTTTCTTATTTTTTGCTCTAAAAATAACTGCTTTTGTTTTCGCGACATTTACCTCTAAACCATTTTTTTGCGTCCATTCATATAAATTAGAGAGGGCAGAATTCACTGTATATACTAAAGTATCTGCTTTAGTTCCTGAAAAAAATATACTTGCATCGTCAGCATATTTTATGTATTTCGCAGGGGCGATGTGCACAATATCATTAATTAAAATATTAAGAAGAAAAGGACCCAGTAAACTTCTTTGAGGAACACTGCGGTGAAGTGATTCTATTTCCGATATATACCCATTATTACTGACAGCTTGTCTGCGATTACTCAAGCAAGACTGTACAAGAGATCCTGCGTGACCTCGGAAACCATAGCGGTCGAGTTTGTGGATTAGTAATGCATGGTTCAACAAATCAAACGCTTTTGTAAAATGTATGAAAATGCCGATGGCTATTTTATTTTGATGAATCAAGGTGTTTTAATATGTACTCTTTTTGAGCTAGTAATGTCTGCTCTGTAGAATGGTGCCTACGAAATCCATACTGTGAGTCAGTTGTTATATTTTGTTTCTATTCGAACTTTGTGGAACGTTTGCGAATTAGCTTTTCAAGTGGTTTAGAAAATACTGGTAGCACAGAGATGGGTCTATAATTGCCGAAGTCATGTTTGTCGCCTTTTTTTGTATATGACAGAGACATGTGCAATCTGCATTTTAGATGGAAAGATAGCATTAGCAATGCACAAATTAAAAGTATGTGTCAGGCATGGAAACAGGACATCAAGTTAATAGGTTTTAATTGCATGCCGTCAATGTCTATACTTGTGGTATTCTTAAGCTCCTGGAAAACATGCAGTTCTTCATGTTCTTCAACAGCGTCGAGAAATATTGTTTCACTGCTCAAAGGGATGTTGCGGAGGTCGTTATGCATGTGTGGCGGCATTGAAAGAATAACGAAATGCTGGTTAAATTTGTTTACTAATTGTTCCGACATCTCAACCCCATTTCGCCTGATAACATTAATCTTTTTGCGAGTATTACTAAAAGAGAAAAGATTGCTCAAGTTTTTCCACATTATCTCCGTCCTACCTCCAGCAGAACCAAACTGGTTAGCGTAGTAAGTGTTTTTTTCTCGTTCAAGTTGTTTGTTCAGGCGTTTATGTATATTTTTAAAGTCTTCAGTTCACTGATCTCTTTTGATTTGATAAATTTGTGATAGAGTTCATGCTTGTTATTAATTTTATCAGGTCAGCCGTGATCCATGGTTTACGGGTGCGATCACTGCGCTTTGTCGTTCTTGCAGGAAAGCTTTCGTAGTAAACACTCTTGACAATGTCTAAAAAATGTTCGTACGCTTTGTTCAGGTCAGTCTCGTGAAGCCCACTAGTCCAATCGACGTTTGTCAACGTGCCTCTGAATTTAAGGAGGTTGTCGCTGCTAATAACCTGAAAACACTGCTTTGAATTCTTGAACTTATTTTTTCTGTGTATTATACAGAGTATTATGGGCAAATGGTCACTGAGATCAGAAATAATAATCCCAGCTTTGAGACCCAGTTTCAAAATTTGTGATGAACATATCTAGTAATGACGAGCAGAAAGGTTTAATTCGCGTTGGTGAATTAATTACATTGGAAAGTCCGTTTACCTTTAAGAAAAGGTCTAGATTTTTAGTATGACTATCTGGCACTGGTAAGTTAATATTTATATCACCACCAAACAGCAGCCTTAAACAGTTATCATTAGCATAAAAGAGCAGTGATTCAAGAAAACTAAAGAAATTCGAAATACAACCTTGAGGGGGGTGATAACAAACGACAAAAGTCACATTTTCGACACGAGTGGCCAAAATTTCATAATCACATGTAGAAATAGTTAACATAGGTAGTAACTCGGGCTGCCATGCCTTCTCAAACAAAACACACACACCGCCACCACGGCCAAAGGCACGTTTTAAAAAGAAAGTCCGGTAGCTGTCTAAGAGGGACGTCTATTTCACTGGTACACCAGGTTTCAGAAATCATAATGACATCAAAGGAATCATTGCAGCATTGAAGTAAAGCTGATAGCTGCGATTCCTTGTTTCTTATTGACCGAGCGTTAATATGGAGACATTTTAAGTGCTTTGAAAACTGATCCGGAGTATCCGGATTTGAACCCGACCGCGGCGGCCGCGTTTTGATGGAGGCAAAGCGCAAAGGCACCCGTGTACCGTGCGATGTCGGTGCATGTCCCCAGGTGGTCGAAATTATTCAGGAGCGCACCTTTCTTTCTTTCTTTTCTTTGCCCTTCCCTTACAGGTGGGGTTCAGGTGTCCCCGGATATATGAGACAGATATTGCACCATTCTCAAAAACCAATTTTCAATTTAATCATGTGGTATGCACCGCGAACAGTGTGCGGCGGTGCGCCGTCTTCACATCGCTGAAATCGCAATCGTTAATTGTGTGGAATGAGCGGCGCACTTCGAGGAATGAGCGGCGGTGTGCGGCCCTCACATCGCCAAAATCGCGATCGCTAATCGTGCGGTACGCACCTCACTAGCGTGGCCGCATGGTCATGAATAAATCATGTCAGCTGTAAAAACAGATCTGCTGCATGCATTTTCTGTTTTTCTGCATAGGAATTTTGTTTGTTTGGATGATAAAAAATTCCGGATGATATGTATTTTTTCGTGACCCGGTGAGATTCGTATCACCGATATTCTACTGTAGCTGACTTGATAGATATTATAACAGTACATGATGGCCCCTGCCATTAAGGTTATTTACCTTACCAGCACTCAGTACAGGAACTGCAGCAACAACTGCTTTATTCTGCCGGTTGTCGGGAAGGCTTACGGTCGAAGGCTAACAGAATTTTGGGGTGCTCTCATATGGAATTCTATTCCCAAAGATGTGAAAGCACCACGCAATTTTTTCATATCCATGAAGTGTTTCTTGTTCACTAGCTAAGCGTAAGCGGTATAATTAGATAGGTAGCTATCTGTGACATTAATTGTTACTCTTGTAGAATCAGCACATGGCTTTCTGATGTCTACATTTAGTCTTTTTCAGTGTGTTACCACATGCCGCATTATATTGGTGCCTTGGTCAATTGGTAATAGCCAGTCAGGCTGTGTTTTGGCACTTGTCTGGTGTTTGTCACCGTTCATCTCACAGTCGGAGCTTTCCCTCCGCCACTCATGCATTGTTGGTGTAGGCCAGTGGTGTGCTTGGTCCTTGGAGCATACCCAGCAGCAGTGCCATTTGTGGTCTGTCTTTGATAACAGAAGGCTGCTTATGTGGTCATCGACTGAAATCACCCACCACATTTGCAGTTTTTCTTGTTGTTTAGAGTAGGTGCAATTTATTGCAGTCTATCTCACTCTGTTGTCAGACAGAACTTTAATCTGCAGTGAAGCATCCACATTCAGGACTGCCACACACAATTCCACCATGACAAAAAAGTAGTCCATTCTTTCAGGCTTTTTGTTTTTTAAGAAAGAAGCTAATCACCAGACAAAATTACGTATAAACTCAAGAATTTTGATTTCTCAGGCTTGTTTAATATAACAAAGGTTTTCTGACTCCACTTCAGCATGGCTTTAGGAACGGTTACTCACTTGTAACCCAATTAACTTCAGTTGTGCACAGCTTTGCAGAAATCCTCGATAGATCAGGCCAAATAGATGTAAATTTTTTAAATTTTATGAAAGCGTTTGATCCTGTTTCACATAGCAAACTAATTTGTAAGCTAAAATTCGCTGGTCTACCTTTTTTCTTAATCAAATGGATTACTGCATACCTCACTGACAACCCAATTTGTTTGTGTTGGTGGTCAATCCTCGCACTCCCTCCCTGTAACATCTGGAGTCCCTCAGGGAGGCGTCCTTGGCCTGTTATTATTTCTTATCTATATAAATGATATTGGTAACATTATCACAGAACCAGTTCGAATTAGGCTGTTCCGGACGACTGCATTTTATTCACAGAAATTAAAACTCCGGAGGACCAAGCAGTGCTTAACTCTAACCTCAACAGCATTAACAATTGGCGTTGCAGACACGATATGAAACTAAATGCTGGAAAAACAGTTTACATGCAAATAACTAACAAAATACACGATCTATCTTATCAGTACCGCCTATCCTCACGGTGTCTATCAGAAGTAAGGCAGTACAAGTATCTTGGGGTAGCATTAACTAATACCTTAAGTTGGAATGCTCACATTTCTAATATTTGTGCATCATCCTTCCGTATACTGTGCCTTTTAGATATAAATTAAAACTAGCCTCTTCCGCAACCAAGCTTTTAGCTTATATATTAATCATTAGACCGAAATTAGAATATTCCTGTACAGTGTGGGACTCTTTCACTAAAACTAATATCCATGTGCTAGAAATGATTCAGCGGAAAGCAGTTTGTTTCATTTTTTTCTAAATTCCGCACTACTGATTGCTCTCTAACTTTAATGAATTTTAATGGCATACAGACACTGGAAACTCAAAGAAAGCTTTTGCGACTAAAATTTCTCTTTTTGTTGAAAAATAACAAGTTATCAATGAGCCCGTACCCTTACTTAAAACCACTAGTGACGCGATTAACGAGACATCGTCACACCCAGTCCTTAACACCTTATCTTGCCAGAACCGACTTGTATAAATATTCTTGCTTTCCCCGAACAATAATGGAGTGGAACCAGCTTCGTTTGAGTGGACTATTAACCACTGAGAGCATTGCCAATTTTTTGTAAAGACGTTTGACTGTTGTATGTCCAGTTCTGGCGAGAAATTGTGTTCAATTTACCTATTTTGTAGCGATAGCTACATTACGGTAGCATTTCGAGCCTTCAGCGTGGCGGCATTGCCACCCTGTGGCTGCACCGCCACTCTATGGTTGTGCTGCCACGTTGTCACGGTGGTTGGCCATGTGGTGCGGAGCAGCTGCCGGCGGTGCGGCGCCGTGGCTGATCATGTGGTTCGTCACGTGGTTGGTCACATGACCAGCCACGTGGTGCGGAGCAGCTGCTGCTGCCGGCGGTGCAGCGCGCCGGCAATATCGGGCTGCCACAGCTGTGCGCATGCGCTGTGTCAAGTGGGACGAAGATGAAGAAGGAATGCCCAGAGAAACGGAGCGGCGAAAGACTGACTTTGTAATTCAACTGAGCAAGTTCCACTCGGCCAGCTGTAGCTATCGCGTCACTGCAGGTTTAACTAGAGCTGAACCACCGCCAATTTTTTTTGCTGTTCCATTCACCTTTGTAAGTGCCATGTTTACTCTTGTAATTTGCACACTTCATTTTTCTTTAAATTAGGGCTTCCAAAAAGGTTGCGTGTGGGCACGGCATAACCAGAGGGATCATGTCGCTCACCAAACAATTTGTGTTGCTTCCCCAGGTTTTGCTCAACCCCTTGGGTTGCTTGCAAGAACAAACCCATGGGTTGACAGAAAAATTATACATTTGAAGTGTAGGCTAAAACACGCAAAAAAGCAGAAGAACAGAAACCCCGTAGATATTCGCCAACTGCAAACCCAGCTTTCTGATGTATTATTTCTAGCCCGACAGAATTATTTTTCCAGTACCTTGCCAAACTACATAAAAACTAGCCCTGATAAATTTTGGCTGTACCTTGGAAATAAGAGCACACACTTGCAAGAAATTAGGCAGCACGATAATGTGATTGCTGATCCACAAGAAATTCCGAACATAATGAATGAATACTTTCATTCTGTATTCAACCAGGTTGATAGTGTCACAGATGCTTCGTCTTCTTTCTACCAAGTGTCAGACTTCGTATCTTTTGAGGGCGTGTTGTCATTATTGCTAAAACTTAAACAAAAATCTTCTGAAGGCCCAGATGGCATACCGAATTCCTTCCTTCATCATTACGCCGAGCCTATTGCACACTTTTTAACAACTATCTTTTCTTTATCTATTAGCACGGCAACTTTACCTGATGATTGTCGTGTGGCCCGTGTCATAGCAGTCCACAAAAAAGGTGACCGCCAGTTTGTGGAAAACTACCGCCCAATTTCACTGACATCTACGAGCTGCAAAACACTAGAGCACATCATCGCTCACTACATAACAAATTTTCTTGAAGCTAACAACTTACTCTCTCCATTCCAGCATGGATTTCAGAGGGGTTTGTCGACATGCACCCAATTTTTAACAACTGTTCACGAAATCGCTCTAACA
This sequence comes from Amblyomma americanum, assembly GCF_052857255.1. Classification (NCBI taxonomy): domain Eukaryota; kingdom Metazoa; phylum Arthropoda; class Arachnida; order Ixodida; family Ixodidae; genus Amblyomma; species Amblyomma americanum. The sequence goes on from NC_135500.1 coordinate 13,070,972, forward strand.
CTTGATTCTTCTGGGCAGGTTGATCTTATCTTCCTTGATTTTAGCGAAGCATTTGATTGCGTTCCTTACGGCAAACTTCTTGAAAAAACTTACTAATTTTGGTCTTCCTGCATTGATCGTAAACTGGATATGAGTGTACCTTTCGAACCGCACTCTTATTCGTGGATGTCAATGGCCATGCCTCCAATGTGTTACCGGTTTCGTCCGGAGTGCCTAAAGGAAGTGTACTGGAACCAATTCTTTTCTTAATCTATGTTAATGATATAACTAGTTCTGTTCATCCTCATGTTAACATCAGGTTGTTCGCGGACGATTGTCTGCTCTTTAAAAAGGTCACAGGCCGTGACGGTCAACTTCAGTTACAGAATAGTTTAGCCACACTTAATGAATGGTACACGGCTTGGTCTATGACCCTAAACACTGAAAAAACGGTCTTACTTCGCGCCACGAACAAAAAACAGCAATTTTATTTTCATATTGCATCAATAATACTCAAATAAAGGAAGTCACAGAATACAAATACCTAGGCGTAACGTTTAAAAACACTCTTTCGTGGTCCAAACACATTGATAACATTTGCGCATCCGCTTCCCGAAAACTCAGCTTTCTGCGTCATAAGCTGAAAACAGCACCTCCTGATTGGAAAATGCTAGCCTACAGAACTTACGTATTGCCTAAATTAGAGTATGAAGCCATAGTATGGGATCCCTTTCATCTAAAGCGTAAACATAAACTTGAAATGGTTCAGAGGCGAGCAGTGAGGTTCATTTTCAACAAGTTCTGGCCCACTGATTCCCGTCACAGCTCATGGCTGACAACCGTATCCCTACCTTAGAATTGTGAAGAACTATAGCACGATATAAAATTCTTTTCATGATGATGTATGACAAGTCGCTAGAATTTAGTGGACGGCCATACATTCAACGTTACCTGCCACGCGTGTCAAGGCACCGTCACGTTCACAATTTGCTGCCTTTCCATGCCCGTACTAACTTGTTTTAATATTCTTTTTTTCCTTGTACAGTTAGTCAGTGAAATGGTCTCCCCTCTGAAATTTTTTCCACTGATAATTTTGACAAGGCGCTGCTGCTGTATTTTGCATCGTGGCATTCTGTGACGTTTTTTCCGTAACTTTATCAGGTTATCATTTTTCTGAGGGGTTGTTGGTAATGCATTGTAAGACGAAAAGTGCAAAAAAAACACACAGACGCAAAGAAAGACGAAGGACAAGCGCTAACTTCCAACTGACGTTTATTAGTAATATCGAAAGATATATAGGCAAATGAAAGGGGGAAGACAAAAACTAACAATGGCAGCAGCATACAAAAAGTCATGTCACTCATACCCGCTCAGATACATCATCTCATTCATTCATTCATTCATTCATTCATTCATTCATTCATTCATTCATATTTTATTCATACACCGGAGTGTACAGGAGGCCAAGGTAAAAGCTGTTCTACGACGGCTTGAGGGGTTTCTGGGCCCCAAATACAGTGGCAGCGGAAAGTATAAACACATGAACAAAAAAAGACTACGGCCTTATGCTACTTGTATGTGAGCATGCGCAAACATAGAAAGATTATACAGAGATTATACAGAGAGATTATATACACAGAGATTATACAGATTATACAGGGAAGATCAATGAAGTACATACATGTATGCACAAAAAACAAGAACAGAAACATCCATGATGACAATCAGTTTGTAAGTAGCTGTTTAAACTCAGGCAGGGTTAATTTCACAAGATCAGTGCCTTGTCTATTGTAAACATTTAGAAGCCTCGGTAAGGTATTCTGGAGCATTTGTGTACCATAACTGGTGCGGCATTTTGGGATTTTCCAGTTTTCTGTGTTTCTTGTGGGATATGGCAGATCATTTTGTGTCAATCCTGCGACGTCGAAAAGGAGAGATACCGAGTGTTTTGCGCTAAAATAGAACACACGAGACAGTATATAACGGTATAAATCATGTGCTCAGTGCACGCTGAACTGTTTAAAGAGAGGGGCAGACGACCTATTTTGAAAGGCCGATTTATGGCATGCTTACGCAACCACTGCCCGTCCTATCAATCTCTAGAGCCTCTAATATCTCTCTTGTGATTTGCGAAGGATGCCGGTTGATAATTACAGATTGTGGGAAATCCGGAGCACAATGGCCGCCACCCTCATATTCACAGTCTGCCTGGAACCAGCGCCACGTGGCGACTTCTCTTTACCAGAACCAATTCTCAAGCGAATTACTAACTTCTCTTGACATCAAGGATTGCTGCAGAGGTTACCCGACTTTCTGCACAGTTTTCACTAATGTCCATTTCTAAAATGTCTTGTCTTCGGCACCACTAAGTAGTAAAACCTACATTTTGGGCTGTCTACACCACTGATCACTGATCACTTTTCACTTTTTTTATACAATTCCGCAGAAAATTTTTATATACCTTTTGCTTCTCCAGTGCTTGTCCTTCTTTCTTTGTCCGTGCCCGTCGTCCTTGCGCTGTTTTTTATTTCCAAGGTGCACCAACTCGCTCAGTTTTTTATTCTTCTGCAATCACTCACCTTTTGCACTGTTGCGCCGCATGTGGCGACGCGGCCGCGCCGATCTTTCGATGGATGGAAGATAGGAGCATCCCCTTGAAACAGGGTGGCGGCAGCTGCCACCGTGCTCAGCTTTGTTTTCTTTATTTTTGTTTAACTGCATTAAAATGGTCTTGAAGTTCACCATTTTTTTTAAGTACGTTTTCTTACACTTCTAACCTTATGTCACCTCTCTGCTTTTGAGCCACCAATCTTCCAGTCGCTTTTGATAACTTCCACTGTAGATTTATTTACATGACCATTATTATCTCTCAGGGAGAGATATTATTCCTTAGGGAGAGTGACTGGGCCTGCATCCCCATCCGGATGGATACCATCACATTTGAGTATGAGGTGTTCCATGCAAGGTCTTTGAAATGCACCTGTGGGCTTATTAAAATGCAAGTTTTGCCCCGAAATATCAGTGACTGGAATACATTGTTGCTCAGCTCTCGTGCACTATTTAGGGTACTGTGATATGTTTATTTTTGTGTGAGTATGGTTACTGTGCTGTCTGGTGGTCTGTGCTGCTGAAGAATACCACACATGAGCCCATTTCCCTTGACATCGGGTATCTACATCATTTAGTTATTGTCGCAGGCCACTGCATAACATTCCAGTGGATACGAGCACAGTGTGGCATTCTGGCCAATGAAAAAGCCAATGAAGCGGCCCGTACAGGCCACCAACATCGGTGCTTTATTCGAACCTTCGTCGCGAAATCTGATGCGTCCCATGCGGCTAAAAGATGTGCTTCTGAAGAAACGTATCGGCTCTGCAGCTTGCTGACACATCACTGCCAATTTCTGTACTTAGTCGACCCTCACCTCAGATCAAGACTCCCACCCAGAATTCCTCGCCATCTGGAAACCTTTTATCACCGACTTCGCCTGAACGCAGCATTTACTAATGGCTTCCAATACCGTTTCGGTCAAATGAACAATCCGCGTTGTGACAACTTCGGCATGAATGAAACTCTGGAATGTATCCTGCTTAGTGTTGCATCGCCACGGTCGCCCTGATGCGCACCAAGTGCAGAAGCTACGACGCGGTCAACAAGGAGAGCAGAACCTCAATTTATTTCAAAAGATAGGTGCCTTTTATAGGCATGCTTAACGTGAGGGGAAGGGGAAGAGAGAGCGGCGATAGCGGCTGCCACAAAGAAATGAAAGGGTGTGCGCCGCTGACGCGCGCGCAACTCAATTTACTGAATAGCATATGCCACACTTAGTGCCCTTCATATGCTGACGAGCGTGTGTTTTATGAACAATGCATGGAAAGCTCTCCCCAGTTCTTCTAACAATGGACAGTGTTTTAGGTCCCTTAGCTTGCCCTAGGCAACAGACAAGCTCTAATTTCACCGAGGATAGCCGCGGCCAGTGGCGGTGAAGGCCTCCAAGGCACTGCTCCGCTTTTTGAGGACTCCTGGCCTGCACGATAGGCTGTGACTTTGCATAGTGACTTCAACTCCCTGCCACTCTCTTTTCTCCTTCATCTTTTTATCCCCTGCCCCCCATGCAGGTTAGCAAACTCATTATTCTTCCGGTTAACCTCCTTGCCTTTCCTCCTCTAATTTCACCTTGCACATTGCCCTCATGCACTCTTTTCACAGTGAACTTTGTTAGCCCATTTAACACACTAGGCACTTCATTATTTCATATGTAACATCATTATTCACCGAGGCACCTTAGTAGGCATTTAATGGCTACACTTTATCTTCTCACCTTTTTTAAAATTTATTTTTATTTTACTTTTTCCTCACCGCTCTCCTTCCGCCTTTATCTCCCCATTCCCTTCCCAGCGCAGAGTAGCATGCCAGTGCTTCTCTCTCTTTGTGCTGCCAGCTGACATGGACAAGTTGCAATTCTGCTGTAGCCCCGGATGCTTGAATTGTGCTTGTTGGTTGCCGTGCAGGCCTATGGATATGGTCCTTCGTGCAACCAGTTGGAGGCCGAGAAGGTGTTCGAGTTCACCTTGCTGGTGGGCTACCGACGCATCGACTGTGCTATGCCTCCTCAGCCAGACGTGCTCCACCGCTTTCCCAAAGAGGTGCGTCACTGCCATCGATGTCTGCACCTAGTATGCGCTTTAGCATCAGCATCATGCTTTCAGCCACTTGCTTACTACACATTTAGGAGTGCTTCAGGACACTGCAGCTGGAGCGCCCTCTGCATGGGGACCCTTTGCCGTGTGGTCTAAAAACCCCCGAGTTGCCGGATAATCTTCCTGTGCAACCTTCTAAAATTACATGTTTAACTGTATTGGCTTCGTGGCTATTTGAATTAAATATGACCCCATCTCAAGGTCATACTTGTTGCTTTTATCACCCGTGTGTGCAAACAGATCTACTTCCTTACAGATCTGCCTTTCTGCCGTTGCCTTCTCTTTGCCTTGAATGTGCTCATTATGACGTGAACAGCGCGATTTGAGACACACAGAGCAGAATGAAGAATGAGACAAACATAGTGGTGTGTTTGTCTCATTCTTCGTACTGCTCTGCGTGTCTAAAATTGCGCTGTCCACTTCATGATGCTTCATAACCAAGTAGTTCCTTAAAACATCTTTTTTGGCAAGCTTTAATCTTCAGATTGCCTGAAGACAGAAGGGAAAATTCCCCAAATCAAGTTCACTGTTAGCATCAAGGTGTATTTTTGGGCAAGTTGGTGAGACATTCTGTAGGAAAAACAGTGCAAAAAACACACAGTACTAAGAAAGAAAGACAGACTTCAGCGCTGACTAACAACCTTTAGTCAGCACTCGAGTCTGTCTGTCTTTCTTAGTCCTGTGAGTTTTTTACGCTGTTTTTCCTACAGAATATCACTGTTAGTGCCATGCAGAGTGGGCATAGTCTAGAAGATTCCCCTCACCTGTGACAAAATTTATATTGGGCAGATGGGAATGTGTATTAAACGTCAGCAAGGACGGAGAATCGATGACAAGCAAGGCATCTTTAATTTTATTTTATGGGGTCTTACATCCCAGAGTAACTCAGGCTATGAGGGACACCGCTGTGGAGTGCTATAGATAATTTCGACCCCCTGGGGTTCTTTACATGCACTGACCTCGCTCCTAGCATTTCGCCTCCATCGAAGTGGGATTGCCATGGTCGGGATTGAGCCCTTGTCTTTCAGGTCAGCAGCCGAACACCATAATCACTGAGCCATCGTGGCGGCCTTTACACGTTCAAGAATGATAAAACCAAATTGAATTTTATATGAATTCGCGGGTAGCAAAGCACATGAGGATGCAGTGCGTTTAGCGACCAATATGTATTGCTATGGGATAAGGAATTTGAGATTGTTAGTAAGCACTTCTGCAAGCCAGGTGCATGGTAGCATGCTTTGTTAGTTTTGCACATTCATTACTGCCTTTGGTCTGTCGTGCCCAGCGTCTCCCACGTAAACAAGTTGAGTGCCCATCGTCACCTCATCTTATGTCATGCTCACCCATTCTTTTAAACCAAACAATGCATTCAGAATCATGTTTATTTATAAAAGAAGGAAATACAGTCTGGATAAATGTATACAGAAGGAGGTCCCGTAGTCAGTGACCGTACTGGGACCTCCTATATTGTTAATCAAAATGCTAATATAAATGCAAGCATAGCAGTAGTAATAACAAGTTAATGAAACAATCGTGTCGTTACATATTTCTGCGGCGACACACATATTATATACAGGGGTGAGTAGGCATATACAACAACCAAGCAGAATAATGAAAATAGAAGTTATACAGTGCTTATAGTTATACAGTTATTCAGTTCTACTTATAAATTACAAAATTACTAAAAAAGCGAAAAACTGAACAGTAAATTGGTGATGGGGAAAATAGTGCACATATTTGTGTTTTTTAATTCCACCGGTAAGGTATTCCATAAGGAGAATGATGAAAAATAAACTGTTTGCTTCCCATAATTGGTGCGTACTTGAGGCAGAATTAGGACCTGTTAATCGGAAATCTTGTGGTGCTGGTGCTGGTGAGCTCTGGTCTTGGGATGGATGGAAATTAAATATGTTCATTAATTACTTTGTATATGAAGATACCAAGGTTAAGTTGGACAAGTTGAGGTACGGAGAGAATTCGCAGTGAATTGAGTAAAGATTGACCATTAGAATTGAAGGGGCTGCATGTTAGTATTCGGACTGCTTGATTTAGAACTACTTGCAATGACGTCAAATGAGTATTGTAGGTGTTACCCCAGCATGTTATACAGTAAGAGAGATGGGAATGAATGAACGAGTTATACAAGGTTAAAAGTACAGACTGATTAAAGTAAGGGCGAGTTCTGATGAGAATTCTTAAGCCATATGCCATCTTCGATTTAATGCCAGAAATATGGGAATGAAATTTTAGATGGCGATCTAATTCTACTCCTAAAAACAATGATGATTTGCTGACTGGAATGACATGCGGGCCTAGGCAAATGGGGGGAACATTAGTAGTTTGTTGTTGAGGAGATGTGAACAATACAAACTTAGTTTTATCAGTTTATTTTTAAGATATGTTTAGAACACCAATAGTATATATTAGCTAAATCTTCGTTAAGTTTGGACGTAAGCGCAGTTATGCTACTATCGGAGTTATATATTGTGGTATCATCGGCGTATAGTATACATTGGGAAGAAATAAGGGATTTTGGTAAACTGTTAATATATATTAGAAATAAAATTGGGCCGAGGATTGATCCTTGTGGCACGCCCATGTTAGAAACCTTAACTTCAGAATAAACACCAGATACACAAATAATCTGAGGTCTATTACATAAATAATTTTTGATTAGTAACAAAGAATGACCAGTTATACCGATTTCTTCTGACTTAAGAAATAAAACTGCGTGATTTATCGCGTCAAAAGCCTTTGACAAATCAACAAAAACAGAACCAGCAAACTTGCCCTCGTCTATGGAAGCCTTTAGCTGGCCAGTTAGTGTAATGAGAGCTAGATCCGTTGAGAATCCTGGGTGAAAACCGAACTGTCTCCAAGAAATGATATTGAATTTATCAAGATATTTAGTCAATCGCACCTCAATGAGTTTTTCGGCAACCTTACTGAAAAAGGAAAGAATGCAGATGGGTCGGTAATTGGTTAGACGGAAACGATCTCCTTTCTTAAAGACAGGGATTATTTTTTCTTGTTTCAATTCTTCAGGAAAGATGCCAGTTTTAAATATTAGATTAACAATATGGATTGCTGAGGTTTGTTTACTGTTTCGGCAGAAGTTTTCATACCAACCGCAGCTGAAACCTGAAAATGCAACTCTTTCAACCCAATTGCAGACATGGCATGTCAAGGCACTCTTTCTCAGCTAATTTTAGTAGCTGTGCTGCTGTCTGATCAGTGTGTTCAAAGAAACATCACTGCCCTCAGAGCCCAGCTGTTCTTATATGAGCAGAAAGAATGTTGATATTTGATTTTTTTTAATGTTGCTGAAAACCAAAGTGAAATTGCTAAGCAAAAAGCCCCCACCACTTTTTACGCTTCCGTTTTGGTTGAAAACGACAGGGTGTGGCACATAGGGTATTGGTCAAAAGTCCCAGGTTCACAGGGCCTCCTTTTTAGCGGTGTACCAGGAGAGCATGCAGCGATGGCGCAGAAGTAGAGCAACCGCCTGTGTGCCAGAGGACGGGGGTTCGAGTCCTGCTGCTCTGCAGTTCTTCACCCACCGGATAAAAAAAAGTTCACGTGTCGATGAAATTGCATAACCAGGCCTGTGGTTTGGCTTGACCTCAGTGACCAGAACTGACAACAACCAGAGCAGGATTTGGCCACCCTGGTGTACTACTTGGCCACAAGCAGCTATATGAATGCGCCACTTCCTTTCAGCCCTTAGTCCCCAGCTGATCCCCGGGGTGGTTAAACCTGTGACACAGCTGAGCGTGCTAAGTAAGAGCCTCTGGCTCCGGACAGGCCACTTTTGGAAACTGAAGCTGGCAACTTCTAACGCTAGAATCTCGTCCAGTGAAGCTAGCCTAGCAGTGCTGTTCGAGGAGCTAATGGGTAGTAAATGGGATGTCATAGGGCATAGTGAGGTTAGGAGGAAAGATGAGGCACATGCAGGGCTAGAGGGCTGGCAGATACTGTTCTATCGTGGATCAACGGACAGACGAGAACTATGTGTAGGATTTCTCATCAATCACCATATAGCTGGCAACATAGAGGAATTCTATAGTGTTTGTTTATTTATTTTATTTGGAAGCCTCTTTAGAGGCTCTTGCAGGATTGAGTTACAATATGTTGGTTCTGTACTGAGCACGGCCTGGTCACAGGTCTTACTTTCAGTTTTGCTGCCAGCAGCCACTTCATTGTTTTTGCCCCATCACATTCGCGGCATCACTGAGAGAGCGCTGATGTCGCGACAGCGCATGGTCACATGGTATTTTTCCTTTTTTTTGTACCTTTCTTTTCAATGCGGAAAGAACTTATCTGTAGCACACATCTTAATAAAAGCTGATGATTTGGTCGTTTTTTGGCACGCTCTACAATTTGGCACTGCAATTTTCGGTGGAAACGCATAGCTAAAGTGTTAATTTCAGTTTTATTTAATTATTCACTTGAGAAAAATACAGAAATACTCTAAATGTGTATGAAAGATGTCCAGAGAGTAATGCCTCATATTTTTTCTCTCCGTTTATGAAAAAGATAATGCGTTAAAATTTTGCAAGCTTGATGCATCCCACGTATGTGTTCCCACTTCCACCTCGTCACACAAATGGCGCCATTATACCTGTCCAACTTTTTGGTTGCAGGTGCGAAAACAGACACAACACAAGGTAGAAAGACGGGACGGAGCGCCTTTCTACCTTGTGTTGTGTCTGTTATCGCACCTGCAACCAAAAAGATGTACAGTTACCAACTTGCCCAGCAAGACGTTCTTTTAAGTTATACCTGTCCAAGTTGGGCGCCTTGATGTTTGCTCGCTTCCGCTTTCAGGGTGGGGACACCCTTTGTGCCACCCTGCACTGCCGTTTCCCCCTCGCATTGGCATGTTGGGTCCCATGCGCCGGTCGTATACTGTGCGCTATGCGTGTGGCATGGTTTGTATGTGGTTACATGGCGGCTGGAATAATGCGACTGAACTGGAAGTAGGCAGTGCATAGTTGTTTCTCCTGTGGCAATAATATTCCGGCGCTTTTGAGTTTGTGTTATACACGGTGCAGTCGCTCAGACTACATGGCAATAGAAAAGTTAGATGGACTGCTGTTCCCCAGTTTCTGGCTGCACTGAAAAAGGACAGCGGCTATTTGGTCTTCGTTCGTAGATGTAGTTTAGATTACCAGGGTCTCCAATTTTCATAGAATTAAGCTGCATTTGTTGTTTCAAACGTAAGGACTGTTCAAAAGGCCCCAACTTCCTCGAGTATGCCAGAAGCGTGGAGGATGACCTGCAAAATGTAACTATTTTTGTGTAGTTAACAGCCGCTTTTCCAACATCTTCTGGGATCCCTTTGTCTTATTTCTGCGCCATTGAGATGGAATTCCACACAGTAGTAATGGCAAATTTCTCTTCCTAACGGTCTGTCGCTCTAGAGTGGATAGCTGAGGAGACGTCTGAAACCAAATGGTCATGTTTCCTCAGTGGCTTCCTTTGGGTTGTTCCATAAGAAAATCACGCAGACTGTTGAGTTTCCCTATGAAGGCTGTTATCCACGTGTAGAAAATAATAAACTGAACAGAATGCAGCGACAGAGCTTCACATACTCGTTTGCCAGCGAGAGCACGTAAATAATATGGTTGCCTTGCTAGAGACGTCTTTGTCGTCGGTTTTTGAAGAAAGCAATCGGCAAATTACGATGTGGCCTGCCATGTTTAACCCTTGCTTCCCCTTGCAGTGATCAGCTGCGAGACGATTACAACTTTCCTGGCCTACTTCGTCGGTTTACGTGCTTCTGGTCTCGTGGAAAAAACATCCAACTTTTTGGCAGCGTGGCGCTGAAGGTACAATGTGTACTGGGGCGGCTGTAATTGGGAGAAAAAAAGCTACGACGCATAACAAGGAGTCTCTAATCGAAAGAAGAAAGGTGGCAGGGAACAGTCGAAACATGCAAAAATGTGGCAAAAGTGGGCAATTTTGCCTATTGAGCAATGCCCCTTTGCTTGATGTGAGCTTCTGTTTTGTGTGTGATGTAGCTGTCGGAGATCAAGCAAGGAGGGGCTGTTGTGTTCCCAGCTGTTTTGACCACATTAGAAAAGGACAGCAGATATTTTGCTTTGTTCGGGATAGTGTGCATAGAAAAAAGTGGGAGCCACTGCTGTGGTGGCTCAGTGGTCATCATGGTGTTCGGCTGCTGTCCCAAAAGACGCAGATTTGGTCCCGGCCGCGGCGGTCGAATTTCGATGGAAGTGAAATTCTAGAGGCCCATGTACTGTGCGATGTCAGTGCACATTAGAGAACCCCAGGTGATAGAAATTTCCGGCGACCTTCAGTACAACGTCCCTCATAGCCTGAGTAGACGTTAAGCCACCATAAAAAAAAAAGAAAAAAGCGGGAATTGCAGGTCAATCAAGATGACTGGAAACTGCAACACATAAATCCAAAAGTATATGAGCTAAGCCATGCGAAGCGCTTTCATTCCAGAACAGTTCTTCCTGGGGCGGAGGTATAGTGCACTATTTTAACTTTGCATCCTCATAATTACTGAAATTTTAGCAGCCGTCAAAGGAGACTTCTGCACTTGATTTCAATGCGAGCGAAAACATGTCTGTGTGGAAGTCTTTGAGAAATGTGAAATTCCAGCTGGGAATAAGTAATTGTGATTGTTGGATCTGGGTATCTTGGTATCCGAGTCGTCAGATTGCACTGGAGTATGCCACGCCCGTTGTATGAATGTAACGACTGTTCACAAGGCGGTGAGTTCCTTGGCAGATTAGCTGCGAAATATGATATACTTTAGCGTAACTATCTGTTTAAAGAATCTCTGGCACCACCCTGTTTAGGCAGGGCACCAAATTTGTGGAATTCCACGTGGTAGCGGCAGTTTTCTCTTCGAAACGGGCCGCCGCTGCAGTGTGCTGGGTGCAACTAAACGGGCAAGTGGGATCCAACAAGCCGCCGTCTAGAGCGGTGCCTTCACCCTGAAAGTGGTGTTGGCCATCGTGGCACCCTATGTCGAAGAAAATGGCGTTGGGTGTTCAGTGCCCGTTCTTTTTATTTAAGTATTTAAGGCAGGCAATCGATCCGATCCTTCTAATTACCGCCCAATTTCATTAACATCTATTCCATGCAAGCTACTGGAGCACATTTTATATTCGCAGATCGCATCACACCTCGACAATAACGCTTTCTTTTATGTAAAACAGCATGGTTTTAGATCAGGCCATTCTTGCGAGTCCCAGCTTTTTGAATTCACCACAGACCTTCACTTAAACTTAGATTCTTCCTTCCAAACTGACGTCATTTACCTAGACTTCTCCAAAGCCTTCGATCGCGTTCTACATCAGCGTTTAATGGCAAAACTGTCCTGCCTCCACATTAACCCTTTAATCTTGTCATGGATTGACTGCTTTCTCCGCGAACGCTCACAATATACAGTAATAGAGAACCACAGATCGCAAAATACTACAGTCATCTCTGGTGTCCCCCAGGGATCGGTGCTGGGACCACTCCTTTTTCTGATATTTATAAATGATCTTCCTAATGCCATATCATCTTGTATCCGCCTCTTCGCAGACGATTGCGTCCTTTACCGCCGCATATCTACTCCCGATGATCTCACTCTGCTTCAACGCGACCTAAATCTCATAGAAACCTGGTGTACGTCATGGCTTATGCAACTGAACATTTCCAAATGTAAGTTCATGCATGTATCAATAAAGCGAAATAACCTCAGCTATCCGTATTCATTAAATTCTACACCACTCTCTGAAACAGAATCATACAGGTATCTTGGAATCATCGTGAACAACAAACTAACATGGTCTGAGCACATTGCAAAACTTTGTACAGATGCTTCCAAGTTGCTTGGGTTTATCAGACGATCCCTCACTTTTTCACCCCGTTCTATCCGTCAACTCGCCTACGTAACATTCATCCGTTCGAAACTCGAATATGCCTCGGCGATCTGGAATCGCCATCAGAAATATCTAATCGATCAGCTTGAAGCCATCCAAAATCGCGCAGCCCGTTTTATCACATCGCAGTATGACAGACGACACAGTATAACTCTTATCAAGGCATCCCTTGATCTTCAACCCCTGGCACTTTGGCGTAAAATTTCACAGCTTTGCCTATTTCACAAATTGTACCATACCTTCCCACAGCTAAGAAATTCTGTATTACACCTGCCGCTTCGCACCTCACGCCGACATTTCAATTCTTTAAGTTTGCAGCGCATACATGGCTCCACAAACTCATTTAATAAATCCTTTTTACCTAGCTCCATTGCATTGTGGAATGACTTACCCGATTCCATAGTTACTGAAGTAGAACCTAATAAATTCAGGCACTTATTAACAGCACATTTTAAGGGCTGAGATATTTTGCCGTGTTTTTGAATGTGTATGTGTATGTTTTTTTTTTTTTTTCAAGTTGTTCTTGAGCCGCTGTGTCTTTATTAGTGTTGATGCTTGTAATGATGTTTAACAAGAACCCTGCACTTTGTATTGATTTTTGTTGTACCATTGTATATGTAACGACTACTCCCCCCCCTTATGTAATGCCCTAAACCAAGGGCCTTTAAGGGTAAATAAATGATGATGAATGATGATGATGACATGAGCGATTCTTCAAATTTGGCTGGACTGTACTACCCTTACAGTCCAAACTAGGCAGAGTGTGGTTTTTACCTTTCTGGACCACTAACACTTATGGCTACTCTCTATGTATCTGAGAAACGGCTTTGCGGAATCGATCTGATCGAGCCATTGCACTCTACAAGTGTTTGTTTCGGTCCCAAGGAAGGATGCAAAGAAAAAGCCATTCGTTTCACATTCGTTTCATCCTTGTGGGAGAAGCAAAGCCTTCTTTAACTGCGTAAACTGTGCCTTCATTTTTCTTCTACATGCCAGGCTGTTCTCCTTGGTTTTGAAATGAGTGAATTTAACTATTATTGGGCGACACTTTGATTCCGCGAATTCACCTATGCGATACACATATTCAGTAGTACCAGGATCAAGATGTAGTTCCAGTTTGTCAGCACAGAGTGTTCAGAGTCCCTCCATGACTCGCCTTTCGTATGATTTAAGCCACGGAAGGTAAAGTTATTCTTGCGTAGCCTGTTATTTGTACCAGTGCTTGCAGCTTTGATCTTTCTTAATCTGGGCACTAACGCTTGGTCCAGAGGCGGGTGGAAGGGATTGTTGGGCTGATTCTAGCGCCGCAATGCGGTTGGTAATGGATGCTAGCATTTTTTCAAGGGAGGACTATGCAGTTTTAAGCTGTTCAACTCTGCGAATGATGATTGGCTCATTTTCCTGTAATTGTTTTATTGTTTTTGTCAAGGCCTCGAGTTCGGGCAATCCGGGAGGGCCCGGATTTAGCTCGGCATCTCCAGAAATCAACAGCATGAGTTGATATATTGCTGCGGGCATTTCTGCACCACCACATACACTAAACAGTCCTCACCTTTTCAAGCTGTTGGGGCACAGCGCCACAACCAAGCAGCGGTTGCTACTACAATATTCTTTAAAAGGGCTCAAATAACTAACCTGAAACGTCAGAAGAGCATTCAACATAGACCTTTGAGGGTTGTCGTGCCCCGTCCTGCTTGCATCAGTGATTGGTTTAAGTAGAGAGCGGTCTTTTTGTCCTGTGATTGGTAACGTGATTGAAGAACGTTGCCAGGTAAGATGAGATCCGTGCGCCAAGTTTTGAATTCGTGCCGGGGCACGTGTTCGTGGACTGTCCAGGGAATTCAATGTAATGGTTCGGTAGCAGGAATGAAGCAGGTAGGTGTGGCGGCAGGCAGCCAGCATGATAGCACCTGTAACGTCGGAATAGAGTTCAACATGGTTCTTTGAGTGGTGCCACGCCCCGTTTGTAAAGGTGCCATTTGCCGTTGCCACAAAATTAACATACCATAAACTTGTGTGCCTTATCGGCACCACTAGCTCACTCGGGTCCAAGGGTTAATTCAGGCAGAGATCAGGGAATTATTTTATTTATTTAGGAAGTGGAGTGTGAACAATGAAGTTTACGCTCGTCAGTTGCGTGCACGGATGCCCTGTGCGATGTGTTGCTCCTCTCACATGTGTTGTGTGGTTTACAGACAGACTGCCCTGGCTACGACCCGGTGGTGATCGCTCATCTCTGCATGCCACAGGAGTTCGACTCTGAGGATGGTGCATCAGCAGCTGAAAGGCCAGTACCTCCTCATCTGCTGCCGCATTGCAATTCACGAGGCCAGGGCTAGAAGTGGCCTTCTTGACAGCAGCATGTTGGCGTGGTTCATGCGATTTGCAGAGTGTTTTGAACAGCCTCACTGCATACTGCAGTAATACCGGTTTTGCCACAGGGAATCCATGACACAGCACCTTCATATTGTGGTGGCGTTCAGCTGCTTGTTGTCAGTGCAGGCTCGCATCTCGCGGCTGTCACAGATGTGTCACTTATTATTTATTGGCGCAAACAGGTACAAGTGCACCACAAGGGTGCACCAAGCAAGCACAGACGCAGTTTTGTTCTTTTACCAATCCCCGTACGCCAACACTTATCGCTGCGCAGTCTTATCATACATTTCTTTGCATGGCATCAAACTTGCCCGCATGCAAATTAACTATCTGATCTGTTCTTCGTGAAAGCTGTGTCTGTATTAAAGGGATGATTAGGGTAACTCCATTTTTTAATTATGACAGTGTGCCTGCTGGCATAAAGTATTATTTACAAATAAAGACACCAACTGGACTCTCGAAGGAAGTGTCCGCTGGACAGCCTGGAGGTGGTCCACAATTGATAGCACGCAAAGAGGGGCAGAGCAAGTGTCCGCCTCGCTGACAGGAGTGGGGCAGAAGGGAAGGAGTCACCGAATGAGCTTTTTGTTCTGAGTAAAAATCTACTCCAATATATTGGACAACTGATCAGTAAAAATCATACTTCTTAAGTGATGTTGAGGTGCAGTGTGTTGTTGAGGTCACGTTCACTGTGACATTAGACGGGACATCCCACTTTGATTTAACAAGCACTAAAGCGGAGTCGCCTTTCACACCTTTCCCAGAGAAACTTTAATTCTGCACCCAGAGCTTTGAAGGAATCTTTGTACTTTACTAATGTTAGGGCTTACTACTAGACCTGTGTAGCGTGGGAGCCGTTCACAAATGTTCCCGAAGACCAGCGCTCAAAACGCTGCAAGATTCATCACAGGCATCTATGACTACGGTGTTAGAGGTTCGCAAATCGGGGAAAGTCTGGGGTGGAAGATGATGTCCACACACCCAAAGATATTCAGGTTAAAGCTTTTCCAGAATGTTACAGGAATAGACAAGAACGCATTTAAAACAGCAAACAAAAGTAAATAAATAAAATAAACCTTATTATCGATCAAAGAGACGAAGCAATAGCAAAAGAATAAGCCATGACTACAGCGCAGGGACACAACACAGAGATGTGGGGCTGGATTGGGGAGATAAATACGTTCTTCCCACTTAACTGCGGCTGACACACGCAGTTCAAAACCACCAGACTCCACCCCGTGATCGCGTACGCTACCAAGCGCTCGCCGAACACGGCGGGCCTTGCTCTGACGGAACAAAGGAATGACACATTGGCTGACACAAACAGTCATTTATTGCTGCAGCAACAATAACGCCAGCTAGCAACAAGATATGCTAACGAATCGAGGTCGTCCGACTCACCAGCAAGGTTCCGAGCGAATGTTCGCCCGCACTAGGGCAAGGTATATACTCCGAGGCTGGAAGGGACGAGATACGGGAGCCAGTCTTCCCGCCGTTTCCTCGCCCTGCTGGCAAAGAACGGAGCCACGAACAACATGTCCGCTCGCGCCGACGATCCCAGCCGAACCGCCTTCTGCCCTCTCCCGCATGCGAGCAGTCTCTCGCGCTGCGACGCTGGCGCCCTCTCTCATTAGTTGATGTAACTGACAAGGGAATGTGTTCCTCCTCGAGGCGAGGCTGCTGCTGCTCGGTGCCTCGCGGGAAAGCAAACACAGGGGACTGCAGGGCAGGTCCCTACATCCCCCCCAACCTTAAATAGACACACGCGCCTGGAAGTACATGCTATGGAGGAGTCTCCTGGTCTTCATGTCCTTGAGGCACGTCTTGCAGACTTGCTTCATGTAGAAAGGAAATGTGCACCTCATCACCTAGATCCTAGATTACCTCGAACAAGGCGGTGTTCCGAAGACGACGTGAAGGTCTCCGCTGGGATGACTCGAATGGCCCGCGGACTGCCGTGTCCGCAGGCCCGTGAAGAGAAGGCCGGCTGGAAAACTGCAAGCCAGGATTGTGCAGTAGTCGCCTGGGCAACAGCAGCCGGAGGTGACTGCTGACTGGTCTCGCCACAGCTGCCCCGAATGGATGTGGCGAACAGGATACAGGCCGCTCCGTCACAGCAGGTGGCAGCGATACGATGTGCACCGGACAGGAAGCCTGGGTGGCTCCATCGGATCTGCAAAATTGCCAAAACGCTCTCGGCGTGCCTTTAATGTAGGTCACGGGAGGGGAAACGGCATCCGCAAGGGCCTCGTGGCACAATGCCTACCTCGCTAGCAAAACATATCAGGCTGTGCAAACGCAAAGTTCGAGTGAACAAAGCCCTTTCTTGAGTTGAACGAGACTGCTTAGTTCATGCGAGGTTAAAAAAAAAAAAACGGGTGGGCAGCAAAGTGCGCCCCCTCTCAACAACACGGTCCAGTGGTCGTGTCTCTTCTGGCGTGGTGCAGGCAGCTCCGAAAAGCATTAGGCCTGACTACCACTGACAATGACCGTGACCACAACAAAGACCCGACAAGGGTTACGTGCGCGCGCAGCCACGAGGAGACTTCAGCTTTGCGGGGTGGTCTTGCCCCGCTCACTGCCCGAAGCAGCTTCTGAGCGGTCGGTGTCCACCGTATCGAACGGTGTCGGAGCGCCCGGTGCCGAGCTGCAATACCAGCGAGCTTGTAGCGGCACCCGTGGCCCCAGGCCACCCGGCTCCCGGAGCCGCGACTCCCAGAGTCGAAAAAGAGACAGTAGAGAAAATATATACAGAAACTCGGACCACCCATGCGGCTTCTGTACTCACTCGCTTCGGGCTCGGCAACTCCGCGGGCGCTAGGCCTCACGCTTCCTCGATGCGGACCAAGTGGTTCTCTTGAAGAAATTCCAGGGAAAACTTGATCAAAAATGTGCTAAGCATGCCGAAAAGTTCAAACATGCTGCAGTGTTATACAGTTCGCACTCAAGAAAGCATGCCGCATGTCTTGGGGAACAAATTCACTCTAGGCTTAGCAGTTGTCAAATCGACAAAGAGCGTTCCTCGATCCGAACAGACAGTCATCCAATGTTCCAAGAGCAGGCCCCGCGTTGGGCTGCCAGGTGTGGGATTTAATTAGGGAGATAAATAGTTTCTCCCCGCTTAATCGCAGCTGACACAGTTCAAAACCGCCAGACCCCACCCCGTGATCACGTACGCTACCGAGTGCTCGCCGACCACGGCGGGCCTTGCTCCGAGGGAACAAAGGAACGACACATTGACTGACACAAACAGGCATTTATTGCTACAGCAACAATAACGCCAGCTAGCAACAAGGTACGCTAATGAATCAAGGTCGTCCGACTCATCAGCAAGGTTCCGAGCGAATGTTCGCCCGCGCTAGGGCAAGGGATATACTCCGAGGCCGGACGGGATGAGATACGGGAGCCAGTCTTCCCGCCGCTTCCTCGCCCCGCCGGGGAAGAGTGGAGCCACGAGCGACACGTCCGCTCGCGCCGACGATCTCAGCCGAAGAGCCTCATGCCCTCTCCCGCACGCGGGCTGCAAGCAGTCTCTTGCGCTGCGACGCTGGCGCCCTCTCTCGTTAGTTGATGTAACTGGCAAGGGAATGTGTTCCTCCTCGAGGCGAGGCTGCTGCTGCACGGTGCCTCGCGGGAAAGCAAACACGGGGGACTGCAGGACAGGTCCCCACATCAGCACAGTGTTGTGTCCCTGCCTGTGTCCTTCTTCTACGTCCCGTTCGTTGCGCTGTATTCATGGAATATCGAAACCAACTCGCCCAACAATTTACCTTGTCGAAAAAAATAAGGCCTTACCAGAGTCACAATAATTTTAGTTTCCATTCTTTCCACGAAAAATAGAAGAATATAGTTTTTTGTTCCGGATGAGGTAGTGCGAATCGTGCGAATCTGCATTTATAGTTCATACTTGCAGTTGTCTGCCTTTTGCATTGTGGGACAGGTTTTGTAAATTGTTACTTTGCTTGCAGTTGAATCGTCTGCTTCTAGTTCTTTTTCTTTTTACCTTTGTATTTGTAAAGAAACCCACTGCCACTGTAGGTATTTGTTATAAATGGGTGCAGCAACCCTTGAAATAGGTTTAGCACCCTGGAAAGATATTCCTCAGATGCATTCAAAGCCTGCACTGCAATGTAGTGCCACATCATTTCCCCAAGAAGGGCCCTCAGAAAGGTTGCACTAAGTGCGCCCATGCTTTACGCACATTTCGATGGGCTTTTCTTGGCACAGCAGAGCAGGGGCTTCCCCTGTGCCCTGGAAATTTCATAATTTTCTGCATGTCGACATTTCCAGGCGCACAGGCAAAAGTTGAAGCCCCAACAAAATATATTTCAATCGTGTTCGCCACCGCAAAGCACTTGAAGTAAATCTGTAGAACAGTCTGCAGGGAATGGTTCTTTCTGTCCGGCAGCAAACGATGCATTTTTCGCTAAAAAATTTGGATTTACAAGTTTTACTGCTAATCAGTTAAAAGTGGCAACTGATTCACCATTGTGATATGAATGGCCTGAAAGTATGTTGAAATGCCTCTCTAGAAAACTGCATGTCGCGGCGTTTATGATGCGGCCCCCAGATGCAGCCGAGGCCAAGTGTCATGCTTGAGGGGAGGTGCCCGCACACCACAAAACAGAAACATCATCATCTCATTGGGCTAGGCATCAATTCCTTCCTTTATGGCTTTGTGTTGCACTGCCCAATGTAATTTCCCCCAATATTTCTGGGAAGTCTCCAGTCATGTGATACCACATTGAATTTTCCAAACGAGGGCAGAAGCATGTCTCGTTAAAAAAATACAAAAATAAATTGTCCTTTTGCTACGCTCGAAAATTTCCCTGAGCAGTGTAGAAGACATATGCTATCTGGCGTGAGTACTTTTTTAAGGCCTGTTTTAAAACAGGACGAATATGCGTGCAGTTTTTACCACCCTTGATCGTCCGGAGAACTGCTTCCTGTCAGCTCGAGGCTTAACAGGGGAGGAATGTTCATAGCAACTTGCTTGATGCGTGAATCTAGCGTATTTGCCAAACTTTACACCCAGAACTCAAGATTACCAGTGCATGCGAGACCCTGCTGAAGAAACTCAATCCAACGTCAAAGGTTAGCCAAGAAAGTTGCCAACAGGTACACAGTCTGCCTCCAGCATGAATGCACTGTGCCAGTCAGGCAGTGAAGATGTTCTTTGTTCTTTGCACAGACAATGTCTCTTCCTTCAGTGCATCTAACCTGCGGCCGTGAGCACATTGGTCAGACAGGCCAGTGTTGTAACGCTGGAAATTCGTGTGGACTGACAGTTGTCAGATCAAGGCTCGCAAAACGATTGACAGCACGGTCTACAGAATTTCAAAGGAAGCCGATCTCTCCATTATGAACTAGCCAGCCTAATTGCTTGAACCAAGAATCATGTCAGAATACTTCTCATCTTCCGAGCTAAACTGCTTTTTAGGCACCTCTTCACTATGAGCCATTCACATTAATGCGCGTAGCCTTCGCAAAAATTATGATGCCATCCATGATTTCCTTTTCACCTTTTCAACCTCATATTCGATCATTGCTGTTACAGAAACTTGGTTGAATGACAGTGACAAAGACTTATATTCTTTCCCTTCATATGCCTCCGAATATTGTCACAGAGGGACATCGGATCATGGTAGAGCAGCGATATATGTATCTAAACTTCTCACATCCAAGCGAAGACATGATCTAGACATGAAAATAACTAATTGCGAATCAGTATGGATAGAATTTGAAGATTCCTTCCTAAGTACTGATAACAAAAAAATGGTATTTGGATGCATATATCGCTCTCCATCGTCATCCGTAACAGACTTCTGTTCACCTCTTCAGCAGAACCTGAGCATACTCTCATTTCAAAACAGCAACGTCGTCACTGTTGGTGACATAAATATAAACCTTCTGGACACCAGTTCTGCTAGCAGCCTGAATTACGCTACCTCTTTTTACGCTTTCGGTTTCGAATGCCTAATCTCTATTCCAACTCGTTGCACTGCTGACAACAGCAATACTTTAATAGATCATGCTCTATCTAACCTATTATCTCCTCCTGATGCTGGTGTTCTAAACATAGACATCACCGACCACTATCCTATATTCATTTGGTTTAGCACTAAACCAAGGCAAAATGACACATCATATACCAAAGTAGTCCTCGATAAGGATAAGTTCATTACCTCAGTTACTAACACTGACTGGTCCTCGTTAATGTCGATCCAAAATCCCCAACATGCATTCACACAGTTTCTAAACCTAATTATCAACTACGTTCATTCTCCTTCACAAACACACAAATGCAAAAGAAAATACTCTGCTCCCCAAAACCCATGGATCTCGGATACCCTTCTTAGAGAAATGAGAAAAAAAGAAAACCTTTACAAGAAAACAAAGTGTCAACCTTTCAACATCAATTTGATGAAGAGGTACAAAAAACTTACTAATGACTTATCTGCAAAACCTAAAGGGGCAAAGAAACAATACATTGAGCACCGCATCCTAAGTTGTGGTAACAATAAGAAGAAAGAATGGGAGGTCGTTAATTCCTTCTTTAACAGAACTACTTATTCAGAACGGGTATCAAAGATTCAGCAGGAAAACAATATCTACACAAATCCGAAAGAAATTGGAGATGCCTTTATTAATCATTTTGTTAGCGATTACCCTACTTCACCAGACAACTATCATGATATAGCATATATATAATCGTCTACCACATTATTTTTTTATTTTCCCCACCACTCCAGAGGAAATTGTTAATGTCATACGTCGTTTAAAGCTAACAAGCCCTGGGCTTGATGGTCTAAATCCAACTGACATCAAACTAATTGCTCATACTATTTGCGATCCACTCTCCCATATTGTTAATCTAATATTTAAAACTGGCATCATTTCTGAAGAATTGAAACGAGGAAACATAATCCCTGTCTTTAAGAAAGGAGATCGTTTCCGTCTAACCAATTACCGACCCATCTGCATTCTTTCCTTTTTCAGTAAGGTTGCCGAAAAACTCATTGAGGTGCGATTGACTAAATATCTTGATAAATTCAATATCATTTCTTGGAAACAGTTCGGTTTTCACCCAGGATTCTCAACGGATCTAGCTCTCATTACACTAACTGACCAGCTAAAGGCTTCCATAGACGAGGGCAAGTTTGCTGGTTCTGTTTTTGTTGATTTGTCAAAGGCTTTTGACGCGATAAATCACGCAGTTTTATTTCTTAAGTCAGAAGAAATCGGTATAACTGGTCATTCTTTGTTACTAATCAAAAATTATTTATGTAATAGACCTCAGATTATTTGTGTATCTGGTGTTTATTCTGAAGTTAAGGTTTCTAACATGGGCGTGCCACAAGGATCAATCCTCGGCCCAATTTTATTTCTAATATATATTAACAGTTTACCAAAATCCCTTATTTCTTCCCAATGTATACTATACGCCGATGATACCACAATATATAACTCCGATAGTAGCATAACTGCGCTTACATCCAAACTTAACGAAGATTTAGCTAATATATACTATTGGTGTTCTAAACATATCTTAAAAATAAACTGATAAAACTAAGTTTGTATTGTTCACATCTCCTCAACAACAAACTACTTATGTTCCCCCCATTTGCCTAGGCCCGCATGTCATTCCAGTCAGCAAATCATCATTGTTTTTAGGAGTAGAATTAGATCGCCATCTAAAATTTCATTCCCATATTTCTGGCATTAAATCGAAGATGGCATATGGCTTAAGAATTCTCATCAGAACTCGCCCTTACTTTAATCAGTCTGTACTTTTAACCTTGTATAACTCGTTCATTCATTCCCATCTCTCTTACTGTATAACATGCTGGGGTAACACCTACAATACTCATTTGACGTCATTGCAAGTAGTTCTAAATCAAGCAGTCCGAATACTAACATGCAGCCTCTTCAATTCTAATGGTCAATCTTTACTCAATTCACTGCGAATTCTCTCCGTACCTCAACTTGTCCAACTTAACCTTGGTATCTTCATATACAAAGTAATTAATGAACATATTTAATTTCCATCCATCCCAAGACCAGAGCTCACCAACACCAGCACCACAAGATTTCCGATTAACAGGAACCTAATTCTGCCTCAAGTACGCACCAATTATGGGAAGCAAACCTTACCGGTGGAATTAAAAAAACACAAATATGTGCACTATTTTCCCCATCACCAATTTACTGTTCAGTTTTTCGCTTTTTTAGTAATTTTGTAATTTATAAGTAGAACTGAATAACTGTATAACTATAAGCACTGTATAACTTCTATTTTCATTATTCTGCTTGGTTGTTGTATATGCCTACTCACCCCTGTATATAACATGTGTGTCGCCGCAGAAATATGTAACGACACGATTGTTTCATTAACTTCTTATTACTACTGCTATGCTTGCATTTATATTAGCATTTTGATTAACAATATAGGAGGTCCCAGTACGGTCACTGACTACGGGACCTCCTTCTGTATACATTTATCCAGACTGTATTTCCTTCTTTTATAAATAAACATGATTCTGAATGCATTGTTTGGTTTAAAAGAATGGGTGAGCATGACATAAGATGAGGTGACGATGGGCACTCAACTTGTTTACGTGGGAGACGCTGGGCACGACAGACCAACGGCAGTAATGAATGTGCAAAACTAACAAAGCATGCTACCATGCACCTGGCTTGCAGAAGTGCTTACTAACAATCTCAAATTCCTTATCCCATAGCAATACATATTGGTCGCTAAACGCACTGCATCCTCATGTGCTTTGCTACCCGCGAATACTATTGCTCATTTGAGCATTTAAATTTCTTCTCCTGTTGTTTTTGAAGACGTATCTCATCCTTGAGTCACCAATTGTTTTTATTTATTATGTATATTTCTTTGTAGTTAAAAGGTGGCTTTTTCTGGAAAATAAAATCATTTGGTAGTTGACGCTAGTGTTGTCATGTGCATTGCTTCGTCCTCGTTTCATTGTGCCAGTTTGCATTTTTCCAGATACAAGGTCCATTAGAAAAGTATCCGACCTTTGGCCGAAGAAAAAAAACTGGCATAACTGGAGCGTTGGAAACCTAATCACCCTCAGAGTAGTCTCCTTGGGACTCCATACACTCCTCCCAGTGGTGCTGCCATTGTTGTAAGCATTCCGAGAAGGCCTCTTTTGGAATGGGGTTTAGCTCAGCTGTTGTTGTAGCCATAGTGGCCTCTCTTGTCTGAAATCGGGCTCTTTCAATGGCCTCTTGATTTTGGAAACAGCCAGAAGTCGCAGGGGGCCATATCAGGAGATTAAGGAGCCTGTTGAACTACTGGAGCCTGGTTTTTCGCCAAAAATGTCTGAATCAAGTGCAAGGAATGTGCAGGAGCATTGTCGTGATGGATGCGCCAATTTTCTGTTGACCACAACTTCGGTCTCTTGCGCCGCACAGCATCACGTAGGCGATGGAGGATCACTGTAGTACTCTTTGGTGACTTGTTGACCCTGTGGTGCGTATTCGTGGTGTACCACACTGCGGGAATCAAAGAAAGCAATCAGCATCACTTTGACGTTGCTGTGCACTTGGCGGGCCTTCTTTGGTCTTTTTCACCGCAACTCTCTTCATGGCCAAACCTTCAGTGATAATGGAATGTGCAGAAAAAGTGCTCATGCCCACCTCTTCTGCAATTTCTCAGATTGTCACATGACGGTCCTGTATCACCACAGCGTTCACTTCGGCAGTGACCTGGTCATTTCATCATGTTGATGGCCGACCGGAGCGTGGCTCGCTCTCCATCGATGTGCGGCCGCCTTTAAATTGGTTGTACCACTGCTTAATCTGTGTGCTGCTCATAGCATCATATCCGAAAGCCGTGTGAATCTTCCGAATGGTTTTCACTTGGCTGTCTCCCAGTTTCTGGCAAAATTTGATGCAGTGGCGCTGCTCCAGTCGCTCTGCCATTTTCCTTGGACTAATGAAAAAACCGATGAGAGCACTGCGCACTACCTCACTGAAATGCTACGTCCCAGCGACTGACGCTATCGGCAGGCGATAAGGTCGGATACTTTTCTAACAGACCTCGTATATCTGAAAAGAACAAACTAGCTCAAACAAACATATTGCTTGAGTATCAGCCACAAATCAACTGCCCCAAAACTGCCAAGAGAAGATGCTTCATCCATTGTCTGAGACATGTACTACTTTGTAAAAATGGCTTGACTTGAATGTAACAAAATATTTAGCGCAAATGAAATCCTATATTGCAAATAGCGTAATTTGTCCAGTCACCATCATCATCAGCCTGACTGCAGGATAAAGGCCTCTCCCATGTCTCTCCAACTAACCCTGTCCTTTGCCAGCTGCGCCCACCCTATGCCCGCAAACTTCTTAATCTCATCCGCCCACCTAACTTTCTGCTGCCCCCCTGTTACCCTTAAGGACCAGCGGTTGTCTTCATTCAATCAATCAAAGACTTTGTTTCTTTTGAACCAAGAAAGGGGAAGCTGAGGCAAAAGGCCCATAGCACATGACGAGGTTTCAGCTTCCCTGTGTACAGTTTGCAGTACAGTGAAGCGGGAAAAAAAAATTGAGCATGTTACAAAGCAAGAGAAAATTCAGCATATTACAGAGCAAAACAAAGAGAAGGGGGCTTGCAAATGGAATGAAATGTGATCAGAGCCAAACAACAAATGATAACATAACAGCAGACTTCGCTTGCACACTGAAAATAAATTGGTGAAATATACAAACCTGTTCAATGGTAGTAATATTGAGCAGGCACAAAAAAGGGGCTGTATACTGTAACGTGAAGATGTGCACACCAAAAGGGAAAAATATATTTACAGGGAAACAGCTTACAGCCACGCAGCCGAACAACCGGGCACGCGAAGCCCAGCAGCAGAAACGCACTTCGTCCTCTTCGCGTTCCAAGCGCGAGCGCACCAAGCACGAGCGTTCCAAGCACAAGCACAACCGTAGCATAACTCCCGGCGGCAAAAGCACCGTCCCGGTGCTAAGTGGATGATGTAGCAGGCGTGTGGTACGGTTTGAGACGGACTACATGAACGACGTCAGTCAAAGGGCTAGTGGACGACGTCGGAGCATGAAGAGGTGTAATCTCGTAGGTCACGTCAGTCACCTGACGGAGAACTCGATAAGGGCCACTGTACTGACGTAGAAGTTTCTCAGAGAGACCGACATGGCGAGAAGGAGACCAAAGGAGGACGAGTGAGCCCGGCGGATAGTGTACTGGGCGATGCCGGCGGTCGTAAACTGACTTCTGGTAGGTCTGAGATGCGGTGAGCCGGTCTCGGGCGATTTCACGGGCCATAGTTGCTCGGGAGATGGCGTCGCGTGCATACTCTGTGGTCGAGGCAGTAGAACTCGGTAGTAATGTATCCAATGGCAGCGCAGGATGCCGACCAAACAGAAGGTAGAAAGGAGAATAGCCGGTGGTATCATGCCGCGACGAATTATAAGCAAATGTTACATAAGGCAAGGCAACGTCCCAATCGCGGTGGTCGGGCGAGACATACATGGATAGCATATCGGTCAGAGTCCTGTTGAGGCGCTCGGTAAGCCCGTTCGTCTGGGGATGGTAAGCTGTAGTGAGCTTATGCTGCGTGCCACAGGACCGGAGGATATCGTCAACTACTCGGGACAAAAAGTAGCGGCCGCGGTCCGTCAGCAATTGGTGTGGAGCGCCGTGGTGAAGGATTACGTTCTGCAATAGGAAGTCGGCGACATCGGTTGCGCAACTTGTTGGTAACGCACGCGTGATAGCGTACCGGGTCGCATAGTCGGTCGCGACAGCAATCCAACGGTTGCCGGAGCAGGATGTCGGGAAAGGTCCGAGAAGGTCGAGTCCAACACGGTAGAATGGTTCGAGAGGTACGTCAATAGGCTGTAGAAGGCCAGCAGGCAACGTTGATGGTCTCTTCCTGCGTTGACAGAGGTCGCAGGAGGCAACGTAACGCCGAACAGAGCGGTACAGACCAGGCCAAAAGAAGCGGCGTCGGACCCGATCGTATGTGCGGGAGACGCCGAGGTGGCCTGCGGTCGGTAGGTCGTGTAGTTCCGCTAGGACAGATGAACGGAGACGCTGGGGAACGACTAGGCGGTATAGGACGCCATCCTGAATGACGAACAGTTGCAATGAAGGATCTCGGCTGGCACAGTTGAGGCGATCAATGAGAATACGCAAGGAAGAGTCTTGTCGCTGCTCGTCCGCGATGTTAACCAGATTGGAGATAGCGAAGAGGCACGGGCCGAGGTCGTTGTCTCCAGGATCAGGCGGCTCTACAGGGTGCCGAGACAGGCAGTCGGCGTCTTGATGGAGACGCCCTGACTTGTAATGAACAGTGTAAGAATACTCTTGGAGGCGCAACGTCCAACGTCCGAGCCGGCCTGTGGGGTCTTTCAGTGAAGACAGCCAACAAAGGGCGTGGTGATCGGTCACTACGGAGAATGGACGGCCAAACAGGTACGGTCGGAACTTAGCTACGGCCCAAACAAGAGCTAGACACTCGCGCTCTGTAATTGAGTAATTTCGCTCAGCTGTAGAAAGGAGGCGGCTGGCATATGCAATAACGCGTTCTTGCCCTTGGTGACGTTGGGCTAGCACGGCGCCAATCCCATAACCGCAGGCGTCTGTGCGAACTTCAGTCGGAGCCGACGGATCAAAATGGGCCAGAATAGGTGGGGAGGTGAGTAAGTCGACTAGCAAAGAAAAGGCCTCCTCTTGGGCAGGGCCCCAGGTAAAAGGGGTGTCTTTCTTTAGAAGGTCGGTCAGGGGGCGAGCGGTGCCGGCAAAATTTTTGATGAAACGGCGGAAGTACGAGCAGAGGCCGACGAAGCTGCGCACATCCGTAGACGACTGGGGAATAGGGAAGTCCTTGACGGCTTTAACTTTAACAGGATCCGGGCGGACACCAGAAGCGTCGACTAGATGTCCGAGAATGGTGAGTTGACGGTGACCGAATTGACATTTCGACGAATTGAGCTGTAGCCCGGCTCGACGGAAGACAGAAAGAATGCTCGCCAGTCTTTCGAGGTGCGTGGTAAACGTGGGCGAAAAAACCACAACATCGTCGAGGTAACATAGACATGTGGACCATTTAAAGCCGCGAAGCAAGGAGTCCATCATTCTTTCGAAGGTAGCTGGCGCATTACAGAGACCGAATGGCATAACTTTAAACTGATATAAGCCGTCCGGTGTGACGAATGCCGTCTTTTCGCGGTCATTGTCATCAACAGAGATTTGCCAATACCCGGACCGAAGGTCAATTGAAGAGAAAAATTTGGCTCCGTGAAGGCAGTCCAAAGCATCGTCTATTCTTGGGAGTGGATAGACGTCTTTTTTTGTTATGTTGTTTAGGTGCCGGTAATCAACGCAAAAGCGCCAGCTGCCGTCCTTCTTTTTAACCAGCACAACTGGTGAGGCCCAAGGGCTCGACGAGGGCTCTATGATGTCTTTACTGAGCATCTTGTCCACCTCTTGCTGTATGATGGTGCGTTCTGTACTGGACACTCTGTAGGGTCGTCTGTGAATAGGAGCTGCGTCACCGGTGTTGATGCGATGCGTGACCACAGATGTTCGAGCCAAAGGGCGGTCATCGAAGTCAAAGATGTCGCGAAAAGACGACAGAAGATACCGAAGGTCGTGAGCTTGCCCTGGTAAGAGGTCAGCAGCAATCATTTTTGCATATTCATCAGGTGGTGGGACGTCAGAGTCGCGGCAGTTCGACGAGGGTGGGACGCTTCTCACCGCCGATACGACGCATTCGGCAGCAGGGCACAGCGTGGCGAGCGACATACCTTGTGGGAGCGGCTGAACGTAAGAGGCAAAGTTGAGAACCGGAAGGGACGCTTGATTTGCCGACATGGTGACAACTGTATGCGCAAGGGCAACACTGCGTGTAAAGGGCACATCAGGAACCGGAGTAATGATGTAGTCACCATCGGGAACTGGCGGGACCGAGGAGAAACGGACATAAGTGGCGGCATCGGGGTCCAGGCGGACAAAGTCGGCGGTGCACATTCGGTGAACAATTGGATCCGGTGGCTCTGAAGGAACAGGTAGAGCGAGTTGAACGATGCTTGTGGCGCAATCTATAAGGGCGGAATGGTCGGTGAGAAAGTCAAGGCCGAGAATGATGTCATGAGGGCAGTGTTCGAGGTCAGTGAAGAGCACAGAAGTATGGCGGCCGGCTATTGAAACACGAGCAGTACACATTCCGACGACAATAGACATACCGCCATTTGCAACACGGACCACAGTTGAGGGGGCAGGAGTGAGCACTTTCCTTAGGCGACGGCGAAGACGAGCATTCATGACTGAGACGTGCGCTCCAGTGTCGATCAGAGCGGTAACAGGGACCCCGTCCACGTCGACGTTAAGGATGTTCCGATGAGCATGAAGAGTTAAAGGAGGGTTTTCTGGTCGGGTCGTCAGAGCAGCATCACCCCCAGACGCTGCAGCCATCAGTTTTCCGACCGGGAGCGGGCATATGGGGCCGGCGACGAAGGGCGGCGAGGTCGGGGCGATGGAGATCGACGGCGCTGAGGTGACAACGAACGGTTGGTAAGCGGGGTCTGAGCGTTGTGGCCAGAAGAGGTCGTTTCCGAGGGCGAGGGAGAGCGGCGGGAATATGCAGAACCCGGCGGGTAGCGGCTGTAGGTCGAGGACGGACGGCTTCGGCAGTGTCGAGATATGTGGCCAACTCGGGAGCAGTTAAAGCAGATGGGCCTGTCATCAGGTGTTCTCCATTCATCTGGATTGCGGCTGCGTCGAGGGTAGTATGCACGTTCAGAACCGAGCTCCGGGGACATGCGGCGAGCATATGGGGCACTAACTGAGCAAACAGGTTGAATCCCAAGATTGGCAAATTCTTTGCGAACGACAGCCTGTATAAGGGATACTGCTGGAGTACTGTCTGTTGCGGGTGGATGAAACGCAACGGGGAACATTGCCTCTACTTCTTGGCGCACAAGTCGTGTCAGGCTCTCAGATGTCGGCAGACGGCTCGGTGGAGTCGAGTCTACACAGGACGACGTCGCAGTCGTATTCGGCAACCGCGTGAACTGCGGAGAAATTCGGCGGCTCTTCGCTTGTTCGAACCGGCGGCATTCCTTGATGATTGCGTCAACCGTTCCGCAGTCCTTGTATACAAGAAGGTTAAAGGCGTCATCTGCGATGCCTTTGAGCACGTGACCTACTTTGTCGCACTCTGACATAGTGGCGTCGACTTTCATGCAGAGAGCTAATATGTCCTGAATGTATGATACATAGGACTCTGTGGACATTTGTGCACGGCATGCGAGCTCCTTCTTCGCAGCGAGCTGACGCCCGAATGGCTTACCAAACAGGTCACAAAGCTTGCGCTTGCAGAGATCCCAGCTGGTGAGTTCATCCTCGTGGGTCTCGAACCATACCCTGGCAGTGCCCGTCAGGTAGAAGATGACGTTGGCCAACTTTAGGGTCGGGTCCCACCTGTTGTGTGTGCTCACGCGCTCGTACATTGCGAGCCAGTCCTCCACGTCGACGCCGTCCGTTCCGTTGAAGGTCCCAGGATCTCTCGGATGGGCAATGATGAACGCCGGGTTGGCGGACGCCGACGGAGCGGCCCCTTCGCTGGTCATGGTTGAAGAGCCGGCGAGCTGACGACCGCTGCGAAGTTCCGTGCTTGCTGTGGCTGTACCCCGCACTTCCACCAATAATGTAACGTGAAGATGTGCACACCAAAAGGGAAAAATATATTTACAGGGAAACAGCTTACAGCCACGCAGCCGAACAACCGGGCACGCGAAGCCCAGCAGCAGAAACGCACTTCGTCCTCTTCGCGTTCCAAGCGCGAGCGCACCAAGCACGAGCGTTCCAAGCACAAGCACAACCGTAGCAATATGTTAGGTATGCTGAGATTGTGTCAGAACGTCAGTGCACGAAAGTTTAAGGATTGAACATGTCATTTTAATTACGTCAAGTTACATTTGGTTATTGCATAAAATGTTTGAGGGGAACCCTAAAATCAAGATCACCTGAAAAATGTTTTAGGGCAGTAGGTGCTTGATAGTTCATTTTCCGTTTCCCGTAGTTCTCAGCCTTTGCATTGCATGCCTGCCCTGCCCAAGCCCATTTCTTCCTCTTGATTTTGGTTAGGATGTTATTAACCAACATTTGATCTCCCACCCACTCTGCCCGCTGTTACACCTATCAATGTTACACCTATCATTTTGCTTTCCATAGCTCGCTGCATTGTTCTTAACTTAAGCTGAACCGTTAGCATTGTGGAAAAACAACGTAATGACGAAGATGGAATGAAGAAACAAGGATGAATGCTGCACTCTCAACTGAACATTTATTCCGGAAAGTACAGGTGTAAATAGAAAGTGGTAAAAATAGTCAATCATCAAAGCAGCAGTCGTCACCAGAAAAAATTCACCTAAGAGCAGCAACTAAGAAACACGGCTCATATAATTCCCTGATAGCCCGAAGAGGATGCTAAAAAATGGAATTCCCTATCAGTCAGCGTCACAGAAGGCTGACTGATGCAAATTCCCTGGCACATTTGCATGGGGAAAGTTTCCATCAATTCCTGGACTAGTTGCTCTCAGTGCCAGAAAAGAAACGTAACTTTTGCAAGCAAAGGAGTGAGTGGTTGGTTGGTTTTTGGGGAAAGGAAATAGCACAGTATCTGTCTCACATATACCTGAACAGTGCTGTAAGGGAAGGGATAAAGGAGGGAGTGAAAGAAGAAAAGAAGAAAGAGGGGCCGTAGTGGCGAGCTGTGGAAAATTTCGACCACCTGGGGATCTGCACTGGCATCACATAGCACACGGGTGCCTTAGCGTTTCGCCTCCATCGAAACGCAGCTGCCGCTGTCGGGTTGGAACCCGGGAATTCCGGATCAGTAGCCAAGTGCCCTAACCACTGAGCCACCGCAGCCTGTGCATTTTTTTCTTTTTCTTTGCACCATTGGTCTCGCATGTGCAGCAGTGTCGGCAGATTGTTAAGAGAGCCTCTGTCTAGCAGCCTGTTGTGTTCCCTCAATCTCTCATTTATAATTGGCCTTTTTGCCCGATGTACGTGGCCCCACAAGATAACCTTTACGTTAGCCTCCATGTTTCTGCCCCGTAGGTGAGTACTGGTAAGATACAGCTTCTTGCAAACCAGCGCAATGGCTCGAAGCCAAATAAGGTAGGGACAAAACGCAGTGCTGAACTAACAACAGAATGGTTTTATTCAGGACACCAGCGCTTAAGTACACGCTGGTATCACAGGAAAACAAAAATATAGAGAAAACATCAAGTTCCACAGGCTAATCATTCTGAGCGTGTGAAAGCTTTGCCGATGCACGTAATCTAGGACATCAAGTATTCATGGTCTTTCTTCAAGATAGCAACACAAGGGGTGCTTATGCATTCCGTACGTATCCTCATGATCTCTGATGCCTCAATTATCTCCCTGGTGAGGTGGTCTTTGCTTTTTGCTAGAATTTTGCTCTTCTCGAACATTGGTCGGCATGAACAATCACGGCAATGAATTCCGATATGGTGGACAGCATTCTTCACGTTATTGTTGTGCTCCTGAAGTCTTTCATTTAAACAACAACCAGTTTGGCCGACATACGAACCACCACAGGACAAAGGAATTGAATGCACCAAGTTGTCTCGGCACTGAACATATTTCTTCTCATGCTTCTCCGTGCACACAGGAACATCGTGACATGTTTTTTCAGGCCGATTTACATGCGCGCATAAAATCCTCAATTTTACATTGGTTGAAAAAACATCTACTCTAGCTCTAGCGCTGAACTTACAACTGATTATTTTATTAGGAAGAAGCACGTCATATATGCAGGGCATGTTGCTTGGCTAGTTGGTAGTTGTCGAACAGGAAACAGAGAGGATATGCAAAGAGCGCACATGCGTAATGTCAATGAACTCCTAGTGCTAGGAAAAGATAAAACTGCTTTAAAAGCACGCGTGCATCTGGAGAACCGCTACCCACTATGTAGCATATTTATTTCTCGAAGAGATAATGTGACAGATGGCATACTCACGCACCCTTTACTTTTTCTGATAATATGGTCCAACCCACTTATAACGATACCGGTTTTAACAATATATTGGTTACAACAGTGAAAAGCTGTGGCACGGTCACTTTTGTATGTTTTCTATGGTAAAATAACCCGCTTACTACAATGCCCTTATGCTGCATTTTCTGTTATAACAATGAAGTCTGGCTCCTGGGTGCTTGTGCCAAACGGTAGTGAAATGCGAAATAAAAAAAAAAAAAAAGAAATTCCAGCCACTGCATTCTCCCCGCCGCGCGCTCATACAAAACCTGTTTTCCAGCCTTCTCCGCATCGCCAGCCTCGCGCGCCTCACTCCCGCTGCCCTTCCACCCCGCCAAACACAAATAGGCTGCGCCCATAGCTCTATGCCGCGCCACCCTCCGAAACATGAATGGACCTCGCGAACGTGGCGACAGTGCTGATCTGCTCGCTCGCCCCTCATTCTGTGCATTTCTGCCAATGGATTTTAGTTGTTTGTATTATACCCCTGTCACACGGGCACTTTCGATCCTCATTGAGTCAATGTTCATCGAACTCAATGCAGATCGAGGGTTGCCACAAGGCCGCTTTCAATCGCAATAGAGCTCGATCCTGCTTGACTCGATACCGATTCCTCAAGAGTGCTTGAGGTTCCAAGCACAATCGAAAGCACTCTCGCTCTCATGAAGCTATAAAAATAAACACTAGTTAACAAAACAAAACCACAATTGCTGTTGTTGTAATTGATTAAAATGTAAGACAGAACACTTTTCAGGTACTATGCCTGCTTATATGCAAACATTTGAAAATAATCTCTACACTATGCTTTAAGCTTGGCTGTCAGTGTAAACAAAGATGGCGTCCTCCTGCATGTCGGCGCGGAAACTGTGGAGCGAGCGCGAGGCAGTCGCTCTCATCGACTGCTGGCAGGACCGCCTAAATGATTTGCGGCGCCAGAAGAGAAACGCCGCAGTATATGCAGAAATCGCGGAGGCGTTGCGAACCCTCGGGTTCCATCGCACAGCAGCAGAGGTGCGCCACAAGTTTAGAAACCTGACGCAGATACGCAGATGTACCGATTTGGCTACGGATTTGGCTGCCGCTACCACCGATTTCACAGTGTTGCCGGACATCGCCATGTTATGACTGTCGGTGGAACGTTTGGCGCCACCTAACGCACATGAGGGAAACTTCTCAATGAGAATTGAAAATGCCCGTCTAGCACCGGATGTTTCGAGCGTGCTCGAAAATCTCAATGCATATCGAGTTCAATGAGGATCGAAAGTGTCCGTGTGACAGGGGTATTAGTTGATTGCGTCGAAGTTGTTCCTGGCCATGTGGATTCTCCGTCTTGTTTGAATCGCTGCTGAAACGGAAGATGGCTGATCCGCCTGCTGATTATCGGATGACATTGCCGGTCAAAAGAAAGCGCATGGCTATCGATTTGGAGAATAAGTGCAGTATCGTGAAGGACTACAAAGACGGTAAGAAAGCGGTATCGCAACCGACGTTGTCGACGATCATCCGCTCCGCTGAGAAGTTCGGCAAAGAAAAGTGCTCGCTTGAAAGTGGGCGCAAACGCGTTCGACAAGGTGCCTATAAAGAGGTGGAGGAGGCCCTCTATGAGTGGTATGTTGGTGCCCGTGCCCAGAACTTGCCTGTCACCGGGCCGATTCTGGTCACAAAGGCGAAGCAGTTTGCTCTGCTGATTAACAATGTGGACTTCCAGCCAGGTGGTGGCTGGGTACAGTGCTTCAAAGAGAGGCCATTGAGAAGGATGTTGGCAAGCTTCACGTGAGGCAAGCAAAGCTGACGGACATGGGGTTTTCTCGTGCAAGCCAGTGAGAAGTACGTGGAGAGATGCTTGTGGCGATTTCACCCCAGCGTTTCTTCAAGATTTCTCAAGCTGAGAGGTGGCCATGACAACCTTCTTGTATTTTTTACAAGGCCCCTTTCGGGGCCACCAAAACGATGCCGTGGTGGAGCTCGTATGTCACTTGCCGTCCGGGACCCTTCTTTGCAGTTGCTATGGTTTTTTTCGTGCAACCCATTTATAACAATTATCGATTATAACAATGGAGTTTTCGTGGTACTTGAATATTGTTATAAGTGGACTCAACTGTATGAAACGCATCAGCTGCTTCTCTAGTGCACTGGTCTGAATGAACGAACAACACATCAGTGTCATCAAAAAACGGCGTGCATTTGCACGTGGAACAATGCTTCGCTAGGTTACCGTATTTACACAATTGTAAGTCGACTCGAATATAAGTCGATCCCCCACATCACATTTCTGAAAAAACAAACAAACTTGGAGAGCGTTTACGTTTGGTCTTTAATAAAAGAATGCAATAGCACTATCCTGCGGCCTCTGCTTATCACCAGCCGCTATCGGCTGCCACGCACGGGAGCACCCGTGGACACATTCCAAAACGAAAATGTATTAGTCACTGGACTACTCTCCCACACTTGCGCCATCGTCCTCACTTGCGCTGCCGTCGTGATCGCTGCTGCGGTCCCACCGCTCATCGTTTTAACATCGTCGTGCAACGAAATCCCGCACTTTGCAAACAGCCACTCACGACATCGCCTGGAACAGCTGAAAATTTTGCCTCGCTACAGCTGCCACACCTGTGTCACCCGTTGCGAACGTCGAACTTGTGGCCCAGCACGCAGTTAGTTTCTTTGGAGTAAAGATGGACAGCCATCTTGAATGTAGCCGTGAACGAGTGCCGGTCGCTTACCGGACCCGGAGCACAAACGACGAATGACGAAGCACTGCATTATAAACTTGTTAAAAGCGGCCAGTAGTCAAATGCGTCAGAGCCAAAGAGAAACTACGCACGAGCAGCGTCGGCTCTTCCGTTGGCTATCAACACTCTCTGGCGCTGCTGTGGTTCCGAGTGGGGGTGCCGCTGTGTTTGGGACAGCAACCCTTCCATCAACTATGGACGCTCCCTTGAGCGCCGAGTGCGCGGTTGAAAGTAAAAAACAAACAAACTTGGGCAATGCCTAATAAGTGTAGAACGCGAACGCGTTACCGGGCCGCCGCCGTTTATCAGCAGACGTAATCTGCGGCCTCGTGTGGGGAGTGGGCTGGTGCCGGTTTGCTGCTTATCGACAGCCGCCATCGGCGGCCTCATGCGGGGTGAGGATGCCGGTTCTGCGCGTTGACATAGCAGCTGCTCAAGGCCAGCACCAAAAGTGATGCGACAGAGCCAAGCAGCAAAAATGCAACCACGCTGTAGCATGCCTGATATCTCGTTTGTCTCACCTTTATTTATGATGCTATGCTTTGGTTTCGATTTTGAGTCGACCCTCCCACTTTGGATTTTCAAATTTCGAAAAATAGGTTGACTTACAATCATGCGAATATGGTAGTTTCTTTCTTTGTTTCTTTGCGTGCTCCATGAGCCACACATTAATGCAGCGACCAGTCTGGCCTCTGTAGGCAACGCCGCAGGACAGGAGGACTTGATACACTACGCCCGTCTTGCAGGGGGAACATATCTATGCTCATGATTTATGTTGCAAGCATTTCTTCTTCGCCCCTCATGCCTTCTTTGAACCACCGCTCCCACTGTTTCTAGTTTCCCCACTTTCCACCATTATGCACCAACACCAACTAGCCCAATCTGCAGTTCTTCACCAGCACTGGTTCTTGTGTTTTGTAGCGCATGCTCCAGTGCATAGCTCCTATAATGTGAACAGATCAGACAAAGTTTCAGTGCATGGGTGCACTCTAACCTTAGAAGGGAACATGGTGAGTGTTATGTTTGCTGCGGTGCTGCGCAGATTGCCTACTTTACATGCAGAAAGCTGGTGTTGCATGCGCAGTCAGGGCATGAAATCTGGTTACTCGCGTAAAACGATATAGTTAACGAAGAATAGAAGCAAACTGCCTCCGTCGTCATTTAATCAGAAGCGCTTTTCTTGTGTCCTACTTTTTATGTCTAGCGTAAAATATAGCTTCGTCAGCACTCCCCCATATACAATTCTTAAAAAGTTTTACTGTTGTGATTTCTGAATGTCGCGTGGGTGGAGTTATTTAATGAATTGTGCTGGAAGAGAAATCGGCGGGAAGGGACGTACACACAGCGAAAGGACATCACAGAGCAAGCACGAGTCTCTTCAAAAAAAAAGTTTATTACGCGCATCCACAGGAAGTTATTCCATTTATAATACGCCCTTGAAAAGTGTCACCTGTACCTCCCCCCTTATTAAAAGAAAAAAAGGAACAACACATTCCTGCTTGTAGGAGAAATTAGTATAATCACGAACTAGCTCCTGGAATTCAGTGTTAAATACATGATATTGAAAGTATAAGCGTTGGAAAGGGCATTACTTTTAAGAGGAGTCAATTGCATGAACGGAAAGAATTCATCAACGCAACAACAAAAAACGAGCAAACACGCAGTATTGTCAAAAACAGCATGTACACAAATTAAATGAGATGCAGCAACCAACTTCGAGAACTTCATAAAATGGACAAAAAAAATTCCAAGAATTGACAGTAATGCAAATGACAACGCTGCTTCCTCTTTAGTAAATATTTGATTACGCAGCAAAATCCAATAATTTATTATGAACATCCTTATTTACAGTATGAACCTCGCAAAGTGCAAATATGTAGGGCATGTGTATTATACCATGGTTGAACATGTTGTAGCACATGTGGTATGATATACCAAGATTTAAGCAATATTTGTAATTTTCAAAAGCAAGACTATACATAGAGGGCTCTCCAGATGCTCTTCTGAGGTCTTTTTGAGCTTATCTTTGAAATGCGAAATTTCTTCCTTCTTTTTCTCGTTAGCTGCCGCAGCCCGCAGCAGGGCTTTTCTAAGATGTCGCGTCTTTAGTTGTTGAAGAGGTTTTCTTTTTTCCGATTTTCTTGCTTGTCGTATTTGTTTGCAAACTTGTTGCGACGTTAACATAGAGTAGTTCTTGTGATGTCTCCTCTCTCCGCATAAGCTTTGAGTTGTGGCTCCCTCACACAATTTCATTTCATTGACCTGCTTCAGATGAGCTTCCGCGTCACCAGCAATCTCAACGTGATATCAGAATTTTTTGTGTATCTTGCTGTCCGTGTTCTTTGTACATGATAGCCGCTCATCGATAAGAATGGTCTTCTCTACAAGCAAGTTCCCCTGAATTAGACGGCGAGTGTAAAATATCCCGTATCTTTTGTCTGTTTCCTCATCACGAAAATACTCAAATTTCCACTGCGTTATTCGTAATGCTACAGACCCTAGATGATCAAGATTAAAATCCATTTGTGCAGCGCAGCTGTCCGGTTTGGACTCCGCTGATACGCTCTTGGAATCCTGCAAGTTCTCTTTCCGGCTTTTGTATTGCAACGCACAGGGCAGCGCGATCTATTCGAGGCTTTCTCTTCGGCGTAGTGCATTTCGGCTATGAAATATGAGCCGACAATGAAGGAAACAGCCTTGGGAGAGCACCTGGTACGAACATTCATTTCCTTCTCTCCAAAAGTACTTCATTACCTTGAACTACATTTGATTTGATAGGGCTTAATTTCTCAAAGTCACTCAGGCTATGAGGGACGCCATAGTGGAAGACTCTGAATAATTTGGACCACCTGGGTTTCTTTAATGGCCACCGATATCCATAGTGGAAGACTCTGAATAATTTGGACCACCTGGGTTTCTTTAATGGCCACCGATATCGCACAGCACATGGGCCTCCGGCATTTCACCTCCATCGAAATGCGACCGCCGCAGCTGGGATTGAACCCATTTAGACACAAATTTTAGACACAAATTTTGCAGTATTATTTTGGACGCGTTTGAGCATGTCAGATAAGTAAGCAAGCTGGGGGTCCCATTCAGGGCATACTCAAGGATTGGCCTTATGTATGTGAAATATAGGAGTTGTTTGACATTAGACTGTTACACTGTGCTTTATTGAAAATTACATTTTAAGAAATTAACGTTCTCTAGGCTCTGGATGTAATATACTCAATTTACCTCGTCTACGTTAGGTTAGATGCAAAATAAATGCCTCATGTTCGGAAGCTTCTTGCAGGGGAATATTATTTAATGAGTAAGGGGTCTGCATTGGGGAACACTTTTGAGTGAAGGAGATAAGTTGGCATTTTGTAGTGTTCAGAAACGTTTGCCATTCTGAACAGTAGCACTGAATAGAATCCAAGTCTGGCTGAAGTTTTAAAGCATCAGAAGAACTTTCCACAATATCGTATACGACAATCGTCAGCATATAGCTGAACATTGCAGGTAATATCCAGAACAATACCATTGATATAATTCAGAGAAAGAAGAGGACACCTGAGGAGTGGCAACTATTAATCAAAGCACGGTGCATGCGGCCCTGGACCCCAAGCTCTGCCGCTTCTCATGTGGCCACACGAGACAGCACCCCCCCCTCCAACCCACCCCCCTCCCCCCCCCTCCAGGTGGAGGCTGTGAACCTGTGTCTTAAAATGTGAGCTGCGCTTAAGCCGCCTCCGGCTCAGATGTATCTGGCATTTTACTTCCACGAGATCATGTGATCGCTGCTCTGCAAACAGTGTTGCAAGTGGGAAATAGTTGCACACATACAAACAGTAGGTGTGTACGTCTAGCGGCTGTCATCAAGTTGCCACTTGAAAGCAACAGCTGCGCAGCCCCACATGTAGGTCTCAAACCCAGATGCGTTGGCGCTGCAGGTAGGTTGGCTCCCCCAGTGTCTGATGGCCATTTCTGCAGAAAGTCGACACAGCTTCAATGAGTGTGGCAAAGCTTTAATGCCTCCTCTCTTTTTCTCATGTAATGGCTGTCTTCAAAAATACATGATTTTGAGAATGCCTGTTCTACCGTTCACCCTTTTCGTGTCCCAGAAGTATTCGAAATATTCGCTTTGAAATTGTTCGAAGAAACTTGCTTTTTACTTTGAACCAAAAAAGCACTGTTTACGCATGCCTAAATATTTTTTGTAATTATGAAAGGTGTGTTAGACACTGGTTAGATTATAAAAATTTCTCTGTGACATGAACTTGATCATTAGTGAGAATATAGTCTGTTGTCAAGCATTTTTTCCCATTCTGATTGATTCAAATCTATATTTTCTCTTTTCTTATTAGCGATTACCTTAGCCCATAGCTTGTAAGTAAGGGCCACTAAGCTAATCAATTTAGTCCTTTTAAACTTTGCGAAGTCCCTTTTCTAATGCAATAGTATGATATTAGCATATTTTCATGCTTCTTGCCTGCTCAGTGCCATGCACTGCATATACATGGCGGTCAGTTTCGCTAGCTGTCTTATGTATGTAGAAGTGGTGTCCAGACTCCTTATTTTTTTTCGAGCATTTTCACCTGCTTGTAAATCCTACAATACCTTGTCTTATTTTATGCTGTTTGTTTGGCTCACCGAGTTAAATCTTTTCATGCACCTTCAATAAAAGTTTAAAATGGCACCGCAGTTGGAGACATTAAATACTGGTGCGGTGGGGTCTCCGAAAATGGTGTTTATGCACACAGCTTTTCATCTTATGTTGTCAACACATTCATGCGCCTTTAGTATGGACAACTCGAATCATGGACTGTTTTTCTGAGGACCAGACTTCGTTATTGTATTTATGTCTTGTTATTAAGGAAACTCGCTTTGCGGACAATGAACAGGGGAAGAATGCGCAGAGCCCATTGGGGCCCGTGTATTTTTGTACGGGCTGCCCTGTATCTTGAGTGGAGTTAACACCAGTGAAAGGTAATGCGAGAGTGCAATTGCCTGAGCCTGAGTCTTTTTGCTTTTGCAGATGAAATTGAAAGTTGATTTTTCCAACAAACATTACAGTAAGAAAAGGGGACACTGGCAAAAAGCTGCCTAAGACAGCTTGAAGTAGCACCTAGTATCCCATGTAAACATCGACAGCAGTCTTGTTCACGTACAACAGGCTACAGTACAGCATAATATCCCTTCCAACAAAAAAAGAACTGAGAGAAAGAAAAAAATGAGGGGAAAGAAACAGTATAACGCTTACAACGCACACAATAAAAGAAAGTGGACATACATAAAAATAAAAACAGTGTGCATTACAGTCGTCGTCATCATCATCATCATCAACCTTATTACACCCACTGCAGGGCAAAGGCCTGTCCCATGTCTCTCTAATTAACCCTGTCCTTTGCCAGCTACACCCACCCTTTGCCTGCAAACTTCTTAATATCATCCGCCCACCTAACCTTCTGCCGCCCCCTGCTACGCTTACTTTCTCTTGGAATCCACTCCGTTACCTAAGGACCAGCGGTTATCTTGCCTTCACATTACATGCCCCGCCGAAGCCCACTTCTTCCTCTTGATTTCGACTAGGATGTCATTGACATACGCTTTCGACTAGGATGTCATTGACATGCACTTGTTCCCTCACCCACTCTGCCTGCTTCCGGCTTCTTAACGTTACACCTGTCATTTTTCTTTCCATGGCTCACTGCGTTGTCTTTGACTTAAGCTGAACCCTTTTTGTTAGCCATGTTAATAGTACGCCACACTTACCTACAATGATACCTCAAAGATTCGAAAAGGCCCATGATGGACAGTAAGTGACTGTGTGAAATTTCTTTTATACATATGTTATTTTCTGCCAGCATGCTAAGATAACGTGCTGTGTTATAGGATAAAGATTGTTTACCATATGAGGCATGGCAAAAAGGTAGAAGCCAGGCCAACTGACATTGTGTATTGTAAACTGGTGTGTACTGATGAAGATTAAAAGCCGCCAGCATGAGTTCATTTTTCGTTTTACCTGTTTTTATAGGTACACAATAGTTTTAAAGGGTGTAAAATATGAATA
Organism: Amblyomma americanum; assembly: GCF_052857255.1. Lineage (NCBI taxonomy): Eukaryota > Metazoa > Arthropoda > Arachnida > Ixodida > Ixodidae > Amblyomma > Amblyomma americanum. The sequence continues at coordinate 13,112,783 of NC_135500.1, forward strand.
CATAAAATACCATATTGCTTAATGTGCGGAAACGCATGGCCATGTCATGGTATGTTTGCAGTGTATATAACTGCGCTTTTCTGCACAACTAGTAACTTCTGTTGTTGTCTTTTTTTTGTTGTACCCCACACTGTTATGCACTAGGTAATAATAGGCAGTAAATATGCATAATAAACAAGAGTCGATATCTTTGTTTAAAGTGTATATCCCTGCGACACAGGACACCATTGATTCCGTTCATTTTCTTGCGGATAGTGTCTTTATGTTTGTCCTAAGTGAGGGATTCCGTGTACACCACACCTAGTCATGCTATGGTCGATACGGCTTCAATTCTAGTGCTGCCCAGTGCTGCCCAGCCTAGCCTGAAAGCAGCAGGATAGCCCGCTGCTTTCAGGCGTTCAGCTTGCAGTGCCTGAAAGCAGCGGGCTATCACACACAGATGCTTGTATCAGTGGCTGATCGTGTTCTAAAGACAGTCGTAAAAGGGAAACAAAAGGACAAAAAAGAGCGGCACAAAAGTAAGAGGCCTGTTGTATTGCCTTATGTACATGCCGTCTCGCTTAGGCTTAAAGGGACACTGAGGAGAAATTGAAGTTGGCTTGTATCCATAGAATACCAGCTCCTGATCACAAAAACGCCACTCTTCCTGAAAACAAAGCTCTTTTAATGTAGAAAATAGCAAGAACCAAAATACAGGTATCGCCGCCACAGGCCAATCTCGCAAGTACAAGCGTGATGACTTCCTAGGACAAGAGGCACCACCATGGAGAAATTTTCCTTACTTCATGGATGTCACGAATCTCTGAGGCTTGCAAAGGAAGGTTGTGCACCGCACCGCTACATGCCAGAAGTCACGGAGGCTCCGTTTACGTCACGTTTCACGTCACTCCGTTCTGTGTCGTCATAAGAGTTCTCCGTGTCGTCATAAGAGTTCTCGAGTTTGAATCGGAGCGGCGGGAAAAAATTTTTCAACTTCGAATCCACATTTCTTTGAAATAAATGCATCTTTCGCTCCCGGAAAAGCGTCAACAAAGCCATGAAATGCCAAACTATCAGATATTGCTAACAAAAAAATTTTGATAGGGATCTCCTCAGTGTCCGTTTAAGAAAGTTGCCGAAAGGCATAATGTGGCAGTTGTGTTCTCTGCGCCAAACAAACTGAGAAGTTTGTGTGCTAAACTGAACAACCCACAGCCAAGGAATAGTGAGAGCACGTGTGGGGTCAAGCACACAACCATGTTTGTGGCATGTAACTCAGGAGTCGTGTACAAGATACCGTTATCATGTGGCAGGGCATATGGCGACCAGACGGGACGATGCCTGAATGAACGGCTCCGGGAGGATCGCATGTTATGCCACTTGGCTCCCGCGTCGGGTAATCTGGCGGCCCATTGCTTCAAGTGCAAAAACTGTAAGCAAAAAACTATCAGAAACTGTAAGCCATTGCTTGATAGCACCACTTTCATCCTTCTGAGAAGGAAGGCACTTGCATAAGCGACCCTTCGGTAGCGCTGACGAAGCAAGAGATCAACTTTTTAAGGAAGTGAAAAGGCTGCATCCTTCACGCATGCCTGTCAGCAGAAGAAGTTAGACAACTTGTCTCCATGAAGCTATTTTTTTTTTTTGTGTCCCTTCTTTTTTCATCTTAACAGTTCATATAAAACGAATTTCCCACGCAATAAAATCAGTTGATAGTTTGCGCCCTGTCTGCATGTGTCGTTCTTGTCTGCGTAAACCATGAGTAGCGCAATAACAATGCCGAAGATTACAAACCAACCTGGCCCATTTGAAGCTCTTCTTAAGTTACATCCTTCCCGTCTTGCTGGACAAATTAGGCAATGGCAATTTTGATATTACCAGCAATTCAAAACACAAAATTCGTGACTACTGCCGTGACAATTTCGGTCAGTGAAAGAAGCAGGCATATAAAGTTCCTTGTTCATTGTTTGGTACTTCTATACTGTATATTCTAGTTATTTGCAAACAGTTGCTTTCAGTGCATGTGTGTATTGTGATTTCTTGCATGTGTGTTTGCGCTTAGCCTAAGTGTGGATCTGTATGGCCTACCCATGACATTCCGAATTGATGTGAACCCTCGCCTTCCTTCTGTACTGCCACTATCTCAAGGAGTCGGGGTCTTCAATCGAGCTGTTACCACAGCTTTTAGTCCCGACTCCTCCTTTGTAAGAAAGGAAAATAAAATTGAACTGAACACTACAGGAAGCCTACAGACCAACAGAAATACTTGGATTTCACGAGCCATCATCCAAGACACACTAAGCAAGGCATATTTGTAGGACAGACAGCGCACCTGGGAAGAATATGTACCGACTACTTGACGACTATTTGAAACACCTCCACTCAGTAAAAAACACCCTAATTGTTAGGAATCAACCCCAGGACTCCTTTAATAATGCTTTCCAAAGAGCAACCACTCTAAAATGAGGCAACATACTTAAAAGACGAACAATAGCTAACAGTGAGCGGCCTACTGCACTTATAACAAATTAGTTTAACGCTCTTCCGAACATAAACAATGTTTTACGGTAATGCCACCCTATTTTAACTGCAAATGATCGCCTGAAGAGAATATTTCCTGATGCACCAAGGGTAACATACAGCCGCAGCACAAACCTGAAAGATGCCCTAGTGCATGCTAGGCTCTATAAGAAACCCCCACCGACAGCAAGCTCATGCTCTCAATCTAGATGCAAGACATGCAAAGAGTTTACAAAGCGACACTACTGTTAGCAGCATGGCAAGTGATTTCAGCTTCGGTATAGTCGAGCTTTACCTGTGCATCATTTAATGTTGTCGACATGCTTCAGTGCTCCTTGTGTCAGGAACGATGTATCGGTGAAAGTGGGCAATCAGTAAGCGTGAGACTAAATGGTCATCGAACTCACACTGTGAGGAACGTACAGAAGGCACTGTCGGAAGACTTTAATCAACGTGGTAACAACTTGGACGCACTTGAAGTGTTCATTCTTCAGTCAGGCTTCAAATCTGCAAGGGACAGGAAATACAAAGAGGCACAAATTTAAAATCTTACCACCAGCAGTGATCCACATATTCAGAGGAAACTTGGAATCTCTCAGGTATATTCTGGCACTGGCATAATTCTTTAGAAAAAGGTGTTGCACATAGTCATAGCATTTCCCAGTACTTATAACGCTGCTTTATTGTTTCATTCATCCTACCCCTCCGTCCTGACCCATCCTTTCCCCCTCAATCGCATCTTTTTCTTTTTTTTGTTCTCTCTCTATTTATACTTACCTGATGCCCTCCAGCTGTTGCAATCATTTCTCAGGAACCTTTGGCAGGGATCTCTGAATCTACAATAGAGAATGACTTTCTGCATATATGGCTCTTAACCCATTCCCTTAAGACGAAGCTTAAATGTCGCCTCCAAATTTTTTCTTCTGGATGACTTTGCCATGACAACGATAAGATGCTCCAAGTGGCTTTCCTCCGCTGTGGCAACAATGGGCACTGGCATCTGGACTGGCCGGACAATGGTATATATAGTCCGAGACCATGTTTACAAACAGAGCGGAGGGTTTGCGGCAGGCGGTTCCAACTGGGGCGGAAAAGTAAGCTTAGTGCCCATAGGAATCATCATTATCAGCCTGACTACGCCTACTGCAGGGCAAAGGACTCTCCCATGTCTCTCCAGCTAGTTTATTAGGAGCGGAAATCAGGACTTCTACCCCACACCTAGTGCTTACTTCCTTTAGCCGGTTGCAACATCATCTGGGAAACCCGCTCATCTTAGCCTCTGGACCTGCAGTTTGAAACTGTTGTCAATGGTATGCAAGCATGACTTATGTATTGCCGATCCCAAACACGACAGAACTATGCCACATTTTACTACCTTCAAATGCCTTGAATGGTAACTAAGCAAAGGCTTTTCTAACTGCTGTAGAAAGGGCCAACATCATTTTTCATATTCATTCTTATATCTAAGAATTGTAGCTCATTTTCATGCAGGGTTTCGAAGGTAAATTTCAAACCATAACTTCCATAGTTTAAAGCCATAGAGTAATTCAAATTATAGGTGCCCATATCTGCGGGTGGTATTTATAACGACCTAAAAATGATTAGTAACTTTGCCCTGTCTTAAAAAAGTGGGCCCTATGTTTGAAGCATCTCGTTGTTGCTGCTGCCATACCCTAGTCTGTATTGGACTCGCTGCTGTCATACCGTAGTCTGTATTGGACTCCATACTAGCCTTGAATAGGACGAGCTGTCGCGCCGATTGGTGTTGCTTTCAGCAGAGCACAGAAAGACATGAAGACAAACAGGCACTTATTTCTGTGTTCTGTTCTTGTGCTGCTGCTAAAAACGATACTGGGCTCCTTAGGAGGGATGAGCTACTCTAGCAGTCGAGTGCGCTTGTTGAGAAGTGTGGTGGCTGCTCCGTGCAGGTTCTTCTTCACGCTGGTGCGGGACAGCGGGGAGAAGACCTTTTTCCACTGCCTCCAGCTGCCCAAGGTGAGATGGTCTTCACCACTAAGTGATAGGCAGCATAATATAAATGTCTGCTATCATTAGTGGTCACATTGGGAAGACCTAGCTATAAGAATGAATCCCCATTTCTTTGATGTTATTGCCACGGTCAATATGGCATGGTTATTCCCTTGTGCTGTTCACCTGGACCCCTGCCACATAACGCCACGATGTTGCCCTGCTGTGTAATTCAATAGATGATCTGCAGTGTATGTTAACTCAAGTAGGCAGAGTAATGTGAAGAAACCATTTGATCATGGATGCTGCCACCTTGGCAAGTAGGCACCTCCTGGTGTCCAGACCGCCATGCTGGTATGCACGATCACTTTCACGGTGCACACACCAGTCGCACAAGTAGGCATTTTGGAGCTTCTGCATGCATTTCTTTTGCGTTCTAAAATTGTGCACTGATAGAAAAGGCTTTTCAAGCAGCAGTGAGGCTGTTCGGTCAAGAAATAGCCAGAACACCATCGCATTATGGCACCACAGGCTCTTCGGCAGGGGTGTGTACACACAGTTTGCTGTCTGAAAAGCTACGACGGTGATTTTTTTTCATGAATGCCGACGTGTATATATGAGAAGTGACATTTTGCCCTTGATATAACTCTTAGAATGGGACATGTTGCGGTCACGAATAGATCATTGCACCGAATAATGGAAATCTAGATCTAGGCTATAAGCAGGGGTTAGAACTGTGATCTTTCAAATGTATCAGTGGCAGACAACACGGGGCAGTGAGCTCTAGCCCAGTACTTTTGTGAACTGAAGACTGTGGCAAAATATTAAAGTAACGAAAAAGGGCACCAAAATCTTTCATGCAAAACTCCATTAAGAACATGATGCTTTCACATGCAAAAAACACAGGTCAGGGCATCTGTGCTTAACTCTCCTTTATTTTTTTTTGTTTTCATGTAGTCAGCTCTCACGCTACACCTCCTGCAAATTTTGATCTGTGTGAAAGTTTCCTTCATGCAAAGTATTTGACGTGGACAAATTCCCGTGTGCAAACTTGTGACCATTTTTTTTCATTAACCACGAGCACACGTACTATTGGCAGCAGAAAGGAACAGGGTGCGTGTTCTCTGAAGAAAAAAACTGTTCTAGCGCTGCCTTGCGACCAAGTCGCCTTGTATCATTAACAGAAGTGGAACATCTATGTTCTCTCATTTATTCGAAAATTCCAGTCGATCGGCTTATATGTGACTGCACTGCACTGAAATAATTTTTTGCCACTCACCCGCATCCTGTAGACTATTGCTAGTGCCTTCCGCGTAATTAAGTTCTTGATCATCCATTCTCCACCAACCAAGTGTTCAGAGCACACAGGAGATGCAGCCAACAGGAAAAAACCCATTTAGCTGATACTTGCGATCCAGGGACACCTTTCATCTGCAAAGTGGTGCAAAAGAAACGGCCTGCGGCTGTCAGTGCACTTTGCACGGTTCTGGAGGTCATTTTTCACACTTCCGATGTTTGTTCCGACACACACTGGCAGCCGGACAACCTTGGGCCTCGATTCGCGGTGATATCTAGACGCTACAAATATTTTGCAACTATACTTCATCTTACCAAGGACTGCATACTACTTAGCATGGTATTTTGTGTACCATGCCTTGGTACCACCGGCGCATACCAGAGAGGAGGAGTGGCCGAGTTCGAGTCTGTTTTCCTTTTTGCCTTGAAAACAGTCTGTAGACCTACCCAGGCCACCCCGGCACAAAAGGAAATGCCAGGAAAATGGTGGCAGCGTGTATTGCATGCAGGTGGGAACAGTGGATTATATTTTATCTCGCGCGTGCTGACCTGTGGGGTTGAAATATGGAGGCCCGAAATTCAATTGGACTGTGTACTAATGTTCTTGGGAAGCCAAGAACCCAACAGCGTGGTAGTCACTTCCCTGAAGTGGTCATGTCACTGCAGTGCTATTCAGAATACTTTAGTCTAGCGTCATGTGACCATGTGTGACCAAGGGACTGAAAAGATTTCAGGCGACCCTACTACATCGAATTCGCACGGCCTCTGCTCGCACTCCTGTCTGATGCATAAGACGGGCATAGCATCCTCTCCACTCTGTTCTTTATGTGGTGTGTGTGGGGATATCGAACATTATATCATGTAGTGCCCAGAGAAAAACCCAGAAAGGTTTGTGATGTTCGTTTCCTTCAAGAGGACAGGAGCCCGTCACAGTGCAGTTCAGGACATTGTCTACCCGAGTGGAAACCAGACATGCAGAAAGGAGGCTGTACGCCTTCTTTTAACATATCTGCAGGACACGGATCTTGTTTCTAAATGGTGACAGCAGGAGCGGACTATGGCCTACTATGATTGAATGTGTGCGTAGATGGTGTCTTCCGGAGTGGACTACGTTATACTGTGAATGAATGTGTGTATGGATTGCGGCACTACAATGGCCTATGTTCTACTGTGACTGAATATGTGCATAGATGGTGACTTCTGGAGTGGACTCTGTGATGTGGACTGTGTGGATTGATTGTGTGCATAGATGGTGACTGCGGGAGAGAATGTGTGCTATTATAAGAGACTGTGCGCATAGCGGGGTAGATGCAACATTGTTAATATAGAAGGGACGCTGCGGTGGAGGAATTGCCGGCAGATAAAGCAAGGCTAACCCCACCTGTAGCATTCAACACCTCAACTCAACTCAACTCTAGCGTCATGTTGTGCGAGGCATCAGTTATAAAGGCATTGGAGTTTTATGGTGCCTGGGCACAGCAGGTACTCTAATAAACAAAGATTTCATTTTACACTAATATAGTATACGTTAGAGTCACTAAATAAAGACTTAGAGTACCGTCACTGCAGCACGGCGGTAAGCAGGGGCGGCCATTTCGGTGTTTATCATTGTTGCCAGATTGCCGCTTCGGCGACCTCGCCGCTAACTTTGGCCTGGCCATTTTGTAAACAACGCTGTTAGCCACCCTGCGCTGCGGCGGGGATCGTAGCCGTATGGCATGGAGCCGCTCAGATGCAAACGGTACAGCTGTTGCCTTCAGTTTATGCTTTCGTCGTGCGGAGCTGAAATGCTGCGAGGCGCGGAATCCCTGGTCACTGAGTCGGTCACCGGCAGCACTCGCAGCGTCGCAGCACTAGGACTACCACAGTTGCCCGACTGAAAACGCATAAGCCACAAAATGGCAGCCCCCATGAACCGTCGCATTGTAAACAAATATCACGTGATGCAAACTGACCAATGATCGTGGCGGCTGCACAGAACAATAGGAGAAAAGAGTGCCGGTACTCTAAGTCTTTATTTAGTGACTCTAGTATACGTATAGAGAAGATGAGCAAGAGAAGATGCACAGTGAAAGCTCTTCTTAAACTCATTTTTTTCTGATGGCACTGCATGGTTGGAACTTCATTTGGGCTGATATTGTGAGGTGAGTAAGCTTTGATGAGTTTTCTTGGTTGCTTTATGTGAATAATACGAGAGGATTCTGCTTTTTGGCATATTTTTCACCCTTAAGCTTTGTTCTGGGATGACTGGTGCATGGAACCATGGCTGCATCTGCTGCCATGAGGGGGTGGCAGAAGAAATGATGCTTAATGCCCTAAATATGTGCATTGATAACATGATCTTCACAGCTAGTGCTACACTTCCGCATGCCAGTCAAAAATTTCACCTGTGCTTGCGAGCAACGCTCAATGCACGGTACCTCTGTCTTGAAAACAACTGCCGCTGTTCTTAATTGACAGGTTGAAAAAGAAGCCATGAACTTGCATGCTGTGGGCAAAAAAGCAGAACTTGTCAGCCGGAAATGCTGGTAAAATGGCACCCTTCGCAGCAAAAATCTTGTGGAGGAAGTGAGGAACAAAACATTCACTACTTGATAGGAGGCTGTGTGAGGAATGGGGTGAAGGTGTGCATTTTCAGCCGAATAAGTGGTAGGCTACAAAGAGCAGTTAGGCTAATGCTATGTAATGTGTTTTGTTGCAGTGCACTGCTCTTCATTGTTTGCAGGGTATTGGGTCAGTGTTGGTCGCTTGCAGCACACAACCAGTGTTAGGCTGCTCAGAACACGTGTCTTCATCAGCCATTCTGGTGCTGTCGTCAGTGGACGCAGATCACGAACGACACCTTCCCTGACTGGGCTGTCTTGACCAGTCTGCTTGGCTGTCGTTGGCAGTGAGGAAAGTTGCGAGCGCTTGTGCGGCAGAGCTGGGGCGTGGATTTCTCATTTTGCAAAATTGCAGATGGGTGTCTTTGAATCAGACAAATTATATTGTGCGGAAGAGTGGGTAACTGCAAGGGCTGTTGCTGCCTCTTTCACTTCGATGGATTGGGTAGTTTCATATGGCAGTACAGGCACATATGAGCTTAGTTCGTTGCTGCCATTGCGAATGTGGACTGCTGAGGATATTCAGCGGCATCCACATTGACAGTAGGGATGAATTGGGGTTAACTCTTGCGAGGAGCCTTAGCTGTGGTGTCACTCATCATTGTAGTCCGTATGAGTGTTTTTTGGGAGTGGCAGAATATAAATTTCTGCACTGATGGTGTCGGGAAGGGAATATTGAACAATGATTTGACCACGGAGGTGAATTTGTAGTCCAAGAGTTGCTGCCCGGTTGTTGTCCAAGAGAGTCGATGGTGTTGGCACATTGTCATGTTGGTAACAACGCGAAGACAGGATAGCAGAAAAAACACAATACAACCACTGCTGACAACTGACATTTTTATTCCGGAAGGACATGTATATATACCGCGTTGTCGCAACCAATAACACAAGCGGATTCAAGGTGCACAACACTGATTGGGCATTGTGAATAGCGCTTGTGTTGTGTTTTTTTCCGTTATCCCATCTTCACTCTCGTACCAACGTGATCGTGAACCAACAGGGCCCAGTTAACTCTCCACTCATGTGATGTTAACTGTGCTTCGACTAGCTCTTGTTAGGGTATTATGGACCATGATCTGGAGAAGTTTGGCTGCAGCTGTGGCTCTGGGAGGGAGAAGGGCCGTTCTGATTAGACTGTTCACCTGCTTGTTCTCCAGAGGTACGGACCTAGGCGGAAGGTCTGAATGAGGCAGTCATCATCATCACCAGCCTTACTACACCCACTGCAGGGCAAAGGCCTCTCCCATGTCTCTCCAATTAACCCTATCCTTTGCCAGCTGCATCCACCCTTTGCCTGCAAACTTCTTAATCTCATCCGCCCACCTAACCTTCTGCCGCCCCCTGCTACGCTTACTTTCTCTTGGAATCCACTCCGTTACCCTCAATGACCAGCGGTTATCTTGCCTTCGCATTACATACCCTGCCCAAGCCCATTTCTTTCTCTTGGTTTCGACTAGGATGTCATTAACCCGTGTTTGTTCCCTCACCCACTCTGCCCGCTTCCGGTCTCTTAACGTTACACCTATCATTTTTCACCTATCACCTGAATGAGGCAGTGCATGTCGGCTTCTCTTGCGTTCCAGTGGCGGTTGCAGATGCGTTCAATTGATGTGGCAATGTTCTGCACAGATTCGCGAATAGCTTTTATGGCATGGTGCCACTGTTAGAAATGTAGAGCCTAGATGTTACGCTCGATGCCTATCGCAAGGTCGCCTGAGCACTGGAAATCAGCAGCTTTCTCAAGCCAACCTTGGTACAGTGAAAGCACACCAGTTCCCCCTCGGGTACGGCCGCTCAGCAGAGGACATGTGGCGAGACGCGCACATACAAGCAAAGCAGCAGCAGCGTTCAGAGAAGTGCTGTTGCCCGGACGGCACTGCACAAGGAGAGCCACCTGCTTTGGCGTAGCGAAACAAGTGACAAGCCATGTGCACGTGATGGTGACAAGTGCACAGGGGTGAGTTGTCGCTGGAGTTAAAAGTTAAAGGGATTACCACTCGTGCTGCACAGTTCAGTAACCGCCCCATGTGCCGGCCGGCGGCGCGGATTGAGTCTCATGTGTGAATGCTGCTGGCCAGATGGTTGTGTCACTCCTGGGTTGCGTCATACGGCGAAAATCAGTGGAGACTCCAGCCCTGACATCCTGCATGACACTCGAAGGCTTGTGCCTGACCTTGGTGGAGATGGCAGCGGGGCCGACAGCAGTGATGACAGTAGCGACGGCAAGACGGACTGTTACAGCTTCGTTTTCACACAGTTGTTTCACGTGGCACCACCCAGAAGCAGCGCCATAGATCTTGAGAATAAAAAGGCACAGCATGAGCAGTGGATGTGTTGTTTTGCGCAGTGGAACGCGGTGTACCTGCGTCTGTCTTCTTCGGAGTTTAGCTGTTGAGAGTGACTGCCGAGCTGGTATGCTTATCGGCAATGCCCGAGCTTGCTCATGATAGAACTCTTCCAGGAATTGGAGAGCATGCAGATGGAGACCAGATGTGCTATGGTGTCACCTGAGTGGCAAGGGTGTGTGTCGGATGGTGATACGCGACCATCTCCGATGGAAAAAAGGAACATTGCCTGGCAGCTGGCGATGCCGCCTTCGGGCTGGGCCTTGGACCATGTTGATGGCCATTGTGTATGGAGGGCATTTAAGCATGTAGAATGTAAGATTAAAGATTGGACCTTGATTTGGGCAATAATGTGATGGAATAAATTTCAACCTGTAACCCGATGCTTGTCTGGGAAGCTTCTTCCACGTGTCGACGGATAGAAAGAGTGTATAAAGAATTACTCTAAGACTTCTATTTTCGACAATTTGAATGGGGGCTCCATCTAGGGTGGTGTAAATAGCAGGGGGGTGACATCCTTTAAGATTTATTAAAAAAAATTGAAAGT